>NC_135355.1:1260555-1890833 GCF_051622035.1 Arctopsyche grandis
AAAAACAAAAAAAAATACGTAGATGTAGAAAAAAAATCGTTTTAGACGCGTTTGAAATTTGAATTTCTGAAAAGTGCCTGACGTTTATCCAGTTTTTAGTTTGAAACATAGATGGCGGTAGTAAAATAATTTGTGATTATTTTCGATAGTACTACAATCCCTATCCGTTGTATTTATAATATGTTTACGTTTAAAACGTATTTTAACCTAGAGATTAGGTAATTGGAGGTCATAGACCGCTAGTTTAAGTGGAACCGAGTGAAGCCGGGTAGCACGACTAGTCCATAATAAAAAATATAATACTATCACTTGGTACGTGACCATGTACGATTGAAAGATGTTTCTAGGTTTTATTAAAAATCAAATACCCAAAGATGGATTACCATTATTATAACAATTCTTGAATTTAGAATTTTCATCTTGACAAATAGGCAGAAATTAAAAAAAAATGCATTATATGTCAATAAATTTGGAGAAAATTACTTTAGAGAGATACAAGGGTGCGGTTGAAATTTTGAAAATAATATATATATTTATCAAAATATACATATATAAATATTGTTTAAATCTCGAAATTAACCAACAGAATAGACTAATGGTTAACATACAATGCTTTAAACAAAATGGTCACGGGTTCAAATACCACTGGTTTCTGCTGGCCAAACCTTGGATTTGAGCCTCCAGGTCGATCGTTTCCTATCAGAGTTTGGCAACCAACGGTTCCAAAAATGTGGCAACCTTGCCCATTTTCTCGCAAATCTCGAGTCTGCAGCAATCTCGAATTTCGCTGAATTGTTTAAAAATGCCGCAAATTTACAAATTTGTCATTTGAGTGCTAATTGATGTGTAAAATGTAACCCTAATGGCCAGCAAGGAGCATTTGAATAAAAAATAAAAATAAATAAATTGAATTGAATTAAAATGTTGGTGTCTGATTCAAACGCAATTAAACGAAACTGTATTCGCACAAACATAATCACAATTCATATTTACAATATTTGCAAAATAGCAAAATTCAGCATGGAAAAAGCTACTTTAAATTATATTTAAATGATACTTGGATATACATAATTTTCTTTAAAAAAAAGCTTGACAAGAAGTGAGTTCTGTCACTTAAAAAAAAGCCATCCATATATTTACATATGTATCTACATACATTTGTATGTACATACTAGATAAAATATAAATTAAATCCTTTCAATGACGTCATTACAACTAATATTAAATTACGCTTTGAAATAGAAAACTCAAAATCTATTGATTTTGGCTTCGATTTTTATTTTTCAATGCCGTGCACTTACATAAGCATTCTACATAGTACCTTTTAGCTATTTCTAAATAAATAAATAAAATATTAACTGTTGTATTTGAAAGTGGCGAAAATCCAATTTTCAGTTCCAAAAACATTACTTAATTTAATTTTTACTTTATCTATGTACGTAGTAACAATAGATGAAGTTTTGTGATCATGCGAAAATTCGAACTCGAGATTTTGACTGATTCGAACTCAGAATCGATTATTGATCACGTTTTCATGATCTAGAAAAAATGTGTGTGTGTGTGTCTGTGCGTGTGTGTGTGTTTGTGTGTCTGTGTATTTTGGGGATTTTTTTTTGAACACCGTTAGTCCTATCGAACCGAAACTTAGTATCAGTTACTGAAATTCTTATCGACACGATGTAAATTTTTTTCAAATTTTTAAGTTGACCGGAAATGGTACCTCCCCTAATAGGTGTCCTCTTTTTTTTAAGTTTTTGAATTCAATTATCTGCTATCCAAACCGCTAACTGAATCGGATTGAATCTTTTTTCTATGTAATATAAATGATAATTTTTATAACCTTATTTTTTTTTAATATTTTTATCTGAACCGGAAGTAGTACTTTTACTCTAGAGAATCGAGGTTTTTTATGTTTTTCTCAGAAACCTTTTAGTTTATTGAACTGAAATTTCATATCTAGAAGTTTAAGCGTAATACCAAGTTATGTATAAAATTTAGTAAGCATCCCTCAACCGGAAGTGGCAGTTTACTTTTGTTCGATTTTTCTTCCACTATTTTTTTCGACCCTCTATACACGTGTGATCTTCACGAAAAAAATCAAGTATAATTCCTCTAGCAATGTGATGAAAATAAAAAAAAATCACAAAATTTAATAAACCGGAAGTGGGATTTTCTCCTCTTAGAAAGGTCAAAAAAGTTGTCGCCTGGATCCTGTCCACACCCCTGGACGTATTAAGCTGAAAATTTACATTTGTATTCTTTATGTACTAACTTAGAGTTGCTAACGTTTTGGTCAGAATTCGTAAACTGAAAGTAGTATTTTTTTTTAAAACAATATTTCATTATTTTATTTTGACCTTTTAAATTATATTTATCCTCTTGATATAATGTTTATAATATTTATACTGATTTTAAATAATAAAAAAAATTTGAACAAAATCCGACAACCGGAAGTAGAACTTTTGTCTTGTGCAAGTCTCCATACATTTGCGCTCAATTTGTATCGCTATCATAGTTGTTAGTTCAATATCGAATTTTGTTTTGTAACCTTCTTATATTCCTCAAATACATAGATAAAGTTATGGGTTGGTCACACCCGAATTTTTTAATTCGATATGTCGAGAATCCCGGAAAAGCAGAATAAACGTATTACATTATATGTAATATTTTGCGAAATATTGTAGAAAATATATGTAGAAAAGTGGACTTATGTCACTTTCAAACATAACAACTCATATATTGTATAATATATTATACCATAAGTTTGATAAACCGTTAAACGATTTTTTTAATCACACCTCGTGTATCAAAAGATTATAATAAGCCGTCAATATGTTTACACGTAGCAGGACGTATGTAAGTAATGAACGGTCACTTTGGGTTAATCTCCCCCTCCCCCAAATGTCTCCCCTCGTCTACCTTTACACGGGAATAATGACTGCTCTCGGATGTGACGAAAAAAACGAAATAAAGTGCCGTTGAATGAGTGAAAAACTTTCAATAAAAAAAAGTTACCCTTCACCGTTTTCCTGGATGCGATGAGTTTCGCTCGACCGTGGTTTAGGCGAACCGCCCCCGAGAATTGTGATGGTCATTAAAAGGGATACCCTTTTTCAGCATACGAAACCGAACACTGAAATGACATTACAGAGATCCATCAAAACGGAATTAAAACAAAAAGTATTACATGCCTTTATCAATTTCTGATATATCTGCATACATATTGTCGCGTGGACGTACATACATACATATATATGTAGGCATAAAAATGTTATAATAACACTGTTCGACAAATGACGACTTTTTTTTGGTTCAGAGACGAGATATGACTTTTCTTGTAGATCTACATATGCCCAGTGAACACGAATCTGGTAATAAAAAATTTTGATTGGCTCGATATTCGGAGATATATGTTTTTTTTAAATCGCGCGGTTTTTCTATATCTTGGTGTCGTTCAATCGATGTCTCAAAATCTGTCAATTTCCCGTTCAAAATGAATATTGGAATCTATAGTCGGGTATTTTATCTTTCATTTGTAGTACTTTTTAGCTTTCAAATCTCTCTAAGTAGTCGTCTAGTTCAAATCAATAGTCAAAAGTATGTATTTTCACTTGGGATTTTTTCCCACTGTTAACACTAATTTTATATTGAGTATTTTCTATTGCAAAATATTTATTGGGATAGTTTTCTGGCCATACTATTTTTTGTTTTCGTTTAAAAGGGTTAATTTGAAGTGTGCTGAATTTAAAATCGGTAAAATTGCGAGGTAAAAGCTCGTACTAGTATTTACTCGTATTTACATGAATCTGAATTGAATTAATAGGGATAATATATTAAATTGTCTTTATATGAGAATTAAATAAAATTCCATTTAGAAAAATTGTATTTCGACTATTCTTGTGGATTGATAACAATAATTCTATTGATAACTGGCTTACCTCGATAAAATAAACGATTTTGAGACATCGAGCGAACAACACCAAGATATAGAAAAATCACGCGATTTAAAAAACACATATATCTCTGAATCTCGAGCTAATCAACATCCTTTATTACCAGAGTCGTGTTTACTGGGCATAGATTTATAAGAAAAGTCATATCTCAACTCTGAACCAATTTTCGTGTCGAACAGTGTAATACGCGGTACGTCTCCATAACTACGCAACAACTCACGGAATATAATCAGGGTCATCACATATTCACTACAGAAATTAAAGTTTCATTTTGATATATATTTATCTACAATTTGAGTATACGGTGGTGTTGGGCGTCGGTGGCCGATCCGTTTCTTTTCTCAGTTGGTGGGTTATTTTTATCCACTTTTTTTGTATTTGTCTGTCCTTGGGAACTCTTAAATTTACGTGTAATGTATAGTTTCAACAAAAATATGTATAATATAAAATGAACGATGTTTATATTAATTAAACTTAAATAATTGGTTATGTATATAATTGAGTATTCGGCGCCACCAAGAGAAGTGTTTTTATATTTATTTAAAAATATTTTTTACATTTCTCTGGTGCCACCCCTGAAATTTTATGTAGAATGCGGGCGATCGTCATGACACTTTTAAAAAATGTCAAACTACGATGTTAATTGAATAATATGTTACTCAAATGATCAATTTACTTTTAAAAATGTATCCCACGTTTTTTGAGCGATCAGCTGATCAGCGCCAGTAAACCAGTGGTCGACGAACACACCAATCACCTAATCTCTACGCTAAAATATAAATATTGAACCAATCGAAAGTTTTCTAAAATAGCACATCTAAAATAGCACCGCTGGGTAGTGGCCTCATGTAGAGGGCTTTATTGGTTGACTTCATTGATCTCTAAAGTGGGCTTTTATATTTATTACTTTTATATTATTATATTACATATATTTACATATATTAGCTCAATTGCTGAAGTGTTAGTGGATTATTAGAATATACTTCAATTTTAAATAACCTTTGATAATGATATTACATAGGTTCGAATTAACCTCAAAGTTTCTGGGAATGCTGCGATCATTGAACTTGAAACGAAACGAAACGATTGTTTAATGACCATCCATTGATGAAGTCAAACCTTCTCATTGAAACCAAAGCAGATTTGCATCCATTTTATTTAAAATTTACTTCGTAAAAAGTATCGATAAATTTTAATGAACGCATTGAGGTCAATTCGAACGAGGCCAATCAAAATTTTTAATATATTAATTCACTCATAGAATATATGCTTTATTTAAAAGAAAATTTCAGCATTACATGTTGGATATACATATACATATTATATATATGTAGATGTATAAATTTAAAATATCTAAGGTTAATGCTAATCTTCCTAGCCGAAGTTTCCGGTTCTCGAATATTATTTTTGTGCCTATGCGAGGAAATCAGCAATAAAAAAAATATTCCGGCTACTGGAAGTTTACGGCTCACTAAATTTTCAGCTATGAATAGTATCACTTTATCAATGATGACAAAAGTTCTTTCAATTTTTATAGTACAAGTTGAAAAATCGGATCGTTTCGAAAAATAAAGTAAAAATCGCAAAATTTCATTTATTTTTTATTCGAATTATATCGTGTTAAATTTTTTATAATACATATTAAATATTTTCATTGAAATAATGAACGATTTTTTTTAATAAGAAAGAATTCATTAAGATTTGCTCGACATTGAGAAGCGCTGTCGAATATACATACATACATCCGTAAATCAAAACGATCCCATCCAATTTGAATATGTGTCTATCGGACATTTTTTCCCAAAGGAAAACTCATATATTTATAACTTAAAATAAGCAATGACCTTTAAATGTTATTTTAACTCGAAAATATAATGGAAATTCAATTGATTCACCCGACGCAGACTCTTCCATAACAATAAATTCTGAACGATTGCTGATTACCGAACACTTTTGATTTTTAAATGCTTTTTTTATTATTACGAAGTTATGTTCACAATACATCTTATATCTGATTTAATAGCTACTGATCTACTGATCATTTTCTATTTTACGATTTAAATTTAATTTCGTTTGTAATCATAGTATTATATTATTCTAATGTTAAAGCATAATAGGAAAAAGAGCTCAAAAACCTATTTACATTTCTTATAAATGCTCATAATACATCTAATACATAATATTAATTAAAGACTCTCTAAAGTCGATGACCTAAAGCAGATTTTGTTTAGATAATCTGTGTGTTATACCTGAAGGGTATAGAAATTTTGTTGTAATCATTGAGACTCTTCTCAAGTGTTAGTATGATTATTAGTGATTCTGTCATCGAATCTACTGGTTATTTTGTTAGTAATGTCCGTAAAAAACGGAATATTATATATGGCATGCAGTTTTTTCATGTTAGTATATATGGGTGTATTATAAATTATTTTTAGGGATTTATTTTGTATTACTTGGAGCTTGGAAAGGTTAGTATTCGAGGCGTTATTCCATACAGGTGAAGCATAACACTTATTACGGCTATTACCGATCACTTAATCATCAGAAGACTCGAGATGAAATACTCTCCAAAGTATTTCAATTGAGCAATCAAAATTTTCAAATCACAACATGCGCAACCTGGATAACTTGTCGAATAGTTGCTGGAAACATCACACTATTGATGAGACGTTTGACGTGAACTTTGTTTTCAAATTTCCACAACATACATACGTACGTACATATTTCCATAAGTTTGACTGGAATATGTAACATATTTCACCGAACTGATCAATAGGGTATGCGATACAGTAATCAAATACTCGACGAAACAGAACCAGAAAGACTTTTCTCGAATGAAATATTATGCAACACGAAATTGTGAGACTTCCAGTACCTAGAATTTAACCCAGATACTCTCCCGATGACCTATTTGTAGAATGTGAAGAACGTTTCTGCACATACATAGTGTCACATCAAAATGTAGAGAATGTTATCACAATAGCGTATTTTATGACCGTTCTATTATTTAAATGACTACTAAAACACTTTGTCTACACTTAAATCCGAGTCATATTTTTGAACGAGTGGAAAATTGGACTTTCAAATACTAAAAATATTATCTAGATCAGTGGTGTTCCACATATGTACATATATATGGTGCATTAATATGTTTATGTGTTTACCTACATATGTATATATACCTATATAACAGTGGTTCTCATATAGAATTTATTTTATGGTGGGGAGAACTAACAAATTTGAGAATTTTGAAAAGATTACTTTTATTCATTATTTTTAATAATTACGAAAGAAAAAAGATTCACTGCTGACAAAATATACTTTGAATAACCATAACCATGTTTAATATATTATTTAAATGTCAGAAACAATAAAATCTTAATATTTTATCTAAAACTAGCTGAGCCCGGCATTGCAACGCCACAATAATTCCCAAGCAATTCCCGTTCCCGTTCCCGTTCCCGTTCCCGTTCCCGTTCTCGTTCCCATTCCCATTTGTCGGGAAAACGCAGGCAGCGAACATGTTGCAATGACACTCATTCCCGTTTTTCCCGATTTTGAGCAATTTTTTTTCACAGTGATCTTCCCGGACATGCATACAATAAATCCTGAAAGTTCCATCGTAATCAGTTCAGTGGTTTAGGAGCCTATTCGAGACACACACACAGATATTCATTTATATATACAAATGAATATATGTGTGTTTTTTAAAAAAGTTTATTTAAAAAAAATATTAAGTAGATGTGAGATATTTTGATAATATAAAAATTATATTTAGAAAAACGTACATACGTTGCCGATGCATTAGGAATAAATCTATCCTCTCATGTTTTTTTAAGATTTCAATATAGTCAATTCCCACTCTTATTTATGGGCTGGCAGCCCATTAAAACTACATACATACTAGAGTGGTCTAGAATTTCATACGATCATATAGATATTGAAAATGAAACTTTCAAGCATTAAAAATAACAAAAATACAGTTCATTCGCGGTAGTTTGGATTTGATAATATGTATTACCAATAAATATTTTTCTTAGTGAAAGATGAATGGAGTAAAAGACTCCATTCATATCTCACCAATTAATAATCTCAAGTTGCCGTGAACGATGAGTTAAATACTAACATAATATATATTTTTAATTAAGATAACATTCAACCTGCTTACTAAATAATTGCTTCAATTTTCGTTCCAGCTTTATCGCACAATTACAGCAAATATAGAACACAATGGAGAATACAATTCCAAAAAGAAAATTAGTTTCGTTTGTTTTTATTTTATATTTCGTTTGAATTTTTATAAAAACCTGACTGAAATATAATTACCTTCAAAATAAATGAAATTAATTCAAGCCCAAATAATGGCTGTTAAAAACACATCAAATTGAAGTCTAAATTAAAATATATGTACACGAGCTGCTATCGATTAGTATTGAACAAAAACAATTCGATAAAATTCATCGCCAACTCCAATATACTAATCAAATACATAAAATATATAATAAAAGTCATGCTTGAGTTGTTTTTGTGATGTGCTATATACGATAGTATAATATTTTATGCTTTTCTTAATAAACTTTTGAATTATACGTGCTGAATTTGCGTACTTTATATTTCACACGTTGTTGTTTCGTTTTAATAAACCTTATTATCTTCCGTGTAGTGAAGTGTGTAATATATATATATTGATAAGGATATCATACCAGTAGTTTGGTTATAAAAAAGGGGTTTGCTTAATAAATACAAATTGGAACAGAAACGGTTCGCCTGTCAGTATCCTTAATGAAAATCATTCATTTTTCATTAAAATATTCAAATAAGGTCCCAACAATTGCAAAATATTTTGATAAACTGCACAAAAGTTGTAGGATTTTTCCAGAAAAAGTGGTGTAAAATGTTCCGACAACTTATCTAAGTGTCATTTTCTTCAAAATATGATACTAATTGTTTTTGCCCCTCCCTGTATTTCTGTGTGTGAATTTTCATCCTCGATAGAATATATAATAAGTATGTCATTATGGCATATTCAAGTTTGAAACTTTTACTGTGCTATACTCATAAGTGTCGTTAAAATTTATTATGTATATAATAACAGAAGTTTGACGAATTCGAGACGAATTTTCATATACTCACTTGTGTCGCAGAAGGATGAGTGTGACTCTCGCCTTCGACTTCTTCCCGGGAAATTTCCCGTGACGAGACGAGCACATAACTAACAGCGTACTTATTTTTTCCCCAAGTTACATAACGACCCAAGTTTGAAACGCGCGCGCATTCGAACGCTTTCCCCCCACTTTCGAAACGCTTTCAGCAGTCCGAGTTTGTGCGGAAGTTTTCCGACGGTCGCTTTCCCGACGGGCCGGGAAAACTCACAGCGCACGAGACGCTCTTTGGGGCTGTTTCATCGTGCCTCTTTTTTCCACATATATGGAGTTGTTTGTGTGTTATTTTTTGGCGGTTTTGTTAAAGGTGTAGGCGGGTGTCCGCGACGTGGCGAGACGCGAGACTGCCAGTGGCGTCCCGCCCACTTCCCGCCCGTCATTGGACCAAATGTCACGCCTGCGCACGCCCACCCACCCCCTATCTCTAAAACGAAAGAAAATTGAAATTGTAACCGACGGCGGAGAAGACAAGCCTTCCTTAGACATTTTCCAACTGAAGTAAAAAAAACATCCACTTGATATCACAAAAATAACCGGGTCTTCTTGTGAGGTGATAAACTGGTGGCAGCAGCACAAACTCGTTCGGAGATCATTCACTTTCATAACTAGAGGTAGGACGGGACGCGTGTTTTCTCCAAGAAACAGGGCATTTTGGGTCTATTTTCCAGGAAATAGGGAAAACTACAAAGCTCGAGTGCAACAAAAAAAGGTTGATCATCAAAATGAAGGGTTTGGTGCATCCGCTCTAAAATCTCCAGATTATGTTGAATTATCTCGTACTTGATGTTACGAGTTCGATTCCCGCTAAGTCTCGCTATTGGACAGACCTTGATTTTTCCGGAAAAATCGTATCGATTTCGTTACATGCCACCCTTAAGAGGGCTGGACAGCAGCGCCTTGTCCATACAAACGTACTATACTTCTCCCTACCTCAATTATGGCACTAGAGAGATTATTTTTTAATATGCTATGGATATCCACCATTGGGGTGCATCTATCGTTTTATTTTTTTGATTAATTATTTTTTATAGGAGCTAGGAGCCGCCAAACATCTATAAAATCACCTCTTTTTTACACCCACGAAAAGAGTCTAGCGTGGTTATTTAACGGTCGATTTTTAAGAAAATACGCCGTTAGATGCACAGAAAATATCTTTCTCATACCGATGATGAAATTTTTTTAAAAATTGGTCCAGTTTTGGAGGAGAAAATAGTAGAATACGAAACCTCGATTTTGTCAATTTAAAACACGTTTTATCTGGTCGAAGCGCAACTGTCGCATTCACTCAATATATATATATTGATATATATTGTCGCATTTACTCAATATATACATACACTCAATTAATATATCGAAGAAAGGAACGGTGACAAAATTAAGGTTTCGGGTGTACAGCCCTCTTAACGACCGTTATCGATACGAACGAAGACGTTTTCGTAATCTTGCAACCTAACCACCAATTAGATATCATTTCGTTTCGGAGAACACATACAATTGTGTGTCGTTACAAAATCAGATACACATACAAACTTTTTCTTATTTAATCTAACCTTGAATTTAATTTCAACCAACAGCGTGGTCTAGTGGTGAATGTTGAATTATTTCGTATATGATGTTACGAGTTCGATTCCCGCTAAAGTCTTGCTGTTGGCCAGATCGATCGTTTCTTATCAGAATTTGCCAATTTTTCTGATTTTCATTGAAGCGATTCCTGTAAAATTGGCGTTTCCTTCCCAATTTTCTGTTGCGAACCTTTAGTTATTGTTATATCTTAGGTTTCGCCATATTGCTCACCATAGATGTCTCTGTGGTTGTTTATCGAATATAAAATTCGTATTGTTACATGAAAGTTATTTATCGTTTTAATACGATGTTTAGATTTAGTTGAGATATTGTTTAGATTTACATGTATCTATGTAATAATTATGTGGACCAGGAAGGCGCATTTGGTGTTTACCTGTTAAGCCTTCCTGGTATATTTGTATATATGTATGTAAAAATATGTATGTAAATAAAATAAATTAACAAAACGGCAGCTTTAAACGTAATTCTCGTTTTCTCGAATGATAGATTGCACATCAGATGACGAGTAACCTTTCGATGTGTACAGATGCAATTATTAAAATTGAGTTGGATCTTTCTGGCGAGTTTAATAAGGCAAGATTCGGAACTTATCGAATCTTGCCTTATTAAACTCGCCTGAAAGATCCAACTCAATTTTAATAATTACCATTTTAATAATTGCATCTGTGCACATCGAAAGGTTACCCGTCATCTGATGTGCAATCTTTCATTCGAGAAGATGAGAATTGCATTTAAAGCAGCCATCCGTTAATCTGTCGTTCAATTTGTCTGGCGAATTTAGAGCGGATGCACCGCATCCCAAAATGAACAATGCACGGTGAACAATAAACAAAGAATGGCACGCTCTATTCAGACCATTGTCTCATTACAGGAATTTCTAATGTGCCACAATGGTCAAAAAATATAACACAAAACAAAAACAAAATAACAATTAATACATAACAAAAATAATATACTAATCAATTATACATAAAAAAATGCATTTATAAATACATTTAAACATAAACATAAATACATCCATAAATTAACATAAAAAATAGCATTTAATAATAACAGATAACGTAAAAATATCAAATATAAAATATAACATAAGGCGATGTGGTGCAAACGATCGACAAGCGCCAGACAGAGTGAACCACAGATTAACGACACGTGTACCTTATGCGTGCGCACTGCTCGCACTTACACTAAACGAAATCTACCTGAAGTCCCGACATACCTACCCTGTATACGTTCTGTGCTTCTGATACTTTAGTTCCGAATTTTGCCTTATTAAACTCGCCAGAAAGATCCAACTCAATTTTAATAATTACCATTTTAATAATTGCATCTGTGCCCATCGAAAGGTTACTCGTTATCTGATGTGCAATCTATCATTCGTGAAGTCGAGAATTGCGTTTCAGTCTGTGGTTCAGTCTGTCTGGCGCTTGTCGATCGTAAGGAATGCCTTGCACCTACAGCTAGTTCCAATAAATAAGAAACAACTACAAATACAAAGCATCCCTGTGAGTCCCAAATGGAAGAGATTTAATCAAAATTCCACTCATAAATCACAATCAATCATGAAAACAATGATGAGCGCAGACTACCAGAAAAATGGGATTATTTATATAATTTTATCGGTAAAAGTTGAGTTTCTAGACGAGGCGGATCCGCTAGACTCGATCGACCCGCTCCTTCCTGTGATTGGCTGCGTTTTGCGAGTACTCACGTATTGCCGTGCCGTGAATAAACTGGACTTTCACCTGATGAAATACTCCGACATATACTGCCTGGTTTGCAAAAAATTTCGGACGGTTGGACAGCGTACCCATGATGGGTTTGATCCCATGAGCTGACCTCGATTGAAAAGAATTGCTGGTCAGACCTGGATATTTGTGACTCCATATCGATCGTTTCCTATCAGAGTTTGCCAATTTTGAAATCAGAAAATAATGAAATCAGAAAAATGGGCAAACTCTGATAGGAAACGATCGACCTGGAGTCACAAATATCCAAGTCTGACCAGCAGCATTACAGAAATACTCAAAATAAATCCTTTTTCAATCGAGGTCGATCGGGATCGAACCAAGCGTCTTCTCGGCGCTAAGCAAAAGTCCAACCACCGAGCCATGCTACTGGATATACAGTAAAAATATACATACATATATATAGATAGATTGGTTTTTTGGTAGAATAAATTTTATAAAAAGTACAATATTTATTCAAAATAGGGACGTTTTATGTTCAATATATAATATTAATAAAATTTTCAAGAGGAACATGCTATTGTGGAATATATGTATTTTATAAAAAAACACAAAATTAAATTTAGAAACTGTATTTCATTCCATTTTATTTTAAATTTTAAGCTTTCACAGTGTAATATTAAATATTACGATTATATTGTATGTAGATTTTTGTACATTTAAGAAACTTTCCAATATTTATTGCATTGTTTGAGCCGGCTCCTGTATATAGGAAAACGTCACTCAATAGTTGAGTTCGAATGAACGGTATAAACATGATTATGGAAATCTTAAATGAACGAAAATTGTCTCAAATGTTGTACCTAAATAGCAATCAAATGACTTTTATTTCAAAAAATTTAACAGGAAATAGCAAAAACCTACAGATGAAAAAATCTAAATTTGGTTATTTTCCAATCTTATAATGTGAGTTGAAAACGAAAAGAAAAGTTTAACCTAAAAATATCACGATTACAAAGTAAGCTCCTTAATACAACAGCATTGTGTGGAAAATCTTGCATTTTCCACGAACGCTATATTAAAATTCTAAGCATGTAAAATTTTCGTGCGAAAAAGCGTAGCTATATAATCGACTTTGTAACCGAAAATTCACATATATAATATAACCAACATAGAAAGGTGAAAGTCGGCAAATGGAATTTAGATGTAAATATATACATACATACATACATATATTTATATATTGCAAAGACCTATATATTTTTCTCACATGCGAAAATTGAAAACAAACCATTTAATTTTAATAAGATGCAGACAAGCAATTCACCAAATTATCAAATCGCAACAAAGTACATTAAGCAAATAACAATTTCGTAAAAACTTACTTTCATATATCGGAAATACAAGTCATAAAAACAATTTTTTAAGGTAACGTTTCGGCGAATTGGTTATAACTCAATTATAAATTCAAAGAAATGTCGTACTCCACCAAAAGCTATTAACAAATTGCTAATTCGGTGAATTTTATTCACCCTACACTTTTTGAATCATCAAACCACCCCTCGCCTAATAAAATGAGCGCAAAAGCAGCACGTAATAAAACAGATTACAAAACATTTGACTGTAGGAGCCCTACGACATGGTCAATTTTGGGTCGCCATCCTATGACTTGGGACCGATTCGACTATGTTGGTGGCTGCTACTTTACTTCATTCCCATCCGTCACATTTTAAACACTCATTTTTACATCAATATCATTATTTTATTCCTTTCACTCCCATATGAAGTCAAATTTTAGGAAAAAAAACGTCTGCGGCGCATTGCCATAATCATCAAATACTCATACATAATAACTAAAAGATCAGGAACGATAAAAAAACAAGACCAGGTACAGTTAAGTTACTGCAGTACCCGAACTAAGCCAGTTTTTATATGAAGAAACTATTTACAAGTAAATACATACAGTACATGCCTCTAAAAATATTTTCCACGACCAACCGCTGCCTAGAAAATACAAAATTTTGTATTTATTTCCAAATTCATGCTAAAATTTATCAAATCAAATTTTACATTATTTTATTTATTTGTAACCTTATTATGTCTCTTATACAAATTATTAAAATACTGTATCCCAGACGTGTAAAGGGGTTTCCAAGATTGGAGTAAGAGACGCAGCAGTTGTGGTACAGGTAGTTTAATGTTCTTGATCCGTCAGCCACGAATGAAGTATTATATTTAAAACCATCTATTATTTATACCTAACGTGTAGTCTCAACACAGATCATTGGTTGATGGGTCGCGAGACCTTATTGGCTGTTGTATACAGCTTGTTCATACGTCGAGGCCTTTTTGGCGGATTAGGTGATCAGCGCTAATAAACCAGTAGTCCATGAGCACCAATAAACTAATCTCTATGTTACAATACTTTGGGCAGCAAAGTGTCTTGACCAGTGTCCCGGTCAACAGAAGCACTTTTGTGTTTGGAAGAAGTTCTCTTTATACAAGTATTATATTTTATGTACGGTGAAGGAGCTAATTGCTCAACTTCGGTGGAGTAGGCTGGCTGAACTCCAAAGGGTCGCTGGCAGCTGGGCCTATTGTCCGTCCGGTGTAAGATGACACTCGTTTCAACCCATTTCGACTAATGGAATTTCGCGCGTACAGTGTTTTACTATATGCATGAAATGCTATTGGTCGAGAGGCATGTAAGTTTTTCTAAGTTCTTCCTAGAGCGTTTTTCTAAGTTCTTCCTTAAGTCTCTTCCTAGAGCGGATCAAGTATAGTGCGCTGGTTTATATACTTAAGTTCAGGCTGTGTGTTGATGTAATTGTTTAGTGGTCGTTTTATATGCAGTTGCGTGATGCTATTCTTGTACGTTCACGTTTTCCGGAGCTGTGCAATTCGTGTGTTCCTCCCTAACAAACTAACTAAACTAATGACCCTGAATAGGGTCAACCCTAACTTAACCTAACCTAACCTGACTGCTAAGATATGTTATATGTCATCAATATTTTCACAAAAAAAAAACATATCTTAGCAGTCAAGCCTTATTTATTTAAGGATGAGGTTAGGTTAGGTTAAGTTTGGGTTGGCCCTATTCATTTAAGATTAGGTTGGTAGGGTCGGTATTTTCTTCGCTGTTGACGATATTTTGATAGGGCTGGATAGATTAGGATAGATTCGGCAGGAAAAAACAAAAATTATAATCGTAGATCGCATGCTAAGGTAAACCAAATACTAAAGTAGTACGTAATATTGTTTGTGCTATCCTTACTATTGGTATTATTCAGTCTCACTGTCACACGCGAGAACTGAGACAGTGAGACCGCATATTAAATTAAAAACGTGAAGGTAGATCGCATACTAAAGTAGATATATGAAGGCAGTGCCGGGCTTACACCCAATGGCGCCCTTGGGCAATTTTTTCTAAACATCCTTGGTAATCTATTTCAGTTTCAGGCAGTGTCAGCAAAAGCATAGCAACCCAAATGTTTGGATATACAAATAGATTGTTTACAAAATACAAAAAAAAACCCACATCTTTGAATATTCGTTTAACTGTTCGAATCTAAGCTATTTTTTTAGGAATATAATTGTACGTAATCAGCTAGAATCTTCCAGCTTCGGAGAATGTCGAAAAAAGTTTGCCATGTTACAGAAGATTTCGCAGCGTCATATAGCACAAGATTTAAATTGTGGTTGCCACAGGGAAACGTTAATTATAATACAGAAGGGAATGCGCACTCACTCAATGAATAGAATTCGCCGAGTACAAATGTTTGAGTTTAGAAAGTAAAGGCGCCTTTGGCGCTCTAATCTAAAATTTTGTAGGACCTTTGGCGCTCTAATTTTAAATTTTAAAGCGCCTTTGGTGCATCGAGTGGCGCCCTAACTTATTTGGCGCCCTCGGGCACCACCCGACCCAGCCTCCCCCTAAAACCGGCACTGTATGAAGGTAGATCGCATATTAAAGTGGCACCCAATATTACATAACTCCATATACTTATGTAGTGTTGTAATTTATTGTTGTCCAAAAATTCCGAGAATATCAGACACACAATTGAAACTAAAATAATAATAAAAACTGTTAGTGGTTTCACGAATCCACTCAATGGTAGGCTCACATTAAGCTCTTTGAAATTAAACCGCTCTGAAGGATTGAAGGCTTTCAGAAGACACCCGCTATTTTCTACTATTAAACAACAAGTTAAATTTACGATTTAAGTGATTAACCCTCGGAAGCATTAATAGCACGGACAATGACGCAACTCGAGAAGGGAGGAAAGGGAATGCCTATCCAAATCACATCATTCCAGAAGCATCTATTAATCAAATAAAATTATATATTTATAAAAAAAACGTTTAAGAGTAATAATGTTATGTTTTATCGTGTACGCGTCCATATAATGTGCTCTAGATGCAACACTAAAGCTAACAAATTGCGCATTACACGTATAATACAATATTTCGCCGGCGAACGACACAAAAAATATAGTAAACTTGGCCCCGGTCCAAACTTTCATCAAAATTAATATCGTGTTATCACCATTTATGGTTACAAGACGAAAGGATGTGCCGTAACCACTTCATTTGAATAATACGATGTAATGGGTGTACTTTTTCATCGAGAAACGAGACGATGATTCACATCACATTCAATGTGATATTTCTAGGGAATGAAAATTGAAAACAACATTGTTAACACATATTATTGTTTTTATTCCAGTTTACAAAAATATCTTTACAATGTGTATAGGTAAATTATACAATAAGCACGTTTATTCGAGGAAAAATGTACTTTTATATGTTTTATTTATATTTGTTCAACATACATATCGTACATTTAAATATCGTTGTAGTTTTAAATAATATTGTACAAAAAAAAAATTAAAAACAAAAGAAAAAAAACATAATCATTGTATAATGAAAGCAAAGTTTATTTAAAATAACTTCAACTTGTATGGAATGTTATAGTTTATTGTAAAAATTATATATTTCACTGTATTTGGAATGATATGATTATTTTTAATACATATATCAAGGCAAGATATTACTTTTGAAATGTGTTATAAATCACAAATAATATAACTTTGTATTCAAATTGTATGAATATTTTACATACACATATTTCTTTTGTTTCAACAACATATTTCAATTTAAAAAAAAATGGCATTGTCATATAATAAAATAAAATATTTTATATCAACAAAATAATATCATTTGTCATACAACTCGATGTAATACAATTACACGT
This sequence comes from Arctopsyche grandis, assembly GCF_051622035.1. Lineage (NCBI taxonomy): Eukaryota > Metazoa > Arthropoda > Insecta > Trichoptera > Hydropsychidae > Arctopsyche > Arctopsyche grandis. Next base: position 1,278,197 of record NC_135355.1, read on the forward strand.
TTAAATTACAAATACGTACAATATTGGAATTAGAGTTTCTTTTTAAAACTAGGCCGTTATAAAAATATCATTTTTACAATATTTTATTATTTGGAAAAAATACCATGCATTAGGCGTAAATATAGTGTCATAACATGAGCACCAATTTTCACAGTCTTAATTTACTTTTACTTTTTTACATGTAAGTAGAACACGATTCAAGTAATGAGTGGCAATTTAGTTTATTTAAAATAATGATATTTTTAAAATAAATAAAAAAAAAGATAATAAATGGAAACTTGATCAAATGGAAAAAAATTGTCATGTATCACATGTGTTAAATTTTTCATAGCCGTATCAACTACATTTTCAAACATTCATTGTGCATATATTAATTTTTCTATATAACTACATAACCAGCCAAATGCTTAACAATCGTAAACCAATCCCTCAATAATAAATAGATATAAAATTAGAAAAGTGAAAAAAATAACAATTTTTTGAGACAATATATAATGTATAATATAATTTTGTAAATATATTAGTATTTATGTATAAAAATGGAATGAACTCAATGGAATGAAGAGTAAAATTCAAATAACGAAGCAAAGCGCCATATAGTTCTATACAATATCTAACAACATAGAGCGTTCAAAAAGTTCTCGTATTCACATTGATTGACGGATGTTTATAGAAACGAAGCAACAAAGAAAACCGCTCTTTATAAAAGGATTAATCGTTTCATTGAGGATCTAGAGAACATCAAACAAGACAACTTCTGTGATCTGCGTTGTGGAAACTATAGTTTATATAATGATAGCTGAAAACAGTGCAAATCATAGCTCAGACATTAACCATTGTAAAAGATATGGTTATACTGTTGTGCTGAAGTGAAAAAATAAAAAAAATTAAACGTAACATTTACATACACTGAAAAATTAAACGACTTTAGAAAACTTTTTAAACGCCCTCCATATACACAATCCAAATCCAACGACAAACAAATCGCTATCTGATATTGATTTTACATTTTTAAACATTCAAAATATAGTCAAGGTAGTATTGACTACACTTTTGATAGTATTCTTTAAATCCTACGATAAATACAGAGGCAATTTCGAAACGAATCGACTAATCAACAACACATTAATCATTTCCTATTGCGACTATTCAACATTTGCTTTCGCTATTTGTACTAAAATATTATTTTGTGACCAACTTTTCAATATACTTTGCTACCGAACAATCTAATCAAACTCTGAACTCCACCCGAATATACCGATCATATTTACGGCCAAAATTTGTTGAACATTTCCATGAACGAGTCGTAGATCATGAACGTGATCGCAACGTCCAGGCACACTCGGCTCAAACGAGGAACAGTGCCTTTGTAGAAAGCCAACGGACCTTCATTCTTCCATATCGTCGAGAAACAATCCCAAGTGTTTTTGTACCTACTAGCCTCGAGACCTTGCATCCTAGTCTTGACAACATCAACCGGAGTGTTACCGAACACGGAAGCAGCCCCTAAAATATAAAACGTGACAGATTATTATATCTGATTGTATCCACCCACAGTACCAGAAAGCTAAATGGAATATAAAAACAAACCAGCTAGAGCTCCGAAAGCTCCGACCATATACTTGGGCACCGGCTTAGAAGGATCACCTCCTCTATATAGATCTTTCATAGATTCCATGACGAAGAAACGTATGGCTTGGTTAGATCCTTGTTTGATTACGGTAGCCGTGACACCTTTGTAAACTCCGCCAATGCCTGAAAAGAGTTTATAATTTTTATAAAACGCACATTGCTATTGAAAAGTGTGACGAATGCTAGTCTACCTTCTTGTTTGACTATCGTGGTGACGCCGTGGAAGAATCCTTTGTATTTGGGATTACCCGACAGTTGATCGTTGATGAATTTGACTTTGACCGTCTCCATCGGTGTAACGGCGAGCAAAGCTTCGCAAACGCCAGCGCCGAGTCCGCACAATAGCCGACCGCCCGGAGATAAGACACCTTTTTCGTTGACCATTCGCTTTTTGAACTCTTCGAATGCACCGAATCTGCAAATTTACAACACGAAAGCGATTCATTAGAAGGCTGATGAATTGAACATGTACATGATAAGCAGCAGAGCTTTCAACGATTCAAAATATCATTGAACAAAGGTTTGACTTTCATTAAGATAAGTACTTTTTTTTGACAATTATTTGGTCAACTATATATTTCAACCACCAACTTTTCGTGTTTAACCGCTTAGCTGCCCAAAGCGCCTGAAGGCGCAAACAGCCGTATCTATTATACGCTCAGCGCGTCGGCTGGGCGTCTAAGCGGTTAAGACTTGTGTTTATGATTCGAAATTAATGTTGGTTTTTTCACAGTGACATCTAAAAATATCCAGTGATACTAATGAAATTGAAAAAAGTCGATATTTTTCCTTAGTTTGTTATATATTCGAGAGGTAGTGTACTGCTTTAGGTCATCGACTTTAGAGAGTTTTTAATTAATATTATGTATTAGATGTATTATGAGCAATGTCACGTACGCCGCGGATTAAGCGAATAGAATCCCAGAGACTATGTGACCTTTCAAGGGTTATCTGTTAACGGATTAACTAAGTGCTTGCACTTAGGACCAACGGATATCTGTTAACGGATTAACTAAGTGCTTGCACTTACTTCCAGGATTATATCTGGACTCTAGGTGCATTTAGGCTAAACAGTGACCGTTATTAGTCCTTTCTCAGAATCGGTAAGGGGAGACCCAATGTCGTGGGAATACATATCCGAATACGTGACTATACAACAGGTAAACAGATTAAACGTCCTGAGAGATCTACCCTTTATAAGGCGGTACGTAGGCGATATCAGGTCATTCTGGACTGAGCACTGCCAGTGCGTGTATCTCCTTAATCATCAATAAATGCTGTGAGACGACTAAGGCCTTTTACTTGGATCCTCCACCCACCCCTACGTAACAGCATTTATAAGAATTGTAAATAGGTTTTTGAGCTATTTTTCCTATTATGCTGTACATTAACATTAGAATAATATAATACTATGATTACTAACCAAATTAAATTAAATTGTAAAATAGAAAATGATCAGTAGATCAGTAGCTATTAAAATAGATATAAGATGTATTGTGAACATAATTTCGTAATAATAAAAAGCATTTAAAAATCAAATCAAAAAAGAGGTAGTGTCAAGGGTTGACACTGAACACAAACATAAAATAATCGAATCAGTGTCTAAAAACGCGTTAAAGAGTGGTTTATCAACAGAATCACCCAACTTCAACTTCAACGTAGTAAAACACTACAATGTGTATATCACAGCTAGGATTATCTATAGGTAATCAATGAGATTACCACTTCATCGGTTAAAAACTGTACCATAATTAATTTATTCATATAGGAACGTAGTAAAACTGAATCGAGGTTTTATAACATGAATAAAACAAAAGTCGCGCGATTACATCATCGCGTTTATGTAAGAGCACGCAGAGCCAACTTTGCCTGAAATATCTTCGTTCACACAATTCGACTCGCTCTACATACATAAACAAACTCAAGCTCATAGGAAGCCCCAAAAGCATGATCTCATCATACAGCACGAAGCAACCTCAAGCCCGTTGAAATCTCTAAGAGCATGACCTGCACAGCCAACCAGGATATAAACTATGGCACCAGCCCCAGACACCAATGAGCCTCTGGAGTTCAGCCAGCCCACTCCTCTGAAGTCGAGCAACTACCTCTTTCGCCGTACATACAATAATACTGATATAGCCAGCTCCCTAAAAATAATTTATAATACACCCATATATACTAACTTGAAAAAACTGCATGCCATATATAATATTCCGTTTGTTACAGACATTACTAACAAACTAACCAGTAGATTCTATGACAGAATCACTAATAACTAGTCACCGGAGCCTGAGGGGGCCGTGTATTGTTCAAAGGTTGTAAATGCATTGTTAAAGGTTTGCCGAACAATGGATAGCACTGTGACTATCCTACCTCTACTAATAACTATACTAACACACTTGTGAAGAGTATCAGTGATTATAGCAAAATGTCTATACCCTTCAGGTATAAACACAAATTACCTTAACACAATCTGCTTTAGGTCATCGACTTAAGAGAGTCTTTAATTAATATTAAGTATTAGATGTATTATGAGCATTTATAAGAATTGTAAATAGGTTTTTGAGCTCTTTTTCCTATTATGCTGTACATTAACATTAGAATAATATAATACTATGATTACTAACCAAATTAAATTAAATTGTAAAATAGAAAATGATCAGTAGATCAGTAGCTATTAAAATAGATATAAGATGTATTGTGAACATAATTTCGTAATAATAAAAAGCATTTAAAAATCAAAAATATAGCCAGCAGTATGGCTCGGTGGTTGCGTTTATGTTTAGCACCAAGAGGTTACCGGGTTAGATCCCGTGCTAATCTTTAATACTGCTGGTCATTTATGTTCAAGTCTAAATCCATATATGGATTAATTTATTTATTAATTAATTGTTATTTTCGTGAAATACAGCGATTTATGTAATAAAAATGCTGCAATTTTGTAATTAATTGTCTAGGAAGGCTCATTGGAGTCTATATGTTAGACCTGCCTGGTATATGTCTATGTAAAATAAAATAAAATACTCAAAATAAAAAAAGATCCTCTTAAAAACTCAACCAAGTTTCCATAGGCCGGGAAACGGTCGAAACATAAACTCCTATATTCATATTTATATTTTTATGAGCTAAAATTCAATATGCAACTGATTATTTTTGTAGTCTGGAACAAAATATTTAACAGCATTTTTTTCAGATTCACAGACAATTCAATAGATCGTTATAATGAGATATGACTGTACAAAGTGCAAACATTTCATTCTTGTATTTATTTTCCTTGTTATACCAATTTGATTCAAGGACACAGTGAGATCATTCATTCTCAATTTTTTTTCATCCTACGTAATTCACGATTACATAAAAAAAAAATTCAATTTATACCAACACCTCGAAAATATAATTATGCCAAATAAATATAAGAATTTGTGCTGTAAACATATTTATATAGTCCGAGTTTTGAGTTTCTAAAAGTAAATTTACTTAAATTCCAACTTTGAAGAGATTTAATAATTATACAGTATTCAGAAATGTTTCTATATATACATATGTAGGGTTGGAATTGAACGAAAGGCTGATGTACGACTGATTGTGAGAAGGGATGAAAAGGGGTAGAGATGTAACGGTTAGTCGCCGTTGGACCTGTGCTCCGGGCGGCTGGTCGCTAAGCCTCCGCACGTATCGTCTTAATAAACAACTTAGTTTGGTCTTCACCTCAACCGCCACATCCCAACCGTGGTCCTGAACAGCGTCATCTGTCAAGATTCTCTACCACATATATAATGAAAATGAATAAAACATATTTTGATTACCTAACGGCCGATTTTGGAATCGACCCATACAACAGCACACTGAGGCCTCGATACAATCCCAAGAAGCCATGACTTTTCACAGTTTTCTTAACACAATCTGCAATACCGGTATATTGCTTCTGACCGCCAGCTATAAAAACAATCACACAATAAAATTCAAATCCGTAAACAAGATCGATTACATTACTTATAAACTTGCAACAATGCTAAACATTACACGCAAACTTTAACTACCAAAGGTTAGTTGTTGATAAGAATGTTATCACCGTAAAAAAAAAACTCTACGAAGACGTAGCCAATACGTCGTACGTAGATTATTTATGTTTATAAAGGATTACTTTTATCAAGAATAGACAGATTTATCAAATATTATATATCAAAAATCGTAATAATTTCTATATATATAATTACCCTTTTCATCTAGTTGTAATTGTGTTTTAACATATTCGGTAGGGAATGTGATGCAAATTTCGATTCCACCGGTAATGCCTCCGGCGATGATTCCTTTAAGACCGATAGATCCTGGTTGAGCAGCAGAAGCTGCTCCGACTCCTTCCATCCATGGCCTCGAAAATGGGTTTTTCACTCTCCTCTCCATCGCTCACTACACACACAATCAATGACACGAATTATACAACACCATTTGACCTCTTATGTAAAAGGGGCTATCATTTACATACAATATGTATTTAGAACAGGGACAAGTTAATCATAATAACTATAGATATATACAGTACTATCATCCAACAGATTTCCAGAAATCTGTTAAATATCTTCGTAAATATACTTGCGTAAACTTTCGCTTGTAAAACTGTTTTTTTTTTTATTATTGTTTTGAAAAAAAATCGCAGTACAACTTGTCCTATGCTCATTTCAATACAGCCCTAATGATCATAGATAAATTATAAGAAACCTTTCGAACATGATCTGAAAAAAAATCAGATTGCAAAGGATATTTTAAATATTATTATAATATTATGCAATTTATAATGTCTTTCTTGATACCATTAATATGGTAATAAATACAATTGAAAAATCTTGAACTTCAATAATTCGGTTCACGTATAAAATTTGATTAAATCTTTACCAATACAAACAAGGTATTGTATGGAAATTTACTTGAAATATAAATAGTAAAAATTAATTTAAAAAAAAATAATTAAATATCATTATATTCTTAAGCTGAAAATATGGAATCATACGATTGTTCAAAGGAGTATTTGATTGAGTTTGAATAAATTACCTGACTTAAAAATAACAAATGCGAGGAAGAGCGAAAGTATGACTAAACGTCACACGAGCCGGCGACGACTGCTGTCAAACGCGTCAACGAGAACAAACACGTTACAAATCGACCATGACTGAAAATTTAATTAGTCACTATTTAAAAAATTCGGGTGTGACCAACCCATGACTTTATCTATGTATTTGATGAATATAAGAAGGTTACAAAACAAAATTCGATATTGAACTGATGACTATGATAGCGATACAAATTGAGCGCAAATGTATGGAAACTTGCACAAAACAAAAGATCTACTTCCGGTTATCAGATTTTGTTCAAATTTTTTTTATTACTAAAAATCACTATCAGTATTATACTCATTAAATATCAAGAAAATAAAAATAATTTTAAAGGTCAAAATAAAATAATGAAATATTGTTTTAAAAAAAAATACTACTTCCGGTTTACAAATTCTGACCAAAACCCTACCAGCTCTAAGTTAGTACATAAAGGATAGAAATATAAATTTTCAGCTTAATACATTCAGGGGTGCGGACAGAATAGTGGGCACAACATTTTTGACCTTTCTACGAGGAAAAAAATCCCACTTCCGGTTCATTAAATTAAGTAATTTTTTTTTATTTTTACTTAAAATCACTATTTTTATTATACACATTAAATATCAAGAAGCTTAAAACAATTTAAAAGTTCAAAATAAAATAATAAAAAAATAATGAAATATTGTTTTTAAAAAAAATACTACTTCCGGCTTACGAATTCTGACCAAAACCCTACCAGCTCTAAGTTAGTACATAAAGGATAGAAATATAAATTTTCAGCTTAATACGTTCAGGGGTGCGGACAGAGTAGTGGGCACAACATTTTTGACTTTTCTACAAGGAAAAAAATCCCACTTCCGGTTCATTAAATTAAGTAATTTTTTTTTTATTTTTACTTAAAACCACTATTTTTATTATACACAATAAATATCAAGAAGCTTAAAACAATTTAAAAGGTCAAAATAAAATAATGAAAAAATAATGAAATATTGTTTTAAAAAAAAATACTACTTCCGGTTTACGAATTCTGACCAAAACCCTACCAGATCTAAGTTAGTACATAAAGGATAGAAATATAAATTTTCAGTTTAATACGTTCAGGGGTGTGGACAGAGTAGTGGGCACAACATTTTTGACCTTTCTACGAGGAAAAAATCCCAATTCCGGTTCAATTAATTAAGTGATTTTTTTTATTTTTACTTAAAATTACTATTTTTATTATACACAATAAATATCAAGAAGCTTAAATCAATTTAAAAGGTCGAAATAAAATAATGAAATATTGTTTTAAAAAAAAATACTACTTCCGGTTTACGAATTCTGACCAAAACCCTACCAGCTCTAAGTTAGTACATAAAGTATAGAAATATAAATTTTCAGCTTAATACGTTCAGGGGTGTGGACAGAGTAGTGGGCACAACATTTTTGACCTTTCTAAGAGGAAAAAAATCCCACTTCCGGTTTATTAAATTAAGTGATTTTTTTTTTATTTTTACTTAAAATTACTATTTTTATTATACACAATAAATATCAAGAAGCTTAAAACAATTTAAAAGGTCAAAATAAAATAATTGAAAAATAATGAATTATTGTTTTAAAAAAAAATACTACTTCTGGTTTACGAATTCTGACCAAAACCCTACCAGATCTAAGTTAGTACATAAAGGATAGAAATATAAATTTTCAGTTTAATACGTTCAGGGGTGTGGACAGAGTAGTGGGCACAACATTTTTGACCTTTCTACGAGGGAAAAATCCCACTTCCGGTTCAATTAATTAAGTGATTTTTTTTTTATTTTTACTTAAAATGACTATTTTTATTATACACAATAAATATCAAGAAGCTTAAATCAATTTAAAAGGTCGAAATAAAATAATGAAATATTGTTTTAAAAAAAAATACTACTTCCGGTTTACGAATTCTGACCAAAACCCTACCAGCTCTAAGTTAGTACATAAAGTATAGAAATATAAATTTTCAGCTTAATACGTTCAGGGGTGTGGACAGAGTAGTGGGCACAACATTTTTGACCTTCCTACGAGAAAAAAAATCCCACTTCCGGTTCATTAAATTAAGTGTTTTTTTTTTATTTTTACTTAAAATCACTATTTTTTCATACACAATAAATATCAAGAAGCTTAAAATAATTTAAAAGGTCAAAATAAAACAATGAAAAAATAATGAAATATTGTTTTTAAAAAAAATACTACTTCCGGCTTACGAATTCTGACCAAAACCCTACCAGCTCTAAGTTAGTACATAAAGTATAGAAATATAAATTTTCAGCTTAATACGTTCAGGGGTGTGGACAGAGTAGTGGGCACAACATTTTCGACCTTTCTAAGAGAAAAAAATACCACTTCCGGTTTATAAAATATAATAATTATTTTTATTTTCATCAAATTGATACAAGAATTATACTTGAATTTTTTTGTGACGAACACACATGTTTAAGGGGTCGAAAAAAATAGTGGAAGAAAAATCGAACAAGAGTAAACTGCTACTTCCGGTTGACGGATGCTAACTAAATTTTATAATTAACTTGGTATTAAACTTAAACTTCTAGATATGAAATTTCAGTTCAATAAACCAAAAGGTTTCTGAAAAAAAAGTACTGCTTCCGGTTCAGATAGAAATATTTAAAAAATATGAGGTTATAAAAATTATTATTTGTATTATATTTAAAAAAAATTCAGTCCGATTCAGTTAGTGGTTTGGGAGATAATTGAATTCAAAAACTTAAAAAAAGAGGACACCTATAAGGCGAGGTACCATTTCCGGTCAACTTAAAAATTTGAAAAAAATTTACGTCGTGTCGATAAGAATTTCAGTAACCGATAATAAGTTTCAGTTCGATAGGACTAACGGTGTTAAAAATATCTCCAAAATACACACCCACACAGACACACACAGACACATTTTTTCTAGATCATGAAAACGTGATCAGTGATCGATTCTGAGTTCGAATCAGTCAAAATCTCGAGTTCGAATTTTCGCATGATCACAAAACTTCATCTATTGTTACTACGTACATAGATAAAGTAAACATTTGCCCTCTAATGTGACATCTTTGATTCAGACCATGGATCAAGGTGTTATATCATCAATGAAACGTCTTTATCGTCAAAGTCTTCTGAAAACTCTTGTTGAGGAGAATGACAACCTGATCAATTTCTGGAAAAAAATTACGATATTGTATGCTATACACAGAAGAACACAATCTTGGTCAAAAGTAAAGCCAGTAACACTTGCTCGATCATGAAAAAAGATTCTTCCTGACATGGAAACAGATTAAGTGGATTCTGAAGAGAATGAAGCCAATGATATATCTGAAATATATGGATTATTGGAAAATTTTAAATGTTTTGAAAACGTGAATAAGGAAAACATCAAGGACTGGCTCAATCATGATTTAAGTGATCCATATTTGAAAGGAATGGATAATGCAGATATCGTTTCTTTTGTTTCTCAAGAGGAAGAAAATGAGTATAAATAAAATTTCAATTTCAATTTAAAAATAAAAAAAATTCAAAACGAAGTATAAATCTAACTACCCTAACTCATTCAACACAACCCATAAAATTTTACTTTCTCAGTTCTAATAGCGAACTACATAAAAAGTAAAATAATATCTAACCATGGAATCATAATAATATTCAGGTTAAAGCTAATATACATATACATAGAATAAAAAGTAACACATCTTTCGAATATTCATTTATTACTTCAAAATACAAATACGATATTAAATGTTTTTCAGTAGCTATACATAAAAGCATATCTAAATCGTTATAAATTAATTAAAAATACAATGTTTTTCCCAATACACATGCATATAACAATAATACAATATGAGATTAAAACACACTGCCTATTCCGACGCACAATATTTACAGAATACACTCATATATATAAATTATATATTCAATATTGCCTTCAAGCAACAAAAAAAACGTCTTAAATTGTCAAAACACCAATCGAAAATTCACAATGTCCTTCATATTTGTCACATTGGTAGTTTTTATTCACCGTGAGCAGTTGCAGAGTCGCTCATGGCTGATGCCTTGGTGATAAATCACCGAGGCTTTGCCTGACCCTACCAACCCGGCGTAGTATTCGCAAGTCTTCTCATGCGTCGGGTGTTCCTATCTTGATCGCGGATCTTCTTCTCCATCTCGGCATCGGTTAGTGTTTCCAAGAACGGCGCCCAAGCGTCGGCCTCCGATGGCGGCCTGAATGGAATCTGCAGAAAATATCCATTATTATTTCGCACTCATTAAATTATTTCAGAAAATTGAATAAAACAAACCTCTACTGTGGGCAGCGGAGCTTCGCTGAAGGCGTATGTCCTCTGGTGCCAGCCTAATTGGCCTCGTACGCTGTAAGCAATGGCAGTAACAAATTCACCGCCTAATCCGAGCTCGGCACACAATTTCATGGCGAATTCTTCCGGATTGTTTTCCTTTTCTGACATATCCCATTCCACCTAAAAAGAAAAATGTATGAATCAACTGATAATACCGAGTAAAATTCATAATGTATATGAAATCAAATAATACCTGATCAACGAGTGATGTGTTTCCGACATGAATATTCAACTTGATCACGACTCGCTGATCCGAATGCTCTTCGAGAAGAGCTGGCAGTTCGCTCGGGAAAGCTTCTAATTGTTGGCGCACTGACGAAGATATTGCGGGGACGAACGTGACAGGATTCAGATCTAAATCGTCGCACAAAACTTCGGCAAACTGCTCGGGAGTTATAATAGATTCTGAAATACAAAACTCAATATATTAAAATAAAACACGATGAGTCAACCGTCAATCGATGAAATCCAAAATGGTACAATCATATAAGATCAAAGCTTCTAAAATTCATAGCTCAAATCAAAAAGGGATTCAGATAATAACAACTGCCTCAACCTTCGACGAACTCAATTCTCGGATTAAAATCATTTACATACATAGCCTTGAAATGCAAATTGAAAATTTAACGGAAAAATAATAACCGTTTTTATTCCAAGTGAAAGTGTCGCGAAGCTTTTGCCCCTCCATCTCCATGTCCAGTCTGATCGGTACTAATAACTGTTTTTGAGAAGCATTTTCTAAGTTAGCGGCCATATCAGTGTCATCGAAGCACAAAGGAAACGTACGAATCTATAATAAAATGTTATATATTATTCATAGAAAATGAAATCGTATTAAAATCGTACAGATTAAAAGTCAATTTATACCTTCTTATTGTGTACTCTGTTGCGGTTTATAGGTGTGGCTTGAGGTACGGCATCTAAATGTGAGGAGTTCGGTAGAGCTGGTAGCCACGGAGCACCGTGTGGTTTCTTCGATTTGCTCTCACGAGGTGTCGTGGTGTCAGACGAACCGACAGACACCGCTTTAAATCTAAAAATTCCAAAAAATACGTGTAAAATTTGTAAAAAAAAAATTAAAATTATTATTAACTTGGTACGAAATATACTTGTCGTCGTTTCCATCGATCACATCCTCCACTTCGGCAGCTTTCAACAACGACACGGAGCTGGATAGAATGTGTGTCCCGAGTCCTAAATCAACTAGACGTTTCCTCTCCTCGTTGGTTAGTGTTCTTCGGGTCAGACCCGGATATTTTTTATACAAAGATCCTCTGAAGAGGCGAAGATAATTTCCGACCTGAAATATTAAAAAAAATATTTTAGAATTACATAAGATAGCGATTTTAAAACTAAATTTATGGAACTATGCAAATGCAATTCGTTTTATAGACAATGTAGGCAGGGAAGGTGTGTTGACCGTATCCCGGACTGTGAAAACACAGAGTTATTGTATATATGTATGAAGGAGTAAGTTGCTCACTTCGGAGGAGTGAGCAGGCTGAACTCCCGTGGTTCTGAAGATTACACCTGCAACTGTTCTTTACTGTCTACAATGATAATGATCTTTAATGATGATGTTCTCTACAGTTTACAATGAACGGCCTGTTAAAACACTGTTGTGTTTTGAAGAGGATCGTTTTATTTATGTTCACTCTATACAAGAGTTATTGTATATATGTATGAAGGAGCTAGTTGCTCACTTAGGAGGAGTGAGCAGGCTGAACTCCCGTGGTTCTGAACATTACACCTGCAACTGTTCTTTACTGTCTACAATGATGATCCCAGTCTACATTGGTGACCCCTTCAAAGAAAAATGCAGCATCAACCAAGAGGATCCACTGCTGTTTAAATACCAGCACCGCTCATGACGCCTTCTAAGTCGAGGAACTACCTTCTACGCAGTACAACGACGAGTCATCACCACGGTGAACCCACGCAGGACGCTCCAGCCTGCACAACTAGCACCGTCCAAGCCGCCACAAACCTCCACTACCATCGTAACTTGGCCACAATAAGTAGCCTGGTATGGAAGTACATTTGGACCAACTAGCAACACGAGATCCACGTGCTTCAGAACAACCGGCGAAAACCAGCACTCAACGCACTTTGTCAACTATGTATGAAGTTGAATCGTGGGATTTCGCGCAGTTACAATGTATTCCTACAACAATATTAAAATGTTTTTCCTAACCCAAAATTCAGAGGAACTCGATCTGTGAAAGGTTTGGCTTACATAGAATCCGATTCCATCAATTATAAAAGAAACAACGTGGTCCTATTTTCACTACCGTGACCGACTTGGTTGTAATTTGATAGCATGCTTGGCTTTTGAATTGAAGAACAATTCGGAACGTATTTGAGGAAGTGTGTCTCAATATTAGAATGACTATGGCCCGTGTAGTGGTGTAGTGGTGTAGTGGTGTAGTGGTGTAGTGGTGTGGCTAACCTCTGATCCAACACAATAGTACTCTCCGCCATCCTCGATCTGGAAGCTGATGGGTTTGTCGCCGTAGGTCCTCATCGTGACGATTGGTGATCAGTGTTGACAGACGACAGAGACGCGTGGAACTGAAGAGTGGAGACGGAGACGCGCCGACGTCAGCGAGAAACCCGAGGAAAAGACGCCGCCACTGCCGCCAACTGATCACTGATGCACTCCGAATGCACCTATATGGCCAAAACTGTCAAAAATATCCACATGATCTTAGTTTGCATTTGCATTAAATGTATTGAATTTCTGATTTTAAATTCAATCTAAAAATGTTCTTTTGTAATGCTTCGCCTTTATTTTTCGCGGTATTTTTAATGTTTCAAAATTAATCAAATGAAACAATGTTCGCACGTACATATGTACATAATGACAATCCATATTTTATTTTTAACATAGTCACAGTGAGATTACAGAGTCACAATGACATGCCAGTCATTCAATAATAATAATACAAAATCATAATAATATAACATAACATCATAATAATTTATTTTTTATATACATACATATATACAAATATACCAGGAAGGCTTAACAGGTAAACCCCAAATGCGCCTTCCTGGTCCACATAATTATTACATAGATACATGTAAATCTAAATATCTGACATCTATGGTCAGTATACATATATTACAAACATCGTATTAATACGATAAATAACGATGAATAACTTTCATGTAACAATACGAATTTTATATTCGATAAACAACCACAGAGACATCTATGGTGAGCAATATGGCGAAACCTAAGATATAACAATAACTAAAGGTTCGCAACAGAAAATTGGGAAGAAAACGCCAATTTTACAGGAATCGTTTCAATGAAAATCAGAAAAATTGGCAAATTCTGATAAGAAACGATCGACCTAGACAAATCAAGGTCTGGCCAACAGCGATACTTAGCGGTGATTCGAACTCGTAATATCAAGTATGAAATGATTCAACATTCACCACTAGACCACGCTGCTGGTTAATAATAATAATATAACATAATAATAATAACATATCATCATAATAATAACATAACATCGTTATAATCATAGTATTATGGAGGATGAACGAATGAGACGACTGGCATGTTAATGCACGTGTTTATTATATGACAGCTGAAGACAGAGTGGTAGTGGCTCTCCGAACCCAGCCGGGTTGGTCCCCACTCGCAGGAAGGCAACCAAACTCGACCATGTCGTATAAGCGAGCCGCCACAGTATCATAATAATAATTGTAAGGCAGAGAAGGTATGTTGACCGTATCCCGGCCTAACGAAACACATGTTGTGTAGTTTGAAAGAGGATCGTTTATTTTTGTTCAATTGATACAATGGTTATTGTATGTACGAAGAGGTTTCTTCGGAGATGTGATCTAGTTGAACTCTAGAGGCTCACTCTGCTGACTGGAGTTGCTGCGTTGCTTTATATACCTTCTGGCTTGAAGTGTGTCGTGTGCATTTTCCTTTGTTCTTCGGGCACGTGTACTTGTGACACGTGTTGAGTGCAGATGCTTTGTTTTTGATACACGCGCTCACCTAGTAACGCTGCGAGCGTGGTTTTATGGGTTCATGCGCCAGGATGTGGTTCGTTTGAGCGTGTGCCATGCATTAATGACTTTTCAGACACTTGTTCTTTTTGGGGGAAGCATGTTCTTCCTTTGTTCTTCGGGCACGGTCACAGGGATTGTTGCCCTTGAGTTTATGCGTGTTTGGACAGGAACAATAATGAGATAATATAGCATGAGTTGTACTATATGCCTACATAATAATCATCATTCACATTTATAATTAGTAAAATCAACCACTGGCGTTGCTCAACAACCATTCAACCAGACTAGCATAATTTACATTGAAAAGGTCAATTTCACCAGCAACCCGGTTGAGCAGATATATCGCCATAGATATATCGCTCACAGGAGGAACAAACAAATCACTATTGCTCAGATCCCTGAACTTACTAGGTGCATAAAACCTAAATTCATTAAGAAGCTAAGGATTGTGTACTATCGCATTTAATAGCTTAAAAACCCCAAATATGTATGTATATGGGGCTCGGTGATTATTGCCAGCAAAGCGTTTGCCCAAAAGTCACTAAAATCTCTATAACTCTATAACACGAGCCAGTAGCGTGGCTCGGTCGTTAAGCTTCTGCTTAACACTGAGAGGCGCCGAGTTTGATCCCTTGAGCTGACCTCGATTGAAAAAGAATTTTTCTGAGTATATCTGTAATGCTGCTGGTCAGACCAGGATTTGTGACTCCTGGTTGATCGTTTCCTATCAGAGTTTGCCAATTTTCTCTGATTTCATTGTTGAAACGATTCCCGATTAAAAATTGGCTAAAAATCCTTCCTACCCACTATGTCACCACTATTTGAGTATGATTAATGTAAATATTACAATAAAAATGTATGTACAATTCATAGATGTCTCGTTAATTGTCGAGTTTGTCAGTGTCTCGTAATTTAGCGACTTATGTATATAATAAAAAATGCTGTATTGTTTGTAATTTGGCCAGGAAGGCGCATTGGGGTTTACCTGTAATGCCTTCCTGGTATGAAATAAAATAAATAAAATAAAATAACGGAACGTCCATCATACTAACGATAACTATCATACTAACGAGAAATTGAGTGCCAAATATTCCGTATTCGCGATTTTCACGATAAAAATGTCTTTTGGGCGATCGCAATGTGACGAATAGTCCAACTACCATTTGATTCAGATCCAGTTTGAATGCCAAATGAATAAATTACATAGAAGTAGAATGCATAGAATGGTCATTGTTAACAAAAGTATCGTCTAAAAGCGAGCCATCGAAGAGAGAGATGGAAAGCCAGAAGAGAGACAAGAGAGAGAGAGATGAAATTTAGCAAACAATGAACAAACTCTGCCGCGCAAAGTTTTTGTAGCAACATTTTTGGAGGCTGAGAGCGATTCTATGCATTCTACTTCTATGATAAATTAGGTAAACGGACTACTAGTCATATGTCACAGAACAACCGGTCGCTCTAGATCGGTCACACTAAAACTGGTCACGAGAAAACTGGTCACACCCTAATACTGGTCACACCCTAAAATCAGTCACGAGAAAACTGGTTGACCAATTTAGGGTGTGACCAGTTTTCTCGTGACCAGTTTTAGTGTGACGGGTGATCACGTGTGACTGATCTAGAGCGATCGGTTGTCCTGTGACCGGTTCACATTTGACTAGTAATCACCGAACCGATAAATTATTATTGTTGCATTATTTTTATAGCATGGCAGCACCAGTCTAGAACATAACCTAAATTATCCAGAATGTTTGACCGCTACATCCAAAAATCTCAATAATAATCAGAATGAAACACATCGATAAGAGATCACTCAACGTGAGACATTAAATTTATCTTGATAATATGCTTCCTAAAATGTATACGCATAAAATATTTTAATCTGTTTACATTTTAGCGAAATGTCATTGATATTCGATAAAAACACCAGAATTTTTCTATTAGAGTTATACGAGGGCACCGTAAAGGAGCTAAATGAATATTTCAAACATGCAGCTACGTCGATCCTGCTATTTATCTTGGGATATATCGTCGTCTCCCTCGTCATATACAAATGGCAGAGTTACAAGGAGCGACCTAGTCAAATTTTCAAAGGGACCAAGAGAGTGTTGCTCGTGACGGCTCACCCGGACGACGAATGCATGTTCTTCGGTCCGACGATTGTAAATCTAGCACGCCAAGGCATCGACATTTATTTATTGTGTCTCTCCAATGGTAAACATCGTTTCGAATTCAATTGTAACATATCTTCTTCATTACGAACTGGGTGTATTTATTTTTCAGGTAATTTTTACAAACAAGGCAATGTTAGACGTTTGGAGTTGTACGATGCGTGCAGCGTTCTAAATATAAAAAAGCATTGCATATATTTATGCGTCGATGAGTCGATGCCGGACAGTTCTAGCGTCCGATGGCCGTCGGATCACGTGTCCAATATTATATTGAATTATATCGTATCCCTTTCTATAGATGCTGTAATTACTTTCGATAAAGGTGGAATCTCACACCACCTGAATCACACTTCTATTTTCTTTGCAATGGCGAGATTATGCATTGAAAAACGCTTTCCCGAAGGTAACATATACACATGAAGATCCGTCCAATGATAATCCGGTGTATAAATATATTTATGTTGTTACAGAATGTAAATTTTTTACTTTGGACACTGTAAATATTCTCAGAAAATATTGGGGATATCTAGATCTATTATTGAGCTTCATATTTTCTTCACATTGGTAATTATTAATATCAAAAATACATAATGTAATACAGTTATTTCACTTATCTACACTATTGGTTGACATTGATCATACATACGATACAATATCTAACTTTTAAGATGTTGTTGTTAGATAATAATTCAATTTAATTTTCAGGTTTGTACTTTCTTGGAAAGATAGCAGAATTATTACGCGCGCTATGAAAAAACACAAATCTCAAATGGTTTGGTTTCGATATTTATATTTGCTGTTTTCGAGATACATTTCCGTGAACACGCTTCGTCATATAACTTTAACTGACCTCGAACTCGATTTACAATTGGACGATTGATGGGATATCAATGAAGCTTTTAATCAAATCTATTCATATAAAAAATTGTTAAATCGAATGTTAAATAAAATATTTGTAATAGAACTGTGCTCGTTTATTTTCTAAGGGGAGACTAGTGTGTGTTCACTTGGAAAATAAAGTATAAATATACAATCAGAAAAAACTTTATTTGCCAGTGTAGTCAAAATAAATGCTTTGTCTAATACTATTAGACAAAGCATTTATTTTGGACTGAACTGAACTGAGCAGTCAAAGGGTTAATGTCTGAATTAATTTTTAAATGAATGGAATTTGAATAATACTTAGGTAGGTGGATATACTAGCATTATCTGAAGTAATTAATCAGCTGGGTGACAATTTGTCATCGTTTCAATTGTTAAGTTGAATTACGCTACTTAAGGTCTGACCGCACTATGCGGCCGTCGACGTCTGCAGCACGACAACACGGCAATGTTGATACAAAAAAGCAACTCTGTCGCGTGACGCGTAGTGCGTTGTATCTCATACAAACAATATTTGGCCGCACGCTGCCGTTCGTGTCGCAGACGCATAGTGCCGTCAGACCTTTAAGCTAACATTTAATTTTTTTTTTCAATCGATCTATAAATTTTTGAATTTCCTGAATTTCTTTCCTTTCGTACGAATAACGAGAACGTTAATTTCAGTTTTGTCTAATTGAGAATACATGAAAATATTACTCGTCGTTGTCGAGGTTGCGTTCTTATTCTATCGTGATTTAGAAAAGTATAGGATTTTATTATAAAAATTGAAAGAAAACTGCATATTTGCGAGCGGTGTTTAAAATTTGGACAGACCGCATTGTCGAGAAAATTATTATTTTGAGTAAAAATACCAATAATTTTATTTTACTTCCGCCATCTGTTTAAAACTAAAAACTGGATAAACGTCAGTCACTTTTCAGATATTCAAATTTCAAACACGTCTTACACGATATTTTTGCACCATCGTAATGGCGGAGGATCCATTTACTTATATTGATGACCAAAATGAGCAATATGGCAAAGTATGAAAACGATCGGATAAGAGGCAAACTTTTTCCTGAATTGTAATCGTAAGTGAAACGTAAAGGAGGTATGTAATAATTAAAATTGATTTTGCACAATCGTTACTTGACGCTTAACCAACGAACGTAAACTATTTTATTTATTTATGTTATGATTGTGCAAAATTAATAGTTTTAAGGCGTCGTTCGTTCACTTTTCCCCACAAGTGGCATCTCGAAGATTCCGAATATTTATTTACTAGTGTTGTGCCCGATGAAATATAATCGCATGGGTTATGGCATATTAAGTTATTAAATTAAAAAAAAATAAAGGAAATGTGGCGGCTCGCTTATACGACATGGTCGAGCTTGGTTGCCTTCCTGCGAGTGGGGACCAACCCGGCTGGGTTCGGAGAGCTGCTACTCACTCTGTCTTCAGCTGTCATATAATAAACACGTGCATTAACATGCCAGTCGTCTCATTCGTTCATCCTCCATACTGGTGACCCCCGACATCGAGCCACGCAGCCTCGATCAATTTCAACATGCCGCTCATCCCTGCCTCGCCGAGCCAGGCGGGAGAAGCTACCCGCCGCGCCCCCATCGCCATCAACACGCGTCGCGGCCCGCGGGTGACAATAAACGAGCAGACACGGCTACCTACCTACCTACCTCCAGCCACAACGTCGATGACAGGTGCTTAAAAAATGGGGGAGCGAATGAGACGACGATCTTGACAGCTGGATGTGGAGTCATGCGCGATCCACTACACATAGAACGGTCATCCAGCACCACAAGACATACACCACCTCAGCACCATCATCATCATCATCATCAAGGCCCCGTCCGTCTCCACGAGCGTCGTCACGCCGAGACGGGCGGTAGCGCTACAACACCTCCACGAGCCACAACGACTCACAGTCCAGCTCGGAGTATCATCAACCACATCGATGCCCCTGCCGCCCCCGCCGCCCCACCAACCAACATCAGCCTCGGAAGAGCGGCGCCGCCGCAGCATCGCATCGCATCGGCGCGACCATCGGACCACCCACCGTCCTGCTCGCGACGTCACCGCCCTCGAATCTACCGACCATTCAGGGCGGTACACCTATGTACACAGCGGATGACCCACGTCAACAATTTTTTTTCTCCCCACGTAATAATTTTTTTCTCTTTGTGTAACAATAATTTTTTCTTTTGTAAAATTTGTTTCTTTGTAATTTTGGTATCGCTGATGCTGGGGGGGGAGTGATGTGGCGGCTCGCTTATACGACATGGTCGAGTTTGGTTGCCTTCCTGCGAGTGGGAACCAACTCGGCTGGGTTCGGAGAGCTACTACTCACTCTGTCTTCAGCTGTCATATAATAAACACGTGCATTAACATGCCAGTCGTCTCATTCGTTCATCCTCCATAGAAATATTTCGGTACAGTGTTCGATTCGCACGCGGACGTATTTTTTAAAAATATTTTTTGAATATATTTTAAAAATATTTATTTAGGTACTTGGGGGGGGGGGGGGGGGCACCTGGAGTGAAGACGGGGGCCCCGGGGGCGAAAGCTCCCGGGGTGCCGGTGGCGATGGCCTCCGGGTTCCGGGGGCGGGGGGCGCCGGGGGGGCCGCCGGATTCTGGATTCATTTTTGTTTCGGATACAGACTCCATTTTCAGTTCTGGATACCGATCCCTGTTTCATTTCCAATTCCCGATTTCTGTTTTAGTTCCGATTCCGATTAATTATTACAATACATATTATAACTTTATTTTAAATCATGTATTAATTCCTTTCCGAAACCACCCGTTGAAATCAACGGGCACAACACTAGTAAAATATTATATAATACTAAAACATAAAAAAAAAACAGTAAAATGATAATGCTTAGGACCACACTAGGCGGCACTGCATTGCAGCGACGCAGCGCGGCTAAATATTGTTTGTATGAAATGTTATGATTAGTCACCGGACTCTGAGGGGGCCGTGTATTGTTCAAATGTTGTAAACGCATTTTTAAAGGTTTGCCGAACCTTTTTTACAAAGCATTTCAAACAATTGAACAATAAACGGTACCCTTCCGGTCCTATCGCTAGTTATGATGTAAAACGCACTACGAGTAGTAAATGAAGATATTGGCAAAGAAGTGTTATAAAAACACTTAAAGTTTAAGAAAGATATCTAGCTTGGTTTTAAAAATATTAAGGTTTTCAGAATTTACAAGACTATTCCAAATAATCCATAAGACTATTCCAAACTTAAGCCGCTCTGTATGAAAAAAAAGAAATCTGTAATCAATTTATTCGATTCGAGTTTGAGATAAAACGAGTGCTGTTATTAAAAATAAAGGGGTTGGACATAGAGGACAATTGAGGGATATAAAAGTAATGGTGATTATGTTTACATGTACACAAAACTGTTTTTGCAATGGATATCATTTTAATTGACGAATGTTAAATCCCCAATCCGCCCTCATTTTAGAATCATTCTCCCTTTAAAATCGTCGCCGGCGGATGATTTTAAATGACGTAGAAAATATTTTCGCATTCGAAGAGTCGGTTTGGTCGCGGGAAACGGCAATTCTTCGAGAGAACGCCGCCGCGTATGGACGAAGATCGGATAGTTTTGAACGATAATAAGAGCAATAAGAGGCGAAACGGCGAGCATGAGGGGGCGGTGCGCGCGTAATTTTCGAAGCAGAGTGTCGATTGACGTCACGCGTCCAGTGGTGGGCAGGGAGGGGGGAGGGGGCAGTGCGCAGGCGCGTCGTCGCTTTGTCGTTTCGGCTCTTCGGCTCTTCCGTGGGCCGCGAATCGCGAATCGCCAATCGCCAGTCTGCCGTCGACCGTCGACCGTCGAGCGAGACGCACGAACTCGCGCTCAGCCCGCCCGCCAACATGCTTTGCAAGGAATTGTGAGTGGCCGACCCCACCCCGCACCCCGCACCCCGCACCCCGCACCACCCCTCCCCGCCCCGCACCCTCTGCGCCCCCCGCTCGGCCGCCGCCCCCGCGCCCCCTCTCGCCTCTCCCGGCCGAGCCTGCGATCGATCGCCGCCCCGCAACCCCCCGCCCCCCCCCCCCCCTCCCTCCCCCAACCGATAATTTCATAGCAATTGGCGATAAGACGAATGCGACCGCGAAACGACACGCGACTTTCGACCCTATCGCTCCCCCCCCAACGCTCTAAATCCCGGCTCGTATCGATCGATAATCGATATTCGATAATAATACGAATCGAATCGTCTTTCTTTTGTTTTTTTTTTTTTTTTTTAATTTTTCATTTATTTTCACGCGGGCAATTGTTCAATTTGAAACGTCAAACGAGTGCAGTGCGAATACGTGACGTCACCGATTTCGTCTGCGCTTCAAACCCACATGTCATTCACTCCCTCCTGTGCCTTGTCATAATATTGTGTTTGTTTGACTCACCTCTGCCAGTGATGATGACGATAATTATGACGTTTGACTGTATGACTTCCGTTTCCGTGCGAAATGTGTGCAAAAATGATCGATCGCCTCGCGCGATTACTACTGTCGATGTGGAGCATTTTTTTTTTTGTCTCGCGATGTTGTGGCGATACTCGCATCTGTTTTTCAATCCATTTCCATTCATTCACCTACCTTATCGAGTGTGTAAAAAAATTGATGAAATGTTCGCACGATAAAACTAGGTATGAAATTTCAGTCGAATAAATCAAAAGATTCCTGAGAAAAACTTAAAAAAAACAGCGTTTCTATAGAGTTAAAGGTACCACTTGCGATTCAGATAAAAATATTCTAATATACAAATCAGTCGGATGCATTTTGGGAGAAAATTGAATTCAAAAACTTGAATAAAAGAAAACACCTATGTATAAGGAGAGGTACCATTTGCGGTCAATTTAGAAATTTGATAAAGATTTACGTCGTATCGATAAGAATTTCAGTCACCAATACTATATTTAGGTTTCAGTTCGATAAGACTAACGGTATTCAAAAAATTCCCAAAATACACAAGACAGACAAACATGATTTTCTAGATCATGAAAACATGATCAGTAGAAACGTATTTTGGGCATCTATTTTTGTCAATTTTCATTTTAGCGTTTTAGGGCATTGAAAATGTTCAATTTTAGCATCTATTTTTATGAAGAGTTAAATTTTAAATAATAAAAAATTTCGTTGAATTTTAATAAAATGTATATACATATATACAAATTAAAGACAACAGTTAAAAAATAATAGAAAAATTCAAAAATGTTTTGGAATTAAAATTTCAATGAAAAAGACATGAATATAAAAATAAAAAGACAAAAAATATGAATATAAAAATATAATACCAATTAAAATTTATTAAAACTCAACATGGAGCATATTTCTACAAATTCTTTTTTGAGATTGGAGCATATTTCTACAAATTCTTTTTTGAGATTTGTGCGACGATTGGTAACAATTATATTGTATTTACTAAAATACCTTTCAGCATCCTCACTTTTGGCTACTATTTACAGTAGTAGACAAAAGCAGTTGCTTGGTTTCGACAGGAAAAACACCGTCTATGGTAAACTGCAAGCTCTGTTTTATCCGCTCAATTTCTTCACATAATAAATGGGCAAAGGTGTAGGAAGACCCTTCTAAATTGTCGATTAATTTTATAAATTTCACTTTTCTTTGTTATTTTAGCATCTATTCGCATATTTTACGAATTTAGCATCTATTAGCACCAATTCCGAATTTTAGCATTAATAACAAAATGCCCAAAAAGTATTAAAACTCAACATGGAGCACATTTCTACAGATTCTTTTTTGAGATTTGCGCGACGATCGGTAACAATTATATTGTATTTACTAAAATACCTTTCAGCATCCTCACTTTTGGCTACTATTTACAGTAGTAGACAAAAGCAGTTGCTTGGTTTCGACAGGAAAAACACCGTCTATGGTAAACTGCAAGCTCTGTTTTATCCGCTCAATTTCTTCACATAATAAATGGGCAAATGGATAGGAAGACCCTTCTAAATTGTCTATTCATTTTATAAATGTTATACAAATTTCACGTTTGTTTGTTATTTTAGCATCTTTTCGTATATTTTACGAATTTAGCATCTATTCCGAATTTTAGCATCAATTAAGCATTAATAGCAAAGTGCCCAAAATACGTGTCTCTAGTGATCAGTGATCGATTCTAAATTCGAATCAGTCAAAAATCTGTTGTTACTTCGTACATACATACATAGATAAAGTAAAAATCTTTGAGTCTATCAAAAATGGTTCAAGAGTCACTCTTAAAAGCGCACCTAATATATATTTAAATTTGAATCTTGAATTGCCCCGAAAATTTATTTCATTCAAATTATCTACCCTATTATGGTACTCTTTCTGCCTTTATTATATCTTTCTTTAGTGACTACTCGTCCCCTTTTCTTTTCTTTCAATTTGCTTTATAAGTATACTAGGTGCTACCTGGCTTCGCTCGGTAAATGGAAATAAAATGAAAACCTGACCGTCAAAAAATCGTTATCTGAACCACTTCCACTCTTTAGATCGTTTTGATATTTTACCAAAATACTGGGATTAGTTAACATTGGAGTAAGCTAATGTCTCCAACATGCAGCTAGAATTGCATCGGTATCTTGTATAAGATCGAAGCGAGCTGGCTATCCAAACGCAGTTTTCTACCGCCCCTTTGCAACCCCTTTGTAATTCAGGTTAAATAATCGATCAGGTTACTTTTTTAACCCATTTACTTGCATTTTTTTTCTTTTTGAAAAGAACAACTCAATTGAATTGACAGCATTTTTTAAAATAAATATTTTATTTATTTTAAAAAGATCTTTAAAATATATTTTAATCAATGCTCTGTATTGAATAAAATTTAAAATATTTAATTTGCCTGTTTTTTTTTTTTTTTTTTTAGAAACGGACTGTTATTTGAAAATCGTCCGGTACTAATTAATGTGTCGGCTTGTTTACTCGGATGTTTGCAAATGAGCGAAAAATCCGCTTGACGAACCTTTTCCGTGTAAAAATGCGTCAAAGTTGTAATTTTTTTTGCAAAAAAGCGTTAAATCTTTGCGCAATAAATACACCGCTGATGAAAAATTTACGAAAATAAACATGTTTTCTCTTTTTTAAAGTGGTAGTGTATAAAGGTCTAACAAATCTGAAAAACAATTATCTACACGTACATAATATTATGCAGTAAAAAAAAATGAGTCGCTTTACGTCATTCGGACGTTTTTTGGGTTGTTTTTTTTTAAATTGAAAAATTAGACAATTTAAAATTTTACATAATATTTCAATTGAACGTTGCACTCGCCGTAACGCAATAATAAAATCAATCGCAAATTAAATCTACATATGTATAATAACCCCGATAAATTGCCTCGAATCATCGTCACGATATCGTCGTAACCTCACACTACATCATAATACCTGTCAAACACAATGTTTTAATCGCTCGTTGTCACACGACAGACAGCCTTTCAATGCCTCGATTATGTGTACACTTCGCTCTCGATCAACCAGGCTAATGACGGGGAAGGAAACACGGACAATCGAAAAACACGGATAATCCGAACTATCAATTTTAAATACGTTCTGAAACACGCTAGCACATTTCTAATTCAGGCAACAAACTTAAACGTTCAATATGTATCATTTGTTTGGATAATCTGTGTTTTTTTTTTCTACGTTTTTGGGAATCTTTTGTTTTTATTACAAATAAACCATTTTTTTGTACATACATAAGTACTAACAATTCCTTACATTACAAATACAATAATTATATTTATACAATATCATAAAATATGAGAAATACTTACATGTAGGTGGGTAGCATATTTTTCTTAATCAACAAATTCGTGATTTATTTATATATTTTTTTAACCCCAATGCGCCTTCCTGGTCGGAAACATTATCCATTTGATACAAATATTAATATTATACAGAGTACATGAATACATATCAATTTACACCCACAGATACATCGTATGGTCAAATTTTGTAAATTTGGAGCATTTTTAAATAATTCAGTAAATACATATCAATCAAATTTGCAGTATTTTATACAATTTAGCGAAATTCGAGATTGCCGAAAACTCGAGATTTTGGTAGAGAATGGTTTAGGTTGCCAATTTGTTGGAGCCGTTTCAATGAAAATCAGATAAATTGGCAAATTCTGATAGTAAACGACCTGGAGTCACAAATCCAGCAGAAATCAGTGGCATTTGAATCCGTAACCACTTCGTTTAAAGCATCATATGCTAACCACTTGTCTATTCCGCTAGTTATTCTATTCTAGATGCTATAAACTCGAATTTGCCAGAAACGAGGATAGTTTACCAATTTTGGTGGAACCGTTTCAACGATGAAATCACATAAATGGGCAAACCGACCAAGGTCTGGTAAGGGATCGAACCCGTTACCCCTCAGTTTAAAGCACTACGCTAACCTCTGAACCATGTTTCTGTTTATATCTACTCGAACTCTATTACATGCATAGTTTATTTAATTATCAACACTTGTATGTATTGTGATCGATAATTTTCTTTATCGATATTTCCAAAGCCTTGCAAATTTCATTCGCCTCAAATTCGTTTGAATCAGAAATGTTTGAAATCATGCATTTCATATATGTATGTACATATCCAGTGTAGTTATTTTCTTAAGCAAGGGTTTTCAACGATTTGTGATAAATTAAGTCTGATTAAGGCATTCAATTCAATTTGGTAATAAAAATTGTATAAAAATACACCAAGACGTCTAGTCTACGGCGTGACGTCACTATGATTGTATCGTGACGTTTTCATGTGACTCATATTTACTGACATGTGTTCGCCGTGGATTCAATTCTCACCTTCATATCCAACTTGGCGAGAAAATAACACACGTCCTTGATTCGCGTTTTAAAATTTGCATTAATAATCGAATTGTAAATTTCAGTTACGGAAAAAATTCAGCTATGATAAGCGCTAAAAATTTAATAAAATTTTGATGTTTTTTGGTTTGGTTTTTTTTAGCGTTTTGTAATAATTGTGTCCAAAGTCTGCTGGGCGGCGATGGGGAACCTTTTTTTTTTGTTCTATGCTGTGATTTACATTGACAATGGATTTACATTTTCAATGTCTCAATATGACGCAATGAGGTGGCTAGCACTCAAACCTGTATATATGTATATATATATATTTTTTAATTTCATTTCATAGAATATGAACACTCGCCTACAAAGCTACAAAGCTACAAGTGCACTTATACAGATACGATACAATCGATATACATAAGCATTTTATACAATGCGAATTCATACAAACATCCACTGTGACATCTATGGAGAAATGTATTTTAGCATTAACATTTTATAATCAAATTGTCGAACCTCAAAACTGAATAACTTGGGATTTGTAAAAGAGATAGGAAAGCAGGTGCCAATTTTACAAGAACCGTTTCAATGAAAATCATAAATTGACAAACTCTGATAAGAAACGATCATAAACCGAGGTCTGGCCAGCAGCGGGACTCTAGTGGGAATCGAACCCGTGACGCTCCGTTCGGAAGTATAATATGTATTTAAGGCCTGGAATCATGTCGAATTTCTTATTCCAGTTTGGTCCTTTTTGAAGATTTGGCGCGAGGCCGTTTCGGTCGTGGTAACGAAAAGTGCGTGCTGCGCCTTTTTACATACCTCCTTTACGTTTCACTTACGATTACAATTCAGGAAAAAATTTGCCTCTTATCCGATCATTTTCATACTTTGCCATATTGCTCATTTTGGTCATCAATATAAGTAAATGGATCCTCCGCCATTACGATGGTGCAAAGATATCGCGTAAGACGTGTTTGAAATTTGAATTTCTGAAAAGTGTCTGACGTTTATCCAGTTTTTAGTTTTAAACATAGATGGCGGTAGTAATTAGGACCAGTTGATGTCCCTTAATTTTGCAAAACCGAACCAAACATCTAAACTATGACACGATTTGGATTCGGTTCGCTGTTTTTGAAAATAAAGGGTAAACATCTTAGTGGAAAAAGTGTGTGAAACTTTACCTGTTTACTCTTTCTGGCTTTTGTTTATGTTCGCAACACTTGTTATTTTAAATTGCAGATTCTAAAAAACTGCGGAATGTGATAACTGACGAGACGTGTATGTATTTTGATTTCAATGATAAATTCTATTGTTAAATGTGAAATGTATTTGCGAACCGAAACCGCTTTTTTTGTAAATTCTGAAACCATTAGCTGTTTTTTTCTTGATTTCTAATTTTCTTTTAGTTTTTTTGCATTATCTAAAAAAACATATATATATTTGCCATTAATGCGAAACAATTGGCCATATTTATTTTTTTATATTTGGCAATCAAAAATTTAAATATTATTAAATTGAAATGGATATTTTTTTACATCTAATATATATAATTTCGAAAGAGACTTTGTATGTTTGTTTGGTTCGTAGACGTGACATCATCAAACAAATCAAAGTCTATGCTGACGACATTATATCGAAGAATATTATTTTTTTCAATTCAAATAAATTTAATAAAAAATACAAATGAATTAGTCGTATGTTTAAGCGGTTTATATTACAAACACTGAGCGAAGCCGAATTAAACCACTATTAAAATATAATTTAATAGTTAGATTTTTGGTTCAAATGATTCTTTTTTTTTTTTTTTTAAATAAAATTTTAGCCAAAATAAGTTCAAATTTTTTTTTGTTTATTTATATTGAAGAATATTAGTCTTATCTATGTTTACAAACATTTCAAAATATGACTTGCGTCAATAAAAATAATCATTCAGTATGATCTACTTGAATAACAATTTTTTATCTACACTATATTCTACAATATAATCTACACTATAATCTACAATACACGTTACAAAGATATGAATCGTCAACATAATCCCGGATTTGATCGGTTATTTTACAAATTGTACTAGCATTGCTCATCACTTCCTTAATGCGAAAACACACTGAAAGGAACGGCACGGCACGCCTTCATGGCTCAAGCCAAAGAAGGGCGTTCCCAGTTCATTGTTAATTCGTACGACCTTATTATTTCGATAAGCCCTTCCCACATTTCTTCAAATATAAGAATCACTGTTATCGATCGCTGTCAAGTATTTGTCAATACAAGGATAAACTATCACCGAAAACACTCTAGGAGTGATTTTTGGGGCTGCGTGCTTGCGTTTTTTTTACATGTACAAAAGTATTAATAAAAATACACGAACCGCGTGCCTCTCAGCGTGTTTTCGCCCTTGCATAATTCGTTTGGCTCGTTTTTATTTATAAAACGATCAAAAAAACGATCAATATTTAAAATCCAATATTAGGCAAACGAAAAAAGATGATTTTTTTTGTATGAATATTATCATACAAAACTTCTTTATTTTCTTACAAGCTTTTAGCTTTACGCTGTTAGTTCTGTGTGCCCGTCAAAAATGTGATCTTGTTTTAAACTACTTCTACTATTGCAATCGTTTTGATATTCTACTGTCATACCGAGGGTTAGCTAACATTGAAGTAAACTAATGTCTCCGACACGAAGCTAGAAAAGTTTGGTCATTAAAGAATTCATTAAAAATGATATCTTAATTTTGCGTCAGATCGAAGCGATGACAGCTAGTTATCCAAACGCGGCTTTCCACCGCCCCTTCACAACTCAATTTAACAGAGAAAAAAGTTCTCGTTCATTAATATTTTTACAAGCCTCTTCTATAACTTCACTTGGCTCTTTCATCTGACAACGTTTTGGGTTTGATATTCTACAATCTTCCGAACGTTTTGAAACTTTGCCATTTTTATTACTAACCTCTTCTTAGTTCGAAAACGATTTTTTATTGCTGGCCTCTTCTTACTTCACTTTCGATTTTTTCGTCTGACGAAATTCAGGTTCTTATCCGATCGTTTTCAAACTTTGTCATTTTGCTCGGTTTGGTCATCAATATATTATATGTGGAAATGAAGTCCGCCATTGCGATGGCGAAAAATAATCGTAATAGACACGTTTGAAAATACTCCATCATCTTTTTCAGTGACGTCTATTGTCCACATTGGCGCATTTGTCCACACTGTTCCGATCGTTTATTCCCTTTTCGCCACTCTCTCGCTATGTCAGATTTTAATTGCTTAAACTCCTATAACTTTTTATTTTTTCACTTTTATAAAATTTTTAGTCCTTGAAAGACAAGGATCATCCAATCGAGTCTATTGCGTTGTTTTTTTATTTTATTTTATTACAATCGATGTACACTCGTCATTACAGATCGCTCCAATGCGACGAGTATACGACAACGGTCAGACAACGTATACAATACGTTGAATGGTAAGACAACGTATACAGTACGTTCAATAAACATCGAATACAATAATTAATCAAGTACAGAAATAATAATCATAGAGACATCTATGGATTATTTTTAGATTTTGTGCACAATTTTTATACACATAATAAACTATAGAGATTATAGAGACATATATAGATTTCAGAGAGAAATTATAGAGACATATATAGATTTCAGATTTCTGTGCATAATTTTTACAAATTATACACAAAGATTTTGTGACAACGGGAAATGATCTATTACCAATTTTCAGGAATCGTTTCAACAATGATCAGATAAAATTGGCAAACTCTGATAGAGAAACGATCGATTTGGAGTCACAAACCCCCAAATCTAACCAGCAGTTTGGTGAATCGAACCAGCGATCGCAGTGGTGCTAAATATATACGCTACCGTTAAGCCAAACTGCTGGCTAAACATTGTGAACAAATAAAGCAAAAAAAGCCTTTTCGAAAAAAGATAAATTGTTGATTTCTTCGAAACCGCTACGACAGACGAACGCCAGAATTATGTTTGCCGGATTGTCTGCAGACAAATGTCTAACCACTTTTTTTCCGAGTATGATATCTCAATTGGACCGAAATAAAATTGTATAAATTTATAAATAGATCGTTTGAAATTCACGGCCGCACTCGCAAAAATAGCTGTCGAGGGCGAAAACCTAAACTTGGCGAATATTAATTGCGAAATGTTTGCAACTTCTGCGTTCGCGGTAAACCCAAATGTTGGGAAATGGGGGAAATTTGGCGAGCGCTCGTGAAAATTGACCCGACGAGTGTTTGTGTGTGAACACGTGGTCGCACGCACGCACGCACACACACACGCGCACGCGCCAACATGACGTTTGGCCGATCGATACCGCCGCCTCTCAAACTGTGTCGAATTTGCATGTGCACATTTTCCTTCGGCTTGGATCGATGGATGATGTCATCGGAAAATTCAAGGAAAAAAAACTATCACTAGGTCGAAAAAAATATTCCATTGGAAAAAAATCGTCAGTCGTGCATTTTTTTTCTCTATTTAATTGTAGAGAATTCATTCCTAATGTATTCGCTTTTGTTTGGTCAGCGAGAGAGTCAGGCAAACATATTACTTTACAATACATATATATGTATATGTTACACCGAATCCGTGAAATTGTCTATGACACGCATTCGGCAAGAGAATTGCCGAATGCGTGAAAAATGCAAGCACGTTGCCCAGTTCACGCATTCGGCAAATTCTTTGCCGAATGCTTGAACTGGACAGCGTGTAATATTATAACCAAAGTGACAGCTGAATGAGGATGTTTAATTTACATATTATTATGTATAATATGACTACATACATACATATGTTTCGATCATCTCATATGACTTTTACATAAATTAATGCTATTTTTATACATTTTGATCAATATTTTAACAGTCGAAATTTTATACCTTTTGAAGAATCAGTATTATATTATAAATATTTAATTTCATTACACATGTCCCAGAACATAGCTCTCGGCTACACCGACCAGACCAAATATATAAAAATGTGAACGACTAAGAAATCACCGGGTGTGAAACGCTTAATCTAACTGCATATATCTCTCCGGAGTCCGGAGATGCATTTGTCCGAAGGACCAAAACAGCCCTGCGTGACCTGAGCCATAGAACACTTTGTATTTTAACTAGCTCGTAGTCAACTCATTGGTTTAACTTAAAAACATTTTTTGGACAGGGGACTATTACAGACAAACACTCTTTGAAGTCTTTGAGAATAGGCTAAAAATGTACCTTATATTTAAACAATAAGTCACTATTAATAGTTTTTTGGGCTTTTATTATTTCTTTTACACAAAAATACAATGGAGCTGACTGTGTGTTCATACATAGTAAATAATTTTTACATGATATAAATTAATATTAAAAATTTTAACAACTTTTTCAACTTCTCCCACCGTCACAGATAGAATTTGCTCATATTTAAATTTAGCGCATTTCACAGGAGTTGTTACAGTTCTAAAAAAACAACACCGGAGCGCTGCTGTCTATTTGCCGACTCCACGCTTTGAGCAGACAAATTCTTGCCGAATACACGCATTCGCCAAAGAATTTGCCGAATCCGTGAACTGGGCAACGTGCTTGCATTTTTCACGCATTCGGCAATTCTGTTGCCGAATGCGTGTATTAGACAATTTCACGGATTCGGTGTAACATATATATACACTAGCTGAACCCGGCAAGCGTTGCAATGCCAGAATAAGGGCGAAATCACACAGTGCAGTATGTGGGACGTTTTTTTTTTTAGATAGTTTTAAATATACAGAAAAAATATGGTGTACGTGTTCACATAAGTGGTATCATGTGGTATATACATGGCACTGTCTTTTCAAAACGATACACAAGGAGCTGTTTCGTTGAAATTCTATACGAGTGTTTGTCCTTGCTTGACAGTGATATATAACAAAACGACCCTTTAGACCATTTTCGGTAAAATTTCATCCTTGATTGACAGTGATCGATAACGGTGTATCGACAAGTTCTTCAAAAATGTTCCTTTTGAAATGAAATGTTTGACGTTTGATTTGCCGGGCGAACGCCGATTCTATCGTGCGAGCTATTTTAGAGATGTTAATTTGACATTAAATTTCGTTTGGACACAGATCTAGAATATACTAGATCCGCCCTCACGTGTTGTACTTGTCTCCCTTTTGGCGCATGCAAAATACATGGCGCATGCACAGTTTCTCTTAGTAGGTAGGTAGGTACCGCTGCATCGCAGGGGAAAAAACCCAACTTCCCCGGTAGTTAAACCCCCCTCACCCCTCAGTTAGTGAAGACAAGATCTCCGACCAAAATAACACGTCTGGGCCCATCTAGTGTATTATACATCAATGTTTGGACATTTATCATGTAATTCATTTTACAGCCGTGCCAAAAATATTATCTCTAAATATAATGCAAGGTAATTTATAAAGGCGCACACGTATCAATAGTAAAATGTTGAGTGCGCGCATTACGCGCTCGTCGATCCAACCCGTTCGCCCGTTCGAAATGATGAATGAATGTGTGTATATGTGTACGTTTCCGAGCAGCTCATCTGACGTTGACATCACCCGGTGCTAAATATCAGGAGTACATGACAGACGCTTCACCCTTCCACTTTCCCGTTACCCCGCGTCTCCTCGACACGACTGGTCGACTCATCCGCCACATAGCCCACAAACATACATACATCGCGTCCGTTTTTATATATATTATTATTTACTATACATAATATAACATACGATAAAAAAGTCTCGAACTCGTCAGCTTCAGACACAGCAAGGACCGGCAACTGCACGTAAACAGCAGTACAAAAAGTTTTCTTTGATACATTCATACGTTCCGTGACGAGTACGTGGCGTAGACTTAGCAGCAGTAGCCGACACAATCTATTCCTTTTAAACAGCAGTACATGTCACCGTAAGCAAAACCAGTTTTCTTTAACCACTGTGGAAATATTCACGCACGACGTGACGTCATTATGGCGAGTGCTCGCGTACTAACTAAAGTGCGCATGCTCATATGAATATTTTTGGAAACGTCATATTGTGACAACATTGACTCGACTGCTGTGCAACATGAATAGAAGTAATATTTTACGTGCACTGCTGTGCCGGGCCTTGCACTGCTGGATATTATGAGTAGACCTATATTCGGGATGACCCAATTCGTTGACCCTTGAAGTTATACATAGGTTTTTGATCCCACTTGTATGCATGTATGTATGTATATAGCGTGTCACAAATACACTGTCTTTTTAGATTTACATATGCTGAATTTATATGCCTTACATTACATTAATAATGTTTTCTTGTTTTGTTTCAGTCGTTTGCCATTACCGTTAACCGTTGAAGAGGTGAGTTTCATACGTTATTTCTGGAAAATATCCCCGTAAAGGTATGCGCTACAGATTGAAATCCCATCGCTGAAATATTCAACGGAATATTCGAGCCGGATTTAGAATCGCATTGAAAATTTTCCAACCCCTCCTCCCCCATCATTCGTTTACAGTACATATTTGAGTATGTTTCCCTCGGGGTAATGGGGGTACGTCAATTAACATTGCTTATGTACGATGTATCAATACCTTGAATTTCGGTTTAAATTGCTTTATACTATTACCGGTCATCTAATATTCCTTCATTCAATATGGAATCTTAGACTTATTGTTCCGGGAGATCTTATCTCCACGTCGTAGCCTGCATTAGGGTGAAAACACACAGCGGTGAACGGCACATCGTGTGCATGGCTCCTCCCTGTGGGTGGTCCCCTACATTTCTTCAAATATGGGATACACCGTTATCGATCACTGTCAAGCAAGGATAAACACAAGCATACAATTTTACCGAAAAAGGACCAGGGGGTCATTTTGGGGCGGGGTGTGCCGGGTGTTCAATGAATCTGTGCATAGCACGGTTCATTTTTTTCACGTGTTTAAAAGTCTCTAAAAAAAAAACCACGTGTCACACTCACCGCTGTGTGTTTTCGCCCTTAAGCTGCCCATTCAAGGTCTATTCATACTATCCAGCACTGCACGGCAACAGCCCGGTATTCATACTATACAGCAGCGCATGTTCAGACAAGGTTTGGCCGATTGCAAGGAAAATTCGGCTTACATACACATTACAGAGCGCGACTATACGGCGCAATATTACTTGCATCATATCGACGAGTCAATATGACGTTTCCGAAAATATTCATATGCGCATGCGCACTTTCGTTAGTATGCATACACTCGCTACTATGACGTAACGTCATAGAAAATTTCCACGGCTACCAAAGAAAACTGGTTTTGCTTGATACGTTACGGTGACATGTACTGCTGTATAATATGAATAAATTGTGTCTGCTACTGCTGCTACCTCTACATATGAATGTACCAAAGAATACTGTTTACGTGCAGTTGTCGGTCTGTGCGATGATAGTATGATTAGATCTTTATACGGCGGCTAGTTGCGAAAAATTTCGCAGCAGGCAATGTTACGACCAACTATGTATCTTTTGTCAAATACGATTTTGGGATCACGTTGACAAAAATTTCAAACGAATCCCTTAACCCTTTGCCCGCTGTTACTTTCATGGTGATTTTTAAGCGAATTTGTAAATCGAGCTTTCGACCATACATTTTATTTTATTTTTATTTTAATAAACATATATGTGTCTTCACAGGTTACCTCAATATGACACTGTGGCCAGATAATAAATAAATAACACATTTTTTTATAAACATACATACATATAAAATATGGTAAACGGATTATGGCGCAAATTGCGATCGCGCTCACGACAATCGTTACCACAAAAATCGGGATTGCGAAATATCTGGCACTTGAGTTCTCGTCAGTACAATATTTCACGTGCGTAGCTTTCGATTAATGGAGTTTTTGGGTGCCAGATGTTCCGAGATTTTAGTGACGTGCGCGAGATCGCTTTTTGCGGAATAATCACCGAACCATAAAATATATAAAACACGTTTAATTTTATTTAACATTCACATGCTACCCAAAAAAATTAAGGAACAAAAATTAAAAACAATAAAAGTTAAAAATATAATATGCATTATAAGATTTATTCTAGTGACCAAATGTCAATTGACGCCTGACGTAATTTTTTAAATAATGAATCAAGCCTGAAGTATTTTGTCACGATATTCTCGCTACTGGCATTTTTCGCATGACGTCTATAGCGGTCATCCGTGCGAAAAGGGTTAAGCTTTATATTCAGTTCATTATTTTGAGCCTTTGAATGACAGGATACTACTTTATCGTTTGGCAGACAAGCTACTCGTCGCTAAATTATGTCTACGAACATCAAATTGCTCTAAACACCGACCGATTTGGTGGCAAAAAGATCGCTATGGCGATGGGCTTCATCGGAACTTAATATTTCACAACTTAACAAAACTTTAACTTTTGAACTATTTTAAATCAAGAGTTAGGTCAAAAAAGTGCCAATATAAAGGCCAATAAAACAGTATTTATTCCCCCTTGAACAAAATGCAATTTTATATTTACAATTTAGCAAACCAATATAAGTCGATCTTCGAAATTTTTGTGCAATTTTTTTTTTAATTCTCAAAATGTTCAAAAGTTCTTGCATGTGGCAGAATCAAAGGTCGTTTTTTAATTTGTTTGTCGTATTTTATACTGTTAGAAATTTTCCTTCGGGCTTTTGATATATCATGTGTAAAAAATATGGTATCGTTTCAATAGCTTATTATCTCAGAAAAGAACATTTAAATATAATATGTATATTTATATAGGTACTATACAAGTGTTCTTCTCATATTTATTTATTTAGTTAACAGACTTATTCTGACTATGAGGTAAAATAAAAAAAAAATGTCAAAAAAGTGCTCAGTTCAATAATGGTCTAAGCCAGATACTTTGTTCGTGAATTGATCAATGAATTTGAATGTCAAATTTTTGTAGCTTTAGATTAAAAATTGTATGTACATCGTATTGTACGGTTTAATATTCGAATTGAAATTAATCTATCATTATATTCACATATGTCATATAATTTCAGACTTTTACAGTAAAATACATTTAAATTAACGTCACTGTGATTAATAGATTTTTTTTGTAGACATGTATACAGCTGTGGACATATGTATTAGGCCACTAGTAAAAATGGCTTTAACCAAAAATATTCGGATATTTGAAATGGTCACTACCCGCATCGCATCTTACTAGGAATTTCTATATTATTTTACCATACCTTTTCTTCCTTGGGTTGTTTATTATTTAAAAAAAATACGAAACTGTCCATTTTACGCAAATCGGCGTTTCGAGAGAATTGTTTTCGTAGCTAGCTGAAGAAGTGAAAATAATAATATTAAAATTAAAAAAATTCCATATTACATTTTTCTCGAAACACTGATGTGCGTAAAATAGACAATTTTGTTTTTTTTTTTTATAATAAGTAACCAAGAAAGAGAAACTAAATTTTAAATAAACAATTGGGGAATCGCTAGTAAGATGCGATACAGGTAGTGTAACCATTTTTTTACGAGTGGCCTAATACATTTGTCCACTGCTGTATATTCACGAAATGAGCAATTTTTATTAGCTTATGCATTTTGCTATCTGTTCAATATTCCTTATAATCTAAATGACCTCAAAAAAAAAAAAAAAAAGGTTGATTTGGTAAATCAAAACGATGATGTATATATGGTTTTTAACTATTATATTTACATTCACTACATTTTTGTATCGAAATATATTTTTATGTATTGTATCTTATCGTTTTAAATTACGATGCGCGATTAAAATAATCATGATAGTTACATTGAATACATATGTATGTTTATTATACCTATACATACGGTCTAAAGTCCGCTTTGGACCGCAAGTGGACAGGTATCGATATTTTGTGATATATATGTATGTGTAAAGTCGGCAAATCAGACATTGAACTCTGACTGGAGTTATTTTATGAAATTTTAATGTGTTTTTGCAGTATCAAGTGGGCCAGCTTTGGGCTGTTGCGGAAGCGTCTAAAAATGAAACCGGCGGCGGCGAAGGGATAGAAGTTATTAAGAATGAACCCTTCAAAGACTTTCCCCTACTCGGTGAGTGTGATTGAATTCTCGAAATTATACATACATACAAGTCGTGGTTGGATACCAAATTTTTGTGCTATATTTGAACAGATGGTTTTATATATTATTTACTGTCTGTTAAAAATTGTGTGTAATCAATCAATATTTTCTCATGTACGTGTTTTTTATTGTCCTAATTCAGGTGGAAAATATTCTTCCGGCCAGTATACATATAAAATATATCATTTATCTTCAAAAGTTCCCGCTTTCATCAGATTACTCGCGCCCAAAGGTTCTTTAGAGATTCACGAAGAAGCATGGAATGCTTATCCTTACTGCCGAACAGTACTTACTGTAAGTATTCTACGATTTGGTCGGTAGATGTCGAACAGATAACGCTGTTCAGGACCACAGTTGGGATGTGGCGGTTCAAACACGTGCGTTTTCAGTCATGTTGTTAATTAAGACGATACGTGCGGAGGTTTAGCGACCAACCGCGCGGAGCACAGGTCCAACTGCGACTAACCGTTATACCTCTGCCCCTTTTCATCCCCTTCTCACAAACAGTGGTAACATACTCTTTCTCAGCCATAGCCCATACATCAGCCTTTCGTTCAATTCCAACCCTACGTATACATATATGTATATAAAAACAGACGGCATGTGGCAAGTGCATTGACAAGTATGGAAATCTCAAAATAATATTTATTTTCGTACCAGGAGTATCATATATATGTCACAGTGAAATTATATTTCAAGTGAAAATATGTTTTCACTGACTTTTCAGTGAAATCATAACCAATTACATTTTCAGGTTTGGTTTTATTAATTTAAGATTAGATTGTGAGGATTGGTATTATTTAAGATTGGGTTGTTAGGGTCAAATTTATAGAGTTAAATGTTAAGTTTGATACATTTTCACTGTAACACATACATATATAATATCACTATTCCGTATGTGTGTCTGTCTGAGATAACGCTCGCCGCACTATAATAGTCGTTTCAATTCGACATACATATATATGTACGTGACAGCTAACCCACTGCCAAAACGTATATATGAATACAATAACAAAAGAAAAAAACTTCTATATATACTGATCGCTACTAATGTTTCCGCTTGGCAGAGAATTTACCGCCATCTATTGAAAGTTTATTTAATATGTTTCTATCGGTGTTTTATATTGTTTATATGTAGGTAGGTAGGTAGTTTTTACCATTTTAAACAATTAAATATAATTAAGTATTTGAAAAAAATTCGACCGTGTGGGGATCAAAACACATGACCGACGACACATTTCTTTTAATTTTTTTTTATTTAATAACATAATATGCCAACACTCACGGGATGATATGTCATCGGGTACAACACTATTATGCTATTTTTATTATTTTTCATGTAGCATAAATTTATGTATATGTATAGCTATTTAGGCTGTATAAAAATAAAATATATTGCCGGCATGACATTTAACACCAGAAAACCCTTGGAAATTCACTTAATGACAGCATTGAATTACGACCGTATCGTTTAAGATGCCAATTGAATTTGACGGGCTGTTATTGATTTTATTATGCTTAATTCTATTTTTATTTTTAGAATCCCGGTTACATGAAAGAAAATTTCGTTATTTGCATTGAATCCTTACACGTAGACGACACTGGCGATCAAGATAATGTGAGTATTTCTTTTCACTCGCATACGAATCATCGTGCTTCACTGAAATATGTACATATGTATAATAAATGAATTCGCATTTAAAGGTACATGAATTGCCGCCAGAGAAACTAAAAAACCGAGAAGTAGTTTACATAGATATAGCTAATGACCCAATACCTTCAAGCGACTACAAGCCGGACTTGGATCCTACTACTTTTAAGTCTGTGAAAACCGGCCGCGGACCATTCACCGGAAACAAATGGTGGATGAATCAGAAGCCCGTAATGACTTGTTATAAACTCGTTACTGTAGAATTCAAATGGTTCGGTTTACAGGTAATTGAGGCTTTTTTTTATTATTATTTGTTGAATTCATAATCCATTGCTGCCAAACGACAGTATATCGCTGTTTGCAGCTCGGCCCAAAACTGCCAAATGCATCGGTTGATGATGTCACGAATGTGAATAGAACGACAATTTTTTAAATTACTGTAGCGGATTTAAAAAGAAAAAACAAAATCATTTACCGCTTGAATTATTCGTACATTCACAAGATTAAAAGAAATATATTAATATTACCAATCCTTGTAAACGCAATGAAATATAGAACTGGCTCAATGGATTCATAATAGCTCGAGATAAAAAATGTGTAAGAAGAAAAGTATATTT
Organism: Arctopsyche grandis; assembly: GCF_051622035.1. Classification (NCBI taxonomy): domain Eukaryota; kingdom Metazoa; phylum Arthropoda; class Insecta; order Trichoptera; family Hydropsychidae; genus Arctopsyche; species Arctopsyche grandis. The sequence goes on from NC_135355.1 coordinate 1,318,572, forward strand.
TGGCTTGAAATTCACTAGATAATTAATTATAATTATTTTAAAGCGATAAAAAATCATAATCGATAGGAAAAACATCTGACTATTGATTCCGATGCTCACTTTTGGGACAGCAATACTATATTTTGCGTTAAAGACTGCACAAGCAAAAAATCTGTAAAAATTGTGCATTTCTTTGTCAAATTGAAAAGCATTGTCATATTCGAATTCAGTGGGTCTAACTTGGTAAAGATTTATAAGTATCCACTATTATTTATTTATAAATGCTGAAAAAACCAAATGGAGCTTAACTATACGTAAATTTATTGTTAATTAAAAAAGAAAGGTTTTCTTTTAGATATTAAAAGCGATTTCGGTGTTTAATAATAGTGTTACAACAAATCGGCGATTTATCTGGCAGTTTTGGACAGAGACCTTTAAAATGTCTCGGTAAACAATGCATTTATATATATATATATTTATTCTTATTTATTATTGAACGTTTCGATGTGTTTCAGAATAAAGTAGAAAATTTCATCTTGAAATCGGAGAGACGGTTATTCACTTCATTCCACAGGTAATTTTTTATACGTTTTTTTCTGATTGAAACAAAAATACGTTTTTTTTTACATACTTCCTTTACAAAGTTTCACTTACGATTATAATTCAGGAAAAAGTTTGCCTCTTATCCGATCGTTTTCATACTTTGCCATATTGCTCATTTTGGTCATCAATATAAGTAAATGGATCCTCCGCCATTACGATAGAGATAAAATATCGTTTCAAGATTGAAAATTTTTAATCTCGGTGACGTCTCGTAGTCATTAATTTTATACATAGATGGCGGTAGTAAAATAAAATTATTGGTATTTTTATTCAAAATAATAGTTTTATATACAAATTATAGAAGAGGTATGTTTTTGAAAAACTTTTTTTTATATAATTAATATTGTTGTTGTTTCATTTCAGGCAAGTTGTGTGTTGGTTAGATAAGTGGCACGGCTTAACAATGGCGGACATTCGGGCCATCGAAGACAAAACTAAAGAAGACTTGGACAAGTTAAGAAAGCAGGGTGAAGTGCGTGGTATGAGAGCCGACGGAGAATAGACAAAATAAAATTCCACTCCAGTTACCATAGCTAATAAATATTAGGAAGTTTAAGAAGTTAAAAAGTTGAAGAGGGAAATATCTTTAGGTCATCCTCTGAGAGTAATTGTCGCAGACAAAAAAATAAATAAATAAAAATAATTTTGTTGATAATATTAAAAATATTCCAATTTGTTGTATTTGATGTGTGCATGGTATCATAATGGCGGTAAAAAGAATAAACATTACATACAAGTATATATATATATATATATATATATATATATATATATATATATATATATATATATATATATATATATATATATATACATATTATTAACATACTTTTATTTTTATTATTATTTTGAAAATCGAGGCTTTTTCAATCAACTGAAAATATGTCGTACCACATTTCACTTTGACTGTTTAAGAATTTTAAGCTGATTAATCTCAATTTCTAAAACTTGTATAGTCAGTCAATCAATTAAAATAAATATGTAAATCAAGAGTAGCGTTTATTATCTACTCTGTATATACATATATATTAACAATTTCACTTGACAGATATCGTGATATGTATATGTTAGTACATAATAATAATTGCTTTATAACAAGTGTATATAATTATGCATATAATTTATACGGATATAAAAGAAGCCTATCCTTTTTATAATTGTTTAAAAAAAATACACATATTATATGCTTTTATAGTATATTCATAGGTCAATTATATTTGGATATAAAATTTATATTTTATCTATCATTAAAAAAATCAATATTTTTTTAAATATTCTTGGCCATGAAGCATGCTCATTGATGTTGGTTGATGCGCAATCTAAGTAATGATAGAGTGTACGTATGTTTGATTGTGACAGGGATATCTAAGCGTCGCTGAATCATTTGCTAAAGCCTCGCGAAAGCTGATGTTGTTAAAAATTGAAAATGGTCATCTTCGGAGTTCCGAAACGGATTATCATTATACGACTCTCTGTTTTCACGTGGTTTTTCAACTCGATTCTTTTAGTTTGGCGGCGTTTAGCGGTGACATTCAAAAGTATACTTTATATAAGTTTATAATATTTTATTTATATCAAATATTAACACATATTTTTAATAGATATTTATTTGCAGTATGAATTTTTTTTTATATCTTATGATGTCAAAGGTGTGTTCTAAATATGTGTATGTTTTTTTTTTTTTGTTTTTTCTTTATATAAACGATTGATTATTTCATTTCCTAATTGTTATATTCAGCTATTATACAGTATTGTTATATTCGGCTATTATACAGTATTAGAAATTGTTGAACGTCTATTTTTCATTTATTATTTTGTGGATATTGTGAAATTGATGGTCATGGAAGAAATAAAATTCAATTCACACAACTACACGCTGCTTTTACTCAATGAAAAATCATCTGTTCCGTCACAATTGACCGTTTGGAATGCTCTCCGTTGGTGCAAATGACCAGAAATGTCAATTTTTATAATAAAATCGTTAGGTATGTTCTAATGCCTTGCCGTTTGTTCGAATTAATCGTTGTTTTTCATATCGTTTTTATATATTTAAATTATTTTGCTCACTTAACTTAATGTTAAATACTTTATACGATATTATTTCCAATATTTTCCTTAAATATACGTATAAAATCGTTAGGTCAAATTGTGTAATATAAATAAATTGCTTTTTATATTTAAATAGTATGAAGATTTGTGTACTCGGCATCACTCGATACTGTACTCTATCGTTCAAGTAATCAATCTGATCTGATGATACAAGGAGTGATATCACGTACTCAAGTCGTCGCTTATTGTATTTTCCTTTTTTATAGGTTGTGACTATTTGCAGGTACTATATATGCAAATTATTGGCTATTTGCAGGTACTATATCTGCGAATGATTGGCTATTTGCAGATACTATATCTGCGACAGGCGCAAAGCCTTTTGCGCATGCGCATGAACTGTCACTGTCAGCGTGTTTACTGTTAAAATTTTGTTTTAAATCTCTTAAAATTTAATTAGAACTCGTAAAGTGACGTAGAGTAAAAAATATAATCCAAATAGTTAATATTATTAATTGTTAGAAAATTATTATCACATACAATGTATAATACCTACATACAAATACAAACCGTGAACTAGCTAAATTATATATGTAAATCTATTATAATAACGTGCGAAATTTATTTGCCTCATGTATAATGAACGATTGATTAAACAAGTCTAGCATACATTAAATGTAAGAAATTATAATCGGATTATAAGTTCACGCGCATGCGCACATGGCTTTGCGCCTGTCACATATATAGTACCTACAAATAGCCAATAATTCGCAGATATAGTTCCTGCAAATAGCCACAACCTTTTTTTTATATACATATATATATATATACTGCTTGTATTTTTTTGTTTGTTTTGATCAGCACGGAATAACTACGAGGCGATTGTATGTAATAAATTATATTATAATAGATAATATACGTTTTAGTTATTCGTTCACTGAATACGAAAGTTGTGCAAACATTTTAAAGTGGCCAATGACGTAGAGATTTGTCTGTCGTAGCCGTTTCTCACTTGTAATGTAGCCATTTAGATGTGTTTCGTCGCCAGTATACGATTGTAAACTTGCATTCTACAAAAGATTTGTCGACATTAGCATCCGACTACAACGAGTATCGTAAGTGGAGACCCTACAAGAGACATGCCGACAAATCTGTCCGTCGATTGCCCACCTTTAGAGTACATACGTACGTCTGTCGCAAATATTAATTGTACATATTCACCGTAACGAACACTTCGGGTCGATATAGTCGGCTTGAATTATTCACTGCATAAACACAAATAATATAATAGGTTTCTCTGTATCGTTCGTTATAAATGGCTTCCAAGCGAGAGAGAGAATCGTGTAGTTTGAGAGCGAAGTGTAATTTTTAGAACGGCGGAATCTTTATTAGGGCAATGTACATATGTACACGATAGGCGCACTTGATTTCCATTGATGTTACATTTAATTAACGAAGCAATTAATAAATAAATCAGTTAAATGTTGAGATTGATGTAAAATTTCCCGATATTGTTTATATCGTGCCTAGTTCTCTGTTGATAATGCACAAATTTGAGAACTTGTTTCACGTTGAAATGTGAATTGAATACTCCTTTTAATATATGTGTGTGTCTAGCGAATCTAAAATGTTCGATATAAAGTCGTTTTCAATACGCATACCTTGTAATTTGCAATAATAATAACATTTTCAGTTGATTATTGTTAAAAACAAAAAAAAAAGTTATGCTTAGATTGATGTATAATAAATCAAAGAGGAAATTTCACACGTGTATATAAATATATCGAAGCAAGTTACATTAGTAGAAACGTGTAAATTTAGACTTCGTAAGGATAATCAGATATATCCGATTGAAGAGAATATAAAAAAAATTATTTTCATCTACATATTTTGAATATATATAAGAAACTTAGATGAAAATGTGAATGTATGTTGTTAATATATTGTTATTATATAGATTTATTTATTTAAAATTAAGACACTGTTGAGTAGACTGTTGATATAAAGTTTAAAAAAAAAAGGTGTAAATGATTTTTGTACTTACTTTTCTTTTGTGCATTACTTTCCATCTTTCAATTGTATAAAACGTATATTTATTAAAAATATATTTATTAGTGGGAACATTGCATTGTACTTTTGATTGATTATCGATATTTGTATTTTCAAACATTATCGACTATTTCAATGTTGATTCCAGTTATTATGTTATACGTACGTATATGTGTGTACACGTATATATTTCTTAAAATATTGTGATGTATAGATTATCCTATTGACACAGTATTAAAAAGAGCAATAATAAACTGAGGCAAGTATTTTCGAATTTATAACCCTATACCACATTTAACACTTAACCGAGGAAATCCTGAAGTATCATTCTATATTAACTGATTATAATACAAAGGTAAAACATAGAAATACAAATTTAAACATGTAATACAATACAATTGAAAACGGTCAACTTCAATTTGCAAGCAAATTTTTTGAAAATGACGTTTGCACGATTGGATTTTTTACGTATGTGAATGATTGTGAAGTGCCAAAAAAATAAGAATAAGTTTTTATTTTAAAGCTACCCTAGGAACGATATGGGTTATGGCCTGGTAAATGAGAATTATTATCGTTTTGTGTTCAAAACCCTATGGTACAGTGGCGGACGGTGGGTGTTAATACCGGGTGTGCTGTGTATGCCGTAGGGCATAGGGTATAAAATTAGCAATTAAAAAAAAATACTCGTTTTGCATTACAAAAATGTTTAATTTATTAGTTATTTATACATAAGTTCAATGCGACGTTTCTGAGACATAAACTTTTCAATCACGTCTGCATAGAATGTGTCTTTCTGTTTTAATTCCACCAATAACTTTTTTTCTATTGAAATTAAGCTAAGGCCACATAATCTATCTTGACCTTGCGTACCTCTATAGCAAGTTTTTATTCTTTTCAGCGCCGAAAAAGAACGTTCTGCTGAAGCTGTACTGCTTGGTATCGTTAATATTAATTCTCCCAGCATAAACACCTCTTTAAAACCAGATTCGAGGTTATTTTTTGTCATGAATTGTATTAATTCATGAACAGGTTTCTCTGAAAATTCAGAGCTGGAATATAGCACAATGAGTTCGTTTTTCAATCGAATATAATCAAACAGTGATCCATAAAAATCTTTTAATTTATTAATTAAAACATTTGGAAAATTTTCTTTATATTCGTCATATTTATCATTACAAAGAAGGTGAAAATATTCTAATTTGGAAAGTGAAGAATATCTACATTCGACTTGTGCGATTATGCTATCAACTATTTTGAAATATAATTGACGAAATGAAGTTTTATCTTCTACTTCTGAATAATTTTTTAATCTTTGTGGCCTACGATCATGATCATCATTTTTTTCATTTAAATAATTATTCCATAACATTTCAAAATTATTATCCCTTTCGTATTTCAGTTGCTGCAAAACATCATTAATTTTTTTACAACAATATAAAACGTCCGAAGATTTAGATTGAAGAATGTTATACAAAACATCAGTTATTCCAAACAGTTTTGAAAAAATTTGAAGAAGTTTAATTGTTTGAAAATCCTCTAAAAAGCCTAAAAACCCTCGTGCTTTTATAACAGTATCTGTGTCCCATAATTCACAATTTTCTATAACATGTCGAAAAAAATCTGTAAATTGACTTCTGTATTGTTGTACTGTGCTACTTAAACGAGATGTAAAATTCCACCTTGTGGGTGAATACTCTTTTGGAAGATTTTGAAAAGTATGTAGACAATCCATTTAAAGTTTGAAAAAATGATTTACTTTCTTTAATATCAGAAAGACCTTGCTGCAATACTAAATTCAATACATGAGCATAACAGTGTGTAAAAAGAGCAAAAGGATAAGCATTGAGGACTTTGGATTGCAAACCATTTACGTGTCCACTCATTACACTTGCTCCATCATAAGTCTGTCCAACCAATTTGTCTTGAATTTTAAATTCTTCAACTATGTTCACCACGTGACGGAATAGACCATTAGATGTTTTATCAGCACTAACGTCTGTAAAACTAATAAACCGTTCATGTACATTGCCTTTACATACAAAACGTAAAACTGTTGAGAGCTGTGATTTTGTCATTATATCTGAAGTTTCATCGAGAATAATAGCAACAAAACTTGCTGACTCTACTTCATTTTTTATATGAACTTTAATAACATGAGCGATTGCTTCGATTATGTCATTTTGTATACTTGGAGAAGTACCACGAAAGGTAGTAGCAGTATTTAAATGAGTATCTAAAACAGAATCATATTCTCGAAGAGCATTTAGATATTCAATGTAATTGCCTTTGTTTACGGAATTACATGACTCGTCGTGACCTCGCAGGGACAGTTCTTGTTTTCCTAGATAGATTATTGCGTTAATAATTCGTTTTAAAACATCTCTATTTTTATTTACTTGTTCATTATGTCGACTTATTTCGGCTTTACGTTGACTGTCAATTAATACGTCGATTCGTTGTTTGCCAAACATTTGTATGGAAAGAAATGATTGAACGTGTGCCTGCGATCCTTCGTGTTTCTTCAGTGCTGCTGTCAAATGGTTGAGATCAGCAAATCCTTCTTTGTTCCACACATTAATATCTTTGGAGAACAATAAACATGGCCAGCAGAAAAGTTTGGATCGAATTTCACAGCCTGTAATCCATTCGAATTTTTTATAATTTGAAACGCAAAAATGTCTAGTGTAAACTTTTGTTTTTTCTTTATGCAAACTGGATAAATTTGGAAGAGACGGACACGGTTTCCCATCTTTAATTATTTTTAATTTTATCTCAAAACTTCTATTTGAAAACGGAATAGTTAAAATGTCTTGAACACTGTTAGCCATTATTAGTTATTAGAGGTAATAATATGACCATAAAAATACGAATGTGCGAAAAAGTACGAGACCACGTGCCGCATCGCATTGGTCAATTGCCGACTGTTGCGCGGTGCTCTGAAGTCGTAGCACACCGTACGTCTTAATATCGCGAACAAACCTATACAAGCGAATATCCGCCTGCACACTCCAACCAAACCCACCAATTTGCTGCACGGCATAGGTATTCTCTCGTCGCGGCGCACAAACTACATCTAACATCACACAACACGCTGCAGACTGCACACCACACCATACACCATACATTTAGCGCACGCGGTAAATACACCATACACATCAATGCCTGTTTATTCAACAACACATTATTTTGTATTAAAATACTACTTTATGTGGTCTTTGGTTTTCACGGGTGTGCGCCGCACACCTAGCACACACCCAATATACGCCACTGCTATGGTATAGTTTGGGTCGCCATTCTGTGAGTCGGGGCCAATTCGAGCATTTTGGTGACAACTACTTTACTTCCATCCCGCACGCCAACTGTCCCCCTCCCCACAAAAGTGTGCTTAAAAGCGACAAGTTTTAATTAAGGACACTATTTGTCAAAATCATGTCCCTAATTAACACAATTAGTGGTTTCGACTGAAATATCTGTTTTCAACTACCTTAGCATGCAATGATAAACTGGACATAACCACTTGCTGATTTGCAAAGACATTCGTCTATTTGTTAGTAAAATATTGGCCGAAAATTGATTTATATACTTACCGAAATTGATAAAAATACTGGCCATTTAATTTGTTGCCTAAAAAATTATACCGCAGTGGTCAGTATCCTTTTTGTTCAATAGACAAATTTTGACAATATATTTTCAATTATGTATATAAAATATGGAGCTGTTGGACACAAAATAGTTCTAAAACAGTTCTAAACAAAATAGTTCTAAAAGGAAATCGTGGACTGATCTGGACTGTTATCTATCGCAGGGTTCTCCTGGTTCTATTCTCGTCGAAGCGCAGCCAGCTGTACGAGCTGGCGGGAGAAAACCTGGAGACCCGGTCATGAGGTTTTTCCTCTACGTAGACTGTTGACTTCGTCTGGCTGTTCCTTAACAGCGGCGTATGAAGAGCAGTGCTGGTTTTAGGGGGGGGCTGCGTCGGGCGGCGCCGAGTATGTTGGGGCGCCACTCCATGCACCAAAGGCGCTTTAAAATTTAAAATTAGGGCGCAAAAGGCCCTAAAAACTTTTAGATCAGAGTGCCAATGCCAATCACAATTTTCTAGGGGCGCTTAGAAAAAATTTCCCGAGGGCGCCATAGGGTGTAAGACCAGCACTGATGAAGGGGGCGGGAGCTCCAGGAGCTGTACAGCTACCACTGAGGCTCAACCGCACGTGGACCACTCGGCCCTCAGGATGCAGGAAGACACATGACTGTGTCTCTTGAAGGTCTGGTGACAAGAGAGGCGTCTGGTCAGGCGCGTTATATGTGAGCTCAACCGTCTCCGAAGAAAGTCTGATGGCAAGAAAGCGCGCCCGGAAGCTATCCTAACCTAACCATTGGGATTACTGCCAACTGTAGCGTTACAAATTTAATTTATTGTTTTTGTTGAAGGAAATGTCCCCTCCAAATTCAGTATATTATTCGAAGTAACGTCAACTACTCGTTGCGTACTGTCACTTTGCTAAAACTGTTTGCGACACATAGAGAACGTTTATTTAGCTGCCATATATTTGTTTGGGTTAGTGTAAATGTGTATACTTCTTGTATTAGATAAGATGCACGAATCATTTAGAAGCTGGTTTTGATGTCATGGCCAAATTTATTATTTAATAGTGGCAACACTAAACAAAAGTCAGATTCAAGTTGACAGTTGATTTCGCGGCACTTGGCCATCCGTCAAAAACATATTTTTTAAGCAAGAAATCAAATTGTTTTCTACTATAGTATTATTTTAATTTGACTGTATTATTTAAAGCATGGATAAAGACTTGCCCTCATCTCCAGAACATCTCTTATTTCGTCTAGAAGAGTTGAAGAAAATGAAGCAGCTGAATGAAGAACGACTACTCGAACAACAAGCCCTTCAAAGGCAAAACTTACTTAACGAAAAATCTAGACTGTTAAATGACTTGTATAAAAATGTCGACATAAGTAAATTAATCGCAATGGAAGAGTACGATACGTTCATGAATATATCTCAAGAGTCGGAATATCCGTACACTCCGACGCCACAAAGTGGTATTTCAACAAACTGTGAAAAAAAATTCAATGACGATAAGTCATCTAATATAAGCAACAAATCTGATATTGATGAAGTTCCCGTAACGGCTAAGTTTTGCAATTTCGATGAACTTCTCGAAAATGAATTGAAAAACGAACCAACCGATACATTCACAAACAGGTCTCGTACAAACTGCAGTGCTAGGACGTATTTGAAGAGAGGCGAAGGTATGTATAGATTCGGAATGACCAAAGATGACATTGGTCGGACTAAAAATAAAATGCCGTGGCTAAAAAAGAAGTGCAAAGTTAAGATTCCATCTGTCGAACCTATAAAAACGGACGCAAACGAACCAGTCGACGTTCAAAAGCCCAAAAGAAAACTCGATTTCAACCTGAGCGAAAGTATACACAAACCGAACACGTCGAGTGATGCCATCATCAAAACCTGGGCGGACGTTCTCAGCCAAAACAACGAAGATATTGACGTCGGAACGTTCGAGCACAATTACATGTCCGACACATCGGTGATTATGAGTCCATCGTTTGCGAAAATTTCGCACCGCAAAGAAGCGGCCGAGCAAAAACTGTTCGATTTGATCGAAAAGAAAGTCGAAAGTATGAGCCCGTCATCAGCAAACAGCTTTTTCGTTAAATTTTTCGGTAAACTCAATCCGAATCCTACCGATGGCTCTGAAAGCAACGTAAATTATGATTCACATACAGAAATGTGTGAATCTGGCGACGTGGAAAGGAACGATGATAGTGAAGAGACGAGCGAAAGTTCCGACACGGAGAACACCTGCAAAAGTATCAATACTTGTATTCCAACCTCGACTCCGAATCAAGAAAATTTTAATAAACTTGAAATCAAAGCGGCTAAGAAGTATTCAGTTCCGAACATCGTCAAAATTGTAATAAATAAGGATGATAGTCAATCCACGCCTAAAATTACAGTCGAACGACCAAACAGACATTTGGTCGAAGAGTCGACTGAAGATGATGTTACAGAAGTAGAAACAACACAATTGGATCACCATGGAGATGCTATAAAGCAACAAATTTCAAAAGCGAAAATGCTGGCAATCCGCTCAAAAGAGTTGGAAACGGAGATAGAAATTTTTGGTAGAATGAAACAAGAACTAGAAAAAGAAAAGGAGGAGTTCTTAAAAGAAAAGGAGGAATTCTTCAAAGAAAGAGCCTCTGCCGAGACGAAATTGAACGAGGATAAAGTCATCAACGAGTATTATTTAACCGAAGAGAGAGAAAAGCTCAAGAAGCAAAAGATGCTCTACGACAGACACGTTCGAGAGATAAAAGGCCAACTGTCACGAAAGGACAGAGAAGAAATTTCCATGCTCAGTCAAGAAGTGACACACCTCAAGGAACAGATAGCATCGAGAGACGCGAAAGCCGGAGCCGCACAGGCCAGGTTGAGAAACCAAGTCAAATCGCTCGAAGGCGAAATAAAACGCTCAAAAGACGAGTGCGAAAAGCTTCAAAAGGAAAATCGCAAGCTTTCAAACTCCAATGCGAGAACCCGCCGACTGACCAACATCAATTTACTAGCCAACATCAACAAATCCATAGCACAGATGGCCACGGACAAATCCGACGACATAGAAGACGTATTCCCAACTAAGAGAATATCCGCCGAGTCTTTGGACGAAGTGCGTCCGAAGCAAACGCAAATCAACAAGCAAAAGCCGAGAGCTTTGAAGCACCAAAGAACGAAAAGCGCTCCTAATTTATCCGTCGCTTCGAGATATGCAAAATACTTCAGCGAGAGAGACGAAAAGGAACAAGCAGACGGATACGGACTAAACTCGGACACGGAAAGCGACACTTCTTCCGACATACAGTCAATTAAACCTACCATCGATATCTTCAAAAACACACACATCGAAGACATATACAATCTAAACAAAATCACCACCGAGACCAAATCCTGCATTAAAAAACATCCCTCCAAGCTTGAAAGTCTACCGTCTAAATTAAAATACCCCACCATTGAGAAGTCTAAGACTGAAGACAGACACCGCTTAAACCCTGATATAGAAAGCGACAGTTCTTCCGACACAAATCAAAGAACATACGCGAACCCTATTAAAACACATTACAATAGCACAACCGATCAAATCGAAGTTGATTCGGTTAAAAATCAAGACGTATACAAACCGTCCATGGTTTCCGAGACTAAATCTTGCATTAAAAACCCATCCAAAGTTGAAAATCCCGTCAAGTCAAAGTTCAAATACACCACCACTGAAAAATCAAGTCCACATCCGTCGACTAAGAACGTACGCGAAGACGGCAGTGTCGAGATGACTTACGAGAACGGTAATCATAAAATCGTCTCGTCGGACGGCTCGCACACAAAGTTCACGTTTTACAACGGAGACGTTAAAGATGTGTACCGCGACGAAGGAACTATAAAGTATTGGCATAAAAATCGCAACATTTATCACACATCGTATAAGGACGGATCGGAAATCATTCAGTTTCCGGAGTAAGTGCTCGGGATCGGTATCGAAATTCGAGGCTACGTCTTACATGTTTAATTTATTCGGTGTGTATTTCACAGTGGCTATATTGAAAGGCGATATCCAGACGGATCGTTGCAGGCCCACTGCTCCAACGGAACCGTAAGATGGATCAAACCGGGCAACTACGAAGAGTGCCGCTTCCCCGACGGAACCCTGGTTTCGATCAACGCCGACGGAGAACAAACACTGCGATTTCCTAACGGTCAAGTAGAAGTACATACATCTGAATATAAGGTATCGGTTGTTCGTTACGTACTGCATAGTATTACTATCGTGAAAATGAACACTATTGTGTCTAACAACCTGTTGAGGTTTTGATTGAACTGATCCGAGTGAGACTTGGCTGATGAATGTTTGCTTTTCAATTGAAGATAACTAGCCCTGCATTATTATCCACACGTGTTGATTTTCAGAAACGAGAATTTCCCGACGGTACTGTCAGGATAATGTACACCGACGGTGTGATCGAGACGAGATACTCCAACGGTAGAATAAGAATCAAAGACAAACTAGGCAACCTCGTAATGGACACAATTCCAAATTCTTGAAAGCGGTTTCAAATTTATTATTGATCACACACTGAGCAACAAATAATCACGTTTTTACTTACTGGAGCGGAGACTAATCAAATTTTTCTTCAGTTCAAACCCACTGAATTTAAATATGACAATGATTTTTGTTGGCCTGCTATCGTTTAAAAAATGGGCAATTATTACAGATTTTTGGTTTTTGCTTAAAATCTAGTATTGGATTCAATAGTCAATGTTTTTTTATTCATTGTAAATTTTTATTATATAAGTTTTTTTACTTTATCACATTTATAAGGATTGATTTCCAATCATAATATTTTTTTTATTTTATCTCCCCGTAATAATTCGAGCGGTTAATGATTTTAAATTACAATACGAAATGTTCTATCGGTCGTGAGCGAGCGAGATGGAGTGATGCGCTCTCCATTTTTCATCTCGCTCTTGAATTATCCATAAGTTCTTTAAATAACATATTTTTTTAACACAATTTAAAACATTTACCACTCGAGTTAGTACGTTTCGAAGAAATCAAAAGCCAATCTTTATAAACGAGGTTAAGTGAAAATTTTGCGAAATTACATCATAATATTACGGAAAAAGAATGTATGTATATTTTTTTACTTTTAAAATCCGTTGAATGATTAATTATAGGTGTTTCAAAGATTCCAATACTCACTTTCGGCACAGGAATACTAGATTTTAAGCAAAAGTCTGTAATAATTGTACATTTTTTTATGCACTCATATCTCTAAAATGATAGTAAGTCAACGAAAATTATTGTCATATTCGAATTTAGTGGGTCAAACTTAGTTTTTTTTTTTTGTTCAGTGTTATATTTTGCAGGTCAAAAATTTGTTATGTACATACATATCTGCATGATGATGAATTATATATTTATTTAAAAAAAATGTATTCTAATAATATTTATTGTAATATTTTATTGAAATTCTCATGCTGTCAACTGTTCCTTGACAGATTGCCGAGTACTGTCAGGTAATCCGGGTATTTCGAAATCTATTGGAGCCATATTATCAAGAGTGCCGTAAAATATTTTCAATCCTTCTCGAGCGGCCATATCGTGGGCAATTTCTAGTGTTTCTCCGTAACCTTAAAACAACAAATGATACATATCAATTTCATATGAAAGTCTGAGAGTAATATTGTAATACTCGATATCATACCTGCACAGAACATATCTTTATCGACGTAAATTCCAACCCTATAACAGGCTAAAATGCTATTCTTTCCTACTGCTTGTATGAGACGAGGTTCGGCGACCTTATTAGATTTTTGAAGAATTTCAGAAAGCATTTCGATCGGATTCTGAATCTCCCACAAGTGATTCACGTCGACTCTGTTCAAGTTCGTAATCACAAAATCTCGGACGAAGTGACCAGCTCGTTCCTCACCGGACGATTGAATCAAAGCTCCCACTACAGCTTTGAACGTATCCGCTAGAATGGCTGTATTTGGATGTTCCTTTATAAAAATAATATGAACATTAGATTTGTGGATTGACTTTAATTAATTTCCAGAACCAGACATACAGAACTTACAGTGGTGAGAATGAGTTGTTTGGTGCCCAAACTTTGCGATATATGAGATAGCATTTTGAGACTCATCAGATAGTCTTTAACGGCTGTGCAGCCTTCTTTGGGAAAATTGGGAAGGGCAGCCTCTATATATAACTGAATGTATTCTGACATGAAAGATTCACCTGTAACAATAATAATTGTAAAAAAAAGTTTTTTAAAAACATACCTCTTCTATGATTTGTATATAAAATTATTATTTTGAATAAAAATACCATTATTTTATTTTACTACCGCCATCTATGTTTAAAACTAATAAACAAACGGTGGATAGACGTCAACGACTATCTCGCCGGGCAGATTTAAAACGCGTCTTACACGATATTTTTGCACCATCGTAATGGCGGAGGATTCTTTTACTTATATTGATACTTTAATATAATTGGAAACTTTAGTTGACGCATACTGTAATAATGACAATTTTTTAAAAACAAACCTCTTTTTTAGTTTTGTATATAATATTAAGATATATAAATTATTATTTTGAATAATAATAACAATAATTTTATTTTACTACCGCCATCTATGTATAAAACTATAGACTACATAGACGTCACCCAGATTTCAAATTTGCAAACTTCAAATGCATCTTAAACGATATTTTATCTCTATTGTAATGGCGGAGGATCCATTTACTTATATTGATGACCAAAATGACCAATATGGCAAAGTATCAAAACGATTGGATAAGAGGCAAACTTTTTCCTGAATTGTAATCGTAAGTGAAACGTAAAGGAGGTTTGTAATAAAAATGATAAAATCGATATGAAAAATATAAGATCAATATATTAATTACTAGAGACACGTATTTTGAACATCTATTTTTGTCAATTTTAGCATTTTCATTTTGCATTTTAGCGTTTTAGGGCATCTATTTTTATGAAGAGCTTAATTTTAAATAATAAAAAATTTCGATGAATTTTAATAAAATTTATATACATATATACAATTTAAAGACAACACAACGATTAAAAAATAATAGAAAAATTCAAAAATGTTTTGGAATTAAAATTTCAATGAAAAAAACATGAATACAAAAAATATTAATATAAAAATATAATGCCAATTAAAATTTATTAAAACTCAACATGGAGCATATTTCTACAGATTATTTTTTGGGATTTGTGCGACGATCGGTAACAATTATACTGTATTTACTAAAATACCTTTCAGCATCCAAACTTTTGTCTACTATTTACAGTAGTAGACAAAAGCAGTTGCTTGGTTTCGACAGGAAAAACACCGTCTATGGTAAACTGCAAGCTCTGTTTTATCCCCTCAATTTCTTCACGTAATAAATGGGCAAAGGTACATATATATTAATTTTATAAATTTATGCAAACTTCACATTTGTTTGTTATTTTAGCATCTATTCGCATATTTTACGAATTTAGCCTCTATTAGCACCAATTCCGAATTTTAGCATTAATAGCAAAATGCCCAAAATACGTGTCTCTATTAATTACGCTACAGTTATCATACATACCTTGTTTAGTGAGTTCTGTATTATCTTTGATTTGCAAATCTGGATTTTCGATTCCGACTAACTTTTGACGCTTTTCCTCTTGTACTATGTAAGATTGAAGTGTCAAGGCTCTCGAAAGTAGCTGTGGATCGAACTCTTCGTGGAGTCGTTTACTGAAAGCATACAGTTCGGCTTCTCGGTTCCATTCTGCGTATTCACAGCGTGGATTAGGTTTCAACGGACTGCCATATCTTTTTTGGCGTGCTGCAAACGATTGTAATACGGGTTTCACCCAACGGTGAACTTTACATTCTGTAAGAGAAATAAAACAATTATAAACAAATTTAAAACAATCAATATAATTACTACACGTTAATGATAATAACATGTAAAAAATATATGAATTCCCCTTCTGTATTATTTGTTTGCAAAAGCTCGAGTTGTTGCTCGAAGCGAGTGTGCTTGTGATAGGTTATGTTTGAACAAAATACGATAAAGATCAGCGGGACAACCTGGAAGATAAATCTGCGGCCTCGGCTTGAGAGCCTGCGCCCCCTGGAGCCCCAGAGCCCCCAAATTCCTCGACAACTGCTTCCACATAATTCGGCAGCCGGGATCTGTCACTTTATCAAGCTGCACTTTCGGTCTCAACCAGATCTTTTACCGCCATTATAAAATTATTAGTCACATTGCGGTGGTCACAAAGACAATTTTTGCCATTAAAATCGCGAATACGCAAAATTTGGCACTCAAGTTCTCGTTAGTATGATGGACTTTTCGGCTGCCAGATGTTCCGTTATAGAGATTTTAGTGACTTTGTGACCAGTAATCACCGGACCAATTTTGGTAAACCGATTATTCCGCAAAAAGCGATCTCGCGCGAGTCATTAAAATTTAGAGCACGGAACATCTGGCGCCCGAGTTCTCTTTAGTACAATATTTAGCATGTGAAGCTTTCGATTAATGGAGTTTTTGGGTGCCAGATGTTCCATGATCAAGATTTTAGTGACGCACGCTAGATCGCTTTTTGCGGAATAATCACCGAACCTATAATTTTATATTCCCATGCCCCGAATTCTTTTGAAAAGAAGCCACTCTCATACAAAACCCATTATTTGATTCCTTGAATCTAATCAGCATTCTGGATAAATAAAAAAATAAACAAATTCTCAGATTTATCGGTTTTATTAAAAGTTGCCCACTATCGAAACAGAGCCTCAAACGAATTAATTTGACCAAACGCAAGTAAAATCTCAATAATTTATTGTATTTCCATATAATGTTTAAGTTTTTTGGTCACTCTCAAAGAATCTGATATTTTACATAGTTACTATAAAGCAAAAGGAATATTTCAAGCAACAGAGCTTTCGCTGTTTATTGAGATCTTTTCGGTGCCTAAAGAATATATACGAGATATTTGGTAAACGAGTTCTCGTTAGTACAATATTTCGCATGGGAAGCTTTCGATTGATGGAGTTTTTGGGTGCCAGATGTTTCGTAATCGAGATTTTAGTGACGTGCGCGAGATCGCTTTTGCGGAAAAATCACCGAACCGAATTAACTAGCATTGTAAATACATACATATAATATATGCAAACGATTCATATTTTAAATTACATAACATATGTGTAGGAATACGTTGTAGAAACCATTTTACATCATCATGTATATAATATCGCTATTCTGTCCGTGTGTGTATCCGAGATAACGCTCGCCGTACTATAATAGTCGTTTCGATTCGACATACATATGTACGTCACAGCTAAACAGGAGCGTCATTTCAGCTTTTCCAAGGGGGGGGGAGAATTTTTGACCAGTAAGGAATGACTTTCTAGGGGGGGGGGAGTGTATTATATTAAAAAAAATTGTGTATATAAAGTACAAAATAATCTCCCGAAAATCTTTCAAAGAAAGACAAACAACAAAACAAAATATATTTGGGAGTTTTATACATTTTTTTCAGTGAAAAATCGACATGTTTATACCTGACAGGTGTTCCAAAGAATTTCAATATTCTATTTTTGTTGATTTAGTATTTTAATTCAAATTCATAATAATACATTAAACAACGTGGATAGTCCTGTTCGAATCTAGGGGGGGAGGCTGCCCACCCCAGACCCCTCTCCCCCTAATGACGCCTCTGCAGCACCAACGTCAACAAAATGTACGAAAATAATATCAAAAGAAAAAACTTCTATATATACTGTTTACTACCAATGTTTCCTCTATGACAATAGACGGCGCTAAGTCTCTGAGCATTTAGCACCATCTATTGAAAAGTTATTTAACCAATTAATTTTTCCGTTGGTGTTTTATATTGTTTATATGTAGGTAGGAAGTTTTTACCATTTTTTTTTTCATATTATATATTTAACCTTTCCCTTACGGTGCCAAAAACATCCGCGCGCTCCGATGATATGTATTTTGTACACATAAATTGACGTAATTCGTAATTATATTACGGATGAATACAAAAATTCTGAACCTCGTATCTATTACATTTCATATCGATATTCCCATTATTAGAGTCGAGTTGTAGTAAATACATATCACAGAGGAAGAAAGGTTAAAAGGTATTTGAAAAAAATTCGACCGCTTGTAGATCGAACACATGACATACACATTTATTTTTTTATTTTGTGGGAATCTCGTCACATTCATCAAAACATTTACTGCGACGCAGAATACATTCCCAAAACCGGTTGAAGCACACCTGCAGCCATTAAACTAAACTCAAGCAGAACGGTGCCAAAACCTTCGAGAAAGCTCCACCCCTACCAGCAGAGCGGAAACAAACCAGTCGAAGCACACCTGCAGCCATTAAACTACATCGAGCGGAACGGTGTCAATCGTTCCAGAAAAGTCTACCCCATCAACAAAAACACATTCCTCGCATACGCATCAACAACAGCCAGCAACCAGAAACACTATAAAAGGAGGTACAACCCAAACAACGCCAGTCGACCCCCAGCAGCAAGCGTCGACACACAGCAGCAGACCAGTCGACATCCAGCTCCTGACCTGCCACCACTACATTACGCGGACTTGGAAGATCAACCAGCCGAACGATCCAGCAACACACTGCCGTATCCAGAGACCTTCCAAACATAGCCGAACAACGAGCCAGCAACACACTGCCGCATCCAGAGACTTGCTGAACATAGCCGAATGCCGAGCCAGCGACACTCTACCATATCCAGAGACCGCTGAACGACATACTTTTGCTCACATATTCTAATACCTTTGTACAATATTTAGGCAAACAATAAAACTTTATTAAAACAAGCACATCAGTGTTTCGTTAGGCTGGGATACGGTCAACACATACCTACCCCGCCTACAATTTAATAACTTAACCAATTATTTAAGTTAATTTAATATAAACATCGTTCATTTTATATTGTAGGCGGGGGTGGAACGTGTTGACCGTATCCCAGCCTAACGAAACACTGTTGTGCTTGTTTTATAAAGTTTTATTGTTTGCCTATGGTTGTACAAAGGTATTGGTATTTGGGCAAAAGTATGGCGTTCAGCGGTCTCTGGATATGGTAGAGTGTCGCTGACTCGGCATTCGTTTATGTTCAGAAGGTCTCTGGATGCGGCAGTGTGTTGTTGGCTCGTTGTTCGGCTATGTTCGGAAGGTCTCTGGATACGGCAGTGTGTTGCTGGCTCGTTCGGCTGATTGATCTTCCAAGTCCGCGTAGTATAGTGGTGGCAGGTCAGGAGCTGGATGTCGACTAGTCTGCTGCTGTGTGTCGACGCTTGCTGCTGTGGGTCGACTGGCGTTGTTTGGGTTGTACCTCCTTTTATAGTGTTTCTGGAATCACCTGACCCATGGTGGTGGTTTGTTGATGCGTAAGCGAGGAATGTTCTTTTGTCGATGGGGTGGACTTTTCTGGAACGATTGGCGCCGTTCCGCTCGATGTAGTTTAATGGCGGCGGCGTGTTTCGACCGTTTTGGTTCCGCTCGACTGGTAGGGGCGTTCCGCTTGAGTTTAATATAACGGCTGCAGGTGTGCGTCGTCTCGGTTTCGTTCCGCTCGAGTGTGAGGGGTGGAACATTCTCGAAGGATTTGGCACCGTTCCGCTTGAGTTGGATTTGGCACCGTTCCGCTTGAGTTTAATATAATGGCTGCAGGTGTGCGTCGTCTGGGTTTCGTTCCGCTCGAGTGTGAGGGGTGGAACATTCTCGAAGGAACTGGCGATTGATTCCAAGAAGTGCACGTGTTGTGTACGTGTGGTGAGTTCTGCAAGGAATGTGGTTTGTTGTTGTGGAATATTCTCGAATGTTTCGATGACGATGACGATGACGAGATTCCTACAATATTATAGATATTTTTGTTGAAACTATACATTACACGTTAAGTTAAGAGTTCAGTCAAATACAATAATCGTAAGTGAAAGTCAGAAGAGGTATGTAAAAAAGTGGATAAAAATAAACAACACCCAACACCAACATGTAGGTACTCAAATTGTAAATAAATCCATATCAAAATAAAACTTTAATTTCTGTAGCGAATATGTGATAACCCTGATCATATTCCGTACGCATTGTTATGGACATGTACCGCGTATTATTGACACATTTCATTTATTCGTAAAGGCACTTCTATTATCATAACATTTCTATGGTGCCTAAAGAATGTATCGAGATATTCACAGGTCAAAAATAAAATGAATCACTCTCAATGTTTGATAGGCAAGATAACAAAACCAGATAAAACGAATCGGTGACACTGTGGCAGCCACAGGTAGCGTTGTATATGAAGTAAAGTCACGTCGTAAATGATAGTGATAATGGCGAGCAATTGGGCAACGTCTTTCGCCGGCTTCGCACGAGCGTTCAGCACCAGCAGCAGCAGAATGGTCAAAGCCAGGAAGTATCTGATGGTCACCCACTTCCAGGGAGAGCCCAAGAAGACAGACCTCAAACTGGTGGAGGAGGAGTTGCCTTCACTCGCCGATGGAGGTTAAAACATCATTCTATCTCTTTCTATCCTATTCAAGAGACGGAGATGGCAAGTGTTCAAATAATTGGACTTTGCAGTCAATTTGATAATAACATACATGTATCTCATACATGCTGTCTCTTTCTATTCGATTTGCAAAACACCTATGGTCAATTGTAAACTTATTACACTTTCGACAGTATGAATTATCGAATGTTTGTTGATAACCAAGTTACTAATACTATTTTACATAGATGTAGTTTAACCGTTTGCCCATGGCAATAAATATAGTGAACAAGCCCTGTACACGGCACCTTTTTCGCGAATTTGGCAATCGAGTTTTCGACCTTAAATACAGATTTTAATATTTACTCAAGTAACCAGATATGTTAATCAACACATAAAGTATTATTTTATACAATAAAATGCATAATATATCTCGTAGTTTTGCATTAATTGTCAAATAATCATTCTTCATAATTGTATGAAGACGTGACGTCACATAGACAAGGTTTCAGTATCGTTCTACAAAACCACTAATTTTGACTGGTATATATTCATTTTAAGCAAATTGAATAGATGGCATTTAACTCTCAGTAATATATTCAACAAATTTTGAACCTTAAAACAGTTGAAATAGGCGCATATAAGGCTCAAAATCCCGTGCAAAGTTCATAAATTCTATGGAATGGACAGCCGTGCTACAGACTTGTCGCCCAAAGCTTCCATAGAAGACGGCCGCGGGCAAACGGTTAGTCGTTGAAACCAGAGAAATGTTATAATAACATATATATATCTGGTTGAAACAGTATGCGAGAAATATCGCCAAGCTTATTAAATAATCCATCTAATTTGCAAATCAATGCAAATTCAATGCAGACCTTCAGTCTCGCCGACCGGCCATTACATTCAATGATGCATAAATAAATATGTATATTCAATTCCTACATGAATTATACATATAGAAAAATAACGCTTAAAATGCAGTGGCTTCCACTTCAGATTAAAAAAATGATAAAACCATTGATAAAATAATCATCCGATTACAATCTTTAAAAAACAAAAATTGGTTACCGAAATGCTCAATAATAAAAAAATAAATATACATAGCATAGAAAGTTAATGTTTGATCCAAAGTGGTTTTCATTTCAGCCTTTTCTTTGACAATTTTTCTAAATATTGCGCATTTTTAGCTTCTTTGTCCTCTTTGTAGTCGCCGAAAGATTCTATGTAAGAAAAGGAAACAGTTAAATTTAAAAAATTATACTAATCATTTCAAAACCAAACATAGAAAAGCCTTGTACAAAAAGTTGCAAGCAATTACTTTTATTTGGCGCTCGAAATGTAAAGTACCTCGGAAATTCATTTCTTAATTTTCGACGTTCTTCAATATTCGTTTCTCGTTTCCCGTCAGTTCTTCTTTAGCTCGAAGCAATTTAGAATTTTGGCAATTCATTGTTGAGATCTCTAATTTCTTGGCATTTGGCATCTAATTTGTGGCTCCAGGAAAGAATCTATCATACATTTAAATAAATATAAATTAAATTTACATATATACCAGGGCTGTGGAGTCAGTTCTAAATTTACCGACTCCGACTCCAACTTGAACGATTTTAGTAAGATTGATTTTTCTTGCCAACGTATAAAATTGTTAGTAATAAAAATAATAGCGATTTTCATTATATTAAAAATTAAAAGAATTGAAAAATCATTAAAAATTGACATGTAACCCAATTTATTGAATTATTGGTAATGAAATAGGTTTAAATATAAGTAAGTAAATTAATAATGTATGTATTTCATTCACAATGCGAAAAATGAGAATAAAACTAGAGTAAAAGTACTACTTCCGGTTCAGGTAAAAATATTCAAAAAATATTAGAATATACAACTCTATTACATACAAAATAATTTCAGTCTGATTCAGTTAGCAGTTTGGGAGATAATTGAATTCAAAAACTTAAAAAAAGGGGACACCATTTCCGGTCAACTTAAAAATTTATGTCGTATCGATAAGAATTTCAGTAACCGATACTAAATTTCAGTTCAATAGGACTAACGGGGTTCAAAATACACACACACATTTTTTCTAGATCATGAAAACGTGATCAGCGATCGATTCCGAGTTCGAATCAGTCAAGAGTTGGAATTTTCGCATGATCACAAAACTTCATCTATTATTACTACGTACATAGATGAAGTAAAAATATATATATATTCTTAATGTCGTGTAATTAAATTTCAGAATTTCTATGTAAAGCGAAGTATCTGAGCGTCGATCCTTACATGAGACCGTACATGATGAGGTATCCAGTTGGATCATTGATGATTGGTTCTCAAGTCGCCGAGTATGCATCCATTTGAACATCCATTTATACGCTACAAATGTACACCGTATATATAATGCTCAGTTTTGAATTACAGAATTGTTGAAAGCAAAAGCAGCAAATTTCCCGTCGGTAAATTGGTCGTTGGAAGCTTCGGCTGGAGGGATTACACGATCAGCGATGACAAAGAATCTGAAAACAAACCTTACATATTGCCCGATTTCGGAGATTTGTCACCATCTCTCGGTCTCGGTGTTCTCGGAATGCCTGGGTAAGATTTCGCTGATGGTTTTTTCTTTATTAAGTTAGCTTTTATTTTATTAAATGATGTTTTTCATAGGAACACGGCGTATTTCGGATTCTTAGAAATCTGTCGACCTAAACCCAACGAGACTGTCGTCATCACCGGTGCTGCTGGAGCTGTCGGAAGTCATGTCGGACAAATCGCCAAATTGAAAGGTATAAAAATATTTGTTTTATTTTGATTTCAGGCGTTTCACTCAAGTGTATTTATTTTTTTAAGGATGCAGAGTCATCGGATTCGCTGGCTCCGATGAAAAGTGCAATTGGCTGAAGAATCAAATGGGATTCGACTATGCTTACAATTATAAAAAAGTGAACCCCGACCAGGCTCTTAAGGAATCTGCTCACAAAGGAGTCGACTGCTATTTTGATAATGTTATTTTTTTTTTTATTTTAATGACAACACATACCTCACAGAGTACAGCGATCGGACTACATGCCATCTCGCTTGCACCAACACATTTCGCGTTACAACCGTATACACAACGAAAGCATTTAAATTGCAATTACCGCTTGAGTTAGTACGTTTAGATAAATAAGAAAAATATCGAGATAGAAAACCAATCCTTATAAACGTGGTGAAATAAAAAATTTGGCAAATAAATGAAAAATAGCACGGAAAAAAATATATTTTTGACTTTTAAAATTCGCTAGACAATTAATTATACGTATTTTAAAGCAATGAAATATCGCAATCAATAGGAAAAACATCTGACTATTGATTCCAATACTCACTTTGAGCACAGCAATACTAGATTTTGAGTTAAAGACCGCAAAAGCCAAAAACTGTAAAAATCGCGCATTTTTTTAAACGCTCATATCTCGTAAACAATCACCAACCAACAAAAATCATTATCATATTCGAATTCAGTGGGTCAAAGTTAGTAAAGATTGGTTAGTCTCCACTCTGGTAACTCAAAAACGTGATTTTTTGTTGGTCAGTGTTATTGGTGACATATTGTATAGGAAGGATTTTTGGCCAATTTTTACCGGGAACCGTTTCAACAATGAAATCAGAGAAAATTGGCAAACTCTAATAGGAAACGATCAACCTGTAGTCACAAATCCAGGTGTAACAGGCAGCATACTCTGAAAAATTCATTTTCACTCGAGGCCCGGCCCTGGGATCGAACCCGGCACCTCACAACGCTAAGCAGAAGCTTAACAACCGAGCTATACTGCTGGCTATATTTTTATATTATATTTCCTCCATTTTATTAATTAATTTATTATTATATATATTATATATAGGTATATGAATTTAAAATTTTAGGTCGGAGGTGAACTAAGCTCCGCTATTATTAACCGAATGAATACTTTCGGAAGGATCTCAGTGTGCGGAGCAATTTCCGTTTACAATACTGATATATCGAAAATGCCAAAAGGTAATTCGAATTATCCTTTACTTTTGTTAAATATCATATGTATGTTGTGATTTCACGATTGTTTGTTTTTAGTTCCGATCTTACAGCCTACTTTCGTTTTTAACCAATTGAAAATGGAGGGATTCCTCGTGACGAGATGGTTGAATCGATGGAACGAGGGAATCGGTCAGAATTTGAAATGGATTAAAGAAGGAAAGCTCAAACACAAGGAAACTGTAACGGATGGTTTTGAAAACATGTTTGAAGCGTTTACGAGTATGCTTCGTGGAGAAAACACCGGAAAAGCAATAGTGAAAGTTTAAATTATGTGCACAAATACAATACGACCATATTTTTTCAATATATGTACATAAATATATTTTATTATAATATATAAATAGAATAGAATGCCTCATATTTTTTCTAAAATAAAATAAATACAAATAGATTTCTTTATATATTTCTACAAGAAAATACAAAT
The DNA here is from genome assembly GCF_051622035.1 of Arctopsyche grandis. Lineage (NCBI taxonomy): Eukaryota > Metazoa > Arthropoda > Insecta > Trichoptera > Hydropsychidae > Arctopsyche > Arctopsyche grandis. Next base: position 1,343,846 of record NC_135355.1, read on the forward strand.
CAATATTGAAATCATTAAGTTGCATTTAACCCTTTGCCCGCGGCAATAAATATAGCGAACAACCCCTGTACGCGGCGGCACCTTTTTCGCGAATTTGGCAATCGAGTTTTCAACCTTAAATACAGATTTTAATATTTACTCAAATAACCAGATATGTTAATTAACACATAAAGTATTATTTTAAACAATTAAATACATAATATATCTCTTAGTTTTGGCTTAATTGTCAAATAATCATTCTTCATACAATTGAGACGAATCGTCGCCATTGTTCAACAGACGTGACGTCACATAAACGAGGTTTCAGTATGGTTCCACAAAAAACTAAGTTTGACTGGTATATATTCATTTTAAGCAAATTAAATAGATGGCATTCAACTCTCAATAATATATTCAACCAATTTTGAACCTTAAAACAGTTGAAATTGGCGCATATAAGGCTCAAAATCCCGTGCAAAGTTCAGAAATTCTATGGAAGACAGCCGCGCTAAGTAGTTCTTAATTAAATACAAAAAGGTTGCAAATTTAAAGTTTTTTTGTTTCAAAAATTACAACTGGTAGACGGTTTAAAGGTTTACTCCTATATTTGCATTCAAAGTGTCATTAACCGTTTGCCCACGGCCGTCTTCTATGGAAACTTTGCGCGACAAGTCTGTAGCGCGGCTGTCTTCCGTAGAATTTCTGAACTTTGCACGGGATTTTGAACCTTATATGCGCCTATTTCAACTGTTTTAAGGTTCAAAATTGGTTGAATATATTACTGAGAGTTGAATGCCATCTATTCAATTTCTTAAAATGAATATATACCAGTCAAAACTTAGTTTTTTGTGGAACCATACTAAAACCACGTTTATGTGACGTCACGTCTGTTGAACAATGGCGACGATACGTCTCAATTGTATGAAGAATGATTATTTGACAATTAAGCCAAAACTAAGAGATATATTATGTATTCTATTGTTTAAAATAATACTTTGTGTTAATTAACATATATGGTTACTTGAGTAAATATTAAAATCTGTATTTAAGATCAAAAACTCGATTGCCAAATTCGCGAAAAAGGTGCCGCCGCGTACAGGACTTGTTCGCTATATTTATTGCCGCGGGCAAACGGTTAATTGGGTTTGGGCATTTAACAAGACGGCAAAAAGTTCATATCCTGTATAATTTATTGACTACCCGCTCGAAGGGATATAGTCAACGTAATAGATTTCTTAAACATATTCATTAAATCATATCTGACGGAGTCGGAAATCTGCTGTAATCTCCCATTGTTCACGCCGGATACCAATTTCATTATTCTTTCAGAGGGGCACGTGACTACTGCCATACAGCTAAGTACTTTTCCGTTGTCATCCAAATGTTCCAATTCGGTTTTGAGCTGGTAAGGTATCTCTTGTGGGAGAAAATCTAAAAATTTAGCTCGTATCGCCTCCAATATGAGAGTCTCTTGAGATTGGTTAGTCCAATCGGATTCTGGGTATAACCATTTACCAGGTTTAGCATTTTTCATAAGATATTCCTGCAACGGGCAAATCATATACATATAATGTTCGAAGAATATAATTTCATTTATTTTTATTAACCTTGATGGAGTTCAATCCATCGCCTTCTAAAGCTGATATCATAAATACGTCGGAGAATCCACCGAAACCATTCATAGGTCCTTCCTGGGAAAGTTTACTTATGGGTAAACCGGCTATTTTATTATTGCATAGAATTCGAACTACGTCCAACAGTTTGCGTTTAGACTTCATCAGATCTATCTGTAAATGATTTAAGTTTTAGTTGTAGGTATTTGCGTGACTTTTACACACGAATTTTCAGTAGAGTTCGTGCCTTATTAAGAATTAGAAAACTAGGCCGACGGTCAAATTTCTCTAAAAGCTCTACAAGCCCTCTGTGTATGAATTCTCTCGTCCACGGACTTCCTACATCTTGGATTACACCGATTATGTCAGAGTTTTTAAGGCAATTGGAGATGTCGAGACGCATCGACTCGGGTAGATTATATCTGAAAATACTTAACATGTTAAAAATACTGCGATTCTAACTAAAGCGGAAAATATAACAATTACTTTTTCTTTTCTTTCGGTGAGATTAGACCGGGCGTATCTAAAAATACTATTTGGGTTTTGTCGACATTGCAAATGGCTTCGGCTTTAGTTTTCGTTGTGTGGACTTTATTTGAAGTGGCGCAGACCTGAAAAACGATTGACAGAATAATTAATTATTTATTAATAGTTTTGGACTATATCCATAAATCCCATTCTTTGTATACATTGAACAAAATTAAAATAGTACATAAAAATGTACAAAGGAGAAAGAAAAAGTAAAATAAAATAAAGCAAAATATGAATAAAATATAAAATCACAGCGAGGCCCAAATGGAAGAGAGTAGATTAAGATTCCACTCATACATTACATTCAAATTAAGAAAGTAATGATGAGCGCAGGTTACCAGATAAATATGTTAAAATAATATCCGATAATCTACGCTCACCGAGGTGGAAAATATCACATTCAGGGACGGCAGCAACGATTTCATTGAGAAGTCGAATAGCTCTTGGTATAGGAGCCATTCGAAAAAGAACTGTGCGAGCAGGAGGTACAACCATTAAATGATGATGTCTACCACGCATATAATTATTAGGTACATAAAGTCCCAACTGTTCCGGCAACAACGGGCATGACGTATTACCACGCAGTAGCTGGAGAACGAAACGAATTAACGAGAAGTTTCTCCGAAGTTCAAGGGAATTATACCCAAGCATGCCCAAAAGGAACGGAGTGGGATAGAGATATGGGTGATACCCGTACTCTTTCTTATATAGAAAACGAAGAAATGCTTTTTGCACTTTTTCGATAATAAGAGAGTAGTTTGCTTCATGCGGATTCCACACAATCGCATTATACTCTAGCTTACTTCTAACAAGCGAGTTGAAAAGCAAGCGGGAATACAAGGGGTTGGAGAATAACTTAGCATATCTCAAGACAAATCCAAGTCGACGAAGGGAAACGTCAGCGACTGTCTTGATGTGGTTGTGAAAGGTGAATTGAGGATCAAAAGTGATACCCAAGTCGACCATAGATTCCACACGCTTCAACAATACGGATCCGATGGAATATCCGTGACAATAGAGCGAATTCGCACGTCCATAACTCATAATGGCACATTCAGTTCAAGCCCCAAACTGGAACTGAACTCTAAAACAGCGTTAATATCCGCTTGAAGGAGAGAGGCTTGCCTCTCATCCTTAACAGCAAAGAATAATTTAACGTCGTCTGCAAACAAGAGACATGAAGCATTGCGTAGTACTAATAATAATAACGAAATTATACGATAATTTCCTAAATAGGATGGTTGCAACATTTTGAATCACCTTTCGATCTAGTAGAGCGTTAATTACAGTACTTTTGCCCGCATTTGGCACACCGACGATAGCAACTTTGATAATTTTCTCAATGTGACTTTCTTGAGGTAATACATCCGTGGAGAACAACTTCAATGAAGTGATGAATTGTTTCGGGTATGAATGTGGATTTCGTATCAGTAAACTGCAGTAGCAGTTGAAACTCTTCAACATTGTGGCTCAAACAGTGGGGCACAAAAGTGAAAGCTAAATTCGAACACAAGTGACGGACAACGAAGAAACGTCAAACGACAACGTGATGTTGTCGATTAGGCCCAAAGGCTAGGCAAGTAGACCAAAGCCGATAATTCGATATTCTTGAGGTAAACGGACTACTAGTCAAATGTGAACCTGTCACAGGTCAACTGGTCGATATAGATCTAGATTATATCTACAAATAAATAAAACTTCATATCGTAGCTAAACAGTAAAAATTCAATGCATGAATGTTTATTTTTATTTTTCTTTCATTTTTATATACACATTTAATTAGCAACCTTTCTCGAAGAAAACCAACATGAAGAGACATGAACTTGCCTATTTGGTTGAAACTTTTGGAAAATTGAGCGGTTTAAATAAAGCAATGCAGGGATCACAAATAAACCCACTTGTTCAAAAAGACAAAGTAAAAGCTTTCATTAAAAATTTGAAGTTATGGAAATCAAATTTACAAAAGAATGAGTTGGATATGTTTTCACTTTCCAAAGATTTCTGGGCCACAGCCAATATTGAAGCAAGTAAAAATCTTTTTATTGACCACTTGGATGGTTTAGTGCTGAATTTTTCCAATTATTTCAAAGACCTTGATTTCTCAAAATTTTTGTGGATACAGAATCCATTTAACTACAATGAAGAAGACGAATTCGAGCTGACAACCATCGAAAAAGAAAAATTGATAGAATTATCATGCGATAGCTCACTAAAACAAAAGTTTCAAAATTAAACCATAATTAAATTTTGGATGAATCTTAGTGGATAGTATGAATATTTGTATTGCAAAGCAATGCAAGTGCTTCTACCATTTGTAACGTCTTATTTATTCGAAACGGGCTTTTCGGCACTAGCTGCAATGAAAACTAGATATCGAGCCAGGTTGCATATCTAAGTTTCCCATCCGAATTGACGTAATTACTAGTACTCGCCACCGTACCTATGCGAAACAGCATTTTCGTCATTACTTATATTAAAAAATAAGCAAAGGTCATGCCTTTCCACGGAAACTTTGGAAGATGCTTTGCGAGTTAGCATTTCTGACATTGTACTCGATATCGATTTGTTATGTAAAGACATACGACCTCATCTATCGCATTAAATTGTTTCATGTGTGTATAGTTTTTATTTAAAAAAAATGTTTTTAAGCAAGTTCCTATAATTTTGTACTAAATATAAATATGTGTATTATAATTGTAATAATTGCTTCCAAATAAACCTTTTAACTAGAAAAAAAATTTTTTTAGGGGCCGGGAATTAATTATTTCAAATTTAGGGGGACATGAAAGTAATCGGGAAGCACTACTTTATACGACACTTTATTGTATCATAATTTAACTTCAACATGAAATGTATCTTATGAAGCGGTTCAAATACATAAAAAAAAAAAAATACCTGTGAGAACATCGACAATATTGGCTACTATATTATAATTGTATGATATATGTACTTTCAAATAAATTTTAAAATATATACCTAAATCTAAATTACAGGGACAAAATTAAAAAAAAAAACCTTAAATGCACAGTAAATACAATGATTTATTATGTTTTCAACACATTATACATAAACATATTCTTGAATATATAATATATTAAAAAAAATTGCTGTTCAACAACATTCAGTGAATCATTGGGATATTCCTCGGTGCCCCCACATACATTCACTAATCCGTCAATTACGGCAGCCGTCGAGCCTGGTCGCTTATATTTCATCGGGAGCAATTCAGTTCGTAGCTTTGAGATAAGATCCATGCACCAGACCTATATTTTCATGTTTTGTACATATATAAAACATTGCTAATTGTTGAATATGAGAAGTGAAAAATATGGAATAGTACAAGTGTTATTGTTTTGAGTTGCTGACTATCACCGATTTAATTACCAATGTATTGATAAGTAAGTCATATGTATGTACGATAGAACCACGATTATCCGGATTGTTAAAAACAAACACAGGGACAAAATTAAAAAAAAAACCTTTTATGCACAGTAAATTCAATGATTTATTATGTTTTCAACACATTATACATAAACATATTCTTGAATATATATTATTTGGTTTGATTTTTAAATGCTTTTTATTATTACGAAATTATGTTCACAATACATATTATATCTATTTTAATAGCTACTGATCTACTGATCATTTTCTATTTTACAATTTTATTTTATTTGCTTAGTAATCATAGTATTATATTATTCTAATGTTAATGCACCGCATAATAGGAAAAAGAGCTCAAAAACCTATTTACAATTGAATATATATTATAATATATTCAATTGTAAATAATAGAAATAGAATAGAAAATGTTATACAATGAACAAAGATAAACAAATAATGTTACCGACGATTTATTTATGTAGATGAGATGTAAAAAGTTCATTATAAAATGACGAATTCACTTTTAGATACCGTCCATATTAAAGATGAAGACGATTGCATAATCATCGCTCTTTTACAAACATGCAGAATGAATCTCTGGGAACGTCCCATTGGCTCCGAGGCTGAGAAACGAAAATGACCATCTTTTTGTACATATAATTACTATTGTAACAAGTGAACATAAATAAAGGATCCTCTTACTAACACAATCAGTGTTTTCATAGACCTCCCTCCTCATAGTACATTTACCGCGGTGAATTAAGATTAAACTTTGATCTGACATTCAAACTGTCAAAGTAAAATGAACGCAAAAAAAGCGATAGCCAACCTTCTCGGCGTGGCTAGAGAGCGTCAGATGAGCTGACTCTGATGAGATGCCCGCGAACTCCTCGCGAAGACCACAAACAACGGCCACGGCCACGAGGGTCTTTGGCTCGAACATATGTCTAGTCGATAATAATACAAATTTCGTAAATAAGAAGTATTTGAGAATATTTTTGTTTGTGTGACCAATTTTAAATTTTTGGGTGTGAACAATTTTCTCGTGAACAGTTTCAGCGTGTGACCAGTTTTAGCGTGTGACCAGTTTTCTCGTGACCAGTTTTAGCGTGTGACCAGTTATCTCGTGACCAGTTTTAGCGTGTGACCAGTTTTAGCGTGACGTATGATCACCAGTGACCGATCTAGAGCGACCAGTTGTCCTGTGACAGGTTCACATTTGACTAGTAATCACCAAACCCAACAAATCGTCTGGTTATTTTATAATTCCAAAAATGAAAAATTTATCACTAATTATTTATAAACTTGATCAATAACTTTTTCTAAACGGTCAGTAGAATATAATAAAGGATCAACAATTTATTAATTTTTTTTATATTTATCCAAGTATGAAATTTATTATGTGACGGGAGGATAGATTTTCGAGTAAATGATTTTAAACAAATTTCACACTTGTAAGACGTTTCCCCCCTTGTGACATCTCAAATATGACACAAGTATATTTTTATAAATAAATGATTTAATAAAAATGTCACATTTGTGTATTTTTATCCCAACATGCAATTTTTTACATTTTTCAGTAAATGATTTCAGCCAAATTTCGCACTTGTATGGCATTTTACCCGTGTTGAGTTCTTAAATGTCTGACAAGTGCACCTTTTCGAACAAATGATTTCACACAAATTTCACACTTGTAAGGCCTTTCCCCCGTGTGAGATCTCAAATGTGACACAAATAGATTTTTACGAGCATATGATCTTAAACAAATGTCACATTTGTGGGGTTTTATCGCAGCATGCAATATTTTATGTTTCTCGAGGTTAGATTTTTGATTAAATGATTTTAGACAAATTTCACAATTGTAAGGCTTTTCCCCCGTGTGAGATCTTAAATGTATCACAAGTACATTGTTATAAGTAAATGATTTTAAACAAATTTCACACTTGTATGGCTTTTCCCCCGTGTGAGATCTCAAATGTGACACAATTGTATTTTTTTGACTAAATGATTTTAAACAAATGTCACACTTGTATGGTTTTAGCCCAGCATGCAATTTTTTATGTCTCTCGAGGTAAGATTTTTGAGAAAATGATTTTAAACAAATGTCACATATGAACATATGCTTTTCTCCAGTGTGTGTTTTTTTGTGCAACACAAGTTCGGATTTATTGGGAAATGGCTCTAAGCAAATTTCACTATTCTTTCGGTGAATTGGTGGTAGTGAAGGCTCATCGTCCCATATTACATCTTCCAATATAACTTCTTCAGTCTTGATCTTCAAGCAATCATCTAACCTCAGTTGGGACGTTTCGTTGCTTCGAAAACAAGCCTTTCGAAAGCTGATCAACGATTCCAGATTGGTCTTACACGAAAGACACACCGTGTCTGGCAACCCATCGCCTCTTTTAACCTGCAGATGAAAGAAGTAGGATTAAGAGTTGACCAATTGGGTCCACAATAATTGTAACCTGTAACCAGTAACCTACATAAATTTGACAGCAGGTCCGAATGCGTTGCTCCAGACGCTCTGGTCTCTGGAAGATGGAGACGGACGATTCGGCCGGAGCTGGTCCAAGACAAAGCCTGCACTCCATCGTCCCTGCACTGAACTAGGTCGCTCCTAGAGCGTTCCCACAGGTAAACTAGACGAACTAGTTCCCTCACTCCTCATCAGTTCGTGACCGAATGAGCGAGAGTGGGACGGGACGGGACGGGACGGGACGGCACTACACTACACTACACCAACACTGCCGCTCGCTCACTGCACGTCTTGTTGCGCGCGCGTTTTATTCACTCTCTTACGATCTAGTTCGTTCGCGAACCACACAAGACCTTCATTAGTTTGTGACCGAATGATCGAGAGTGACGTTAACCGAACGTTAAATAAATTTTAAAATAATAAGATGTAGGCATATAGTACAACAAACAATGATCTCACCAGGCCACTGCGACACAATCGTTTACTCGTGGCAATCATTTACACGTACGTGTTCGTGGAAACAAAGAAAAAGCATTCATGTGTGGCGCTTGAACCTATAAAACACGCGCCTCGAAAATAGGTCGACACGTGCTTCGTATACACGTGTCTTGGAAACAAAGGAAGCGTATGACCCCATTCTCTTACGGACATCGTCCTGGCTTTGACCCCAAAGTTATAAAACTCTCGTCCTGAGAACACGTGCCCTGGAGAACAAAGAGATCTTTTGCACACGCCACGCTTAGAACTTCCATATATAAACCAACGCAGCAACCTCCACCGGCAGAGTGAGCCTCTGGAGTTCATACAGATCACTTCTCCGAAGAAACCTCTGCGTACATACAATAACCATTGTACCAATTGAACGCAAATAAACGATCCTCTTTCAAACTCAACTGAATTTCCATAGGCCGGGAAACGGTCGAAACCTTTCACTCGACCACCTGTTCTATAAAGACACTGTCGTTATCAGGTAGCTTATGCTTCTAATGTATAATAATAATTACTATAGGAAGTCCGCTGGGTAGTAGGGAGGATTGCAGGAGAGAGAGACAAGTAAAAGCGATCTCAATTCAATCTTATGTTTATTTAGAAAATAGGTAATCGATGCGCGTACGCAACCGGCGCGTCAAGGCGCGACGCCTACTACTGTCGCTACCACACACGGTTCGGTAGTACCAACCTTAACATTAATACATACAGTGCATAATACCAACTGTTCGGCATGAGCCACCTCATTATACATAATTATAATCATTTTATATTAATATCCTAAATTACTATTAACAATTAATTAATTTCTGTAATATACTTTAAAAATAGTTTACGTATAGGGTTTGTCCGAGCCAAAAACGCTCATGGCCGTTGGTTGTCCTCTTACGGCTTCGGCTTTTGTTTTCTCTCTTTTACACTGATCATCTGTCAGTCGTTCTAGATTCTCCCGTGGGTCCGGCGCCCGGTGATCCCGGCGCGGACCGCCAGATGCAGCGTCCCTCATAAAAGCCGGCCTCGAACTAAGCCCCGAACTCTGGCCCCGTGATCCACCCAAGCGATCACGGCGAGCGCTCATTGGCATCATAGAAGCCCTCCATAATAGAAGGAGTATGGCTGCTTCCATAGTCGTGCCTCACCGACTATGTCTACCGACTATACTCGACCACGTGTTCGACCCAAGCCTCGAACACGGCGAGCTCTCAGACGCTCGTGAGACTCCGACCGAGAAGGTGTTGGCGTGGCTGGTCTACCCTTCCTGACCAGCCACAGCCACAGCCATAAAGGGGCACAGGCGAGAAGCGCCGAGAAACTCCCCGGCGCGCCATCTACTCATCAATAAAAACGAGATCATAACCGTTACTCTTTTGTATAATTCCCCCACCCCGCACCGTTCCAGAGCAAGCTGATCGAGACGACGACACACACACACAGCCATTGGTCACCCATACATATACACACATTACAGCTGCTGAAGCGATCGTTCAGGGTTAATGTGTTTTGTTATAGGCTATTTGTTACGATGTTGTAGGAATCTCGTCACCGCAATCGAAACATCAATTGCGACGGAGAATACATTTCTCACGCTCAACCATTGACGTCATCTTGAGTCGAGAAAATTCCACCCCAACAAATCAAGCAGAACGACGCGAAGTCGAAGAACACCTGCACCCATTAAAGTGCACAAATAACAACCCATTGAACAAACATCCAGACTCACTGGAACAAAGGACGATAAAAACTAAATCGAGTGGAACGACGCCACATATTCGAGAATATTCCACCCTAAATAACAAACCACATTCCTCGCATAACTTGCACACGTAAACACCACCTGCGGTTCTCAGAATCAATCGCCAGTAAAGTCACGTGGACCCCCAAAAACAATATAAAAGGAGATCCAACCTATACAACTTCAGTCGACTCAACCACCTCCAAACGGTCCATACCCGTTAACCACCCACTAACACACTAACCCCGACAGTATCCCACAGATGTTGCACTAATTTTGCTTAGTGTTCCAGATCGACAAACACCCCACAAGCGAGCAGCCGCCAGCCCGCACCACAAACATCACCGAGAGTCCGATCCCATACAACACGTTCGATGGATAGGTTAAGGGAGTGGCACTCCCTATAAACTATCGTTAAAACGCAGCCACAAAGAAGACAACTTCAGTCGACACACAGCAGCAGACCAGTCAACAGGCAGCAGCCACCACGACAGCAGTCGACATCCAACATCTGACCAGCTACCACTACACTACCCTACAATGGAAGAACGCTTGCAACTCAGCCGGATCCAGAGCAACGACACATTGCAGATCCAGCAGCCATCACGACACCAAGTCAACAGCCAATAGCCGCTTCGAGAAAACTTCCTCAAATATTCTAATACACTTGTACAATATTTAGGCAAACAATGAAACAACTTAAAACAAGCACAACAGTGTTTCGTTAGGCTGGGATACGGTCAACACTTCCTACCCCGCCTACAAAATAAAAGGTAGGGAGGCGCATGTACGCATAGGCGAGGTAAATGTACCGCGAGAAGGTCTATGAAAACACTGATTGTGTACTAACACTAAGAGGATCCTTTATTTGTGTTCACTTGTTACAATAGTGTAATTATATGTACAAAGAAGGTCGTTTTTGTTTCTCAGCTTCGGAGCGATGAATTCTTTCTTCTGGAATAGTCAAATTGGACGTTGCCAGAGATTCATTCTGTATGTTTATACAAGAGCGATGATTAGTAAAGCAATACCACTTGCTCGGTAATTATACAATTTCAATTTAATGCAAAGTACTTCAGATCGCCGAGTGTTATTAGCATAAGATGAAATGTACAATAAAACAAAAATAAAAAATTATATATATTTTTTTTTATATGTGTATAATATTTTATAATAAAAATATAAAATAGTGAGTTTAAACTGATTTTATTATTAATTTAAGAAGTTTTATTTACATATAAGCAATATGTTTCGTTCACATTTTTTTTTACAATTACACGTTGCAGTTCTTTATAGGATATTTTATTGTATCATAATTTAACTTCAACATGAAATGTATCTTATGGAGCGGTTCAAATACATAAAAAAAAAAAAATACCTGTGAGAACATCGACAATATTGGCTACTATATTATAATTGTATGATATATGTACTTTCAAATAAATTTTAAAATATATATCTAAATCTAAATTACAGGGACAAAATTAAAAAAAAAAACCTTTTATGCACAGTAAATACAATGATTTATTATGTTTTCAACACATTAAACATAAACATATTCTTGAATATATAATATATAAAAAAAAATTGCTGTTCAACAACATTCAGTGAATCATTGGGATACTCCTCGGTGCCCCCATATGCATACACTAATCCGTCAATTACGGCAGCCGTTGTGCCTTGTTACACCAAATCCGTGAAATTGTCTATTACACGCATTCGGCAACAGAATTGCCGAATGCGTGAAAAATGCAAGCACGTTGCCCAGTTCACGGATTCGGCAAATTCTTTGGCGTATGCGTGAACTGGACAGCGTGTAATATTATAACCAAGTGTCAAAGTGAAAGCTGAATGAGGATGTTTAATTTACATATTATTATGTATAATATGACTACATACATATGTTTCGATAATCTCATATGACTTGTACATAAATTAATGCTATTTTTATACATTTTGATCAATATTTTAACAGTCGGAATTTTATACCTTGTGAAGAATCAGTATTATATTATAAATATTTAATTTCATTACACATGTCCCAGAACAAAGCTCTCGGCTACACTGACCAGACCTAATGTATAAAAATGTGAGCGACTAAGAAATCACCGGGTGTGAAACGCTTAATCTAACTGCATATATGTCTCCGGAGTTCGGAGATGCATTTGTCCGAAGGACCAAAACAGCCCTGCGTGACCTGAGCCATAGAACACTTTGTATTTTAACAAGCTCGTAGTCACCTCTCACTCATTGGTTTTACTTAAAATACAAACATTTTTTGGACAGGGGACTATTACAGACAAACACTCTTTGAAGGATTTGCCCTTGTGTGAACGAAGATATTTCAGGCATTCAGGAAGATATTTCATTTATTTTCTTATTTACTCTATGCAAATATGTAGTTAAAATAATTTTATTTAATATTTTACAAACATTTTACGGGGGCCCTTACGTAATTTATGCATGAGGGCCCAAAATATCTAACTACGCCACTGCTGAGGCCCTTAGTGTATAGCAAAAGTAGGGGAAATCTGGAAGCAAAAGAATCTGATAGCCAACAAATTACTGAAATGATTTTGAAAGAAAACAATCCCTGTATTTCGTGCAGCGCTCTCTAAACTGTCAACTGTTCGTTGTTGCCACAGAAGAAGCCAAGAATGAAGAATTTTTTTTTTAGAATTAGCATTTAAAGTTTCAGACATGGCTGTAAATACGCGTGCTTAGGCTGCGGAGTGCCTCGTGGGTTTGCTTTCGCCCTCGTTGTTTGACAAAAGTCAAAATGGGTTCCGAGCCTCAGGATCCTCCCGAGCTGAACTTCCACGAGATGGAATTGGACGATCGACTGCTGAAGGTTCACACCTCACTCTTCACACCTTACATTCCTCGCCAATCTCATTGGCGCCGTCCTCACACACACACGATATCTACTACCGATATTTCCATATCCTGTTCCAATATTGCAACCTGTGGTTGCTATTTAGGAACTGGATATGGAAATATCGTGTGTGGACGGCTACATTATATCGTGTATTCCTTTCAGGCGATCGCCAAATTGGGGTGGTTGTCGCCGACTCTCGTCCAAGAGAGGGCCATTCCACTGCTTTTAGAAGGCAAAGACGTTCTCCTGAGGGCCAGAACGGGTTCGGGAAAGACGGCCGCGTTTTCTATACCCGTCATCCAAAAGATACTCAACTCTAAACAGACCGATGCGCAACAGTCTATCAAAGCTTTGATCTTGGCACCCAGTAAGGAACTCTGCACTCAGGTGAGGTTTCCCCGTCTTCTATTCTGCTTTATATTTTATACATACGTACTACATGAATACAAATAAAACATTATTTCAGATCTGTTCTGCTATTGTTAGTTTAACGGTGAAGTGCGCTCGCGAGGTGCGATGCGTCGACTTATCTGCTGACGGAGAAATCCAACTGTATAAACCGCTACTGCTGGAGAAGCCCGATATAGTAGTGGCGACCCCGTCGAAAGCTTTGGCTCATTTAAAAGCGAACAATATGAAATTGAAGTCCAGTCTTGATGTATTGGTAATAGACGAAGCAGATCTAGTATTTTCCTTTGGCTACGAAGAAGAAGTTAAAAATCTCTTAAAGTAATAAAAGTGTATTAGTATGGGTGCTACTTTAGTATGCGGTCTACCTTTGAAGCGCAGCCGACTATTTTTTTTATTTGTATCGTAGCAATGACCTGTTTATTATAATTTTTGTTTATTCCTGCCGCCCCATAATGTTGTCGAAGCATTTCTATCAAAATATCGTCAGCAGCGAAGAAAATACCGACCCTAACAACCTAATCTTAACCGTTTGCCCGCGACCGTCTTCTATGGAAGCTTTGGGCGACAAGTCTGTAGCGCGGCTGTCTTCCATAGAATTTCTGAACTTTGCACGGGATTTTGAGCCTTATATGCGCCTATTTCAACTGTTTTAAGGCTCAAAATTGGTTGAATATATTACTGAGAGTTGAATGCCATCTATTCAATTTGCTTAAAATGAATATATACCAGTCAAAAATTAGCTTTTTGTGGAACCATACTGAAACCTCGTCAATATGACGTCACGTCTTCATACAATTATGAAGAATGATTATTTGACAATAAATCCAAAACTACGACATATATTATTTATTTTATTGTTTAAAATAATACTTTGTGTTAATTAACATATCTGGTTACTTGAGTAAATATTAAAATCTGTATTTAAGGTCGAAAACTCGATTGCCAAATTCGCGAAAAAGATGCCGCGTTCAGGGCTTGTTCGCTATATTCATTGCGGCGGGCAAAGGGTTAAGAAATTCAATTATGGATTTTTGCTTAAAGTTAGATGTTCTTTTTGAAGCTGCCAAATCACGAATACTTATCATACAATAAGGACAAATGGTTAAATGAATAATGCTTCTTAGTGTTCCGTTGCGTTGCCTCTCGAGCCGTCAAAGAGCTGCTTCCTCTCCTGCAAACAGGTCAATTGGGATGATTCCTGCGACTGCCAAAACAGCATTTTCGGAGACGGTCGAGTACGCCGTGGCTACTTTGAGTGGACTCCGCTGTACCGAGGAAGACGACGCTGTTCAACAGCTTCCTTCTCTTAGGTTAGGTTAGGTCCTCCGCTGTACCGAGGACGACGATGCTCTTTAACAGTTTCCTTCTCGTCCCTCTCGAGCCCTGGGGAACGTCTACCGTCACTCGGTACATCCCTTTCTCTCGTCTGTCCCTCGTGGTGTATTCTAGAATCTGGTCGCTGAAATAGCTTTGCACGATCCTCAGCAGGTAGTCTGGAATTCGGCCGTTCGCCTTCATTGCCCTTGACACTTCCTCCCATTTTAGGACCAACCCTAACTTAACCTAACCTAGATATGTTTTTTTTTGGGTCTACCTCGCGGCACCGAAAGTCAAAAGATCGAAAAAGCAAATATCGGAAGGCAAAGATCGAAATTCGAAAGATCTTAATTCGAAAGATCAAAAAAAAGGGGTGCATGGTAAACGGTACTATGTATATATAATATATATCAGTGACATGCGGTGAAATTATCTCTCTTTTTTTTGTCATACAGCCGTGTTTAATGTGCGCGCGCAGGTACGGGAGGAAAAGCCTGTTCCTCTCGTTCCTGTTGTATCCTGCTCGCGCAAATTAAGTGAGGATGTACGACGGAGAGAGAGAGAGTATTACCGCACGCCACTGATATATATATACTAACCGTTTTTCATATGTATGCATGGTAAATGAACATTTTCGATTTTTTAACATTCGGTGCGGTAACGGTCACCCGTATTTTTGTGAAAATATTGATGAAATAAAACTTAAAAAAACATATCTTAGCAGCCAACACCTATTTATTTTATGACCTGACCCTTAAAAAGGGTCAGGTTAAGTTAGGGTTTTCTCTATTCATTTAAGATTAGGTTGTTAGGGTCGGTATTATTCAGTCTCACTGTCACACGCGAAAACTGAGACAGTGAGACCGTATATTAAAGTAAAAACGTGAAGGTAGATCGCATACTAAAGTAGATATGTGAAGGTAGACCGCATACTAAAGTGACACCCGATATATAATATGTATATATTTTTTTATTATTAATTTTTGCTTGTTTATTCATTTTTTCAGTTATATGCCTAGTGTTTATCAATCAGTACTGGCTTCGGCGACGCTTTCCGATGATGTACAAAATTTAAAGAAAATTGTATTACGGAATCCTGTTATACTGAAATTGGAAGAACCGGAATTGGCTCCGATAACTCAACTGGAGCACTATCACGTTAAAGCCGAAGAGAACGATAAAGCTGCAATACTGTACGCATTATTGAAATTGAACCTCGTGAGGGGTAAAACGATCATTTTCGTCAGGACAGTTGATAGATGCTATAAGTATGTTTAAATCAAATGCATATTTAGGTGTGATTTTTCCTATTTTTTATTTCGATTCTCTTCACAGGTTGAAGTTGTATTTAGAGCAGTTTAAAATACCAGCTTGCGTGTTGAACTCGGAGTTGCCCGCCGCCGTGAGATGTTTAGCCGTTAGCCAATTTAATAAGGACGTTTATCAGATAATTGTAGCTTCCGATGAGAAAGCATTGGAAGAGCCTGAAGGTGAATCGAAAGATTCGAAAAATGCCTCGAAGAAGAAAAAAGTGCGTTTGCAATTAGTTGTATATTGAGAATTTACGATGATAATAGAACTAAAATTATTAATTATCTTTTTTTTAGAAAAAGAAATTGACATCTAAAAGGATTAAAGATAAAGAGTCTGGTGTTTCTCGTGGTATAGATTTTCAACGTGTGTCAAATGTTATTAATTTTGACTTTCCACCTGACGTCAGTTCTTACGTACATAGAGCCGGCCGTACGGCTCGCGGAAATGATCAAGTAAAATATATTAAAATCACATTTGATTAATATTTGTCAATTGAAAATTCATATTTGTTTGTATCATGATTTAGGGCCAGGTGTTGTCTTTCGTTTCTATGAGAGAAAACCCGTTGCTGGACGAAGTCGAAGAAAGTTTATCGAAAGGTTATAATATGGAGAATGTTTTAAAGTAAGATATTCATTTGATTTCAAATGTCTTTTATCGTATTGTATATTTTAATGATGAGCAGATTCGTTCAGAATTGATAGTGTAATAACATTGATCAAATTGGTGTCGACACAATCTTCTCTCTGAAACTTTTATGTGTGATTGACTCGTTGAAACAATTCGTATTAATGAGTCTTGGGTTTATAACGGATTTTGATTTTAGAACGTACGAGTTTTGCTTGGAGCAAGTGGAAGGATTCAGATATCGATCACGAGACGCGTGGCGAGCCGTTACTCGGATTGCCGTCAGAGAAGCTAGGCTCAAAGAAATAAAACAGGAACTATTAAATTGTAAAAAACTTAAAGTGCGTGTTTGTTTTTTATATCTTTTCACTGTTGTATTGTTAATGTGAATCGATTTTCAATGCTTATTTATTTTGATAGGCATTTTTCGATGACAATCCTCAAGAATTATTAGCTCTCCGTCATGACAAAGCGTTGCATACGGTTAAAATTCAACAGCACTTGTCTGATGTTCCCGAATATATAATACCTGAAGCGTTGAAGCAAATCAAAGGTATTGGAAACACTACGAGTACTTCAAATCCACTGAAAAGGAAAAGGACTCGATTTAGCAGTTCGAAATCTCTTAAATATAAGGTCTGTTTTATGGTAGATTGATAAAAATTATAGTATTTAAAAAAAATATATAATAAAAATGTTAATACTTTTCAGGCTAGACAGAAAAATCCGTTACAAAATTTAAACTTGAAAAAGCTAAGAGAAGATTCTAAACGACAGAAGGTGGAAGAAACATGATAATTTTTTTGTTAGTATGTGTGTTAGTATGTTTTATATATAAATAAAAATGTTGTATATTATTGTGTTTTAATTCATTAAAAAAATATTTTTGTATTCAACTTTATTGTTTTTCTTTTTGTATATATGTTAAGAAAATTAATCCCATAATGTTATGGAAGAAAAGTGATTTCAGATTCATACTACATATGTGAAAGTGTTTTGCGCAATATTTGATGGTTAGTTACATTTGAGATTTCAATTTCAGTACCTTTTACATATTTAGGGTATTTTTTAGCTCGTGTAGGCACTGAAGAAAACCAAATACACATTGAAGCAATGAGGATATACTTACGGAGACATTGAATGTGCGACATTCCGAAAGAATTTTCCGATTCGCCATACTTTTGTTAGTAAAAACTGTCTATCATGTCTGAAATAAATTGTTAAAAACTGAAAAACATGTTGAATTTTTTGTATATCAATTGTGTAACATGGATGAAATGATTTCAGATCAGTGGCTGAATAAAGATCTCGGTAACGGAGTAGGATTTGGTTAGTTTTAATGTTTATATTAATATTTTACAGTTTTGAAAATGGGGTTAAAGCATAATTTTACATCATATAATCCTTTCAGTGTTGCAGAACATTCTATAAATGTTGGGTTTACACGCAGATTAGATTTTGTTTTGCATTGGCGATACATTCGGAGAAATACAATCTACCTGGTTAGTTATGAGTAGAGGCCGGATAGCCAAGGGGCCGCGTATTGTTCATATGTTGTAAATGCATTGTTAAAGGTTTGCCGAACCTTTTTTACAAAGAATTACAACAATGGAACAATGAGCTGCCCCTTGGCTATCCAGCCTCTAGTTATGAGTCTTCCTTATCCTTTCCATTGTTACGCATATCTAAAATAAAGTCAGTCTATAAACATGACCCTTTTTATTAACTACGCTTTACTCGGCATATTAATAATTATCACAAGTGTCTGCTTTGTATTCTGCTAGTGTCATATTCCTTTAAATATGTATTGGGTTGGTTTTAACAATTTCCTCTTTGTTTTATTGTTACAGCATCAGCAATGGCTCTATATCAATAACTGATTTCATCCATCCACTTCAATTTAATTTTTGTGGAATTGTTCGATATCTTCTATGGAAACATTTGTTAGTTTACATTTTTTTTATATCTACACATATGCATTTTTTCAATATTTTTAGCCTCAATTATCAAAGATGATAGATCACAATACTGTGGTTACAAACCACGTACGATTTTTGCTTTCAATATAAAATTTGGTAACAGTATAATCACCATAATTTATGAACATTACAGTAGAATCTCAATTTCCAAAGATTGAATTAAACAAATAATTTTATTATGCAGAAATAGCACGAAAACTACGCTTATAGAAAAAAGTTGACATACAAAATGATGGCATTTTATTATATATGTTACAGTGAAAGCATATTTCAAGTGAAAATATATTTTCAAGCAATTTTTATTTGATTTTTAAATACTTTTTATTATTACGAAGTTATGTTCACGATACATCTTATTTATATTTTAAAAGCTACTGATCTACTGATCATTTTCTATTTTATAATTTTATTTTATTTGGTTAGTAATCATAGTATTATATTATTCTAATGTTAATGTACAGCATAATAGGAAAAAGAGCTCAAAAACCTATTTACTATTCTTATAAATGCTCATAATACATTTAATACATAATATTAATTAAAGACTCTCTAAAGTCGATGACCTAAACTATATTCAAGCAATGAAAATGTATCAAACAATGAATTTATTCTATAAATTTAACCCTAACAACCAGTGCCTGCCTTACACCCAATGGCGCCCTCGGGAAATTGTTTTCAAACACCCTTAGAAAAAAAAAATCGCCTTCGGCGCTCTAATCTAAAATTTTGTATGGCTTTTGGCGCTCTAATTTTAAAATTTAAAGCGCCTTTGACGCATCGAGCGGCGCCCTAATTTATTTGGCGCCCTCGGGCGCCGCCCAACCTAGCCCCCCCCTAAAACCGGCACTGCTAACAACCCAATCTTAAACGAATAGGGCCAACCCTTACTTGACCTAACCTATCCGAACCCTTACAATCCAATCTTAAACGAATAAAACCAACACTGAAAATGTAACTGGTTATGATTTCACTGAAACGTCTGAAAATATATAATTTCACTTGAAATATAATTCACTGTGACATAAGATACAAAAACTGAATACATGTGTATAATACATACATACATATAGACTAAACTGTTTAATGAATCGTCATTTACATCTTTTTACTTACCTCTTATTCACTCATTCAGCATTTTAATTATGTCATTCAAAGTCAACAACACAAATAAAGATAGTGTTTTTTATACTTCTGCCTTTTTCCATATGTGCGTTTTTGTATGTTCAATGGCCAATCGGTGATTACTGGTCACAAAGTCACTAAAATCTCTATAACGGAACACCTGGCAGCCGAAAAGTCCATCATACTAACGAGAACTTGAGTGCCAAATACTGTGCATTCGCGATTTTCATGGCAAAAATTGTCTTTGTGACCACCGCAATGTGACGAATAGTCCAATTACCAAAATTTCAATGTTCGGTTTTATCATTTTCATGTGGCTAATTGAAAAGCCAATAATTTCTAGTCCATTATTACAAAACAAAGGTATATTTTCCTGATTAGCCCAGACAATCAAGCTTCTTTCTGTATGTTAAATTGCAAGACCCATATAGTTGACAATTCTAAGCGAATTGCAATTTGATCATTTATAGGGAATAGTTTGAATACTATAAACAGAGAAATGTAATATTAATAGAAGTGGCTTTAGGTGTTACATTGTTGTCAAGTAACATTCTGTCCATGGACATTTTAGCAACAGTCGTATTTGACGCTTGGTGCTCGACGTATAGAATAGGGTTCGGTGATTACTGGTCACAAATTACTCGTCACAAAGTCACTAAAATCTCTATAACGGAACATCTGGCAGCCGAAAAGTCCATCATACTAACGATAACTATCATAGTAACGAGAACTTGAGTGCCAAATATTGTGTATTCGCGATTTTCATGGCAAAAATTGTCTTTGTGACCACCCCAATGTGACGAATAGTCCAATTACCATAGAATAGATTTCTCTGTTTGTTTATATTACTCGCAAGATAGGCAAGCATCGGTAAAAATTGCACAATACATTAAAAAACACACAATTAACAACATGGAATACATTT
This sequence comes from Arctopsyche grandis, assembly GCF_051622035.1. NCBI lineage: Eukaryota > Metazoa > Arthropoda > Insecta > Trichoptera > Hydropsychidae > Arctopsyche > Arctopsyche grandis. The sequence continues at coordinate 1,364,626 of NC_135355.1, forward strand.
TTATAAGTAAATTGATACGATTGTATTCCCCGTGCGATGTAGCGTATTTATAGAGACGTACCGCGTACAATTGACGACAATTATTTATTCGTAAGTGCCCCTCTATTCTTATTACATCTCTTTGTTTTCATGTGGTTAATTGAAAAGCCAATTTCTAGTCCATTATTACAAGACAAAGGTATATTTTCCCGATTGGCCCAAACAATCAAGCTTCTTTCTGTATGTATGTTAAATTGCAAGATCCATAGTTAGTTTATAGGGAACAGTTTGAAATACTACAAATCTTAGTTTGTCATGAACTTTTGAAGATTGAATAGTATGAATGTGTTAGTTTTGTTATGGAATTTTGAAGATTTTGATAGGGACCGCGCTTCCGCGTGTCCCCACTACCAAAAATTTCACGCCCAAAGATTCCCAAAGAGGGAATTTTGCAACAGAAGCGAACCCGACCAGAGTGCAAGAGTCGGACTCCTGTCGGGGAAACCGCCTTCATGATCACGGTATTCCCTGCGCCAGGTTAGTATGCAGCGCCAACTTCAATTAGGCACCTAGTTGAATCGCCAGACGACAGCATTTGGATCGAACCAACACGCCTATAACCATCTGTTGACATCTCTCCTAAACACGCTTAAAACGCGTGCTAAAAAAATCAAATTCAAAAAAACGACAAACACTTGACGAGCAGAAAAATTCCCACACATTGAATCGCTCACAACCGAGCGATTGCGCCAAATCACTCGGTCACTTTTGAACTCGTTTCTATGAAAACAACCAGTTTTTCAGATTGAACATAATCGAAGCCACATATGACTTGTTAATTTCAAATTATTTTTCTTGATATTTTTCAATTTTACCTATAATTTTTACGTTGCTAGGGTATTTGTAAAAAAAAAAAAACGTTTTTGTGGGTTGTTTTTTATTTAGGTTATGTTTTGCGACATCTTTCATTTGCATTTATAACACTGTTCGACACGAAAAATGGTTCAGAGACGAGATATGACTTTTCTTATAGAATTATGCCCAGTGAACACGAATCTGGTAGTAAAAAATGTTAATTGGCTCGAGATACGGAGATATATGTGTTTTATAAATCACGCGATTTTTCTATATCTTGGTGTTGTTCGGTCGATGTCTCAAAATCTGTCAATTTCCTGTTCAAAATGAATATTTGAATCTATAGTCGGGTATTTTATCTTCCATTTGTAGTACTTTTCAGCTTTCAAATCTCTCCAAGTAGTCATCCAGTTCAAATCAAAAGTCAAAAGTACGTATTTTCACTTGGGATTTTTTCCCACTGTTAATACTATTTTATATTGAGTTTTTTCTATTGAAACATTTTTATTGAGATAGTGTTCTGATCACACTATTTTTTGTTTTCTTTTAAAAGGGTTAATTGGAAGTGCACTGAACTTAAAATCGGTAAAATTGCGAGCAAAAAGGTCGTACTATTGTTTACTCGTATTTACACGAATCTGAATGGAATTAATAGGGATAATATATTAAATTATCTTTATATGAGAATTAAATAAAATTCCACTTGCATAGTAATCGTTATTTTCATCAAGGAACCGAACCGAAAACCGTTATTTTTGCCGGAACGAAAACCGAATACACTATTTTTTTCTGTTCTGTAAAATGAATATACATACATATATTATTATCCGTGCTTGAAAAATATTCATTTTTTTTAATTAATTAAATTTTGTTCTTATATATATTAGGAGGACCAAAAGTAATCAAAAAAATTTTCCCAAATTTCCCATCTGCAATTTTCCTATGTGACGAAGATGATCCTGAACTACATATATATAGAATATGGACAGCCAATCTTCAACGATAATTCCTCAATGGTTTCACGAGGATTTGATTCCACCATTGACATCAGGATATCATCATCTAATTTTTGAGCTCTCCTTTTCGTGCAATCTCCTTGATGACCCTATTCCTATTTTTAAATTCTTTATACTACTGATGACACTTCTTAAGTTTCAGAATATCCCCCAAGTATCGTTGATTGTTTTCACTGCTTCGTTTGCTTTCATTACTTGGTTTAACATAAACAGCATAAAATGACGCAAGTGCCCTTCCTCTATTACACTGTTCGACAAATGACGACTTTTAAAATGTTTCAGAGACGGGATATGACTTTTCTTATAGATCTATGCCCAGTGAACACGAATCTGGTAATAAAAAGTGTTGATTGGCTCGAGATTCGGAGATATGTGTTTTTTAAATCGCGCGATTTTTCTATATCTTGGTGTTGTTCGGTCGATTTCTCAAAATCTGTTAATTTTCTGTTCAAAATGAATATTGGAATCTACAGTCGGGTATTTTATCTTTCATTTGTAGTACTTTTCAGCTTTCAAATCTCTCTAAGTAGTCGTCCAGTTCAAATCAAAAGTCAAAATTACGTATTTTCACTTGTGATTTTTTCCCACTGTTAATACTATATTATATTGAGTATTTTCTATTGAAACATGTTTATTAGGATAGTGTTCTGGCCACACAATTTTTTGATTTCGTTTAAAAGAGTTAATTGGATGTGTGGTGAATTTTAAACCGGTAAAATTGTGACCAAAAACTTCGTTTTAGTAGAGCACAAATTTGTGTTGTGTGCGCTGCATTATTGAAATGTTCATTATCTTCATATGAAATGTTCATTATCTTCATTAAATATATTTATCTACTCTGTTACAACAGATAATGGAGCTAATATGATCAAATTTGTCATCTTACCGAAATAGACGAAGAAAACCAGAATATTAATTATGAAAGAGAAAATATGCTACCTTCCATTAGAGCTGTGCTTTCCCTCATCTCATCGGAATAAAATGTGTGGTATATACTTAACAATTAGCAATCAAAGATTCTATTAACGATTCCGATTCAAATACAATTATATGTGAAGTTGGTTAAAAAGTTAAGAATCCCTTCTCTTATTATGAAATTTAGCGAAAATGATACTAAAAGACCTGTAATAGACTGTACTACTAGATGGAATAGCACATTCGATATGTTAAACTATGTATTTATTGTTATGTAAATAATTTTGTTCAAAAATAGCTGAAAACAATATTCAGTACTATTTCCCAGAACATAAATGGATCGAAATTAATGTCATCGTTGAGACATTAGGACCGTTAAAAGAATCTACGGTGAAATTTCAAAGCGAGCAAATGACGTTGAGTGATTTTTACGGAATTTGGATTCAATCAAAATTGAAACTACAAAACTTAAAAAATAGATACACCCATACCTGTAAAAAAATTAACTTCTATAATAAAACAAACTACTAGATTCTTTCTAAATTGTTGCACTTTTGTTCCTAAAAGCAGACCGCAGTGAAAAGTTGGTAAGCCTAGAGAAAGTCAATTGGGTATGAATAAAAAAAAATGTACTGTGTGTGCATTTTAGCTGCATCAGAATCCATCCTCTATTCCGCAGTGTACCAGCGACAAGCTGCACACGCTAAGAAATATTCTCCTTTGACATTTTATATATATGATCACAATAAGATATAGCGAAAAGCCTTATAAAGAGAGGTATAGAAATTTTAGGTGAATTTACATTAACTTGCTAATATTTAAATACAAGAGAAGAAAAAAGTTACGATTCAGGTCCCCGATTTGAAAATATACCACTGACGTTTAATTTATTCGAACTTGAAGCTTGAAAATGATAAGCTGGTAACAAAAACCAGTATATTTTATGAGGTATCAAAGTTTTGGCTCGTATTTTTCGCATTTAGATATAAGTTCTGAATAAATCATACAAAACAAATGATATTAGATTAAAGTATTAAAGCCATAACCCAACACACAGTCAAATGAATGAAATCTTCTTGTTCTTGAAACAGTTCTAGTAATTTTTTTATATTAACTTGGTTGCTATCAAAAGACCTTGCGTAGAATATGAAAGATATGATATTTTTATTTTTACGCTATTATTAATGCATGTGTAATGTTTTCGATCAATAATACATCCTGACCTTTGCCAATATTTGATTGATGAACCATTTAAGAATTATCACACTGAAAAACCAGAGTTTTATAGTAAAAATGAAAAGTCCTATCAACACCAGTTTCTGCAAATTGAATTTCATAAATATATATGTAAATATTTAAAGGTTGTGGCTATTTGCAGGTACTATATCTGCGAATTATTGGCTATTTGCAGATATAGTACCTGCAAATAGCCACAACCATATTTAAAAGTAGGTTTAGATATAATCAATTTTTAAATACGTAGAATACTTGTAAAAATCTTTCTTCGTCATCCATAGTAGTATAATTTTGATACCCGTCTCTATAGAGTATTGTTGATATGGATGTCGTAAAAACCAACGTGGGGAAAATTCCAAAAATGCCATCGTTACAACTAAAATACTGCGGGAGTGGAAATGAAAAATGAGAATGTTTTTCTATGGATGTATTAAAAAATCTAAGCAATTTCTGGAAATGGTACTTTGAGACATGAATTCCAGATGGATTCGAAATTTTCCCAAATTTCATATTTATCTTCTGTGTCTCTTATCGGTTTTGTGTTGTATTTTATATTTTTTACATGATAATTCATTTTAATATGTATTTAATTTACAATAATTTGGACATACGGAAAAATATCTCGGGTACTATAATTTGGTAATGAAAACTATTTTACACAAAATAAAATATCTTTTGTTTTTTTATTATTTTTTTTTTAAACCATAAAATTATGTTACATGTATGAAATTATCATTGTATTAATTGCAATGAAAACAATGTATTTCATTATATTATCATGAACAATGTAATAAAATGCATAACTGGAACAGATTGCATCATTAAAACGCAAAGGTAATAACTCCACAAAACCCAAATATTTGTGGCAGCATTTTGAAGATTGATATAAATTAATCTGTTTTCGTTAATTGTCTTTCAATTGTACATATTGTTTTTTCTGCTGATATTTCCATGACTGGTTTCGGAAAGGAGTTGATGTCAACATAATTACATACGTGGTTTGAAATTAAAGTTATCGTTTTTGTATGTTCATTGCGTTGGCAAATAAACATACAGTAGAACCTCGACTATCCGGATTATTAAAAATAAACACACAAATTTTACTTTTTGTTCAATTCTTACAATGGTTATTGTATGTACGAAGAGGTTGAGCTTCGGAGAAGTGAGCTGGTTGAACTCCAGAGGTTCACCAGGTGCGTCGCTTTATATACGTTCTGACTTGAAGCGTGCCGTGGGCAGATGCTTTGTCTTCGTTTCCAGGACACGTGTTTTATCCGTGTGTTGACCTGTTTTCGAGGCACGTGTTTTCGGGACACGTGTGTTGATCTGTTTTCGGGGTGCGTGTTTTATAGCTATGGGGTCAGCGCCAGGAAGTCGTTCATTTAAGAATTCGGTCATGTGCCACGTGTAAACGTCTTTCAGGACACGTGTTACAGTTTCCTGATGACATCACTGTTGGGTTTCGTTCGTTTTACGATCGAGCGATGAACTCTTTCTTCTGTAATGGTCAAAGGGGACGTTGCCCTTGAGTTATGCATGTTTGTACAGGATCGATGATGATTGGTGTGAAATGTATAAGATCACTGGTTTTGATTCGTAATAGCACAAGTTGTGCTTCAAAAAGAACAACTAACTTTAAGCAAAAATCCATAATTGAATTTCTTAATAAAGAATAATTTAATATTGATCTTCATGTTATTATATATGTACATATGTAAATGTAGACAAATAAAAATTATTCATACTGAATGTAAGCGTCTTTCCCTGTCATTTGTGATTTTTTCGGTTATCCGGATTTTTCATTACCCAATTAGTCCGGATAATCGATGTTCTACTGTAGTACATTATTTTGGAAAGTTACCAATATACTCTGATTGAATATGAAAACAGAAACAAAACTCAATTTGGTCAAATTTTGTTTTAAGCTATTACCATTGTGCTCTAGAGAAACATTATACATATGCACAGCACATATATTATGTTTTAAAAACGCAAACTGCACATTTAATTTCCTCACGCACTGTTTTTTTATGTCATCGGATAATTAACCGATTGTACTATTTTACTTTATTTTAGTCGCATTATAAATTTGATTCATTTGCATTCTAGATGGTATTTTAATATGTACTATGAATAATAATTCCGTAATACTTGGTAATATACATATTCTATAATACATATTTATAAATTTATTATGATTATGTGTAAAATAATAGTTTTTCTTTTAAGTTTTGTTTGGATTATCCATAACAAGTCATGGTCAACTTAAAAGCATTGCTTTGTTGGAAGTAGATGATGTTTCGATTATAATTTTTACAAGGTATATCTATTTTAAACGTTGTGGTATATCTATTTTAAATATTATAAATTTGTTTTAATTTTCAGAAAATCATCACCTGCTGGGTTTTTAATGTATTATAGAAATCTTGATAGTTTGTATAATTCGCCTTTTGATCCTTCACTTCAAACTAAATTTGTTATACACGGTTTTCAAAGTAGTTGCAATGATGAAGTTTTCATTATTATTAGAGACGGTATTTACATATATGATGGGTTTGGTTCAGTCTGTCTGGCGCTTGTCGATCGTTTGCACCAAACCCATATAATATAATGGGCAGTTTCAACCACATCTTTTTTTAGTTTCTATAATTTATAATTGTTTCAAGTTTGTTTACAGCTTATTTAACAATGCATAATGTCAACGTGATATGCGTTGATTGGTCGTATTTGGCAAAAATGTCTTATGCCGAGGCCATTGAAAACACCTGGTTCATCGGTCAATTTTTGAGTCATTTTCTAGATTGGATAGTTTTAGAAAGTGGATTGAACGTAGAGGATATTCATATAATTGGACATAGCTTGGGGGCTCATGTTGCTGGCGTGGCCGGGTATAATACAAAAATGGGTGCAATCGGAAGAATAACAGGTTTATATAAATACATATGTATGTCCTTACATGTATAATTAACTGGGTAATAATTTTCATGTTTAGGTTTAGATCCTGCTGTACCGTTTATAAAATTCATACCTGAAAACACTCTCGATAGATACGATGCCGGAACCGTTGAGATGATATTCACGTCGGTATTGTCATATGGACATCCTTTGGGAGATGTAAATTACTTCATCAATGGTGGTTTAGAGCAGCCTGATTGTGCTCATTATTCAATAAATCGTTTGTACACGTTTATATAAATTTATATGATATGAATTTTGTCCTTTGAGTATGGTTAGTGTTTAACTTTTAGGTAAAAGCGCTTTTTTCAGTGGATCTATTGTGTGTAGTCATTCCCGAGCGTTTGAAATATTTGCTAAAAACATCATGTTTCCTGATATGTATGTTGCATTTGAATGTGAAGACATTGTACAAGCCGTGGCTATGAATTGCTATACAAAGTCATACAAGTTTGGATTGCCAACTATGTACGTATCTATTTCAGATATTTGATTAATTTAAGCGTTGAAATAATTGTGACTTTTTATTTTAGGAAAGATGGAATTTACAGTGTCATTACCTAAATAAAATAATACATTTAAATTTGTTTTAATTATTAGTGTATTTGAAAAGAATAATAAAAATGAATTTCCAATATACACACTGATTTTATATGTATATATTTGCAACTTTATAAAATCTTGTTCCATGACTGGTATCTTCATTTGCCAAAAGTATTGTCTGTAAAATAAATTTACTATATATACATATGTATGTACATGCACACCATAAAGCCATTTACTATTATACTTATTTCTAAATGTTTCATTTTATTTTTTACTATTATTAACCTTCCGCCAATGATACATTTGATTATTATAAATTTCACGTCAAATTTGAATGATACTATTGTTACGTACACTGCCGAGTAGTTGCAATCGGATTAGGCCGAGTAGCATCCCAGAGACTGTGTGACCGTTATAATTGGTTTCAAGGATTATCTCTAGACTCTAAGTGCATGTAGGCTAAACAATGGCCACCGAAGTGGCCGCTATTTGGTCCCTTCGCAGAAGTGACCGACACCGTGGGACTGGGTGTCGTGGGAATACATATCTGGGTACATGCCTAAACAATAGGGAAGTAACGGGATGCCTTGAGCGACCGACCCGTTATAAGGACGGAGCACTGCCATTGCGTGTATCTCCTTAGCCACCCCTACGCAACACTGTTGTCAGAAGTGGGATCCAAGTAAAAGGCCAAAGTCGTTTCACAGCATTTATTGGTGATTAAGGAGATACACGCACTGGCAGTGCTCCGTCCAGAATGTCTTGATATCGCCTAAGTACCGCCTTACAACGGTTCGGTCGCTCAAGGCATCCGGTTACTTCCCTATGGTTTAGGCATGTACCCGGATATGTATTCCCACGACACCCAGTCCCACGGTGTCGGTCACTTCTGCGAAGGGACCAAATAGCGGCCACTTCGGTGGCCATTGTTTAGCCTACATGCACTTAGAGTCTAGAGATAATCCTTGAAACCAATTATAACGGTCACACAGTCTCTGGGATGCTACTCGGCCTAATCCGATTGCAACTACTCGGTGGTGTACGTAGCACTATTATAAAATATATAACACACAGATTGCACAGATCACACAATCTGCTTTAGGTCATCGACTTTAGAGAGTCTTTAATTAATATTATGTATTAGATGTATAATGAGCATTTATAAGAATTGTAAATAGGTTTTTTGAGCTATTTTACTTATTATGCTGTACATTAACATTAGAATAATATAATACTGTGTTTACTAACAAAATTAAAATTGTAAAATAGAAAATGATAAGTGGATCAGTAGCTTTTAAAATAGATATAAGATGTATTGTGAACATAATTTCGTAATAATAAAAAGCATTTAAAAATAAAATCGACTATAAAATATGTGAATACTAATCACAGGGCGGCGAATGTTAATCACATTTCGCTATTAGTTTTCCAAATAAAACATACATATTTTTAGTTAAAACTTACTTCTCGGGTCTATTTGTGGTATCCGTGTAGTTATTGTAGGAGGCAATGGATAAGTCACATTATAAACTACTGGATATCCTTGTCCACCTCCTCCTCCACGTCCTCCTCCTCCTCCTCCACGTCCTCCTCCTCCACATTTAGCAGAGTGAACATGACCTGGTAGCCCATGCTCTGGAGTATTGCTCACGCCCATTGCCATGCCGTTCTAATATTTGATATGTACTTATAAAATAATATTTTTTATATTAATTAGATATTACAAAATATTTACCACTAATGCTATAAATAAGGTAAGCACTGAGCCAATAAAAACTGCAATGAACTTCATGCTTATCTGATATTGGTTTGCTATCAAATTCGAGCTTGATGTGAATTAAGCAATTTTGAATCTCCTTCATTTATACCCGATCATGCTATATACTTTTCGTTTTTATTTATTTTTTTAATATTTGATGATAATCGTATTGGTAAATTTAATAGAATCAAATTGGTTTAAACCTATTGTGAAGTATTCAATTCATTTTTCCAGGTATTAATGCGTGTGATTATTGACTTCCTCTTTAAAATGAATACATATATTTTGAAAATATCCGAAATGATACAAAATTAAAATAATTTTATAGTTCATTGTGTTAATTTCATGTCAGCTGTGCAAAAACCTGATATGAGAATTAGGGAGAAATCACACAGCGGTGAATGTGGCACGTGGTTTTTTTTAGATACTTTTAAACATGCGGAAGAAATAATGCGTGCCGGATATTTATGGAATGCCCGGCGTGCCCCACACCACAGTGATCCTCTGGACCTTTTTCAATCAAATTGTATGCTTGTATTTATCCTTGCTTGACAGTGATCGATAACAGTGTATCCCTTATTTGAAGAAATGTAGGAGACCACCCACAGCGAGGAGCCATGCACGCGGTGTGCCGTTCATCGCTGTGTGTTTTCGCCCTTATGCTCACTTCTATGTATTACATTTTATATTATTGTAAAAGATAATTATAGTAGAGAGAACCAGTTGGACCGGGTTTCATAATGTGACTATTTATTTTTCCCCTCAAAACGGGACATCCACCATTTTTTTGGGATGTACATATGGTTTGTATTTATTAATGAATATAACAGGAATGAACACGTGAAAATCAATTATGTATGTGGTTTTATATTTTAAGTATTTTTGGTGTTGATTTCAAATAATAATGAAATTCTTGGCAGTATTTCTTAAAATTTACTTTGGTAATTAGCATTGCTTTAAGAAGTGCGACTTGCAACTGTGTTCCGTTTGTCCATAACTTATTCATAAGAGAAAAAACCCTTTTTACGGGTGTATTAGTGCCTTAAAATTGTTACCGTGGGTTGCTCTCTTTTTGAAAACAAGACATTTCGACGTCCCGAAGCTGTGGTTGGGGACAACGGGATAGGCTACCTAAAAAACGGGACGTATGTTCACGTTAACTATTCATGAACTAGCAGGGTTGTAGAATAGCCGGTACGCACCGGTACGGCGTCCCGCCACCTTTTATCGGCACCGGTACGCGACCCGCCATAAATATTTCAAAAATCAGAATAGTATAAAACTTAAATTTTTTCAAAAAGTTTTACCAGTTTTGCAATATTTTTCACCCAAGCTCAATGTCAAGGAGCGCTGTCGTGCATAAGAATGCTGTCAGGATCAAGGATACCACCAGGCTGAATGTGAAGCACCAGATGTGTCTTTAATACATTTAAATATTGGCAAAATCGAGCGTACTGGCACCTCAAAATTTAGCACTACACCACTGTGAACTAGGAATATTTCTGTTAAGTTCATGAACTGAACAATATCACGAATTGGGCGTAGCATACATACAAGCAAAGTTTACTTCTAAAGGATATAAAATATTGAAATGAATTGAGACAATTTATAAATTTAAAATTGTATTCATGATATAATATGTAAAGTTTACTATAATTTTCTTAAAAAATGAAAGATATTCGATTTTTACATGGACAGTCGTATTCACTGATAGGAGAATTCCAAGACGTGTTGTCCGTTTTCGTAACTATCCAATGGTTATATCTATAAAATGATAAGTATGTATGTAATTAAACATGTTTTTAGATTGAAAATAAAATGATTATACATGTGTATTATATAAAGTAAATTACTTGGAAATCCTGGAATTGTGAAATTGAAGTTTGGGATATTGCCAAGCCGTGTTCCTGCTCCTCCTGCAGCACCACCACCATCTCCTGCACCTCCTCCGGCTCCACCTCCTCCTGCTCCACCTCCACCTCCACCTCCTCCACCTCGCCCTCCTCCTCTACCACCTCCTCCACTTCCACATTTGGCTGAATGGACATGACCTGGCAGTCCATGATCAGGAATATTATCTATCCCTACTGTCATACCATGCTGTCGAAAAACATTATTTGTATATATCAGCCAAATCTACTAAAGCTGAATGTTTATTTGTTAGTTTGCTATGCAAATGTAAAGTTTTCAATTAAAATCTAACTGTTACTAAACATTCATCTCCATACATTACATTTGGGATTATAGAATAATCAAATCAATATTAATTTCAATTGAATACTGTTTTTACCACCAATGTTGCGAATATCATCAATGTAGCAATAGTGCAAATTGAAAATCCGGTGAACTGCATGGTTAGTTGATATTGTTATGCAAGGGGATCTATTCTTGTTGTGAATAAAATGACTACAATGTATTGCAATTTATATATTGGCATAAATTTAAATTTTTCATTTTTTTGTTGCTCACTGTGAGTACCAAAAGTAATCATGGCAAAATTAGAAGCCGGGATAAATACATACATATAATATGATCAAATTGGCGTGCAAATGCCAAATTTATTTTTCGCGGGTTCGTACATATACTTGATTACCGACTTCCGTCGAAAAATGTACCGAAAAACTATATTGATGTTTATTGTGAATCATTTCTGCGTATTCGAGTGATATATTTTAATTAAATAGCCATTTTGAAACTAAAATATAGTACATGTATGAAAACTGTCAAACATTTTTAAATTCCCTTCCCCCGATAAAATCTGCCGTTAACTGTGGGATTTTTCGAATATTTACTAAGTAGGTATATTATTTGTGATTGAACCTGCCAACATGTGAGAAATTACAAAATTTTCCGACTAAAGATTCATATCTGACTAGATAATATATGGGGATACACACATCGCTCATTTTTGCGAAAAAAATTTGAATGTGTTTGATACAATTTAGCCGGAAGGAAACGAATTTATATGCGTATTTGAATTAATTGATATATCAGTCATATACGACAGTAAAATCGGCACATCCTGGAACCACTGAATAAGATATTTTATCATATTGAACGTTATTTTATGCATACATTTAAATCCTGATTTCAAAAGTAACTCAAAGTAGCTTTTCCAGTCTAATTGAAGCGGATACTTACCATCAGTTTTGAATTATTCCAATTCTAAGCCGCTTGAATCCGAAAATTAAAGAATTACAGTAATATAAAGAAAACGTTGCAGTTGTTGACCGTGTTAGGGCGAAATCACACAGGGAAGAACGGCACGTCGTGTGCTTGGCACCCCGCTGTGGGGGTTCTCCTACATTTCTTCAAATATGGGATACACCGCTATCGATCACTGTCAAGCAAGGATAAAATTTTACCGAAAACACTCCAGGGGATTTTGGGACGGTGTGTACTAGGCGTGCCTTGAATATGTGCCAGGCATGCCAAATTTTTTTCCCATATGAACCATATGCCGCGTTCCTTCCCGTGTGATTTCACCCTTAAGTTCACGAGTCTTCTTATTTAAGGTTTACAGTTAAAAAATAAGAAGCCTGTGACAATATATTATATTAATTTAAATTCAAATGACATTGACATACTTATTATTTTAATCCAAATGACTGTAGTGTTTCCTCTATACAGCGATCTTCATTTTGGATAGTTAGCAGTCGAAGGTAAATTAGTCGTAAAAAAATACTCTCCTAGAATACTTGGCTAATGCTAAAAAATACACATTCTTAAAGATTAGTAATCATTGTAGAAATTATGTACAATTAGTTGTTTTGAATCATGTTAAAAAAATATTTATAAATTGAATTACCAACTTGTAGAAGTCTTATGTACTCATTTTTTTTCAATTAATCATGCACACTCGCCTAAAACATTGCTCCAAAGCGGCAAGTGTGCTAAGCAGACAAAGACTCCAGAAATTATATATACATATGTATATTAAATACATAATTATTACATACACCGAAACAATACCTGACACCTGTGGTCAGACATTACAAACATCGTATACAATACGATCAATAACATTTTTCATGTAACAATACGATTTTTTATATTCAATAAACATCCACAGAGACATCTATGGATAGAAATCTGGCGAAACCTGAGATATAACAATAACTCAAGTTGGAGAGGAAAAAACAATTTTTACAGGAAACGTTTCAATGAAAATCAGAAAAATCGGCAAATTTTGATAAGAAACGATCTACCTCGACACACCAAGGTCTGGCCAACAACAAGACTTTAGTGGGAATCGAACCCGTGACACCCTGCACGAAAGAATACAACACTCACCACTAGACCACATTGCTGGTTATTTAAGGGTAAAATACTATAAGAAAACAGATCAGTTAACTACTATTAAAATCAATATCACAAATATGTAAAATGAACAGATTTAACACAATACAATAAATTTCTAATATGCATACTTAGTATAATTGGTACATAACTAGCTAGATTTCCCATTCATATCGTACATCGATCATTTGCGTTAGATTATTGCGCATTTAAATTAAATGTATCCATGATTTTAATCATTTTCGATTATAGTCCGGTATAAAAGTTGGACCCAAATTTAACATTCATCATTGCAAAAACGATTGTCGACCCAGCATGTTGCATTTGAAGCTTTTCGCTATTGCCATTGTGCTCATCACACACCATGAGGTAATATACATAATTACGTATTTGATTTTAAGCAATAATAGGGCAAACGCTATAGTCGTTGGCCATGCAGAGACCAATTGGCATTTAGATTTTACAATTAAAAAATAAGAAACGTTTGTACTATTACTGAATTTCATTATTGTCATTACATTATTGTGCTCTCGATGATGCTTCTATTCATGACTACTATTACTGTAACTTTTAATCTATCATCTTAATGGCCAAGAACTGTAATGTTTCCCTATCTGTTTTTCTAGTAGTATAAGCGTTATATATTGACATTTTGGATCATCTATTTAAATAAGTGAATTTGTTGCTAGTATACGTAAATGTATAGATTACTAATTTTTTAGAAGACCTATTTTTAACCATTTGATAAATATTTTTTATTACAACCTAACTTTAAATGACAATATATGTAATTATTTTCTCTTTTAAATAACGCCAACCATCCGAAATGGCTGTTTCTGTATATAGTTCACTTTATCCTAATTTCAGGTGTCAAACGGTTTAGAATTAGAAGAATTCACAACCGATGGCAATGTCGATTATCCGAATGGCGATTATGTGAATGCTGAAAATATCAACAATTACCCGAATCCCGAATATCCCAATGCGGAATTAGCTACAGAAGGCAGTGAAATTCCTGAAAGTGCGAATAAAAAATGACATAAAATGTGAAATTATATTTTCTAGACATAATAAACTAGATTTATCGCACTAAAGTAGTTTTTTTTTGTCTAACTATATACATCCAAAATTCCTATAATCCCATTCGGAAATTCACTGTAGAATAATTTTGAATTAGCCTACATAAATTTTAATGATATGTTTTTTTTTTGTATTTTTAGTGCGGTCTACGTACTACTGAATTGTTTCAAAAAAATGCAAAAAAGTATCCCTTTCTGAAAATGTTCGAAGAAGAGGCGGTGCAAGCAATCGTAAGAATCAAAAGAGGTGGTAAATTTTTAAATAGTGATTCTTCTGGCGACTTATCACCGGAAATAAATGACTCGCCCAAAACAACAACAGTAAATGAAGACGTTTTACAAAATGGAGGATCAAAAATTGTAATCACAACAACTACTACGAAACCGAGCAACATGTCTCCAAAAGGGAACTTTCGACACTTTCGCAACAAGCAATCAAATTTCAGAAAAAGTCCCACGAAGGCAGAGAGACCAGATTATGAAGATCAAATAGAAGAGCGTGCGAAAAAAAATCGCGGAGAAGGTCACAAGTTTGAATCGACTCGTAACGTTTCTAGCGATTTTCCATATCCATTTGGGTACAATCCAACCCCGAAACCCCTCTTGCCAATTGTGACAGAAGCTACTTATGTAAATTATGCTCAATATCCACCAACAAGCGGAGGAAGTATCATTTATCCTAATGTAAATTCCAATCCTACATATAACACCAATTCTAGTTACTATCCTCGTCCAAGTTATTCAAACACATATCCTAATATTATCAACGTGAACGGTTTACCAAACTACTTAAATTTCAGCTTAGTGGGTAATATTCCGAATATTGTTCGTAATATTTATAATATGACGCAGCTGAACAATATGAATATTCCTCAATATATACCCCCTCAAAGTACAAACACCCAAGATGGCGCAATTAGATTCTCAAAATAAAAACTGTTTTAAATGAAAAATTAAATTGGATTGGAAATACAACATTTTGAAACATTACAAAAATATATTATTGCAGAGTAGTGTTGGAATATTGTAAATATTTCTTTGAAATACAAAAGAATTATTATATTATATATGCACTTACCTACAATTTAATAAAACTTTTGAACTATAGATATTTCCATTATTTAAGTAGGAGAAAAGATTCTTTAAAGAAAGTAGAAGAAAGAGAGGTGCTTGGTTTTTAAAGACAAAAACACCATCATTACCTATTTGGTGCGAGTATGAGAACCATTCTGACCACAAACCTCCCAATAATGTATTTTTTGGATATCATTTTTCACTTAGAATCGCCTTATTTGGGAAGTTAATATAAAAATTATAATAATATTCGAACAAATCTCTCAATAAATATTATATAAATACATGTTTTAAATTTTACCGTTAAAAGCGGGATACATGATTAGTCTATAGCAGTGGTTTTTACAAACCGGTGCATCGCGAAAAAAAATGGTAAAAAAGGAAAAATCCGTGAAATAGTGAAAGCTGAAAAAGTCGTCCGCGAAATTATGAAAGCCGAAAAAGATCTAATATGATTTTGATTTGTGTCTTAAGTTGACTTTCTCATTTAAAGTATTAAAACATTCACTTATCGAAAAGCATAGAGAAACGGAAACGGGAACGGGATTCGCATTAATATTTTAATCTGGACGGCCAACAAGCAGTGCACACTCTGTTTAAAGTATCTAATGATGAATTTTCCTTAAAAACTTCCCACATGTTAATGGTGACAGCGAAAATTTATAAATTTTATTGGTTGTAATCATATAATTTTGTTTTATTGTTTACACATTGAAAAAATATATACAAGAATAAGAGTGAAGTCTCAGTAACTAGGTTGAAAAGTGGCACTGACGTTCAAAAGACGGCAGTCTTCTAGCCCTATTGGCATAGATCAATTACACAATGAGGATGAATTCAAAATATGTATAATAATGTATGTACATACATATAGTACATACACGTATATTACGGTGACACGACAACTCGTTCACAGATGCAGCCACCTCTTTCACAGACCGTCTGTTCACCGATAACAGTGTAAGACAGGGAAGGTATGTTGACCGTATCCCGGTCTAACGAAACACGTGTTGTGTAGTTTGAAAGAGGATCATTTATTTTCGTTCAATTGGTACAATGGTTATTGTATGTACGAAGAGGTTTCTTCGGAGAAGTGATCTGTTTGAACTCCAGAGGCTCACTCTGCCGGTGGAGGTTGCTGCGTTGCTTCATAAACGTTTTGGGTTGAAGTGTGTCGTGTGCACATCTTTTGTTATTGGTACTCGCGCTGCCCTAGTTATGCTGCGAGCGTGGTTTTATGGGTTCATACGCCTGGACGTAGTTCGTGATTTTTATGGGTTCAGTGAGTTCTTCCTTTGTTTCCAAGACACGTGTATAGAAACACGTGTCGACCTTTTGACGAGGCGAGCGTGTGCCATGCGTTAATGACTTTCCTGGATATGTGTCGCAGTGACCTGATGAGATCATTTCAGTTGTACTATATGCCTACAACAGATCATACGTAATGCCATAGTAAGCAAGATCTTGGTGAACAGACGGGGTGAGAAAGAGATGGCCGTATACGTTATGCCTGGAGCGCATCCTCGGTTTACGGAAAATCTGTGAACAAGTTGTCAGGTAACCGTATATTACAAATAGGTTGAAAAATAAGAAAAGTTTTTAAAAAAGTTATTTCAAAATAATTACGGAACAAATTAAAAAATCAGTGAAAAAGGCGCGCTTTGTGGCGCTCCCCAAGTCTCGGCGCCCCCCCCCACATTACGGGGTCTGCGGGCGCGGTAGCTACGCCACTGGATTCCTATTAAAACTATTCCTAGTACGGAGCGGAGCAACCTAAATAAAAATTGGTTTGTTCCAGATCTCTGATTTATATATATGTACTTACCGAAAATTGATTAAATACTAGCCATTTAATTTGTTGCCGTAAAGTAATAGTGAGTAGCCATAGGACGTGAAATGTCGCGTTTCGACCAGCAACTGCCAATCAACAGTTTGAACGCGGGCCGTTGACCGTTGATCGTCGATCGTTGACGTTGACGTTCGCGTTCCGAGTCTCTCGACTCTTGACAGCGTTTTCCGTTGGATATCTTCGACTTCAGCTCATCCGACTCGTCCCAAGTGTACATGGAGCTGCTTTGAATTGCGTTTGATATGGGTTGGTTGTGTTTTTTCACTTCATTATTACCTTTTTTAGACACCTTGCATAAACATCCAATACATATGTACATTCAACGTTCATTCTGAATTTACACATTTCTAAATTTGACCAAGCATGCCTTATTTCATACAATAGATTCTATATTGAATCTTCTCATTATTGAATATAGTCATAATAAATACATATATGACATTGACATGCCGATTGTATTCTCCTTGCTAGAGTGAGAGCATCGTTTGAATATCTACTATGGAGCCGTCCAAGGAAGCTATAAACGTGCGACTATGTCAGTTGAACGGCCAACTTTGGGGACGTGGAGTCACCTTCGCCGGTGGAAATTCCACCACCAAGCGATCCTTGAACAAAGAAACGCTCTTGGACGCTCTGAACGTTCTCTACGACGAATGCAATAATGATTCCCTCAAAAAGAATGACGAATGCATTTCAAAGTTTGTCGACAAATGTAAGTCCAAATTCTTCCCCATCACTTTGATAAGATTGAATCAATGTGTGAGTGAAATTTGTTGTCTTTTTGTGTTAGATCGTCCGATAGTCTCTCAGCTCAAACAGATGCGAGTTAACATTTCCGACTTTGAAGTCAAGGATTTGATAGGACGAGGCCACTTTGGAGAAGTCCATGTAAGTTATTTATGTATATAATATAAGCGGCAGGTGCGGTTCAATGAAAGAAGATTGTGCATCTGCCCTTTTCACAATTTGTACTCATATATGTTACATATATATATATATATATATATATATAACCTTGCATACAATGAAAGATTATAAATTTTATAGGTTGTTCGTGAAAAATGCACTGGGGATATATATGCAATGAAAACTCTAAAGAAAGACATCACGCTGAAGCATCAGAGCATGGCTTTTTTCGAAGAGGAACGGGACATAATGGCTTTATCCAAATCCGACTGGCTTGTTAGATTGCAACATGCATTTCAAGTAAAGTTTACCATTTGCTTTCATACTTTCGCTCTTTTGTATGTACAACGAATTGACTGACTCATATTTTTTATGGAATATTTCAGGATACAGCGAAACTGTTCCTCATAATGGAATATTGTCCGGGTGGGGATCTCGCCGGTTTATTAGAACGAAGAGGGAAACCACTGGAAGAGAAAGAGTCTGTGTTTTATCTCGCCGAAATGATTCTAGCCCTGAAAGATCTTCATTCATTAGGATTCATACATCGTGATGTAAAACCTGACAACGTTTTGTTAGATAGGTACGAAATAATGTTGAAAAATTACATTATTAGTTTATATTAATTGTATTTCTTCATTGACTCGTTTATATTTATATTCATTTGCAGGTGTGGTCATTTGAAGTTGGCCGATTTTGGATCAGCGGCTCGCTTGTCTAATTTGGGCAACGTGAAAAGTTCCATGCCCGTCGGCACAACTGAATACATATCACCGGAAATACTGATGAGCCTTGAAAATCCTAAAAAAATATCCCACGGTGTAAGTAGTACATATGTAGGGACCCGTATTTTGGGCATCTATTTTTGTAAATTTTAGCATTTTCATTTTGCATTTTAGCGTTTTAGGAGTTTAATTTTAAATAATAAAAATTTCGATGAATTTTAATAAAATTTATATACATATATACAATTTAAAGACAACACAACCGTTAAAAAAATAATAGAATAATTCAAAAATATTTTGAAATTAAAATTACAATGAAAAAAACATATAAAAATACAAAGACAAAAAATATGAATATAAAAATATAAAACCAATTAAAATTGATTAAAACTTAACATGGAGCATATTTCTGCAGATTCTTTTTTGAGATTCGTGCGACGATCGGTAACAATTATATTGTATTTACTAAAATACCTTTCAGCATCCACACTATTGACGGGACACCAAATAGATTTTGGAGCTGTACAACCAAAGTCTTCATATTTAATTTTTGTTGCCATCAATAATAGCAATATATCCGGCGTGGATTAACTTTTTATATTCCCTATTAACTGTCTAAAAAGTGCTGATATCCTTCCAAGCATTGAGCCTCTGTTAATACATTAAACAATGGCAGGTTTCTAAAAAACAAAACTGTTTCTTTAACATTAATATTAGATTTTGAATCTGCCACAGATGGATTGAATAGTTTACTCAATGTTCGGAGGAATTGATTCGTCTCATTAAGTCTTGAGTGCGAGTCTAGTTTTAAGACGCTTTTCTGAGCAGCCTTTTGGATACACAGCTCCAACTGTCTTCTTTTATTAACAGTAGTAGACAAAAGCAGTTGCTTGGTTTAGACAGAAAAAACACCGTCTATGCTAAACTGCAAGCTCTGTTTTATCCCCTCAATTTCTTCACATAATAAATGGGCAAAGTGATAGAAAGACCCATTTAAATAGTTAATTTTATTAACTTTATATGCAAATTTCACTTTTGTTTGTTATTTTAGCATCTATTCTGATAATACGGGTCTATACATCCCAAAATACGGGATATATTTGTGAATATAATTGTGTAAGAATAAAATGTCTTCTGTGAATGTAATTGAATAATACTTCGTCACTTTACTTTTAGACTCCGTGTGATTATTGGTCTCTTGGTATTATTGCGTACGAACTGGTGACTAGTAAAACTCCTTTCTCCAACACGGCCAAGAACACCGTCTGCACTTACAACCGTATAATCGAGCACGGTTCCAACACCCAAGCGGTATCTATGACGTATCCGAACATCATCACGAACGAGAGAACCATCACGGACGGTTATAAAAAATTTGTGAACGCTCTGCTTCATCCCGTACCTATTAAAAGACCCGATTGCACTTCTGTGTTGAAATTTAAAGTGTTCGACAATATACATTGGAGTTCGTTGAGGCATCAGGTACGAAATCATTTTATCATTTCAAATGATGAGTACGTCCTGCATTTTATTGTATGTGTTTTTCTTTTTTTTATTAGGTGCCTCCATTCGTCCCTATTGTTAACGGTCAAGACGACATTTCAAACTTTTTAGAATTGGAAAAACAACAACCGAAGCTGAGTGTGGAAAATTTTAGATCGAAATTAAATTTCAGCGGGAAAAATCTCCCTTTCATTGGTAATAGAAATAAAATCTTGAAGACTGTTACATTACATGTGTATATGTACCGAAGCGATACAATGAAATATATTCTTTATTTGGCATTTTTCAAGGTTTCACATATTCTCAAGACATAAACTTATCAAGCTACGGCGACGGATCTGAAAAAGAAGACTCGAAAAAAGCCGATAGCACCGGTTCAAGCGGACATAGTTCTGGCAGCACTAATGTTTTCAACACGAGCTTAAACGGAACTGTAATTTGTTTGTCTAACACGAGGTGTGTGATTTTTTTTCGTAAATCAATCCTCTACATATTTATTTAACCCTTTGCCCGCGGCAATGAATATAGCGAACAAGCCCTGTACGCGGCACGGCACCTTTTTCGCAAATTTGGCAATCGAGCTTTCGACGTTAAATACAGATTTTAATATTTACTCAAGTAACCAGATATGTTAATTAACACATAGAGTATTATTTTAAACAATAAAATACATAATATATCTCGTAGTTTTGTATTAATTGTCAAATAATCATTCTTCATAATTGTATGAAGACGTGACGTCACATAGACGAGGTTTCAGTATGGTTCAACAAAATTTAATTTTTGACGTATATATTCATTTTAAGCAAATTGAATAGATGGCATTTAACTCTCAGTAATATATTCAACCAATTTTGAACCTTAAAACAGTTGAAATAGGCGCATATAAGGCTCAAAATCCCGTGCAAAGTTCAGAAATTCTATGGAAGACAGCCGCGCTACAGACTTGTCGCACAAAGCTTCCATAAAAGACGGCCGCGGGCAAACGGTTAAGCTTATTGTAATATTTTGATTTTGATTTCTAGAGAAACTGAAAAGCTTTTAGAATCTCGGAAAAGGGAAATTGATTCTCTGCACAAGCAGTTAGCATTAGTTTTATCTAAGCAAAAGATACACGACGACAAGGAGGAAAAGTTAATACACATTGAAAATCAACGATCTGATCTTGAGAAAAATTTAGCTGAAATGTTGTGCATAAATCAGGTATTGAGTCGGTTTATTTCAGTTTTTTTTTTGTTTTTTGTTTCATCTATTTATTGTTGTTTATATTTACACAGAAACTTCAAAATCAACTCGAATTGGAGCACAAAGAGCGTAAAATCTTAGAGACAAAGTCCCTCCAGCTCATTCAGGGCGCAAAAAAGAAGTGGAAGGAGAAGACAGAGAGCCAAGTTTCATCGCTGAAGAGTATCATAAGCCAACACGAGATAAAGCAAACTGAATACGATCACACCATTCGCGGATTGGAGTACGAATTAAAATCGAAAGTGGATAGCCTTGAAAAGTGTTCACGAAATTTGGAGGCTTTTCAAACATTCAAAAACAGCCAAAGCGTAATTGATATATTTCATACGTACAATATTTCACGTACGGTGTCTGTTAGTGTTGTTATAATTAAAGTAACGCACTGCTTTGTTGTTTTAGGGATGTATGGAAAAGGTGTGGAAAATGTCACGTGATTCGGTCATTGAAATGGAACGATTCTCTCAAGAATCGAACGAACAAATAAAAAATATAACGCGAAAGATGAACACAGAGTTGGAATTAAGAGTCAAAATAGAATCTGAGCTGAAGAACACTGTGGAAAGTCTCAAATTGGTTGAAGAAAGAGAGATGAATCTTCTCGATACGGTTAGAAAAGAAAGCGACGTTCATACAAAAGAGGTATGTATACTTTTATTATATCTACATACATATATGTGGTAGAGAATCCTGACAGATGACGCTGTTCAGGACCACGGCTGGGATGTGGCGGTTGAGTTGAAGATCAAAAATGTGCGTTTTCAGTCATGTTGTTTATTAAGACGATACGTGCGGAGGTTTAACGACCAACCGCACGGAGCACAGGTCCAACTGCGACTAACCGTTACATCTCTGCCCCTTTTCATCCCCTTCTCACAATCAGTCGTGACATACTCTTTCCAGCCATAGCCCATACATCAGCCTCTCGTTCAATTCCAACCCTACATATATTTTTTATTTATACCAGGAAGGCCCAACAGGTAGCTCCAATGCACCTTCCTGGCCAAAAACAATGTACATTCGATACAAGTACTATTGTTGCGTAGGGGTGGGTGGAGGATCCAAGTAAAAGGCCAACAGTCGTTTCACAGCATTTATTGATGATTAAGGAGATACACGCACTGGCAGTGCTCAGTCCAGAATGACATGATATCGCCTAAGTATCGCCTTATAAGGGATAGATCTCTCAGGACATCTTCGACGTCTAATTTGTTTACCTATTGTTATGGTCACGTACGGATATGTATTCCCACGGTATGAGAAGTGCAATCATTGTTTAGCTTACTTGCACTTAGCCTGTCGCTAATCCTTGAAACCACTTATACCAGTCGCACGGTATGCACTTAGTTAATCCGTTAAACAGATAATCCTTGAACAGTCTCTGGGATTCTATTCGCTTGATCCGCGGCGTACGTAACACTATTATACAAAGCAAATACATATCAATTAACCATCCACAGCGACATCTATAGTCAAATTTGTAAATTTGCAGCATTTTTTAAACAATTCCTGTGTAATTCAGTATCAAATAACATCCACCGAGACATTTATATGGTCAGATTTGTAAATTTGCAGCATTTTTTAAACAATTCAACGAAACTCAAGATTGCCGAAAACTTTGAGAGATTTGCGAGAAAATGGATAGGGTTGCCAATTTGTTGGAACCGTTTCAATGAAAATCAGATAAATTGGCAAACTCTGATAGGTACTAACGACCGACACGGAGTCACAAATCCAAGGTGTGACCAGCAGAAACCAGTGGGATTTGTACCTTTGTTCAAAGCATTATATGATAATCACTAGTCTATTCTGCTGGTTAATTTATTGATTTTGATTTTTAAATGCTTTTTATTATTACGAAATTATGTTCACAATACATCTTATATCTATTTTAATAGCTACTGATCTACTGATCATTTTCTATTTTACAATTTTAATTTAATTTGGTTAGTAATCACAGTATTATATTATTCTAATGTTAATCTAAAGCGTAATAGGAAAAAGAGCTCAAAAACCTGTTTACAATCCTTATAAATGTTCATAATACATCTAATACATAATATTAATTAAAGACTCTCTAAAGTCGATGACCTAAAGCAGATTGTGTTTAGGTAATCTGTGTGTTATACCTGAAGGGGAACATTTTGTTGTAATCACCCAGACTCTTCACAAGTGTGTTAGTATGGTTATTAGTGATTCTGTCATAGAATCTACTGGTTAGTTTGTTAGTAATGTCTGTAATAAAAGGAATATTATATATGGCATGCAGTTTTTTCAGGTTAGTATATATGGGTGTATTATAAATTATTTTTAGGGATTTATTTTGTATTACTTAGAGCTTGGAAAGGTTAGTATTCGAGGCGTTATTCCATACAGGTGAAGCATAGGTTAATAATGGTAATATGAGCGCGCGATATAATTTTATTTTATTTAGCGTTGATAAAGAACTATGGCAATTAAATATTGGATATATTGAGGATATACCCCGCATCGCCTTGCATTTCGCTGCCTCAATGTGAGGTGCCCATCTCATTCTTTTATCAAACGTTACTCCTAAATATTTTATTACTGACTGCCATTTCAGACTTTCTCCAGAGGGGATTTTCAGATCTGAACTTGGCTTATGCTTTCTAACACTAAAGAATATGGCGTCTGTTTTGGTTTGATTAATTTGAATTTTCCATTTAGTGAAGTGTTCAGTCATTGTTTTAATTGCAAATTCAAGATTTTTAAGAATAGTGTCTGGTTTTTTGCTGCTTGTGAAGCAAGCTGTATCATCTGCATATAGGTTGTTGCATAAGGTGGGTTCCGGGATCAAAAAATGAAAATCCAAAGTGGGAAGTTCACACGGAACAACCGCTCATTCCAGAGTATTTGATCTACCGTCCGTACCTCCTTTTAAAGGACGAGTTACGGAGCCATCTATTATCAGGACACGCACGGTTCTAGTGAGTCTAGTCCAGCGCATATATACATACATATATATGTATATATTGTTGCGTAGGGGTGGGTGGAGGATCCAAGTAAAAGGCCAAAGTCTTGTCACAGCATTTATTGGTGATTAAGGAGATACACGCACTGGCAGTGCTCCGTCCAGAATGTCTTGATATCGCCTAAGTACCGCCTTTGAAGGTGCGCGAGATAGCTGAGACTATATATCCTGCATGAAATTTTGGGCATGAGAAAGCTGTCGGCGCGATGGGTACCGCGTTTGCTCACTCTGGACAACAAGTGCAACCGTGAGACCACTTCAGAGCAGTGTTTGACGCTGTTTAAGCGCAATCTGCGTCGTTTCGTGAAACATGGATCCACTGGTACACACCAGAGACCAAGGAACAGCCGAAACAGTGGACTTCACCCGGCGAACGTGCTCCGAAGACTGTCCTATCGGCCGGAAAGGTGATGGCCACCGTTTTTTCCTGGGATTCACAAGGTGTGATCTACATAGACTACCCGGAGAAGGGCAAAACGGTGCTCCTGCACCTGCTCACACCTCCGCCCTCGCCACGGCCAAATTGGTTGAATTGGGCTATGAACTGCTGCCCCATCCACCGTATTCTCCACATTTGGCCCCGTGCGACTTCTTTTTGTTTCCAAACTTGAAAAAGTCACTCGCCGGGCTGAAATTTGAGTCGAATGAGGAGGTCATCGACGCCACGGAGGCCTACTTTGCAGACCTCGAGAAAACGTATTTTTCAGACGGGTTAGAGAAGTTGGAGCATCGCTGGGTCAAGTGTATCGAGCTAAAAGGAGACTATGTTGAGAAATAAATCGCCACTTTTCCAAAATTTTTGGTTTTTTTTGTTGGCTAAGTACTTATCGGACCACCCTCGTATATATATATATATATATTTTTATCTCACGAATTACATTAATACTGGTAATCCTCGCTCATGTTCTCACGTTACGGTAAAATTTGGAGGTGGACACATCTCACAACATTATCTTCATATATGACACATTTATCACTAATTTTAATTCTTTCATCTGTATTATCTATATATTCATAGTTTATCTATAATATTTGAACTAATACCTTATCATCTCTGAGATAGTATGTAAAGAATATAAATATTTATAGATTTTTAGCTCAATTTGCTTAGTGTTTTCGGAAAAATCGTGCGGTAACAACATTTTTGTTTTTTCTATGGGGGAAAAAGCCCTACTTCTGGTTTATAAACTTCGCTAATTACTTTATCTATATATATATATACGAAGTTTCAATAGATTGAATTTTGTGATCATGATCATAGCTTATCACGTTTTGATGAGAATTTTCTCAAAATCATAAAATCTCACCTATTGATACTTTGTATATATCAGCTGTGGAGTCTGAGCATTTCAAGCGGAGTCCTTTTTATTATTATTTTCTTTAATAAATAATATTACGGTATGTGGGAACAAGGGAAGCGTTGTTCTGCATGAACGTACTCCTACAAAAGTGTAGGGATTTCAAAAAGAGGATATATGTACGTCTGTTTCATCGACTTTGAAAAAGCATTTGATAGAGTGGAACATGATAAATGAATCCATGCACTAAACCAAACCGGGATACATAGATGCAAAGGATATCGCCCTTTTGAAGAACCTATATTGGAACCAATCTGCTGTCGTGAAGGTTGAAGACTTGGAAACCGAAAAAGTAGAAATTAGTCGAGGGGTACGGCAGGGATGTGTATTGTCGCCCATGCTCTTCAATCTGTATTCGGAAATGGTATTCAACCAGGCAGTCGATAGTCGAATAGGAGTGAAAATAGGTGGCGAAATTATAAATAATATCCGTTTCGCTGATGATACGGCAGTATTGACTGAGAGTGCCGAAGGCCTATAATCGTTATTGATCGCAGTTGATCATTCATGTCAAAAATGGGGTCTGTCTATTGATATCAACCAGACAAAATCAATGGTAATATGTAAAGAAAAGACGGATCCATTAGACCTGAGTGTGCGCGGACAAATGATTGAACAGGTCGAACAATACAAATACCTAGGAGCAATAATCAATACGGACGTCAGTTCCGAAATGGAGATAAGAAGAAGGATCGAAATAGCAAGAAATGCCTTCGGCAGTATGAAAAATGTTTTATGTTGTCGAAGGTTGTCTATGAAATTGCGTTTAAGAGTCCTGCACTCCTATGTTTGGTCGGTGTTGCTGTACGGATGCGAAGCGTGGACACTGTTAGTGGCATCCATGAACAGAATAGGGTCCTTTGAAATGTGGTGTTACCGGAGGATGCTAAAGATCTCGTGGAAGAAGCATGTAAGAAACGAAACAGTCCTCCAGCTTCTTCATAAAAAGAGAGAGCTTCTTAACACAGTGAAGCGCCGTAAGATGGAATACTTTGGTCACATTATTCGCGGCCCCAAATATCGCCTTCTACAAACAATCATAGAAGGAAAAATAGAAGGCAAACGGTGGGTTGGGAGAAAGAAGCTCTCTTGGCTCCGGAACATCAGTTCATGGATGTGACTCGGTCTCGAAAAGCTATTTCGGCTTGCCCATGATAGGTCAGAATTCGCACGGGCCATAAACGATGTCTTTGGATGGTAGTCGCCTACGTCCGAATACGGATTCGGCATTAGAAGAAGAAGAATAATATATTGAGTGAATGCGACAGTTGCGCTTCGACCAGATAATACCTATTTTAAATCGACAAAATCGAGTTTTCGTTTTACATGTAATAGAAATTTATAAGTTTTATACCCCAATATCTATTGAATATTTTTACCTGAACCGGAAGTAGTACTTTTACTCTAATTTTATTATCATTTTTCCCATTGTGTATGAAATGTATACATCATTGATGTACTTACTTATATTTATACCTATTTCATTACTAATAATTCAATAAATTGGGTTACATGTCAATTTTTAATGATTTTTCAATTCTTTTAATTCTTAATATAATGAAAATAGCTATTATTTTTATTACTAACAATTTTATACGTTGGCAAGAAAAATCAATCTTACCGAAATCCATCAAGTTGGAAACGGAGTCGGTAAATTTTGAACTGACTCCACAACCCTGGTATATACATATGTGTGGTAGAGAATCCTGACAGATGACGCTGTTCAGGACCACGGTTAGGATGAGGCGGTTAAGGTGAAGACCAAACACGTGCGTTTTCAGTCACGTTGTTTATCACGTTTAGCGATCAACCGCGCGGAGCACAGGTCCAACTGCGACTAACCGTTACATCTCTGCCCCTTTTCATCCCCTTCTCACAATCAGTCGTAGCATACTCTTTCTCAGCCTTTCGTTCAATTCCAACCCTACATACATATTTATGTACATAGATAGAGTAAAATGTGTGTGTGTGTGCGTATAAATTTAATTTATATTTATTTAAATGTACGATAGATTCTCTCCTGGAGCTACAAATTAGATGGCAAATGCCAAGAAATTAGAGATCTCAACAATGAATTGTCAGAGCTGAAATGTAAAAATTGTAAATTGCTTCGAGCTAACGAAGAACTGACGGGAAACGAGAAACGAATATTGAAGAACGTCGAAAATTTAGAAATGAATTTCCGAGATACTCTACATTTCGAGCGCCAAATAAAAGTAATTGCTCGCAACTTTTTGTACCAACTATGTTTGATTTTGAAATGATTAATACACTTTTTATAATTTAACTGTTTCCTTTTCCTACATAGAATCTTTCGGCGACCATAGCCACTCTCAAAGTGGACGAAGAAGCTAAAAATGCGCAATATTTAGAAATCGTCAAAGAAAAGGCTGAAATGAAAACCACTTTGGATCGAGCTATAGCTTGCGAGGAGAAGCATAGAGATCGGGTAAAATTCCACGCTCTATGTATATTTATTTTTTTATTACTGAGCATTTCGGGGTAACCATTAGTTATTATTTCATAGGTTTCAATATTGGAGGATTTGGTGAATAAATTGCAGCGAGATGTGGCTATTTTAGAAAATTTAAAACTAGAACACAATACGTCAACAGTTGCAGGTTTTTATCATCATATATGTTTGTATGTGTCTGTTTTTCGAATCGATTTAGTAATCAATGCCATTTTTAGATAAAACCGATTTGCACATGTCGGTGGAAAACATTGCAAATTCTGAAAGGATATGTGTGTTGCAAGAGCAAATAAGTAAATTGGAGGAGCAATTGAAAACATCCAGAGAAGAGTGTACTTTGACTAAGCAAGAAACGAGGAAAGTCAATTCGGCGTTATGGAAAAAGGTATATTTAAATTTTTATTACATACCTCCTTTACGTTTCACTTACGATTACAATTCAGGAAAAAGTTTGCCTCTTATCCGATCGTTTTCATACTTTGCCATGTTGCTCATTTCGGTCATCAATACAAGTAAATGGATCCTCCGCCATTACGATAGAGATAAAATATCGTTCGAGAAGCGAAACAAGTCCGAAAATTTTTAATCTCGGTGACGTCTCGTAGTCATTAATTTTATACATAGATGGCGGTAGTAAAATAAAATCATTGACATTTTTATTCAAAATAATAGTTTTATTAATAAAATTATACTCGTCGTGAAAACCTCTGCATACACTCGTACATGTTTAGAATCATTTATTTATTTCAGGAAAAAGAATTGTCTGATTGTGATTTGGATCGTCGGTTTGCCGAAAGAGAACTGAAAGACGCGAACAGTCAAATTTCCAATTTACAGAGCGAGCTGAAAAAGTCTATTTCCGATCATCAGTTGGTTTTAAAAGATTTGCAGAATGCGATCGTCACTAAAGATAACGAAATTAGCGCGACGAAAGAAACTGTATCGTCTCTCAACTGTTCAATAGCCGATTGTGAGAAACAGTTGAAAAATGCTCAAAGTCTCAATGAAAATAATTCCACTAAATATTTATTATTAAAGCAAAAGACGACTTCGGATGTACAAAGGTGTGGAAATATTGATATTTGTATTTGTGGTATGTGTTGTGATGAACTTATTGAACTGTTTTGTTTTATTTTAGTCTGAATGAAAAGATTGAAAAGCTCGAGTCTGATGTGCACGCGAGCGAAGAAAGAAGAATAAAGGCTGAAAGTGCCGCCGAAGGATTTTGTAAGGAAAATAAAGCTACGGAGAATGAAAAGTATTCGGAGAGAGAGCAAAGAATCCGACTTGAAGTTATGCTGCAAGAGCGTAATAAAGAATCTGATAGTTTGCAAAAGGTAAAATTTGTCAAATAAATATATTTGTATCATGTTTGTGCGTCAATCGTTAGTGGCCGATGATACAATTTTGTATCACGTTTTCGTTTATGATGAAAACGTGATACAAATATACAATATCAGCGGACTGAAAAATATATTCGTGCAGTCGTGAATCATATATGTATCAGCGGCCAGTAAGCGTTGTGCACCCAACATGATACGAATATGAGTCAGCGGCCACCATAGTGTTAATATGTACAGTAGAACCTCGATTGATTATCCAGACTAATTGGGGACGAAGGTAGTCCGGATAATCGAAAAATCACAATTGAGAGGGAAAGACGTGTACATTCTGTATGAATAATTTTTATTTGTCTACATTTACATATATAATAACATGAAGATCAATATTAAAAAATTCTTTATTAAGAAATTCAATTATGAATTTTTGAAGCTGCCAAATCGCGAACACATCATACAATAATGGACCAGATATTGGCTGTCCAGACGATCGTCTTTGAATGAACCACATAAATACACTCTTCGACTTGTTCATAACCTTACCTTCCATCCTCTAATTTGTCTTTTAACCCTTTGCCCGCGGCAATAAATATAGCGAACAAGCCCTGTACGCGGCGCGGCATTTTTTCGCGAATTTGGCAATCGAGTTTTCGACCTTAAATACAGATTTTAATATTTACTCAAGTAACCAGATATGTTAATTAACACATAAAGTATTATTTTAAACAATAAAATACATAATACATCTCGTAGTTTTGGCTTAATTGTGTCAAATAATCATTCTTCATACAATTGAGACGTATCGTCGCCATTGTTCAACAGACGTGACGTCACACAAATGAGTTTTCAGTATGATTCCACAAAACTACTAATTTTGACTGGTATATATTCATTTTAAGCAAATTGAATGGATGGCATTCAACTCTCAGTAATATATTCAACCAATTTTGAACCTTAAAACAGTTGAAATAGGCGCATATAAGGCTCAAAATCCCGTGCAAAGTTCGGAAATTCTATGGAAGACAACCGCGCTACAGACTTGTCGCTCAAAGCTTCCGTAGAAGACGGCCGCGGGCAAACGGTTAAGAAATTCAATTATGGATGTTTGCTTAAAGTTAGTTGTTCTTTTTGAAGCTGCCAAATGGCGAATACTTATATAATAATGGACCAGATATCGGCTGTCCAGACGATCGTCTTTGAATGAACCACATAAAAATACACTCTTCGACTTGTTCATATCCTGATTTTTTCCATAACCTTACGCTCTGAGCTTCCATCCTCTGACATTAAATAATCAGTAAACTTAATAACACTTCAACACCATATTTATTTAACAAAAACGTCCTAAGACACCACTTTTTACAGCATTGATTATTTCTAATTTGTCTTTTAATGACAATAGAACACGTTCTCTTTTCCATATTGGTAATATTAAAAATAAATATTTAAATCGCGATCAAATTTTCAAGACACAAACGTCCTTTGAGTATTGAATTTTGAAGACAACTGACTCATTTCTCCGTCTTATTTTCGAATTTTTATGGTTTGCATTTCAAAGCAGCAAAACCGTAACATTTGTGTTTGCTTTTAATAATCCTGATAGTCGAGGTTCTACTATATGTTTATTGTATATTATTTAATTTGATTGCTTCATATAAAAACTTTATAATTATTCAGAACTATAAAATGCTGCAAAAAACATGCACCGTACTAGAAGAACAGTTGATTGATTTTGAAAAATTGATGGCAGTTCAAGAAGCGGAAAACGTCGAATCAAAGGTATTGATTAAATTGAACAAAGTTTCGTAATTTTTATGAAAACTGTTCAAAACGTAATCTGTGTCTAATTCAATTTCTAGACTGAAATAAATAAGCTAAGAAATCTATTGGAGAGTGGTCATGTGGAGTCGTCGAAACTTCAAAAAGTATTAGATGTGCAAAAGTTCAATATTATATCGATCGAAGGTAAATATCAAGAGTGCTCGAAAAAACTCGAATTTGAATTGTCAAAGAATGCAGAAAT
The DNA here is from genome assembly GCF_051622035.1 of Arctopsyche grandis. NCBI lineage: Eukaryota > Metazoa > Arthropoda > Insecta > Trichoptera > Hydropsychidae > Arctopsyche > Arctopsyche grandis. The sequence goes on from NC_135355.1 coordinate 1,396,750, forward strand.
TGAGGTAAAATATAGTTTTTTTTTTTAGATTACACTGTAAATTAGTTCAGAGACGAGATATGACTTTTCTTATAGATCTATGCCTAGTGAACACGAATCTGGTAATAAAAAATGTTGATTGGCTCGAGATTTGGAGATATGTATGTATGTGTTTTTTAAATCGCGCGATTTTTCTATATCTTGGTGTTGTTCGGTCAATGTCTCAAAATCTGTCAATTTCCTGTTCAAAATAAATATTGGAATCTATAGTCGGGTATTTTATCTTTCATTTGTAGTACTTTTCAGCTTTCAAATCTCTCTTAGTAGTCGTCCAGTTCAAATCAAAAGTCAAAATTACGTATTTTCACTTGGGATTTTTTCCCACTGTTAATACTATTTAATATTGAGTATTTTCTATTGAAAGATGTTTATTGGGATAGTGTTCTGGTCGCAATATTTTTTGTTTTCGTTTAAAAGGGTGTATTGGAAGTGTGCTGAATTTTAAATCGGTAGAATTGCGAGCTAAAAGCTCGTACTAGTATTTACTCGTATTTACACGAATCTGAATTGAATCAATAGGGATAATATATTAAATTGGCTTTATATGAGAATTAAATAAAATTCCACTTAGAAAAATCATATTTCGACTATTCTTGTGGATTAATAACAAAAATTCGTTTATTTTATCGAGGTAAGCCAGTTATCAATAGAATTTTTGTTATTAATCCAAAAGAATATGATTTTTATAAGTGAAATTTTATTTAATTCTCATATTAAGACAATTAAATATATTATCCCTATTAATTCAATTCAGATTCGTGTAAATACTAGTACGAGCTCTTGGCTCGCAATTTTACCGATTTAAAATTCAACACACTTCCAATTAACCCTTTCAAACGAAGACAAACAATAGTGTGGCCAGAACACTATCCCACTAAACATCTTTCAATAGAAAATAATCAATATTAAATAGTATTAACAGTGGGAAAAAAATCCCAAATGAAAATACGTACTTTTGAATTTTGATTTGAACTGGATGACTACTTAAAGAGATTTGAAAGTTGAAAAGCACTACAAATGAAAGATAAAACATCCGACTATAGATTCCAATATTCATTTTGAACAGGAAATTGACAGATTTTGAGACATCGACCGAACAAAACCAAGATATAGAAAAAAATCGCGCGATTTAAAAAACACACATATATCTCCGAATCTCGAGCCAATCAAATTTTTTTATTACCAGATTCGTGTTCACTGGGCATAGATAGATCTATAAGAAAAGTCATATCTCGTCTCTGAACCAAAAAAAAAGTCGTCATTTGTCGAACAGTGTTATTGGATATTTATTTATGTATTTCCTAATGCCACATTCTCAAGTCTGTATTTTTTTCTGTTCACCGCAGAAACAAATCAACAATGTTTTGAGGCAGGAGGTTTCAATGTCTTCCGAGATGAGCAATCAATCCTTGGAAATTTCTAAATTCAAATCAGAAATTAAATTATTGAAAGCTGAAATACAGGCTAAAGAAGCTGAAATCATGTGTTTGAAAGAAGAGTGCACCCATTTGCTTACCGACGTGGCAACGTTGCGCGAAGACAACATGAGTATGCAGCTGGAATTGAAAGAATATAAAGTCAGTCTACATTTTTCATTTCTTACTTTTTGTTATTTTTAATTCAATGTATTGTTTATTGTGTGCTTTAAATTTGAACAGGAAAATAACGAGAATCTGCAAGCGTTGATTGAAGAGCGCGAGGAAGAATTTACGGCTCGTCAATATCATTGGCAACAGTGCGAGTTGAAAGCGGACGCTACGATAGCTCAACAAATTAAATTGATCGACTACTTGCAAACCAGGGTAAAGATTGTTGTGTGTTTTTGAAGATTTTCATCGTTTTTGATTTCGATTTGTAATGGTTTTTGTACGTACTTCAGATGGAAGAAGTGTCGAAGCGTAAGAAAACTCTAGGCGATATGCTATTTGGAAAATCTACAAAGGAAACCATAATTCTGCCGTCTACGCCGCAAACTCCTTTGAGCAATCGGCTGATGACCGATCAACAAATACGTAATTCGTTTAGAGAAACGCCTAAACATAGGTATAATTGGGGTGCTCATAATAAAAATAATGCTTTAATGATAAATGTACAGATGATTTTGTATTTAAATTGTGCCTTTTCAGGGAAGCGAAGGAAAGAATTTCGGCATTGCAACAAAAACTGAACACGCCTACAGCTAAAAATCACAATGAAATGTAAGTCGGTGATATATATTAAAATGTTTAATATCAATTGATTGGGTGCTACTTTAGTATGCGGTCTACCTTTGAATCGCAGCTGACTTTTTTTTTTTTAATTAGTATCGTAGCAACGACCTGTTTATTATAATTTTTGTTTATTCCTGCCGCCCCATAATGTTGTCGAAGCATTTCTGTCAAAATATCGTCAGCAGCGAAGAAAATACGGACCCTAAAAGCCTAATCTTAAATGAACAGGGCCAACGCTAACTTAACCTAACCTAATCTGACCCTTAAATAAATAGGTGTTGGCTGCTACATCTATTTCATCAACATTTTCACAAAAAAAAAACATCTTAGCAGCCAACACCTATTTATTTAAGGGTCAGGTTAGGTTAGGTTAAGTTAGGGTTGGCTCTATTTATTTAAGATTAGGTTGTATTATTCAGTCTCACTGTCACACGCGAGAACTGACACAGTGAGACCGCATATTAACAGTATGGTGGCCGCTGACTCATATTTGTATCATGTTGGGTGCACAACGCTTACTGGCCGCTGATACATATATGATTCACGACTGCGCGAATATATTTTTCGTGCAGTATATATATATATTTCAGTTCGCTGATATATATATCATCATAAACGAAAACGTGATACAAAATTGTATCATCAACCACCAACGATTGACGCAAACGTGATACAAATATATATATCAGTGGATTGATACAGTTCGCGCAGTCGTAAATCATATATGTATGTATGTACCAGCGGCCACTAAGCGTTGTGCACCCTACATGATACAAATATGAGTCAGCGGCCGCCATCGTGTTGGAGTAAAAACGTGAAGGTAGATCGCACACTAAAGTATGTAGATGTGTGAAGGTAGACCGCATACTAAAGTAGCCCCCAATGATTATTTATCTAACGAAAATTTACACATTTTAGTGAAAAATTAAGTAATTTAAAAAGCACTGCAATCGAAGGCTGGGTTAAAATCCAAAGGTACCTATTTTTTTTTTTTTCAATTTTTAATTTTTGTTCATTTTGTCAAATTTGTCTTATATAAATTTTGTTTCATAGGGAATCTGTTTTGGTAAAAGTACATTTAAAATTGCTTTCGGATTGTTTAAAATGGCAGGAAGATAAAAAAAATGTATATGGAGATTTTGCATTGAAAGGAAATCTGCAGATTAACAAGAATTTAGTTTCGAATGATACAGATATTGTACTCTCGGATTGTGAAAGAAAATCTGCTTTTAAGGTGAGCAATGTATAATAAATAACACTGAGCAACAAACAATCACGTCTTACTAAAGACTACCAGAGCGGAGCCATTGAATCATTACTAAGTTTGACCAATTGAATTCGAATATGATAATGATTTTTTTATGTTTTGCTCTCGTTTATGAGATATGAACGGTTAAAAAGAAGGTTTTTTTATATTGATTGTGATTTTTTTAATGCTTCAAAATACCTATAATTAATTATCTAGTGAATTTTAAAAGTAAAAATATATATTTTTACATATTCCCAATGTTCAACAGCATTTTTGAACTCAATTTAAAATCATTAACCACTCGAATTAGTATGTTTAGATCAAAAAATATATATGTATATCGAGATAGAAAACCAATCGTTGTACATAAATGAAGTGGAATATAAAACTGACCCAATAAATGCATGATATAGCTTGAGAAAAATCTCAGTAACCGATACTATGTACGTTTCAGTTCGATAGGACTGACTGTGTTCAAAAAATACACACACACATTTTTTCTAGAAAACGTGATCATTGATCGATTCCGAGTTCTAATCAGTCAAAATCTCGAGTTAGAATTTTCGCATGATCATCTATTGTTACAACGTTCATAGATAAAGTGAATTTATAAATATATTTTTGATTTGAAATTCGCTGGATAATTAATCATACGTATTTTAAAGCAACGAAAAATCACAATCAATAGAAAAAACGTCTGACTATTGATTCCGATGCCTGCTTATGGCACAACGGCACTAGATTTTGAGTTTAAGACTGCGAAATCAAAAAAAATTGTACGAATTGCGCAATTTTTAAACTATTGTTGCGTAGGGGTGGGTGGAGGATCCAAGTCAAAGGCCACAGTTGTTTCACAGCATTTATTGGTGATCAAGGAGGTACACGCACTGGCAGTGCTCTGTCCAGAATGTCTTGATATCGCATAAGTTTCGCCTTATAACGGATCGGTCGCTCAGGCAATTTATTCGACGTCCGGTTACTTCCCTATTGTTTGGGCATGCACCCGGATATGTATTCCCACGACACACAGTCCCACGCTATCGCTGTCACTTCTGAGTAGGGACCGATAGCGGCCATTTCGGTGGCCATTGTTTTGGCCTGCTTGCACTTGCAGTCTGGAGATAATCCTTGAAACCAATTGTAACGGTCGCACAGTCTCTGGGATGCTACTCGGCCTAATCCGATTGCACTTACTCGGCGGTGTACGTAACACTATCATGTCCAACATCAACCGACAAAAATCATTGTCACATTCGAATTCAACGGGTCAAATTTAGTAAAGATTGATCAGTCTCCGTTTCGATCATTTTTTTCGATGTTCATCGTATGCAATTATTGAGTTAATTTTTGTTTCAATTTTATTTTATTTCACTATAGATTTTTACAACTGAAAGATCTTTACTAATAGTGTGTTCTTCGGCGACTCAAAAAGAGGATTGGATGTCTGCGTTGCAAAAGAATAGCAATATATCGACGAAAGAGGTCGATCATCAAACTATTTCCAAAGCATACAAGCCAACATTGCTGGTGAAATCCGACAAAAATAATATGAAAATAAATTTTATTTTGGAAATCAAAAAAGATATTTTTCTCATTGGTGTGTATAATATAATAATACATATAATTTGAATGTATAATCAATCATCGAGCAACCGATAACTTGACGCTGTCGTTCACAGGCGCTGAAAAAGATTTGCACTGCTACTTCAGGAACGTTGGAAAGGAGGAGCCGGTTCTTGTTTCCGACATGAAAGGAATGCAAAAGGTTCGCGTCATTCCAAACATAGATCAAATCGTATTCTTGGACAGCGACGGTCAATTGATGCACACATCTTTGCGACAGTTTGTCGCTTTTCTTAAAACCACTCAGAATTGCGCCCAAACCGACGCCCCGGAGTTTCAATATTTATCTTCGGACAACGACGTCACATTATTTGAGGTAATTGTGGTTTTTAATATATCTATACTGAGAGTTTGTGGTTTGAACCTACATATTTTAACTCGGTTGGACCTCAAATGAAAAATAAATAAATACAATTTCCGATGTATTAAGTATTTCTGCAGTGCTACTGATTAGATTTGAACTATTGTGACGTAATCAGGTCGATCGTTTCCTGTGTATCAAATATGAATTTAGAGACCCGTATTTTGGGCATCTATTTTGCATTTTAGCGTTTCAGGGCATTAAAAATGTTCAATTTAGTATATATTTTTATGAAGAGTTTAATTTTAAATAATAAAAAATTTCGATAAAATTTATATACATATATACAATTTAAAGACGGCACAACGGTTAAAAAATAATAGAAAAATTCAAAAATGTTTTGAAATTAAAATTACAATAAAAAAAACATGAATATAAAAATACAAAGACAAAAAATATGAATATAAAAATATAATACCAATTAATATTGATCAAAACTTAACATGGAGCATATTTCTACAGGTTCTTTTTTGAGATTCGTGCGACGATCGGTTACAATTATATTGTATTTACTAAAATACCTTTCAGCATCTACACTATTGACGGGACACCAAATAGATTTTAGAGCGGCACAACCAAACTCTTCATATTTAATTTTTGTTGCCATCAATAATAGCAATATATCCGGCGTGGATTCACTTTTTATATTCTCTATTAATTGTCTAAAAAGTGCTGATATCCTTCAAAAACATTGAGCCTCTGTTAATACATTAAACAATGGCAGGTTTATAAAAAACAAAACTGTTTCTTTAACATTCATATTAGATTTTGAACCTGCCACAGATGGATTGAATAGTTTACTCAATGTTCCGAGGAATAGATTTGTCTCATTCAGTATTGAGTGCGAGTCTAGTTTTAGGACGCTTTTTTAAGCAGCCTTTTGGATACACAGCTCCATCTTTCTTCTTTTGTTCAGTTCAGTAGTAGATAAAAGCAGTTGCTTGGTTTCGACAGGAAAAACATCGTCTATAGTAAACTGCAAGCTCTGTTTTATCCCCTCAATTTCTTCACATAATAAATGGGCAAAGGGATAGGAAGACCCTTCTAAATTGTCTATTAATTTTATTTTAGATATCACCACAGACGTCGAGCGCTGATCGGGTACTCTTGTGTTCCACAATGTCTTCATCGTTGGCGATATACGAGTATGAGAATTTAAAAATGTCATTTACCCTGTTGCGTCACCTGAAAACTGAGCCCGTCTCCTGCATGAGATTCACCCAACACACCGTGCTAGTGGGATCGCACAAGTTCTACGAGATCGATTTGAAGAGTTTCAAAGTCGAGGAGTTCCTCGATCCGTCGGATACGAGCCTGTATCACGCCGTGTACGCTTCCAAAAATAGCATATATCCTCTGGCGATCGTTCAGACCAAGAGCCGAGCCGAAGATAAGGTCATTGAATACTTGCTGTGCTACGACGGCTTTGGAATATTCGTCGACGAATACGGTCTGCGGTCTCGGCGCAACGACGTTAAATGGGCTCACCGTCCGTCGCAGATCGTCTTCAGGCGACCGTTCATATTCGTAGTCTACTATTCGTCGGTGGAGGTGATACATTTGAGTGGCGACGCTTTCCAACGCTCGTGGTCCGATAGCGATAGTGTAAATTCGTGCTCCAGCAGCAACTCGAGCAATTGCGTGAAGAAGATGAGCGTCGAGTTGAACGCTCCGAGCTATCTCGGCAAATCGTTGACACCGTCGTCGATATACGTTTCGAATAAGAATAACACAACACATGCGGCGGAGATTTGCGAGCTGAACGGAAGTGAAATATTCAAAAGCGATAATCTGGGAGCTTCCATTGACACCCTCGATACTGTGGACGATCTCGATAGTTGTAAAAATGTACAGAATAATATGGATGTGTCGTTGTCGATGCTGACCGACGTGGATATGAATCTATCCCAGGACTCTTCGATTGAAGCCAGCACCGATTTCTCGTTGAAGATCAAAGCGAAGGCTAAGGTTATTAATTCTTTGAAGCGTGAAAATAATAAAGTGAGCGCTATTCAAGAACTGTTGAGTAGACAAAATGCTGATTTTAAGCAGTCTAAGGCTGAAGAATCGGACTCTTCTTTTGACGGATCTGACCCCGATTCATCGAATGAGGATTCGACTAGTTCTAGGAAATACACCAATCAATCTAATAATGTAAAATTTAATAAAAACTGCTTGAAGACTAACGGATCTCATGATACTAACGGTGAAATATTGAAAAAACAAGTTAGATTCAATTAATTGATTGATTTTTTTATTATGACTGTAATAAATTTGACTTTTCAGAATGACCTTTTGGCTATGACGGTTGCTGTATTTATTTGTCATAAGTGTGAAGTACTTAATTTTGATAAATCTCGACTAAAATGCATAATAGATTTAATAATATGTATTATTCATTCAATAAAGTGTAACAATTGTAATATATTATACATACTTAAAATTTGTGTGACTTACATATATTATATACGTTTATATTATTTATTATTTTGCTTGCCAATGTATTTTTTTTCTTCAATAAACTGTTTTTATTGATTTATTGTGTATGTTTTTGGTTCTATGTTAAAACCGCTCACATAAAATGCGAACACGAAAGAAACTTTTCATAGGTTTTTCAGATTTAAGAAATTGGATTGTTGAATTTTTAATGCCTGTGTGTGAAAGGATTAAATAACATAAATGAAATAATATACGTGTAGGGTTGGCATTGAACGAAAGACTGATGAAAGAGTATGTTACGACTGATTGTGAAAAGGGGCAGAGATGTAACGGTTAGTCACAGTTGGACCTGTGCTCCGCGCGGTTGGTTGCTAAACCTCCGCACGTATCGTCTTAATAAACAACATGGCTGAAAACGCACGTGTTTGGTCTTTACCTTAACCGCCTCATTCTAACCGTGGTTCTGAACAGCGTCATCTGTCAGGAATCTCTACCACATACATATTATGTATTTTAAAATTTACCAACTCTGACTCCGATTCCAATTTTGAACGATTTTAGTAAGATCGAATTTCTTGCTAATATAAAATTGTTAGTAATAAAAATAATAACGATTTTCAAAATATAAAAAATTAAAGGAATTAAAAATTTACATGCAACTCAATTTGTTGAATTATTAGTTATGAAATAGGTATAAATAACAAGTAAGTATATTAATAGTGTGTGTGTGTATGAATTTCATACAAAAATAAATCAATTAAAAAATGGGAATAAAAATAAGTATGAGGAAGGAATCAACCGTTTTGGCCACAAAACATCAAAATACCTGCAATTCAACGATTTTATTTATAATGTAATTTAAAATCATGGTTTTTATGGAGATATTATTTAATTTAAATTTATTAGTGGATTTACTGAAGACTAGTTGACACATACCGTAGTACTATAAAAGAAAATTATAAAAGGAGTTGAGTCAGTTGATTTTTTACGACAACTCCGCTTGAAATGCTCCCACTCCGACTCCACAACCCTGTTTAACCCTTTGGCTGCTACGAGGTTTTTCAATGTCCAAGCGAAAAATGCTAACATTTGTAATTATTTAGAAAAAAAAAATATATAATATTTTTTTTTACATACTTCGCCGAACGCTAGTAATTTTTATAATACTTTATATACATTTTTAAGAAGCAGTTGTGGACTCGTGCTCTCTCTTTCTGTCTTGCTTTTACATGCGTGCGTGCGAAAGAGATACCTACATATATACACTAAATAAGTTTTGACGATTGTTTTCCGAAGCTTTATTTTTTTCAATAATCTATTTTCAGACATCGATGTATCCTTACAACATGCGATATATTCGAAACAGGTAGCGGTCTTTCTCTCTTTCTTTCTTGGTTTTAATTGTGTACGTGTGAGCGAGACACACAAGGATGCGAAGTTTCTAATAATCAAATAATTTGTCAACATGTATCATAAACATTTTGTATGCATTTCAGTTGCATTTGATTGATTGCATGAATTCGTGATCTTTTTAATTGAAAGCGGATTTCTATTGTTTTTTGCCATTTATTTTAACTCTGCAAAATGATATCGGACAGTGAAAGTGATGAAAGTGAAATAATAGCTCCTCGCCGAGGAACTCGACAAATCAGCAGCTCTACTGATTCTGAAAATGAATTTATCGACAATAATCAATTCCCAAGTAATAACTCCTTATATGACATTGACAACGAACCCGAAATTTACTTTGAAGATGAACCCGAAATTGAAGAGCTTTTATTTAAAAATTGATAAATATTAATAAAGCTTGATTGAAAAATAAATATAAATACGTATATAAAAAAATGTTTCGTGCCACTGATGCGCTGGTGGCTCAAAGAAAGTATTGAAATACGACAATTAATGACGACAACAACGATCGTCGTAGCAATCTTCGCCGATTTCAAAACAACGATTTATTGTTGTTGTAGCAGTCAAAGGGCTAAGACTGAAGAGGAAAATTAGCGAAGTAAACCTAATATAGGCCTTTTAATGATGTGTCAACGCTAAATCGTTTATATGTAATTTGAACGAATCATGTTTCATTATATGTAGATGTGATAAGTTTCTATATGCGTTTCTTTCGTGTTCGATTTTTCCTAAAAATGGTCACGAGAAAACTGGTCACACCCAAAAATTAAAAATTGGTCGAATTCTTGGGTTTGACCAGTTTATTCGTGACCAGTTTTAGGGTGTGACCAGTTTTCTCGTGACCAGTTTTAGTGTGACGGATGATCACGTGTGACCGATCTAGAGCGACCGGTTGTCCTGTGACTGGTTCACATATGACTAGTAGTCCGTTTACCCAAACATGACTCTGTGCGACGTTCGAAGGAGTGGTGTGTGGAGAGCGTGCAGCGTGGGGTGCGGGTGCCGAGTGGGAGGTGGGAGGTGGGAGGGCCGAGTGACGTTCGCTGATTACTGATCGCACGGCAGTGGGTGTCGGCCGGCGTTCGAGTCGACTGCTAGTCGCTGACCGTAGGCTGCCGCTCACTAGTAATATGAATAGGATCGAATCCGAGGCCGAGGCCGAGGCCATGACCGTAACGGTGTGGCGGCCACCGTTACGGTCATGACCGCCATTTTACGCAAAATGGCGAAAATTTTGGCGAAAAAAATGGCGAATTTCCCGTAATGAAGAAAAGCGGATTTATTGTCACTTTCAAATAAAACGGCTCATATATTTGTGGCGGCTCGCTTATACGACATGGTCGAGTTTGGTTGCCTTCCTGCGAGTGGGAACCAACTCGGCTGGGTTCCGAGAGCCACTACTCACTCTGTCTTCAGCTGTCATATAATAAACACGTGCATTAACATGCCAGTCGTCTCATTCGTTCATCCTCCATATATTCAAATTCAATTTTCATATAAATATTTATTTTTCTAATTTTAATTTTCGAAATGATTTTCCAATTATTTTGAACTTTTGGGTTTTAATATGCTTGAAGAAGAGATGTTGTAACTTAATAGTTTATTTAATTGACTATTTTTAAGATATAAACAAAACTACAAATTAAATAAACCTAATGCATACATATGTACATATTGTCAATATCTCTTTGATATTCGATGTGTATCTAATTGGGTTTAATTTTTTAGTTTTTCCAATCGATAGGTTTATCTTTGTATTAATGTATGTACATATCAACGTACAAAGTAGCCAGGATTTTTTTAGGGGGGCTGAAAAACAAACGCAATCCTCCAACCCCAAGGAGTTTTTTTCAAAAGAAAAACGAAACTTTTTATTAGCTTTTATTTATCCCTAGAATTTGCGTAAAATCATTCGTAATGGGGGTAAACGGGGACTCCCGTATTCTGCGCGCGCACATTAATACGGGAGGAAAAGCCTGTTCCTCTTGTTCCTGTTGTATCCTGCTCGCGCAAATTAAGTGTGTATATACCATTTACCATGCACCCTTTTCTTTTTATCTTTCGACTTAAGATCATTCGATTTTCGAACTTTGCCTTCCGATATTTGCGTTTTCGATAATTTCACATTCCGGCCCGTCACGGAGACCGCTTCGTTATATGTACATAAGGCAAATAAATTTCGCACGTTATTATAATAGATTTATATCATTTAGCTAGTTTGCGGCTTGTACTTGTATGTACATATGTAGGTATTATACGTTGTATGTATATGATAATAATTTCTAACAATTAATAATATTAACTAATTTGGATTATATTTTTTACTCTACGTCACTTAACGAGTTCGAACTAAATTTTAAGAGATTTAAAACAAAATTTTAACAGTAAACACGCTGACAGTGACAGTTCGCGCGCGTGCGCAGAAAGCTTTGCGCCTGTCGCAGATATAGTACCTGCAAATAGCCAATAATTAGCAGATATGGTACCTGCAAATAGCCAATAATTTGCAGATATAGTACCTGCAAATAGCCACAACCTACTTATAATGGTATGTATATAAAATTACTTTTCGTTAATAATATACATATAGGAATGATTTTTAAAACGAGCTGTATGTGTGGTTGGCCAACCTGCTAGGGATAAAGTGTGTGTGGTATGCATGGTTGAGACCGGATCCGTGTGGTTATGGTTACTTGTTGGAGAACAAGCCGGACGACATGTTGTATAATAAAGATACTTGACCGAATCTGCGCTTTTCACTTGGAATCCTTCACACCCGGAACCTACATACATATATTTTCTAAGCTTAAAATAAATAAACTACGTACATTTATATAAATCTCCATTAAACTAATCAATAGTAAGAGATCTGAAAACACCCTCTGCACAATAAATGTCTGAATGCGTCGATTCTTTCATAGTTTGTACATTTTTGATCGAATTGAATCTTGAATTGTGTTCTTTGAATTTTTCTTTGGACGATTGAAGTTTTTCTATCCACTTTGCACTAATTTCTGATACACTTTCAGCCTGGCCCTGGTAATCTGAAGGGAGTATGTCCTTCGAAATGTATTCGTGAAGAGTATCTTGCGACGTGTGAATTATAAACTAAAAAATATATAATATTCAGTCGCATATACAGTTTTTTTTTTTACTTTAATATATTATATGTGTAAGATATCATACCCTATGCTTCATTTTTTCTTTCATAAACCCCTTTATGAATTTAATCGTGGAATAAATGAAGGTCGGCGCGTTTATCACATGAATCTGTTTTAATCTTTGAGGGTAAGCGTTCTGTATAATATCCAGCACTTTCTTCAGCAACGGACTCAATAGTTTTATCATGAAGGATATTTTTAAATTTTTCACATCGAAAATGTATATGTCTCCGGCGATAGCATGCTCTTGTTCCATTCGCAACTCGGCTGTTTAAATGTATAAATTAAATCTTAATAAGGCATTTAAAACTACTGCAATCGTAGATATTAATTCCTAAAATACAATACATATTTGCACATCGTTACTTTGCATAATTTGTAAACCTCATAAATGTGTTTTGGCCAACATAAATGTATTTTGGCCAACATTTGTTATTTTTTTAGGCATATTTAACCAGGGCTGTGGAGTCGCTTCAAAATTTACCGACTCTGACTCTGACTTTAAGATCGACTTTTCTTGCCAACGTATAAAATTGTTAGTAATAAAAATAGTGATTTCCAAAATAAAAAAAATTAAAGCAATTTAAAAAATCACTAAAAATTGATAAGTAGCCTAATTTATTGAATTATTGGTAATGAAATAAATATAAATAAAAAGTAAGTATATTCATAGTGTATGTGTATGAATTTTTCACACAAAAAAATCAATTCAATAAAAAATTGAGAGCATAAATGAGAATAATAAAATGTATGAGATGGAGGAAATAATCGGTTTTGGCCACAATACATCAAAATACATGCGATTCAACGATTTTTTTACAATTTAATTCAAATTTTACTAAAGACATTGTTAAATTTGAATTTATTAGTGTATTTTCTTCAATAAATTTGGAAACTAGTTGACACATACCGTAGTACTATAAAAGAAAATAATAAAAAGGAGTTGAGTCAGTTGATTTTTTACGACAGCCGAAAGCGAAAAAGTCGAAAATGTTCGTTTACCATGCATACATATGAAAAACGGTTAGTATATATATATCAGTGGCGTGCGGTAAAACTCTCTCTCCCCCCGTCGTACATCCTCACTTAATTTGCGCGAGCAGGATACATCACGAACAAGAGGAACAGGCTTTTCCTCCCGTATCCTGCGTGCGCACATTAAACAAGGCTGTATGACAAAAAGAGATAATTTCACCGCATGCCACTCATATATATATTATATATATACATAGTACCGTTTACCATGCACCCTTTTTTTTTGATCTTTCGACTTAAGATCTTTCGATTTTCGATCTTTGCCTTCCGATATTTGCTTTTTCGACCTTTTCACTTTCGGTGCCGTGAGGTAGACCCCTAGTTGACACATACCATAATACTATTCGTTAATAAGAAAATAATGAAAAGGAGTCGGAGTCGGTCAATTTTTTACTACTCCACTTGAAATGCTACGACTCTGCGACTCTGCCTCCAATACCACAGCCCTGTATTTAATATTATAGATTTGGTTAATTTCTTATTCTTTACTCATATATTTTTGGTCGGAAACTTTTTCTGGATGTACATATTTAAAATGCCGGGAAGATTATATGAATGTTTAAACTTTATATAAAATAAAATTCAAGCTTCAAGCTTGAACTTAAGGCATTTCAGTTGGGTTTGGTGCAAACGATCGACAAGCGCCAGACAGACTGAACCACAGATTAACTGGACCTTTCGATGTGCACAGATGCAATTATTAAAATTGAGTTGGATCTTTCTGGCGAGTTCGGCAAGGCAAAATTCGGAACTGAAGTATTAGAAGCACAGAACGTATACAGGGTAGGTATGTCGGGACTTGGGGTAGATTTCGCTTAGTGTAAGTGCGAGCAGTGCGCACGCATAAGGTACACGTGTCGTTAATCTGTGGTTCACTCTGTCTGGCGCTTGTCGATCGTTTGCACCGCATCGATTTCAGTTATATCCTGAAGAAGTTTTAGGAGACTGAAAATATCCTTTTATGCGATTTAATATTTAGAAGGTTTTGCACTTCTTTAATTCTGTTTTATGTACATGTACTATTTTTACCTAACATTAAAAGTAATCGTATTATATCTTTGAGGTTTGCATCATCATCATCATCACCAATTTTGTGGAAGACCACTCTGTATCCGTCATCTGTGAGTCGAGGCAATGGTGCATGCTCCCTAAAAGATTATTCAAATTTATCAAACAATTTCTATTATACATCAATGCGCTTATAATAACAGTGGCTTACATGAATTTCATAGCAGCTGTTATTCCAGGATCGGTAGGATTCCAATTGTGGTATAGAGTATTGCATTCATTTCTTGTTTTGTAAAACTCGGTCAACTTCTGCTGTGTCCGGGCAACGTTCTGCTTACAGCCTCTCAAAAACAATGGCAGGAGATAATCATCTGAAAAAGTCATAATATCTATGTATCTGTTGTCTAGGTCTATGTATTGTAACATTCAAATTTATTTCACAACTAAATATTATACATGAGCTTGAGAGTACTGCTAGTTTGAATGGTACTCAGAAAATATGTCCAAATAGAAATTTTCTAGTGGTGATGTTAAGCAAGAGAATATCATAAGAGGTTTTGCATAATCAAAGTTAGTGTTATAGACCAGCATTTCCCAACCTGTGGTACTCGTACCACTTGGTGGTACGCGAAAAAAAATCAGTAATGGCGGACATGCAGGAATGAATGATTTACAATCATAAAAATAGAAATATTTTTTATATCTAATATATAATTTCGAAAGAGACTTTGTAAGTTTGTATCTTTGTTTGTGAACTTCGAAAACAAAATAAAATTTCCATGACGACAATTCAATTGGTTGAATATTATATTTTTTTCGATTAAAATATATTTAATAAAAAAACAAATTAATATTTACTATTAGATTCGCCATGTTTAAGCTGTTTATATTACAAATACTGAGCGAAGCCGGGTAAAACAACTAGTAATTAATAAACATTATCTGTTGATCGATGATCGAAAATCTGGCAATCGATACGTTTTCCTCAGATCCGGCATGGATTTTGGAGTGCCTTTATAAATTCACCGCGTTCACGCTCCAATAAATAAATAACTTGAATTTGTCACTTGAGAACAGTTCAATAATAGTCTTTAATGTTGCAGATAAAATTGAAAGTACATATGTATGATTAGAAAATTAGATTTTTGGAATTTATGTATCGAAAATGATCAAACTGAAGTATTTGAAATTTTACATAATTTCTTATCTGAAAACAAGAGACGTATGTCTCGGGATATACGTGAAAAAATAATTGAATATTTAATAGGGCTGAAATCGTCTTTTACGCAGTGCTTCCCCAAACCTTGTAGAAGCAAACAATTTGACCAAGGAAAAGGAGAACTTGATTGAACTTTCAAATTATTCCATTTAAAAACTGAATTCGAAATAAATAAGGTTATTAATTTTTGGCTAGGTATTAGTGAAGAATATGAACAGCTTTATGACATAGCGCTTACATTTCTGTCGCCGTTTACTAGCACTGAACTGGTTGAGAGAGCTTTCTCTTCATATATTTTAATAAGACAAATATAGAAATTGATTGAATCCAGCTCCAGACTTAAGGGTAAATCTCTCATCATTTGAACCAAATTTAAAAAAACTAAGTACAAGGATCTCAAAAAATTTGAGATTTAAAAAAAGGAGATTTAATGAAAAAAAAAACATATATGTACTTTGTAATTTTATGTTTTTTTTAAAACAATCAATATTATTTTTACTATCAATAATAGAAGTATGTCAAGATAGTAGATAAATATATAATAATATTAAACTTTGAGCATATTAAATTGTGATTTAAAAATTTTCCATAAAATTTCTTACCAAAACAGATCTACATATTGCGTGTATCCTGTCTTCACATTCCTTACCATGGAAATACTATGTATAATAATTACACTTGCAAAAACAAATTTCATGAAATACAATCATTTTTATATGGTAAGTGGTACAAAAATGGTTGGGAAACGCTGTTATAGACGGTCAAGTGTGCTATTGTTTATTTGCATTCAAAATTAGGACATTTTAATTTCATTTATATGTGTGATTTTGAATAAATCTCCAAACCATGGAATGCTAAATTTGCAGGTAAAATTTTTATAAAAATAGAATTTGACTGAGATGCTTGAGAAATTTACACAAGTCTGTACATTTTTTTCGTAGCAGAAAACCCAAACAAAAAAGCTAAATTCTTATTCCTTCGCTGTAACAAAAATAAAATAAAAGTAACAAATCTTCATTTGTTGATACTTGGTATATAGACAAAGTAAAATGACGGTTTAGTCTGAAATAAATAAATATTCTTTTTACGACATGTTACTAAAACACTTAACATGTTATGAAAAAGTATTTATTATTTATTTATTAAGGTAAACATGAGTTGGTTGTGGTAATTTTTCAATTTTTAAGTGGTTAACAAATAGTTTTTATCCGTTAGTGATCATCCGAGCCAAAATTCACGAACATGAGTATTTTTTTCTTTCAAATGTTTTGTTATTGAAAAATAGTGGAATTAATTATTATATTGGTATATCGACGACTAAATGCTAGCATATGATTTAATGGAGATGCTAAAATCTTAACCATACGGAAACAGCAATGATTCGGCATCTATTATTTTTTTATATTCCACATTTTGTATGCAAACGATTTTAACGGACACTGCTAGAGATGGTCTCTTCTGGGTTATAAATTATAACTTATAATTACAACATTCGTAGACATTTCAGAGCTTTTCAATAAATATTTATATATGAATCAGATACTAGTTTCGTTTCATTTTAGAGGCTTCATTGGTGCACTGCAGGTAAACTTATGTGAATAACTTAAAAAACCGCAGCATAAAATACGGGAAATGCTATTTTATTATATACGGATATATGCACATACGTATTTTGATTCGAAGATATTTAATTTGTGAATATGTATTTATATTAATGCATTTCAATGTCGTTTAGCTTTGTTTGCATATTCATTTTATCAGGATGAAATATGTACAAATCATTAAATATATGAATATTTATGGTAGGTATACACGTCTGATATTTGTATTATAGCAAGATATGTGTCGTATATATAATATCGCTATTCTGTGTGTATGTGTAAGAAAACGCTTAAAGGTCTGACCGCACTATACGGCCGTCGACTGCTGCAGCACGACACAACACGGCAAAGTTGATACAAAAGGCAACTCTGTCGCGTGACGCGTAGTGCGATATATCTCATTCAATTTCATACAAACAATATTTGGCCGCTCGCTGCCGTTCGTATCGCAGACGCATAGAGCGGTCAGACCTTAATAGTCATTTTGATTCGACATATGTATGTACGTCACAGCTAAAAACTGCCAACAAAACGTACTAATATAATACGAACATAATAACAGACCAACAAAAACTATCTATATATGTACATATATACATATGTCACAGTGAAATTATATTTCAGTTGAAAATATATGTTCAGTGACGTTTCGGTGAAACCAGTTACATTTTCAGGGTTGGTTTTATTCATTTAAGATTAGATTGTTAGGGTTGGTATTATTTATGGGTTAGGATAGGTTAGGTTAAGTAAGGATTGGCCCTATTCATTTAAATTCGGTTGTTAGGGTTAAATGTATAGAGTTAGACGTTGTAAATTCATTGTTTGATACATTTTCACTGCTTGAATTGGTGAAATATTTTTAATCTATATTATATATAATTCTATATCTATAGAAAATTTATTTAATTAATTAATTAATTATTTTTTCTATTGATGTTTTGTATTATTTATATGTAGGTAGCTAGTCAGTTTTTACCATTTTTTGCATACTAAAAAATTAAATGTAAATATTACATTAAATATATTAAAAAGGTATATGAAAAAAGTACGATGGGGTGCGGTTCGAACACAGAATCGACACATTGCTTTATTTTAATCCGTGTATCAAATCCTTTACGAAACCACCCGTTGAAATCAACGGGAACAACACTAGTATTTAATATTATTGAAATACATTTTTATCGCATATATCATTTCGAAGGAGACTTTGTATGTAAGGTTTGGGTGGGAGAATCGTGACGTTAAATTAAATTAAAAAAAAAAACAAATGAATATTCAAATAAATTTAAATATAATAAAGCTATTCAAATAATTTAAATCAAATGTTTACTATTATATTAGCCATATTTAAGCGGTTTATATTACAAATACCGAGCGAAGCCGGGTAAAACCACTAGTAATATCATATATAATCAGAAATAATAAAAAAAATAAAAGTCTCGCGCTATTTGGATCAACTATAATAACTAAATTATAATCCAAAATTACTGTAAATTATTACCTGGACGAAATTTTGATTTAATATCATAAAAATCTTTCTCCCTCTTTAGATAAATAAATATGAAATTGAAATTGGTACTTTTTTTTGAATTTTGCAAACAAAAAATAGTTTAGGGTTAACAATTTATTTTTTTCAACATTTAATACCTGTAACTATTGGAATTTCAATAAAATCAAATCTCTCCTTTGTAAACAATCGTATTCTACTACACGATAGGAATATTATTAAATGTTGTAATTGTTAGCACTTACCATAATCTTTCGGAATATATGATTGATTTTTAATCCAAACTTTCAAAGTTTCCAAATTTTCTTCAAACTTTCTGTCGTTACCGCCTATTTCAGATTCTATGGCAGCCATTTGTTCTTTAGTTGGTCCGTAAAGGATTGCCATTTTAGTCCACTACAAAACGAAAAGTTAAACAGACTTTATTGTTGCATATTGATCAAATTTTATATTGCAAAAAATGGACAAGTTTGTAAATTCACACTGCGTTCGATAGTTGATTGATTTGTTGGCGAGCTAACGCGAGAAATAAACTATTTGCTGATTTTTCGAAGCGACTGAACACAATCAATCTTTAACTGAGACTGATCGGCCAATATCGTGAAACCTTGATTTAGAACCAGTTCTCTTGCAAGTTTGCAAAATTTCCTAACTTTATTGGATATGTTCGACCTTGTTCGCACTATGCCAGTTACGATATTCATTACTTGCCTACTTTACTATGATTATCATCGATAATTGTCATTGTTTCAAGAAAATACAAGAATCATATTTTAAAGTAAATTGATCAACATCAAGTCAAATCTATACGATAAATATTACACCGAAACCTATGGCATTAATTCCATCGAAAATATTTGGCGATTAGAATTTTTTTTAATTATTTTGGCAAAAATTCAATGAAAATTTTGAATTTGAAAATTTATTTTATTTTAAAATCTTAAAAAAAAACTTCTATTGATAACTAATTTACTTAATAGTCGAAATATAATTTTCCTAAGTGGAATTTTATTTAATTCTCATATAAAGACAATTAAATATATTATCCCTATTTAACTCAATTCAGATTCGTGTAAATACGAGTAAATACTAGTACGAGCTTTTAGCTCGCAATTTTACCGATTTAAAATTCAGTACACTTCCAATTAACCCTTTTAAACGAAAACAAAAAATAGTGTGGCCGGAACACTATCCCAATAAACATGTTACAATAGAAAAAAAAACTCAATATAAAATAGTATTAACAGTGGGAAAAAATCCCAAGTGAAAATACGTATTTTGACTTTTGATTTGAACTTGACGACTACTTGAGAGAGATTTGAAAGTTGAAAAGTTCTACATACAAATGAAAGATAAAATACCCGACTATAGATTCCAATATTCATTTTGAACAGGAAATTGACAGATTTTGAGACATCGACCGAACAACACCAAGATATAGAAGAATCGCGTGATTTAAAAAACACATATGTACATATATCTCCGAATCTCCAGCCAATCACCATTTTTTATTACCAGATTCGTGTTCACTGGGCATAGATCTATAAGAAAAGTTATGTATATCTCGTCTCTGAACCAAAAAAAAGTCGTCATTTATCGAACAGTGTAATCATTGAACCCATTGATACATATGTACATGTCGTAATACATACAAATTTAAATTTGTCGATATTGTAATTCCATATCCGAAATAAATTGAATCATAAACATTTTTTTTTTGTTAGTACATTTATGGAACTCGGCATTCTCTATAAGTTATGAGATTTATTGGTAATGTAATATTATCTTTGACCATGAAGAAAATGTGTAAAATGTGTACGATCTGTGGGGTCAACGTGGAGAATTCTTGCTCAAGATTTAATATTTTGCTCAGTTTAAAGGGAACGTTTATAATGTAAATTATAATGAATAAAGTTCTGCAATCTATTCTAAGCAATTACTAAATATATGTATACTCGAGTTACGTTCATTACTGAACCGGTCATAAAATGACGATTATTATACATATACGTAGGATGAATAATACAATATTTAATTAGGTGAGAAGACATGTTATTATTTCCTTGATCCAACTGTACATATTTTACGCATTTGTTTGTTTCAATGTCACTGGTTCACTTTTATCATTCACCTGTTTTTGACCTATGAGGGCTCAATGCAACATTAAATTATATAAATATCTTAGCTTTTCGATTGGCTACCAATTTGAGTGGTTGTAATTGAAAATCTAATGATATAGGACAGCGACTCTAAACAAATTCAGCTAAAAAAAGCATTTAAAGCTTCAAATAACTTTAGAGTGCGTTCTATTGCAGGTAATAGTGATAGCCACCTAGTTTTTGAATGTAAGAGTAGATTTTTGTATTCAATATTAGCAAAATTACAGAAATCTTTTAGTCTTTCTGTTCTGACAGTGTCTATTCCGCGTCTGCGTGTGATGAATCATTCAGAGTGTGAGAAAATTATCGATTCAAGATAAATTCATTGATGCCTGATACACATTTTTTGTCTCCCTTCTACACATAGTTCTCCAGAAAGTATAAGACAGAAACAAATAGTTCAATGTTGAGTATTGTTGCAGTGTTTACCAGACTATCTGGTCCAGATATTGAATTTTTATTTATAGTTTATGTTAATTCTGAGTTAAAAACTTCTGTACGAATTTAAAAATAGTAAAGTTTGGTGTTGAAAATTTTAATCACAATACAAATTAACCAGAAAAACAAACAGAAAACCAAAATGTTTAGTTCTGAACAGGACCAAACGACAAGAGAGACTGAACTTTGTCACGTTCATTCTTGAAAATATAGTATTTTTACCCCCCCCCCCCCCAATCCCACATCTAGGACATTGTTCTTTCGGTGTCCAAGAAATACATCTGGCAGTCGCAAAGATAATAGAACATAAAAGACCTAGCGGACTAAAGCTATACCTGCTATCCCGTTATTCCCCCGAATTATAGTACAAGTTGTAACTTGCAACAGCAATCTACAAGTATACAACAAGACAACTATACATATAATAATACAATATAATTTTTTTGACTCTTATTTCTCTTGGCCGCCTTTATATCTCAGCCACCTGTGTGTACATATGGTAGGCTCGGTCCTGCGCACATGTCACTAAATTCTCGATCGTGGAACATCTGACACCTGATTATTCCATCCATCGAGAGTTACACACGCAAAATATCATACTAACAGAATGTGTTGATATCGCCTAAGTACCGCCTTATAAGGGGCAGGTCTCTCAGGACATCTTCGACGTCTGATTTGTTTGCCTATTGTTATGGTCACGTACTCGGATATGTATTCCCACGACATTCCATGGTACCATGGTATCGGTCACTTCTGAGAAGGGACCAAATAGCAGCCATTGTTTAGTCTACATGCACTTAGAGTCTAGATATAATCCTTGAAACCAATTATAACGGTCGCACAGTGTCAGGGATGCGCCTCAGCTTAATCCGATTGCACTTAACCGGCGGCTCTTTACTAACCTCTTATTTTAGTATACGTAACAATATTATTTAAAAACATATCTTTCCGATATTATATAATTAAGTGGGTTTGCACAAAAAGCAGATGGTTATCACTCCTTCCAGCAATTACAAGGATAAGTATGTGGGAGGCGTTGAAAGACTTTTTCTTAAAAGAAGAAAATGCCCCAAAAGCGATAATTGATTTCTGTAAAAATCCTTTGTCAGAACTTTACACCATGTTTGTACACATTCAAATGTTTTTATTTGAAAAGCAAATTAAAAAGCTTGAAAAGGCTATTACATATAACTACAAAAGAAGTAAAACATATCTTAGAAGATACAAAAAAAAAACAACTAATGGAAAGATTAACTAGTAAATTTTTAAAATTAACAAAATTTTCGTGGAACACCTATTCAGGTCCCGTGGAACATAGTTGGGAAACATAATGCGAAACCCTGATCTAGTGAAATTAGCGATTTCTAAAGAAATCTTTATGATGAAAGTCAAATACATATTGAAAAAGAAAAGATTAGTGTTTTGTTTATTTTAGATGTCAAATTTTCTTCAAAAAATTCGATGTACAATTCGCATTAAAATTTAGTTCGCTATCTTCGGCATAGTTTTTTTCGAAATCTCCCAAAAGTACACTATTTTTTAAATTCAACCTCAACTTTACCATTTAATGAAACTATCTATATAGATTTTAATGTGACGAAAGTGTATATTTTTTTAAATTCTTTCCGTTAGTTCTTGATAAACCTAAACGCATTATATCATTATGGACTTATATGAGAAGCCGAAAAAAATTATTCGAGTTCCGTGAACGACTTACATATTTTATATTTGTGAACGAAGATATCGGTGAACGAACGGTCTGAGAAAGAGATGGCCGTATACGTAATGCCTGGAGCGCGTCCTCGGTTTACGGAAATTCTGTGAACGAGTTGTCAGGTAACCGAACCGAGCCGTTGGTCAACTTTCTTGTACTGCACATTTTCAATGCACAAATAAAGAACAAACTCTAACTGAATACGGACATAAATAATATTCTTAGTTCAAACTTCAATATTGTGATCTTGAGATAATATAAACGGTTCGGTGATTATTGGTCACAAAGCACTCGTCACAAATTCACTAAAATCTCTATAACGGAACATCTGGCAGCCGAAAAGTCCATCACTTTAACGATAACTATCATACTAACGAGAACTTGAGTGCCAAATATTGTGTATTCGCGATTTTTATGGGAAAAATTGTATTTGTAACTTCCGCAATGTGACGAATAATCCAATTACCAATATAAACATACTAAAATCACATGTACGTAATGATAATGTAACATCCCCCATATAATCCATGGTGTTCAGACCAATTCTATCATGGTCGGCTTGGGTGCTAACGACTCGCCTGTCGTGATCACAAAATTTCCGTAGCAGCGCGCGATCCACTGAGTGCGCTTTGTCCCTTTCCAACTGAAAGGTTCAAAAAAAAAAATACGCACTTGCTGTAGTAACGCGGGAAGCATTCAATTTTTTCGTCTAAAGTCTCTATACACTCTCTATTTTAAATTTTATATAATTGTGACAACATGCCAGTCATCTCAATTGTTCATCCCCTATATTTATTTATTTATTTATTTATTTAATAGTTTTGGACCATTGTGGCATTACAGGAAGAACCTAATGCGCCACAATGGCCTACATTTGAAAAAGATATAAGAACATGATATAAAAACAAGTAAACTGTAAATAAAGGAAAAAAGCAAAAGCAGAAAACATGGTAAAATAAAATAATAAAAAAAAGTAACAAAAGGAAAATAATACATCATTCAGAGAGAAAAAAAAAATAACAAAAGTGTAAAAATTAAAAATAAAATCCATAAATCCCATTCTTTGTTTACACTGAACAAAATTAAAATAGTATATAAAAATATACAAAGGAGAAAGAAAAAGTAAAATAAAATAAAACAAAATATGAATAAAAAATAAAATCACAACGAGGCCCAAATGGAAGAGAGTAGATTAAGATTCCACTCATTCATCACATTTAAATTAAGAAAGTAATGATGAGTGCAGGTTACCAGATAAATAAATATGTTAAGATAATATCCGATAATCTACGCTCCCCAAGGTGGAAAATATCACATTCAGGGACAGCAGCAACGATTTCATTGAGAAGTCGAATAGCTCTTGGAATAGGAGCCATTCGAAAAAGAACTGTGCCAGCAGCAGGTACAACCATCAAATGATGATGTCTACCACGCACATAATTATTAGGGACATAAAGTCCCAACTGTTCCAGCAACAACGGGCATGACGTATTACCACGCAATAGCTGGAGAACGAAACGAATTAACGAGAAGTTTCTCCGAAGTTCAAGGGAATTATACCCAAGCATGCCCAAAAGGAAAGGAGTAGGATAGAGATATGGGTAGTACCCATACTCTTTCTTATAAAGAAAACGAAGAAATGCTTTTTGCACTTTTTCTTTAATAAGTGAGTAGTTTGCTTCATGCGGATTCCACACAATTGCATTATACTCTAGCTTACTTCTAACAAGCGAGTTGAAAAGCAAGCGAGAAGACAAGGGGTTGGAGAATAATCTAGCATATCTCAAGACAAATCCAAGTCGACGAAAGGAATCGTCAGCGATTGTCTTGATGTGGTTGTGAAAGGTGAATTGAGGATCAAAAGTGATACCCAAGTCGACCATTGATTCCACGCGCTTCAACAATACGGATCCAATGGAATATCCGTGACAATAGAGCGAATTCGCACGTCCTTAACTCATAATGGCACATTTACTAGTATTCAGTTCAAGCCCTAAACTGGAACTGAACTCTAAAACAGCGTTAATATCAGCTTGAAGGAGAGAGGCTTGCCTCTCATCCTTAACAGCAAAGAATAGTTTAACGTCGTCTGCAAACAAGAGACATGAAGCATTGCGTAGTACTTTAGGGAGGTTATTAATGACTATTGTAAATAGTAAAGGGCCTAAGGTGGACCCCTGAGTTACACCAGATCACGTAAAAAATGAAGGAGATTCATAAATACCATATCTAACAAATTGCTTCCTATCACTAAGATAAGAAGCAAAGAGTTTAAGAAGACGTGGAGAAAAGCCCACTTCAGCTAATCTGATCATAAGATCGTCATTGTTGACAAGATCAAATGCTTTTCGAAAGTCAAAGTAGGCTACATCAACTTGTTGTCCACGGTCAACTTTAGACATGGTATAATATGAAAAGCAGGCAAGATTAGTGGTAGTGGAACGACATGGTGAAAAACCATGCTGCTCATCACACAACAATCTTTTGAACTGCAAAAGAATCAAACGGTGAAGGATATTATCGAAAATTTTGGGAATAGCCGAGATGATAGCAATAGGTTTGTAATTTTCAACCTCATTTTTAGAGCCACTTTTATGAATGGGAATGACTCTAGATAATTTCCATTTTTCAGGATAATTACCAGAACCCAGAATAAGGTTAAAAATAAACTGAAGAGGCTCTAAGAGCGAATTACAGCATGCCTTTAATACGTCAGGGGGCACACCGTCAGGCCCAACAGACCCCTTCAGCTTCAAAATTGCTATCCTAACATCTCCAAGCGAGACCCGCGGAATGTCTATACCAACACCTTCAGTACCAATTTGGGAAGCCAAATTAGCATCAAGGGATGGTGATCTCTGATCAAATACAGAGCTAAAAAAACTAGCAAAAGCATTAGCGATCTCAGGACCGACACAACTTTTATTATTAAATGAGAACGAATGCTCAAGGCCATGTGAAATATGCTTACTCTTAATAAATCTGAAAAAGTGGTGAAGATTACTTGCGATAGCACTCTCCATCTCTTTGAGATAGAGGGTATAACGCTCACTCACACCACGTTTCACGATCTTCCTAAGAATCCGGAATTTCTCATAGTCACGAAATGATTGGCTACGTTTCCATCTTCTATGAGACAACCATTTTGCACGAACATCAGTTATAAGTTTGGACCCAAACCACGGTGGAAAAACCCGACGACGTAGTTCTAAATTAGGATACGATGAACCGAGGAACATAACTGTCAAAAATATTATATAGTGTGTTATACAAAAATTCAACAGCATCACCAGTATTCATGAGGTACATTTGGCGCCAGTCCATAGAACGTACCTCATTATAAACCAATTCAGAATCAACGCGAGCAAAATTCCATGGTGATGAAGGAACCCCAACAGATGAACAAGCTGAAACAGGTCTCACAGAAGACAAAAACAGAAGCTTAATTTGTAATGCATCATGATATAGGTCCTCAGGGATGATCGCAGTTCCTTTTGGGCATAGGATCATCGTTGCTGACACATTGGATTCATTAACCAACATAATATCAAGCTTACTTGGACTAATGGGTGAAACAACCTGTACTAGGGCGCAATAGGAAATTACAAAATTAAATTTATTGCGGACATGAATATTGGCACTAGGCATATTGAAATCACCCATTATTAATAATATGTCACGTTCATTTATGAAATCACGTACATTCATCATATTCACAAACAATAACTCATATACATCGTCTTTCGCAGCGGGCGGAATGTAAACAACACAAATAAAAACTCTCGCAAATACGATGTTATATAATGTTATTTACTGTTTTTTTTACATTATTCAAAAAATATAGATGTTTTGGTGATTATATTTTTATACAAAAAGCTTATATTAAATGAATGAATATACTAAAATGTCTAATGGGTGATCTAAATATGATGCTATCACTTTATATGTAAAAATGCCAATTTGTTTTCGATTTACCTGCTTAAACGATAATGGTGAGTCGATTCCTGGAAAACATCATGTAATACCATAGGAAAAGTACATTCAATCTTAGCTCAACTTTCGTTTGAGACATTCATCCGTTTTCACGACTCATAATGGTGCGTACGCACCAAGCCAACGAACGGCCCACAGGCCAACTTTTAAAACCAGTAGCGTACAAAATATCGAAATAAAAATTAAATTTAAAAATTGAAATTAAATATCAATATTAATTTTATTTCAATATTTTGTACGCTACTGGTTTTATCCTGCTGGTTAAAAAAGTTGGCCCAAAATCGTCGTTGGTTTAGTCCGTACGCAGCATAACACAACCTAATTCGCGACTCCTAACTATTGAACCAACTGCTACATATATAACTACGACCTGGGCAATCCTTGGATTTATCACTTTACGAATTGACTTACATATCTACTTGACTTTCCGCTACACATCTATAACCTGGACTGCCCTTGGATTCATCTTAGAGAGTGTATAAATGTATGTAAATATATATATATATAATAATTTCGAGTATACAAATTGAGTATGCCTTCGAGTGTTATTGGAAAAAAAAATATTTATTCAATCTCAGAACATTCTCCCAATTTATGTCTCGTGATAATAAATTAAAGTGTTTTATTATTTTTAAATATCGTTATATTATTTGCTAAATAATAATAAAATAATGAATATAGGTAATGTATAGCGTGCTTTATGCAAGGTGCAGGTAGACGCGCGTTCCAAGAACTGTCTAGACATTTGAGACAGAAATATTTTATAAAATATCAGCATAGCACGAAAACAACAGATTCTAGCTCAGCATTGAAAGTGTTAACATCGAAAAAATTGTTTTACCATCCCCTGTTGTTTTCGATTAAACTGATTTAGATGAGACGTAACGTCTACCATGAAATAATTTTTTTGGATCCACCACTGATTTTCCGTTAGTTATAGATAGTATGGAGGATGAACGAATGAGACGACTGGCATGTTAATGCACGTGTTTATTATATGACAGCTGAAGACAGAGTGGGTAGTGGCTCTCCGAACCCAGCCGGGTTGGTCCCCACTCGCAGGAAGGCAACCAAACTCGACCATGTCGTATAAGCGAGCCGCCACATCACTCCCCCCCCAGCATCAGCGATACCAAAATTACAAAGAAACAAATTTTACAAAAGAAAAAAATTATTGTTAAACAAAGAGAAAAAAAATTATTACGTGGGGAGAAAAAAATTGTTGACGTGGGTCATCCGCTGTGTACATAGGTGTACCGCCCTGAATGGTCGGTAGATTCGAGGGCGGTGACGTCGCGAGCAGGACGGTGGGTGGTCCGATGGTCGCGCCGATGCGATGCGATGCTGCGGCGGCGCCG
Organism: Arctopsyche grandis; assembly: GCF_051622035.1. Classification (NCBI taxonomy): domain Eukaryota; kingdom Metazoa; phylum Arthropoda; class Insecta; order Trichoptera; family Hydropsychidae; genus Arctopsyche; species Arctopsyche grandis. The sequence goes on from NC_135355.1 coordinate 1,425,274, forward strand.
CTCTTCCGAAGCTGATGTCGGTTGGTGGGGCGGCGGGGGCGGCAGGGGCATCGATGTGGTTGATGATACTCCGAGCTGGACTGTGAGTCGTTGTGGCTCGTGGAGGTGTTGTAGCGCTACCGCCCGTCTCGGCGTGACGACGCTCGTGGGGACGGACGGGGCCTTGATGATGATGATGGTGCTGAGGTGGTGTATGTCTTGTGGTGCTGGATGACCGTTCTATGTGTAGTGGATCGCGCATGACTCCACATCCAGCTGTCAAGATCGTCGTCTCATTCGCTCCCCCATTTTGTAAGCACCTGTCATCGACGTTGTGGCTGGACGTCGGTAGGTAGGTAGGTAGCCGTGTCTGCTCGTTTATTGTCACCCGCGGGCCGCGGCGTGCTGTGTTGATGGCGATGGGGGCGCGGCGGGTAGCTCTCCCGCCTGGCTCGGCGAGGCAGGGATGAGCGGCATGTTGAAATTGATCGAGGCTGCGTGGCTCGATGTCGGGGGTCACCAATATGGAGGATGAAAGAATGAGACGACTGGCATGTTAATGCACGTGTTTATTATATGACAGCTGAAGACAGAGTGGGTAGTGGCTCTCCGAACCCAGCCGGGTTGGTCCCCACTCGCAGGAAGGCAACCAAACTTGACCATGTCGTATAAGCGAGCCGCCACAATAGTGTTTTTAACCCTTTGACTGCTACAACAACGATAAATCGTTGTTTTGAAATCGGCGAAGATTGCTACGACGATCGTTGTTGACGTCATTAATTGTCGTATTTCAATACTTTCTTTGAGCCACCAGCGCATCAGTGGCACGAAACATTTTTTTTATATACGTATTTATATTTATTTTTCAATCAAGCTTTATAAATATTTATCAATTTTTTAAATAAAAGCTCTTCAATTTCGGGTTCATCATCAAAGTAAATTTCGGGTTCGTTGTCAATGTCATATAAGGAGTTATTACTTGGGAATTGATTATTGTCGATAAATTCATTTTCAGAATCAGTAGAGCTGCTGATTTGTCGAGTTCCTCGGCGAGGAGCTATTATTTCGCTTTCATCACTTTCACTGTCCGATATCATTTTGCAGAGTTAAAATAAATGGCAAAAAACAATAGAAATCCGCTTTCAATTATATAGGTCACGAGACGTCACGAATTCATGCAATCAATCAAATGCAACTGAAATGCATACAAAATGTTTATGATACATGTTGAAAAATTATTTGATTATTAGAAACTTCGCATCCTTGTGTGTCTCGCTCACACGTACACAATTAAAACCAAGAAAGAAAGAGAGAAAGACCGCTACCTGTTTCGAATATATCGCATGTTGTAAGGATACATCGATATCTAAAAATAGATTATTTCAAATAGTCAAAACTTATTTAGTGTATATATGTAGGTATCTCTTTCGCACGCACGCATGTAAAAGCAAGACAGAAAGAGAGAGCACGAGTCCACGACTGCTTCTTAAAAATGTATATAAAGTTTTATAAAAATTACGAGTGTTCGGCGAAGTAAGTATGTAAAAAAAAATATTATATTTATTTTTTTTCAAAATAATTACAAATGTTAGCATTTTTCGCTTGGACATTGAAAAACCTCGTAGCAGCCAAAGGGTTAAAGAGAAATGTTTTAATTTCTATTAATAAGGAAGCGGAACGTTTTCTCTTGATAACCAACGTACCTTGTTATGCAGCAGAAGATCTGCTCACTTTATATTTTAACAAAAAAATTCTTTAAATTGGCGATGTTTAAGAGCATTAGCTATAATGGAGTTGATAATTTTAATCACTGATTTCATTACTTTTTCTGGAAATGTCTGCACACAAATAGCTTCTTGATGAATGACGCAATGGTAAACAAGTACCTCGTGATTAATTTTTCCTTTCAAAATAGCAAAAAACCCTTTTCATACTTTTCGCCCCTTATGTTAAAATTGACACAATTTTAGAGCACTTTGGTTTAGGACAGCGGTTTCCAAACTGGGAGGCGCGCCTCCCTGGGGAGGCGCGGACTATTGCCAGGGGAGGCGTCAAAACTTTTTAATTAAATAAAAAAATAATTTTCATACCATAATATCTACAAATAAATAATACTTCATATCGTAGCTTAACAGTAAAAATTCAATGCATGAATGTTTATTTTTATTTTTCTTTCATTTTTATATACACATTTAATTAGCAACCTTTCTCAAAGAAAACCAACATGAAGAGACATGAACTTGCCTATTTGGTTGAAATTTTTGGAAAATTGAGCGGTTTAAATAAAGCAATGCAGGGATCACAAGTACATCCACTTGTTCAAAAAGACAAAGTAAAAGCTTTCATTAAAAAGTTATGGAAATCAAATTTACAAAAGAATGAGTTGGATATGTTTTCACTTTCCAAAGATTTCTGGGCCACAGTTAATATTGAAGCAAGTAAAAATCTTTTTATTGACCACTTCGATGGTTTAGTGCTGCATTTTTCCAATTATTTCAAAGACTTTGATTTCTCAAAATGTTTGTGGATACAGAATCCATTTAACTATGTATAATGAAGAAGACGCATCCGAGCTGAAAACCATCGAAAAAGAAAAATTCATAGAATTATCATGCGATAGCTCACTAAAACAAAAGTTTCAGAATTAAACCATAATTAAATTTTGGATGAATCTTAGTGGATAGTATGAATGTTTGTATTGCAAAGCAATGCAAGTGCTTCTACCGTTTGTAACGTCTTATTTATTCGAAACGGGCTTTTCGGCACTAGCTGCAATGAAAACCAAATATCGAGCCAGGTTAATAGTAGAAAAGGAGTTACGAGTGGCACTCTCCATATTGCCCCCCAAGATTTGATAAACTTTGTGCCAATAAACAACAACATCCTTCGCACTAAATTTTGATGTGTTAGAAGTAGTTTAATTATTAATTTAATATAAAAATAAATATAGGTGATCGTATAAATTTATGTTATAGCAAAACCTTTTTATTATTCTGTCTATTGTAGTGTTCAGTATTTTTTTTAAATAAAGGTTTATTATTTAAAACGTGTCTATATTATTATATCTATTAAAAAATAAAAGGTAGGGAGGCGCGGAAAAAAAAATTTTTTTAGGGAGGCGTAGTAGCATAAAGTTTGGAAACCGCTGGTTTAGGAGGAAGTATGTTTACCAAAATTATCTCTTTTTCATCCACTAAAAATAAATAAAACAAGAAAGTCAATTAATAGATCTGTGTATTTAATTTTCAATTATCATTTCTCTTAAAATTATTTAAATAAACTGCAATGAGAATAACAGCTAGTACACACTAGGCGCTTTACGCGGCGTTGAGCGCCGGTGAAACCCGGTCGAAACGCGGGTTTGCCGAGTAAATGATTTACGACAAATTTCACATTTGTGTGGTTGTATCCCAATAAGATATTTTTCATGTTTCACACGGTGAGATTTTTGAGAAAATGATTTTAAAAAAATTATACACTTGTAAGGTTTTTCACCCGTGTGAGTTCTTAAATGTTACACAAGTTGTAATGAACGATATTACGCGCGTCTTTATGCAGAGGGCGTGATATCTCGTTATTCTTCCAAAGAGTCAAGTTAGGTGGAAACGTGGACTAACCTTGGGGTAGTTATATAAATGTATATAGTCGGGGAGGTTCCTGACTGCAAGTCGTGTGCGTTGATAACAGCTTCCTCGTCGGTCTCACGGCTGAGGTTTCTCCGGAAACAGCGTGAGGAATGCAGGGGAAGTTGGGCTGGAACTCAGGGGAGGGAGTGATGCTACACTCGACCTCGTGGCGGTTCTTCAGCACTGATGGCGGTGAATCTCTCGGCCCCGTCTCCCCCTGGAGACGTGCACAGGAGAGATGTTTCTTTGACGAGAGTTCGCGGGTAAGAGACAGCGCGCTCTACATGCGCGCGCGCCTATGAGGTTTTTCTGAGTTGCCACTCGAAATAAGGGCGAGTGTTGCCCTAGGGGACGATGGGAAAACGTGGTGTTACATCCTCCCCCTCGAGTTCAGAGGGCAAGCGTCCGGTCTCTGAACTCGGATAGCGCCGAAGCCTATCATTGTGCAACGGGCTTCGTACGAGGTCTTCTTCTGCATCGCTTCGGCACGACCGGTGCCGGAACGTCAGCCAGGTGGGGCATCCGCTCATCGGCCAGCGTATTGACAGTTGTCTTGACGAATGTTGATGGTCTTCGCGGCCTTCCTTTTCTTCGCCTCGGCACGCTCGGCGCTGGAACGCCGACCAGGTGTGACATCCGCTGATCGACAGGCATGTTGACAGCGGACATGAGGAAGGTGGTGGGACTCAGGGTCTCCCTGATCCAGAAGGGCCCCTCTCGTACGGGGACGAACGTAGCGCTCCGCCCCTCTTCAGCGGGGTTGACGTATGGCGGCAGCAGCACCAGATCGGCGGCTCGATATCTGGTGTGGGCTCTTCGGTCTTGGTCCGCGTATCGTCTGCTCTGGTCCGGGCGCTTCCTCCAATCGAGGATAGGAGTCTTCGCGGGAGCTGGTACCTTCGTGGCCTTCAGGGCGGACGATAGGTGGGTCACCGGGGGGTTACAGGTGCGACAGTTCGCCGCTCTTCGGACTTGATCCGCGCGTTTTCTCTGTTCCGGGCGTTTTCTCCAGTCGAGGATAGGGGTCTTCGCGGGAGCTGGTGCCTTCGTCGCTCGGAGAACGGACGATAGGTGGGTCACCGGTATCTGGCGTGGACACGTCGCCAGGGCGATCGTTGACAACGTGGCCCCGGTCTTCGTCTTGCACGTGGGACAATTGCTCTTTATCACACCTGGAGCTCCGCAACCGTAACATGCGACAGGTGTTCTCGTATGTGTCTCCTTTTTCTTTCGACATTCTTCAACCGAATGTCCTCGGTTATGGCAGAACGAGCATGTTGGACGAAATCGCGGCCTTTGTTCGCCCATTCGGTCCGTTTTCGTGAATGCTCGGTCACTTCCGGCCGCGGGCCTTTCCCATGTGTCCGATGTGGGTCTCGAACGGCGTGGAATGTCGGGGCTCGCTATTGTTCTGGCCTCAGGTAGTCCCGTTGGGGTCTCAGCGTCCATATCGGCGATCGTGCGGGCTCGGAGAATCAATTCCTGGAAATTGTCTATCCGCTCTCGGCTCAAACGGGTTCGTAGAAAAGGAGATAATAGGCCGTATACAATGTCGAGTTGCATCGTTTCGGGAATGTCGTACGGCATTTTCGCGAATAACGCGCGTTTTCGATTTACGAAAAGGTCCGTTGATTCTCCTTCTAGTTGCCTAGTTGCGCTAACTTCAAGAAACAGACGGTAAGCCGGTCGACGTTCGCCGTAGCTGCTTCGTAGCGCCTCTAGCGCCATGGACCAGGTGGGGGTGGAAGGTTTCATTCCCACCCACCAAGTCGCCGCGTCTCGATCGAGCATCATGGGTAACCCTAGAAGCGCGTCCTCGTCGGGGATTCGGCAACAGTTTTTGAACGTCTCGATGGCATCAATGAACGCCTCGACTGATTCCGACGAGTCGCCGGCAAACCGAGATTTGCAATTCGCGAAATTTCCCGCCGCGACCGGGGCAGGTGAAATGACGGGGGAAGGAACAGATGCGGTTCGGGAAGCTATAAGCTGCTCCATCATCAGCTTCATCATTTGCAACAGCATTGCGCCGTCTACTGGAACTGGTGATGGGGGAGTCGACTGACCTTCCGGTGGGGAAGCCGACTGACCTTCCGGTGGGGAAGTCGCCTCTGAAGTAGACGCCTCTGGGTCTACGTCCCCCGCGGAGCGTAGATTGTACGCTGAGGCCATCTTCGTGATGACTTCGTGAACGCAAAAGTGACTTGCTGGTCAGGCCCCACGTTGGGCGCCAATGTAATGAACGATATTACGCGCGTCTTTATGCAGAGGGCGTGATATCTCGTTATTCTTCCAAAGAGTCAAGTTAGGTGGAAACGTGGACTAACCTTGGGGTAGTTATATAAATGTATATAGTCGGGGAGGTTCCTGACTGCAAGTCGTGTGCGTTGATAACAGCTTCCTCGTCGGTCTCACGGCTGAGGTTTCTCCGGAAACAGCGTGAGGAATGCAGGGGAAGTTGGGCTGGAACTCAGGGGAGGGAGTGATGCTACACTCGACCTCGTGGCGGTTCTTCAGCACTGATGGCGGTGAATCTCTCGGCCCCGTCTCCCCCTGGAGACGTGCACAGGAGAGATGTTTCTTTGACGAGAGTTCGCGGGTAAGAGACAGCGCGCTCTACATGCGCGCGCGCCTATGAGGTTTTTCTGAGTTGCCACTCGAAATAAGGGCGAGTGTTGCCCTAGGGGACGATGGGAAAACGTGGTGTTACAAAGTTCATTTTTATGAGCAAATGATTTGAAACAAATGCCACATTTATGTGGTTTTATCCCCAGTATGCAATTTTTCATGTGTATAAAGGGAAGATTTTTGAGTAAATGATTTTAGACAAATTTCACATTTGTGTGGTTTTATCCCATTATGATAATTTTCATGTATCACGAGGTAAGATTTTCGAGAAAATGATTTTAAACAAATGCCACATTTGTGTGGTTTTATCCCAGTATGCAAATTTTTATGTTTCTCGAGGTTAGATTTTTGAGTAAATGATTTAAGACAAATTTCACATTTGTGTGTTTTTATCCCAATATGATCTTTTTCATGTTGCACGAGGTGAGATGTTTGAGAAAATGATTTTAAACAAATTTCACACTTGTAAGGTTTTTCACCCGTGTGAGTTCTTAAATGTTTCACAAGTTCATTTTTATGAGCAAATGATTTTAAACAAATTTCACATTTGTGTAGTTTTATCCCAGTATGAAATTTTTCATGTGAATTAAGGGAAGATTTTTGAGTAAATGATTTTAGACAAATTTCACACTTATAAGGTTTTTCACCCGTTTGAGATCTCGAATGGATCTTAAGTGTATTTTTATCAACAAATGATTTTAAACAAATTTCACATTTGTGTGGTTTTATCCCATTATGCAAGCAAATTTCACTATTCTTTCGGTGAATTGTCGATTGTGAAGGCTCATCGTTCCATATTAAATCTTCCAATAAAACTTCTTCAGGCTCGATCTTCAAGCAATCACCTAACCTCAGTCGAGAGGATTCGTTGTTTCGAAAACAAGCCTTTCGAAAGCTGATCAACAATTCCAGATTAGTCTTACACGAAAGACACACCGTGTCTGGCAACCCATCGCCTCTTTTAACCTGCAGATGAAAGAAGTAGGATTAAGAGTTGACCAATTGGGTCCACAATAATTGTAACCTGTTACCAGCACCGACCTGAATCTGACAGCAGGTCCGAATGCGTTGCTCCAGACGCTCTGGATGAGGATCTGGTCTCTGGAAGATGGAGACGGAAGATTCGGCCGGAGCTGGTCCAAGACAAAGCCTGCACTCCATCGTCCCAGCATTTAACTCTGACAACAACCAGAACGACTCGCTTCGCCCGGTCTAAATTTGTTACTAGTTTAGGGTTGCCATAATTACATTGAGCTACAAAAAATCTCGTTTTTGAGTTACCAAATTGGCGACTAACCAATCTTTACTAAGTTTGACCCACTTAATTCGAATATGATAATGATTTTAGTTGGTTAGTGATCGATTACGAGATGTGAGCGTTTAAAAAAATGCGTTGATGCAATGAATGCATTGATGTATGCTGACTTAAAAGTAGCCACGAAACAAACTACAGCCAGAACTAAGGCCACAGCAATCGTGAAAAATATACTCGCCCCTTGCAGTGTACAACAATGCATAAAAGATTTAAATGAGGCATCATTTTTTGGAATAGCTACAGATGTCAGTAACCACAATGCTGAACAGATGTTTCCCTTGGTAATTCAATTCTTCAATTAAAAAGTTGGACAGCAATCCAAATTACTAAAATTGGCTTCTTTATGTAATGAACGATCTGAAACAATGGCTGAGTTTTGCAAAATATCTCTTGAAAATCTAAATATTCCCATGGATAAGCTTATCGCTTTTTGTGGAGATAATACGAACACTAACTCGGAGGTCTAAGCCGAGCTGGAAGAAATAATGTGTTTTTTAGACTGAATTCTGAATTGGAAAGAGATATTGAAGGCATAGGATGTCTAGCACACGTGTTGCATAACACTCTATCAATAGCCGCTGATGTTTTGACTGTCGATGTTGAATCAATTGTCGTCAAGATATTCAAGTACTTTAACATTTACACAGTGAGGACTGAAAAACTCAAAGACTTTTGTGAATATGTTGGTGTTGCCTACCAAAACTTATTATCCTACGTTGGGACTACATAGGTGGTTATCACTTTGACCTGCAAATGAAAGAATATTGGATCTGTGGCAGCCATTAAAAGATTTTTTCGTTAACGAAGACAGACCACCAAAAGCCCTTAAAGATTTTTTTGATGATCCAATGAATGAAGCTTATTTTTGCTTCTTGTATTCACAGCTCAATACATATGAATCTCAAATTAAAAAAATAGAAAAATCAAACATCACAGTCCTGGAAGTAAAGTCTTTATTAGAAGAGACAAAACGACATACATATGCTCGAGTAAAAAATCCAATTTTATTACAATACAACACAACGAAAGCATTTAAATTGCAATTACCGTTTGAGTTAGTACGTTTAGATAAAAAAAAATATTAATACAGAAAACCAATCCTTATAAACGTGGTGAAATAAAAAATTAAACAAATAAACGAAAAATAGCACGGAAAAAAATCCGTAAAAAAAATATATTTTTGACTTTTAAAATTCGCTAGACAATTAATTATAAGTATTTTGAAGCAATGAAATATCACAATCAATGGGAAAAACATCTGACTATTGATTCCAATACTCACTTTGAGCACAGCAATACTAGATTTTGAGTTAAAGACCGCAAAAGCCAAAAAACTAAAAATTGCGCATTTTTTTAAACGCTTATATCTCGTCATCGATCACCGACCAACAAAAATCATTATCATATTTGAATTCAGTGGGTCAAAGTTAGTAAAGATTGGTTAGTGTCCGCTCTGGTAACCCAAAAACGTGATTTTTTGTTGCTCAGTGTAACCAACGTACCTTGTTATGCAGCAGAAGATCTGCTCACTTTATATTTTAACAAAAAATTATTTAAATTGGCGATGTTTAAGAGCATAGCTATAATGGAGTTGATAATTTTAATCACTGATTTCATTACTTTTTCTGGAAATGTCTGCACACAAATAGCTTCTTGATGAATGACGCAATGGTAAGCAAGTACCTCGTGATTAATTTTTCCTTTCAAAACAGCAACAAACCCCTTTCTTACGCCGGTCATACTTTTCGCCCCTTATGTTAAAATTGACACAATTTTAGAGCACTTTGGCTTAGGAGGAAGTGTGTTTACCAAAATTATCTCAATTTCATCCACTTAAAATAAATAAAACAAGAAAGTCAATTAATAGATCTGTGTATTTAATTTTCAATTATCATTTCTCTTAAAATTATTTAAATAAACTGCAATGAGAATAACAGCTAGTACACACTAGGCGCTTAACGCGGCGTTGAGCGCCGTTGAAGTGCCCGACGGCAGCGTACACACGACGCGCTTTTTGCCGCGTTTTTCGGACTGGAGCAGGGTGCGCATTCGTCACTTGGGAATTGGGAAATAGGAAAAGTCGAGGTGATAGCATGGGTGTGGCTTCTCTATTGTCGTTTTTATATTCGGGACCTTCCATGTTCCAAATTGCAGGTCTATTTTGAACTTCATCGATAAACATATCCGATTTTTTGGATTTTTTCATGGTTTTTATTATTACTAAATTATGTTCACAATACATCTTATATATATATTTCAATAGCTACTGATCTACTGATAATTTTCTTTTTTACAATTTTAATTTAATTTTGTTAGTAATCATTAGACACGTATTTTGGGCATTTTGCTATTAATGCTAAAATTTGGAATAGATGTTAAATTCGTAAATTTTGCGAATAGATGCTAAAATAACGAATAAAAGTGAAATTTGCATAAAATTTATAAAATTAGACAATTTAGAAGGATCTTCCAATCCCTTTGCTCATTTATTAAGTTAAGAAATTGAGGGGATAAAACAGAGCTTGCAGTTTACCATATACGGTGTTTTTTCTGTCGAAACCAAGCAACTGCTTTTGTCTACTACTGTTAGGACAGTTGGAGATGTGTATCCAAAAGGCTGCTCAAAAAAGCATCTTAAAACTAGATTCGCACTCAAGACTAAATGAGACAAATCTATTCCTCCAAACATTGAGTAAACTATTCAATCCATCGGCCCTGTTTTTCAATGAGTGAGGTTGGTCCGAACATCTATACGCACGTGCACACACAGATGTTCGAACTGGTGACACGACAACTCGTTCACAGATTTTCCATAAACCGATGATGCGCTCCAGACATTACGTATACGGCAATCTCTTTCTCACCCCGTCTGTTCACCATGATCTCGTTTACTCTGCCATTACGTATGCAGCCATCTCTTTCACAGATAACAGACGGTATGTGAAAGAGATGGCTGCATACGTATTGGCATAGTAAACAAGATCACGGTGAACAGACGGGGTGAGAAAGAGATGGCCGTATACGTAATGCCTGGAGCGCATCATCGGTTTACGGAAAATCTGTGAACGAGTTGTCAGGTAACCGTTCGCACTTTGTCGAACTACTACTACCACACAATTTCACTACACAAAGCGACATTTTCGAGAAAGAAGAGCCTAGTTCAAAGAGATCCTACTGCTACAAAGTTTAGCAAACAACTGAGCAAAACAGCTGACATCTCCGTCGCGCAGAGTTTTTGTGTCAACATTTTTGGAGGCTGAGAGCGGTTCTATGCATTATACTTCAATGGATATCCAGAATTTCGAAGCGCGCACTTCGAAAGCGCCGAGTGTGTACAGGGGTTAACAGCTAGTACACACTAGGCGCTTAACGTAGCGTTCAGCGCCGGTGTATCTCGAAGCGTGAAATTCAAAAGCGCTCAATTAAACCAAAGCAGCCATGCAGCCAAAATGTATGAATATTAACAGTATTTATATAATAACATTATTTTTATATTTATCCAAGTATGCAATTTATTATGTGTCTCGTGGTTAGATTTTCGAGTAAATGATTTTAGACAAATTTCACATTTGTAAGGCTTTTCCCCCGTGTGAGTACTTAAATGTATCACAAGTTCATTTTTATGAGCAAATGATTTGAAACAAATATCACATTTGTGTCGTTTTATCCCCAGTATGCAATTTTTCATGTGACCTGAGGTCATATTTTCGAGAAAATGATTTTAAACAAATTTCACACTTGTAGGGCTTTTCCCCCGTGTGAGTTCCTAAATGTCTCACAAGTGTATTTCTTTCAAAAAATGATTTTAAACAAAAGTCACATTTGTATAGTTTTATCCCAGTATGCAATTTTGCATGTGAAACAAGTACAGATTTTCGTGTAAATGATTTTAAACATACTTCACATTTGTGTAGTTTTATCCCAGTATGCAAATTTGTATGTATCTTGAGGTCAGAATTTTGAGTAAATGATTTTAGACAAATATCACATTTGTGTGGTTTTATCCCAGTATGAAATTTTTCGTGTATCACAAGGTAAGATTTTCGAGGAAATGATTTTAAACAAATTTCACATTTGTGTGGTTTTATCCCAGTATGCAAATTTTGATGTGTATCGAGGTTAGATTTTTGAGTAAATGATTTAAGACAAATATCACATTTGTGTGGTTTTATCCCAGTATGAAATTTTTCATGTATCACAAGGTAAGATTTTCGAGAAAATGATTTTAAACAAATGCCACATTTGTGTGGTTTTATCCCAGAATGCAAATTTTGATGTGTATCAAGGTTAGATTTTTGAGTAAATGATTTAAGACAAATTTCACATTTGCGTGGTTGTATCCCAATATATTTTTCATGTTTCACGTGGTGAGATTTTTGAGAAAATGATTTTAAACAAATTTCACACTTGTAAGGTTTTTCACCGGTGTGAGTTCTTAAATGTCTCACAAGTTTACTTTTATTAACAAATGATTTTAAACAAATTTCACATTTGTGTGGTTTTATCTCAGTATGATTTTTTTTATGTTTCACGAGGTAAGATTTTTGAGAAAATGATTTCAAACAAATGTCACATTTATGTTTAATCCCAGTATGCAATTTTTTATGTTTATTGAGGTTAGATTTTTCAGTAAATGATCTAAGACAAAGTTCACATTTGTGTGGTTTTATCCCATTATGATATGTTTCATGATTCAAAAGTTGTTGTTTTTGTGAAAATGATTTTAAACAGATTTCACACTTGAAAGGTTTTTCACTCATGTGAGATCTCAAATGGATCGTAAGTGTATTTTTTCTAATAAATGATTTTAAACAAATTTCACATTTGTGTGGTTTTATCCCAGTATGCAAATATTTATGTTTATCGAGGTTATATTTATGAGTAAATGATTCAAGACAAATTTCACATTTGTGTGGTTTTATCCCAGTATGCACTTTTTCATGTGTAAGAAGGTGACATTTTTGACTAAATGATATTAGACAAATTTCACATTTGTGTGGTTTTATCTCAGAATGATTTTTTTTATGAATCACGAGGTAAGATTCTCGAGAAAATGATTTCAAACAAATGTCACATTTATGTCTTATCCCAGTATGCAATTTTTTATGTTTATTGAGGTTATATTTTTGAGTAAATGATATAAGACAAATTTCACACTTGTAAGGCTTTCCTCCCGTGTGAGTTATTAAATGTCTCGCAAGTCTATTTTTTTGAATAAATGATTTCAAACAAATATCACATTGAAATAGCTTTTCTCCAGGAGGTGATCTTTTGTGTAAAATAAGTTCAGATTCAATGGGAAACGGCTTCAAGCAAATTTCACTATTCTTTTGGTGAATTGTCGATTGTGAAGGCTCATCGTTCCATATTACATCTTCCAATAAAACTTCTTCAGGCTCGATCTTCAAGCAATCAACTAACCTCAGTCGAGAGGATTCGTTGTTTCGAAAACAAGCCTTTCGAAAGCTGATCAACAATTCCAGATTAGTCTTACACGAAAGACAAACCGTGTCTGGCAACCCATCGCCTCTTTTAACCTGCAGATGAAAGAAGTAAGATTAAGAGTTGACCAATTGGGTCCACAATAATTGTAACCTGTTACCAGCACCGACCTGAATCTGACAGCAGGTCCGAATGCGTTGATCCAGACGCTCTGGATGAGGATCGCCGAAGATAGAGACGGAAGACTCGGCCGGAGCTGGTCCAAGACAAAGCCTGCACTCCATCGTCCCTGTATTTAACTCTGACAACAACCAGACCGACTCGCTTCGCCTGGTCTAAATTTGTTACTAGTTTAGGGTTGCCATAATTACACCTTAGCAACAAAAATCTCGTTTTTGAGTTACCAGATTGGCGACTAACCAATCTTTACTAAGTTTGACCCACTGAATTCGAATATGATAATGATTTTAGTTGGTTAGAGATCGTTTACGAGATGAGAGCGTTTAAAAAATGCGTTGATGCTATGAATGCATTGATGTATGCTGACTCAAAAGTAGCCAAGAAACAAACTACAGCCAGAACTAAGGCCACAGCAATCGTGAAAAATATACTCGCCCCTTGCAGTGTACAACAATGCATAAAAGATTTAAATGAGGCATCATTTTTTGGAATAGCTACAGATGCCAGTAACCACAATGCTGAAAAGATTTTTCCCTTGGTAATTCAATGCTTCAATGAAAAAGATGGACAGCAATCCAAATTACTTAAATTGGCTTCTTTATGTAATTAACGATCTATAACCGGCACTGATCAATAGTCGTCAAGATATTCGTTAACGAAGACAGACCACCAAAAGCCCTTAAAGATTTTTTTGATGATCCAATGAGGGAAGCTTCTTTTTGCTTCTTGCATTTACAGCTCAATACATTTGAATCTCAAATTAAAAAAATAGAAAAATCAAACAAGACGGAGGCACTGGGGGCGAAGGCCCCGGGGTGCCGGAGGCATCGGGGGCGCTGGGGGCAAAGGCGTCGGGGCGTCGGCGATGCACAAAACGTAATTCGTAATCAATTCTAATTCGTGAATCAATTTCTTTCCGAAACCAGGCGATTCAATATCTTTAACTTTTTTTTTATTCGAGTTTCAACCACCCGTTGAAATCAACGGGCCCAACACTAGTTATTTATATTATACACATATGTAATTTGTAGACTAACTATAGAGAGCAAAAGCGACCAAGATTCAGCTCATTTTCAAGATGGACGTAGAAGAAGTTGGACTCATGCTTTATTGTCGTCGTAAGCAAGTCGAAAAAGTCTTACTTGCCGTTCAGTGTTATCTATTGTAATTTATTAGGGTGTTTAACATCTCTATTATTACAAATATTTTTTTTTCACGACACAGGCACACCCTGTCCATTTAAAATAACATATATTAGAGATTTCAATATGATACAATGAGTAAAGACGATACAGTACAGGACCTGTTTAGAAATTATTTTTCAGAAGATTAATTGCAGCAGCTCTATGCAAGTGTTGCGCGTGTCGAAAGTCCTCCAAAACCGCTGTCTATTGCTAAATACACAAGGACACTGTTATTAAAAGGGGTGTAAATAAGAATGAAAATAATTTAAGTTATGCAAATGCACTTAAAAATAATAATAAAGATGTAACAATAATAGTTCCAAAAAAAATTCAAGAAACGGACAAAACAAAAGAAGAGTGCAAAAATGTAATAAAACCCAAGGAACTAAAAATAGGAATACAAGGGATTAAAAAAATCGGTAAAGGGGGTATCGTTGTAACGTGTAACAGTGCACAGGATAGTATTAAATTAATAAAAGAAGTAGAAAATAAATTAGGGGAGAATTACAATGTTAAAAGATGGGAATTAAAAAATCCCAAAATTAAAATTGTAGATATGTCGGAGGAACTTACAAGTGAACAGTTGGCTGAGTGTTTGATGAATCAAAATCAAGAAGTTATAAATGATGGTGAATTGAAGGTGTTAAAAATATGGAAAAGTAGAAAAAATAATAAATATAATGCGATAGTGGAAGTAGATTGCAATACATTTAAAAGATTAATTGAAGATGGAAAAGTAAATATAAATTGGGATAGATGTAGGGTTTTTGAAGAAATTAATATTCTAAGATGTCTAAATTGTTACGGATTTAATCACAAAGCGGTGGATTGTAGAAACAAGGTGACATGTGCGAAATGTGGAGAAGAAGGGCACAAAAGCGAGGGATGTAACAATAAAATAATAAAATGTATTAATTGCTTTAAGAGTAATAATAAATTTAAATTAAATTTGAACACGAATCACGGACCGTTGGACACTAAGTGCGATGTATATATAAGAAATATAGAATTAATGAGAAATAGAATTAAGTATAATAATATATAGCAACCACCAAAAGGTATCGATATAAATGTACAAAGTTTTTTTGCTCACAAGGATGAGGTTTGGAGTTTAATTGTAAATCAAAAACCATTATTTATAGGTTTAAGTGAAACGCATGTAACTAGTGATTTTGAAGATTTTGAGCTGAATATAGATGGATATTGTGTTTTGAGATGTGACTCTAATTCTAGACATACGGGTGGGGTACTATTGTATTTAAGGGATGATTTAAGTTACGGTAATGTAATAGTTAATAAGGTTGATGGTGAGTTTTGGACAATTGGTGTGGATCTGCTTGTGAATGGAGTTACTGTGTTTTTGCTAGTTATTTACCGCTCTCCGAATGGTAGAAGTGGAAGATTTCTTAAATTTTTAGAAGAATTGAGTGAAAGAAGTATAGATGTGAGTAAAAATATAATTATGTTTGGGGACTGGAATTTTAATTGGTTACAGACAGAAGAATTTTATGTAAAAAAGTTGAGAAATTGGGTAAATGAATTGGGTTTTAAACAAAAAGTGACGGAAGCAACGAGAGTGAATAATTTATCAAGCTCTCTCATTGATTTGGTTATAACAAATATAATGGATTTGCGGTGTGAGGTGAAAGATGTACCGAAAATAGGAGACCATTCTATTGTCAACATGTTTTTGGGACAGCGGTTTAGTAACGGAGGACTTAAAAATATGCAGGTGACTGAAAGAGAAAACATTGATTATCAATTGATGAATGAATTGTTAAAGGAGTGTGTATGGGGAAAGGATGGTGATAGTGTGAATGAAATGTGGGAGATAATGTATCGTAATATAACATATTCTAAAAGTAAATGCGTAAAAACCACAAGAATCATGCATAAGCATAAGCTGAAACCTTGGTTTACCAAGGAAGTAAAGGAAAGCTTAGTTGATAAGAATGTTAGTTATAAAAGATATAAAATTATTAAGGCTATGGATGGAATCCAATTAGAAAAGGCTTGGTTAGAGTATAAAAGAAAGAGCAATAAATGTGTGAATGTTTTACGTAATGCGAAGAGGGATTGGCATGAAAGAAATATTGATGGTGCAAAAAAAGATCCCACAAAAATGTGGCGAATAATTAAAACTTTGATTTCCGGGGGAAAAAATGTTTCTTTGAATGAATTAGAAGTCGAGGGAGTAGTATATAATGATAAAGAGGATATGGTTGAAAGATTGAATGAGTTTTACATCAATAGTGTGAATGATATAGTTAATTCAATACAAACAAGGCATAATAGTGTGAATGATGATATTAATTTGGGTTTAAATAAGTTTGAAAGGTTTAAATTAGTGGAAATGGGGGGATTAAATGGTGTATTGAAGGGCATGAAATCAGTTTCTAGTATGGATGGATTGACTCTAGATATTTTAATCAACACTTGGGACATGGTTGGACCTCAGTTACTGAAATTAATTAATGAATCGTTAGAAGTGGGATCCGTCCCGGATGCATGGAAGGTGTCTACTATTGTACCGGTACCAAAGGATACTGGCACACATAAAGCCAGTGAAATGAGGCCCATCAATATGTTACCAATTGTTGAGAAGATGCTGGAGGAAATCGTTATGATTCAATTGAAAGAGTTCATTAGTATAAATGATTGTTTGGTTGTGGAACAGTCTGGATTTAGAGTGAAACATTCAACAGAAACCGCTATCTAATTGGTGGTTTCTGATTGGATGGAGACGATGGATGAATCTAGCATGGTTGTTGGAGCAGTTTTTCTAGATTTTAAGCGAGCGTTCGAGACAGTAGATAGGAATATTTTATTACAAAAATTATATAAGTTAGGAATAAATGGTATAGTATTAAAGTGGCTTCAATCATACTTAAATAATAGAAGGCAAAGAGTAAAAATTGATAAGGTGTTATCCTCTGAATTTGTAACACCTCATGGAGTGCCGCAAGGGTCCAAATTGGGACCCTTATTATTTATATTATATATAAACGATATTGTTAAGGTAATTAAGATGTGTAAAATACATTTGTTTGCAGATGATACATTGATATATATAATTGGAAAGAATGTTGATGTAATGTCTGAGATTTTAAATATAGAATTAAATTATGTGAATGACTGGTTGTGTGAAAATAAATTAAAGTTGAATGTGAATAAAACAAAAATGATGTGGTTGAATGGTAAAAATAAAAATATATTGAATGAAATTAGAATTGATGATAAGTTAATTGAAAAAGTTGAAAATATAAAATACTTGGGTGTATACATAGATTCAGGACTAAATTTTAAAATGCACGCTGACTATATAATAAAAAAAATGGCTAGAAAAGTTGGTGTATTATGTAGATTAAGAAATATTTTAAGTAAAAAAAGTAAAATTTTAGTGTTTAATTCAATTGTCTTGCCACATGTGGTTTATTGTGCCACTGTGCTTAATTTGTTTAGTGGCCAAGATTTAGAAAAAATGCAAAAAATACAGAATAAAGCTATGAGAGCTATTTTGAATGTGAGTAGATTTAAGAGTAGAGTATTGGAAGTATGTTAGATGAATTAGGATGGATGAGTATTAGAATTAGTCTAAATATTAGTACATTGTCTTTTGTTTATAAGTTAGATCATAAGTTATTACCTAAGTATTTTGATGATTATATAATAAGGAATAGAGATAAACATAGTTTTTATACTAGAAATAAGGACAAACTAGTTGTAAGTAGAGTAAGAAAGAATAAGACGGCTGGGGGTGTTTTTCACAGGGGTGTGCTCATGTATAATGCCCTCCCTGAGTGCGTCAGGTCTGCTAAAAACATGGATGCATTCCTGCGAGGTGCAAAGAGACACCTTTGTGAGGGACAGTACATATAAGTTAATTATAAATTTTAGAGTTAAGTATAATAATTAAGATGTATTTTTAAATTAGCTTGATAGCTAAAATATATATAAATAAATAAATAAATAAATTTACATTATCCACATAATTTGTAGACCACATTTTTTTTAAATTTTCTCTAATTGTATTTCGTCTCTTCTTCCTCAATCTCCGGCAAATTCCATTGTTATTTCAAATTAATGTTTATTATACTCGATAGA
The DNA here is from genome assembly GCF_051622035.1 of Arctopsyche grandis. Lineage (NCBI taxonomy): Eukaryota > Metazoa > Arthropoda > Insecta > Trichoptera > Hydropsychidae > Arctopsyche > Arctopsyche grandis. The sequence goes on from NC_135355.1 coordinate 1,443,732, forward strand.
TTTAACAAGCTCATTACGTGCAATAAATGATATCTGAATCAAATTTTAGTTCAATTACCTCATACATTGAGCAATTAATTGAGAAATTATCTCTTAGATTGATCATTCATACAATAGAGGCATGTTGTAGATTGCTCGTGCGGTTGTTGACGTGTTCTTTTTGTATGGAGTTTTGTTGATGGGTCCGGCATGTCGGTCGTTCAGGTCATAAAATCCATGCGACCAGACCCAATGGCTTCAACTGATATCAACCGTTGTCGGGCTTTATTACCCGAGAGACCGACATGTTGCAGGGTGCGGCCCGATGAAATGTGACCCCATACAATGTGTATGGGATCGGTGATTTTGCAACTTCAGAACGACACGTCGCGTCAACCACACCGATGCATGCAGGTAGATGGGACATACCACACCCGTCAACTTGTTTGTCGCACACATTTCCATACATTTTTTCATGTCGCGCGACTAGTCGGCCGACAAAGTTGCACGGTGCGGCCCGGCCCTTAGGAGGAAGTATGTTTACCAAAATTATCTCAATTTCATCCACTAAAAATAAATAAAACAAGAAAGCCAATTAAAAGATCTGTGTATTTAATTTTCAATTATCATTTCTCTTAAAATTATTTAAATAAACTGCAATGAGTAAATGTCAGGTGCCAATTCAGCCAAAATGTATGAATATTAACAGTATATTTATATAATAACAATTTTTTTTATATTTATCCCAGTATGTAATTTTTCATGTGTATTAAGGTGAGATTTTCGAGTAAATGATTTTAGACAAATTTCACACTTGTAAGGTTTTTCACCCGTGTGAGATCTCAAATGGATCTTAAGTGTATTTTTATCAAAAAATGATTTTAAACAAATTTCACATTTGTTTGGTTTTATCCCAGTATGCCATTTTTCATGTGTAAGAAGGTGACATTTTCGACTAAATGATTTTAGACAAATTTCACATTTGTGTGGATTTATCTCAGTATGATTTTTTTTATGAATCACGAGGTAAGATTTTTGAGAAAATGATTTCAAACAAATGTCACATTTATGTTTAATCCCAGTATGCAATTTTTTATGTTTATTGAGGTTAGATTTTTCAGTAAATGATCTAAGACAAAGTTCACATTTGTGTGGTTTTATCCCATTATGATATTTTTCATGATTCAAAAGTTGTTGTTTTTGTGAAAATGATTTTAAACAGATTTCACACTTGAAAGGTTTTTCACTCATGTGAGATCTCAAATGGATCGTAAGTGTATTTTTTCTAATAAATGATTTTAAACAAATTTCACATTTGTGTGGTTTTATCCCAGTATGCAAATATTTATGTTTATCGAGGTTATATTTATGAGTAAATGATTCAAGACAAATTTCACATTTGTGTGGTTTTATCCCAGTATGCACTTTTTCATGTGTAAGAAGGTGACATTTTTGACTAAATGATATTAGACAAATTTCACATTTGTGTGGTTTTATCTCAGAATGATTTTTTTTATGAATCACGAGGTAAGATTCTCGAGAAAATGATTTCAAACAAATGTCACATTTATGTCTTATCCCAGTATGCAATTTTTTATGTTTATTGAGGTTATATTTTTGAGTAAATGATATAAGACAAATTTCACACTTGTAAGGCTTTCCTCCCGTGTGAGTTATTAAATGTCTCGCAAGTCTATTTTTTTGAATAAATGATTTCAAACAAATATCACATTGAAATAGCTTTTCTCCAGGAAGTGATCTTTTGTGTAAAATAAGTTCAGATTCAATGGGAAACGGCTTCAAGTAAATTTCACTATTCTTTTGGTGAATTGTCGATTGTGAAGGCTCATCGTTCCATATCAAATCTTCCAATAAAACTTCTTCAGGCTCGATCTTAAAGCAATCACCTAACCTCAGTCGAGAGGATTCGTTGTTTCGAAAACAAGCCTTTCGAAAGCTGATCAACAATTCCATATTAGTCTTACACGAAAGACAAACCGTGTCTGGCAACCCATCGCCTCTTTTAACCTGCAGATGAAAGAAGTAGGATTAAGAGTTGACCAATTGGGTCCACAATAATTGTAACCTGTTACCAGCACCGACCTGAATCTGACAGCAGGTCCGAATGCGTTGATCCAGACGCTCTGGATGAGGATCGCCGAAGATAGAGACGGAAGACTCGGCCGGAGCTGGTCCAAGACAAAGCCTGCACTCCATCGTCCCTGTATTTAACTCTGACAACAACCAGACCGACTCGCTTCGCCTGGTCTAAATTTGTCACTAGTTTAGGGTTGCCATAATTACACCTTAGCAACAAAAATCTCGTTTTTGAGTTACCAGATTGGCGACTAACCAATCTTTACTAAGTTTGACCCACTGAATTCGAATATGATAATGATTTTAGTTGGTTAGTGATCGTTTACGAGATGAGAGCGTTTAAAAAATGCGTTGATGCTATGAATGCATTGATGTATGCTGACTCAAAAGTAGCCAAGAAACAAACTACAGCCAGAACTAAGGCCACAGCAATCGTGAAAAATATACTCGCCCCTTGCAGTGTACAACAATGCATAAAAGATTTAAATGAGGCATCATTTTTTGGAATAGCTACAGATGCCAGTAACCACAATGCTGAAAAGATTTTTCCCTTGGTAATTCAATGCTTCAATGAAAAAGATGGACAGCAATCCAAATTACTTAAATTGGCTTCTTTATGTAATTAACGATCTATAACCGGCACTGATCAATAGTCGTCAAGATATTCGTTAACGAAGACAGACCACCAAAAGCCCTTAAAGATTTTTTTGATGATCCAATGAGGGAAGCTTCTTTTTGCTTCTTGCATTTACAGCTCAATACATTTGAATCTCAAATTAAAAAAATAGAAAAATCAAACAAGACGGAGGCACTGGGGGCGAAGGCCCCGGGGTGCCGGAGGCATCGGGGGCGCTGGGGGCAAAGGCGTCGGGGCGTCGACGATGCACAAAACGTAATTCGTAATCAATTCTAATTCGTGAATCAATTTCTTTCCGAAACCAGGCGATTCAATATCTTTAACTTTTTTTTTATTCGAGTTTCAACCACCCGTTGAAATCAACGGGCCCAACACTAGTTATTTATATTATACACATATGTAATTTGTAGACTAACTATAGAGAGCAAAAGCGACCAAGATTCAGCTCATTTTCAAGATGGACGTAGAAGAAGTTGGACTCATGCTTTATTGTCGTCGTAAGCAAGTCGAAAAAGTCTTACTTGCCGTTCAGTGTTATCTATTGTAATTTATTAGGGTGTTTAACATCTCTATTATTACAAATATTTTTTTTTCACGACACAGGCACACCCTGTCTATTTAAAATAACATATATTAGAGATTTCAATATGATACAATGAGTAAAGACGATACAGTACAGGACCTGTTTAGAAATTATTTTTCAGAAGATTAATTGCAGCAGCTCTATGCAAGTGTTGCGCGTGTCGAAAGTCCTCCAAAACCGCTGTCTATTGCTAAATACACAAGAACACTGTTATTTACATTATCCACATAATTTGTAGACCACTTTTTTTTTAATTTTCTCTAACTAATTGTATTTCGTCTCTTCTTCCTCAATCTCCGGCAAATTCCATTGTTATTTCAAATTAATGTTTATTGTACTCGATAGATTTAACAAACTCATTACGTGCAATAAATGATATCTGAATCAAATTTTAGTTCAATTACCTCATACATTAAGCAAGTAATTGAGAAATAATCTCATAGATTGATCATTCATAAAATAGAGGCATGTTGTAGATTGCTCGTGCGGTTGTAGACGTGTTTTTTTTGTATGGAGTCATAAAATCCATGCGACCAGACCCAATGGCTTCAACTGATATCAACCGTTGTCGGGCTTTATTACCTGAGAGACCGACGTGTTGCAGGGTGCGGCCCGATGAAATGTGACCCCATACAATGTGTATGGGATCGGTGATTTTGCAACTTCAGAACGACACGTCGCGTCAACCACACCGATGCATGCAGGTAGATGGGACATACCACAACCGTCAACTTGTTTGTCGCACACATTTCCATACATTTTTTCGTGTCGCGCGACTAGTCGGCCGACAAAGTTGCACGGTGCGGCCCGGCCCTTAGGAGGAAGTATGTTTACCAAAATTATCTCAATTTCATCCACTAAAATAAATAAAACAAGAAAGCCAATTAATAGATCTGTGTATTTAATTTTCAATTATCATTTCTCTTAAAATTATTTAAATAAACTGCAATGAGTAAATGTCAGGTGCCAATTCAGCCAAAATGTATGAATATTAACAGTATATTTATATAATAACAATTTTTTTTATATTTATCCCAGTATGCAATTTTTCATGTGTATTAAGGTGAGATTTTCGAGTAAATGATTTTAGACAAATTTCACACTTGTAAGGTTTTTCACCCGTGTGAGTTATTAAATGTCTCACAAGTTTATTTTTTTCAACAAATGATTTTAAACAAATTTCACATGTGTGTGGTTTTATCCCAGTATGCACATTTTTATGTTTCTCGAGGTCAGAATTCTGAGTAAATGATTTTAGACAAATTTCACATTTGTGTGGTTTTATCCCAGTATGATAATTTTCATGTATCACAAGGTAAGATTTTCGAGAAAATGATTTTAAACAAATGCCACATTTGTGTAGTTTTATCTCAGTATGCAAATTTTGATGTGTATCGGGGTTAGATTTTTGAGTAAATGATTTAAGACAAATTTCACATTTGCGTGGTTGTATCCCAATATATTTTTCATGTTTCACATGGTGAGATTTTTGAGAAAATGATTTTAAACAAATTTCACACTTGCAAGGTTTTTTACCCGTGTGAGTTCTTAAATGCCTCACAAGTTTATTTTTATTAACAAATGATTTTAAACAAATTTCACATTTGTGTAGTTTTATGGCAGTATGCAATTTTTCATGTATAACAAGGTGAGATTTTTGAGTAAATGATTTTAGACAAATTTCACACTTGTAGGGCTTTTCCCCCGTGTGAGTTCTTAAATGTCTTACAAGTGTATTTTTTGCAATAAATGATTTTAAACAAAGTTCACATTTGTGTAGTTTTATCCCAGTATGCAAATTTTTATGTTTCTCGAGGTCAGAATTTTGAGTAAATGATTTTAGACAAATTTCACAATTGTGTGATTTTATCCCAGTATGAAATTTTTCATGTATCACGAGGTAAGATTTTCGAGAAAATGATTTTAAACAAATTTCACACTTGTAAGGTTTTTCACCCGTGTGAGTTCTTAAATGTTTCACAAGTTCATTTTTATGAGCAAATGATTTTAAACAAATTTCACATTTGTGTGGTTTTATCCCAGTATGCAATTTTTCATGCGCATTAAGGGAAGATTTTTGAGTAAATGATTTTAGACAAATTTCACACTTGTAAGGCTTTTCGCCCGTGTGAGATCTCAAATGGATCTTAAGTGTATTTTTATCAACAAATGATTTTAGACAAATTTCACATTTGTGTGGTTTAATCCCAGTATGCAATTTTTCATGTGTAAGAAGGTGACATTTTCGACTAAATGATTTTAGACAAATTTCACATTTGTGTGGTTTTATCTCAGTATGATTTTTTTTATGTATCACAAGGTAAGATTTTCGAGAAAATGATTTCAAACAAATGTCACATTTATGTTTTATCCCAGTATGCAATTTTTTATGTTTATTGAGATTAGATTTTTCAGTAAATGAACTAAGACAAAGTTCACACTTGTAAGGCTTTCCTCCCGTGTGAGTTATTAAATGTCTCGCAAGTCTATTTTTTTGAATAAATGATTTCAAACAAATATCACATTGAAATAGCTTTTCTCCAGGAAGTGATCTTTTGTGTAAAATAAGTTCAGATTCAATGGGAAACGGCTTCAAGTAAATGTCACTATTCTTTTGGTGAATTGTCGATTGTGAAGGCTCATCGTTCCATATTAAATCTTCCAATAAAACTTCTTCAGGCTCGATCTTCAAGCAATCACCTAACCTCAGTCGAGAGGATTCGTTGTTTCGAAAACAAGCCTTTCGAAAGCTGATCAACAATTCCAGATTAGTCTTACACGAAAGACACACCGTGTCTGGCAACCCATCGCCTCTTTTAACCTGCAGATGAAAGAAGTAGGATTAAGAGTTGACCAATTGGGTCCACAATAATTGTAACCTGTTACCAGCACCGACCTGAATCTGACAGCAGGTCCGAATGCGTTGCTCCAGACGCTCTGGATGAGGATCTGGTCTCTGGAAGATGGAGACGGAAGATTCGGCCGGAACTGGTCCAAGACAAAGTCTGCACTCCATCGTCCCTGTATTTAACTCTGACAACAAGCAGATCAACTCGCTTCGCCTGGTCTAAATTTATTACTAGTTTAGGGTTGCCACTATTACACTGAGCAACAAAAATCTCGTTTTTGAGTTACAATCTTTACTAAGTTTGACCCACTGAATTCGAATATGATAATGATTTTAGTTGGTTAGTGATCGTTTACGAGATGTGAGCGTTTAAAAAAATACGTTGATGCAATGAATGCATTGATGTATGCTGACTCAAAAGTAGCCACGAAACAAACTACAGCCAGAACTAAGGCCACAGCAATTGTGAAAAATATACTCGCCCCTTGCAGTATACTACAATGCATAAAAGATTTCAACGAGGCATCATTTTTTGGAATAGCTACAGATGCCAGTAACCACAATGCTGAAAAGATTTTTCCCTTGGTAATTCAATGCTTCAATGAAAAAGATGGACAGCAATCCAAATTACTTAAATTGGCTTCTTTATGTAATTAACGATCTATAACCGGCACTGATCAATAGTCGTCAAGATATTCAAGTACTTATATCTTATAGAAATAATGTGTTTTTTAGACTGAATTCTGAATTGGAAAGAGATATTGAAGGCATAGGATGTCCAGCACACGTGTTTCATAACACATTGACTGTCGATGTTGAATCAATAGTCGTCAAGATATTCAAGAAATAATAAAAAGCATTTAAAAATCAAAATCAAAGTACTTTAACATTTACACAGTGAGGACTGAAAAACCCAAAGACTTTTGTGAATATGTTGGTGTTGCCTACCAAAACTTATTATCCTACGTTGGGACCAGGTGTTTTTCACTTTTACCTGCAATTGAAAGATTATTGAATCTGTGGCAGCCATTAAAAGATGTTTTCGTTAACGAATACAGACCACCAAAAGCCCTTAAAAAATTTTTTGATAATCCAATGAATGAAGCTTATTTTTGCTTCTTGAATTCACAGCTCAATACATTTGAATCTCAAATTAAAAAAATCAAACATCACAGTCCTGGTAGTAAAGTCTTTATTAGAAGAGACAAAACGACATATGCTCGAGAGATTCATATTATTTCATTACAAAATTATTTAAAAACACATTGAAAAAAGTTTGTGACCACTATATCGTTGTAAACAATGACGCACATGATGCAGCGCACACAACACAAATTTGTGCTCTACTAATACGAAGTTTTTGGTCACAATTTTACCGGTTTAAAATTCACCACACATCCAATTAACCCTTTTAAACGAAATCAAAAAATAGTGTGGCCAGAACACTATCCTAATAAACATGTTTCAATAGAAAATACTCAATATAATATAGTATTAACAGTGGGAAAAAATCACAAGTGAAAATACGTAATTTTGACTTTTGATTTGAACTGGACGACTACTTAGAGAGATTTGAAAGCTGAAAAGTACTACAAATGAAAGATAAAATACTCGACTCTAGATTCCAATATTCATTTTGAACAGAAAATTAACAGATTTTGAGAAATCGACCGAACAACACCAAGATATCGAAAAATCGCGCGATTTAAAAAAACACATATATCTCCGAATCTCGAGCCAATCAACACTTTTTATTACCAGATTCGTGTTCACTGGGCATAGATCTATAAGAAAAGTCATATCCCGTCTCTGAAACATTTTAAAAGTCGTCATTTGTCGAACAGTGTAAGTGGTTCCAACCATTCAAAAAATTTAATGCTTTCGTTTGGATGACTCTCAAGCAAGTTCCTGAATGGGAGGAAATAGAACGAACCAATATAATTGCAAGTTGAATATTTGCAAGTAAGGAACACCGATGTTGGAAACAATGAGCTTCTTTTCAACCAGTTCGTATATTTAAAAGATTATTTAAATAAAAATAATACCAACTAAAACTGGGAGACAACGCTGAAATTGAGTGTGGAAGAGAAATGGCTGAAGTTTTTGAAGAGATACCAAGCAAATTGAACAGAAGTCATGTTTAATAAAATTATGTGAGTATATTATGGGGAATGAACGAATGGGACGACTGGCATGTTAATGCACGTGTTTTATTTATGACAGCTGAAGGTAGAGTGAGTAGCCGCTCTCCGAACCCAGCCGAGTTGGTCCCCACTCGCAGGAAGGTAACCAAACTCGACCATGTCGTATAGCGAGCCGCCACAATATATTTGCCATTCCAGCCCACAATGTCAATGTGGAGAGAATATTTTCCCTGATGTCAACACAATGGTCGGATGAAAGAAATAAGCTGGCAGTTGAGACAGTTTAGGCAATTTTGGTTTGCCAGTATTATTTTAAAATGACTTACGCCCAATTTTATCATCGTGCAAAAGAGGAAAATGATTTAATTATAAAAGTTAAATCATCGTTAAAACACGATTGGGCTAAAAAAGACTAATTTTTTAAAATTAACTATTACCTACCTACTTTTCCATGTTTTATTTATGTAGCACTTAAATGTCCCGTATCAATGCTTGACAATTATGGCAACCCTATGTATAATGTGTTGAAAACATAATAAATAATTGTATTTACTGTGCATAATTTTTTTTTTTAATTTCATATTCTGTTTGCTACCAATGTTTTTGTCTGGGCCTATAGACGGCGCTAAGTCTTTACCGCCATCTATTGAAAATTTGTTTATAATATTGATCAATTAATTATTTTTTTCTATTGGTGTTTCTTTTATTGTTTATGTGTTGGTAGGTAGGTAGATTTTAACATTCATTTTTAATATTAAACAATTAAATATAAACATTAAATTAAATATATTTAAAAGGTATTGTTAAAAAAATTGGACCGCGTGCGGATCGAACACAGAACCGACACATCGCTTTTATTTTTTTTATTATTTAATAACTTAATTGGTCAACACCCATGCGATGATATTTCATCGGGTACAACACTAGTATGTTATTTATTTATTTATTTAATAGTTTTGGACCATTGTGGCATTACAGGAAGAACCTAATGCGCCACAATGGCCTACATTTGAAAAAGATATAAAAACAAGTAAACTGTAAATAAAGGAAAAAAGCAAAAGCAGAAAACATGGTAAAATAAAATAATAAAAAAAAAGTAACAAAAGGAAAATAATACATCATTCAGAGAGAAAAAAAATAACAAAAGTGTAAAAATTATAAAGGCGCATCAGAGTATCAAATAGACACACTTACACCAACATGAAAAATACACGTCAGTTAAATGAATGGCCTCTGGGTTTCGTAGATAGTTTTAGTAAAGTGATAGTATGCAACTAGTAATTGACGTTACGTCGAGAGATATACTGAATTCAGGGACAATATTTTCTTGGCAATGTTTCAGCAGGCTTGGAAAGTGAATCAAAGTTTCTTTCAAAATCTTCGATCAAAAGGGGATAATTTGTTTTCGAATGAAATAACTCATTCTAACATCGAAAAAAATGTTTTTCCATCCCCTGTGGTTTACAATTAAGCTGATTTAGACGAGACGTGACGTCTACCATGAAATAATTTTTTTGGATCCACCACTGATTTTCCGTTAGTTCTGGATAGTGTTTTCAAAGAGTGTACGGACGCCAGGGGTTCTCAATCGAGAGCCACCTGATGTCGTGTTGTGTATAGCTCGGTGGTAGATCGTCGGCCAGGCTGGCTTCCTCACGGTGTCTTCCTTCGTCGTCGGTGGTCTGGTCTCTGCTGATGTCGGCTCTGCGTCTCGTACAGTGTGCTTAATGTAAAGCGCGATGTTGGGAAAGTGGCGGGAGATTATATAATAGCAACAGGTTGTAAGTCTGTTTTATTGAAACTGTATTTTATATAAATTATAAACAGAGATCAAGCAGGGGGGAAGAGGGGGAGAGTAAACAAAGAACCACGCGTGCTAGGGTTGAGGTTATGTCAAACCCTAACTCGTGGCTGGTCTCACTTGGACGAAGAGAGACCAGGGTTTCCTCACTTCTCACCGAACGTATACTGAAGCTGTACTCCCAGTATCGTGTGCCGATCAGGCCGAGCTGAACGGGACTCGGTGTCGAGGACGCGGGCCGCCTAAGCACCAATGTTTATGCGGCGACCGTTGGCGACGAATCCTGTGCGCTGACCAGGGTGGCCAGCACCAAAAACATCGGCCAGATCGGGTCGTAAGGCCACGAAGCCCTTAACGGCAACTGATCATGAGGGCGAAGCCCTAGACGGCAATTTATCATGGGAGCGCGGAGGGGCGAAGCCCTAAAAGGCATAAACTAAGGGGGGCGAAGCCCTAGACGGCAATTAACCATGGGGACGTGGAGGGGCGAAGCCCTTATCGGCAACTGATCATGGGGGCGAAGCCCTAGATGGCATTTAATCATGGGGGCGCGGAGTGGCGAAGCCCTAATAGGCATTTACTAAGGGGGGCGAAGCCCTAGACGGCATTAAATAATGGGGGCGCGGAGGGGCGAAGCCCTAAAAGGCATAAACTAAGGGGGGCGAAGCCCTAGACGGCAATTAATCATGGGGGCGCGGAGGGGCGAAACCCAAAAAGGCAACTGATCATGGGGGCGAAGCCTTAGATGGCATTTAATCATGGGGGCGCGGAGGGGCGAATCCCTAAAAGGCATTAACTAAGGGGGGCGAAGCCCTAAACGGCATTAACTAAGGGGGGCGAAGCCCTAGACGGCATTTAATCACGGGGGCGCGGAGGGGCGAAGCCCTAAAAGGCATTAACTAAGGGGGGCGAAGCCCTAGACGGCATTCAATCATGCGGGCGCGGAGGGGCGAAGCCCTAAAAGGCATTTTTTTTTTAATTTTTTGAATTTTTAAAAAAAAAAATTTGATTTTTTTTTTAATTTAAATTTTTTTTTTTTTTTTAAATTAAATGTTTACTATTAAAATAGTCATGTTTAAACGGTTTATATTATAAATACTGAGCGAAGCCGGGTAATACAGCTAGTTATTTATATTATACACATATGTAATTTGTAGACTCACTGATGGACGTAGAAGAAGTTGGACTCGTGCTTTATTGTCGTTGTAAGCAAATCGAAATAGACTTACTAACCGTTCAGTATTATCTATTGTAATTTATTAGGCTGTTTAACATCTCTATTATTTCAAATATTAATTTTACACGACACAGGCACACCCTGTTCATTTAAAATAATATATTGTAGGCGGGGTAGGTATGTGTTGACCGTATCCCAGCCTAACGAAACACTGTTGTGCTTGTTTTAATAAAGTTTTATTGTTTGCCTAATTATTGTACAAAGGTATTATATTTGGGCAAAAGTATGTCGTTCATCGGTCTCTGGATATGGTAGTGTCGCTGGCTCGGCATTCGGCTATGTTCAGAAGGTCTCTGGATGCAGCAGTGTGTTGCTGGCTCGTCGTTCGGCTATGTTCAGAAGGTCTCTGGATGCGGCAGTGTGTTGCTGGCTCGTTGTTCGGCTATGTTCAGAAGGTCTCTGGATGCGGCAGTGTGTTGCTGGCTCGTCGTTCGGCTATGTTCAGAAGGTCTCTGGATGCGGCAGTGTGTTGCTGGCTCGTTGTTCGGCTATGTTCAGAAGGTCTCTGGATGCGGCAGTGTGTTGCTGGCTCGTCGTTCGGCTATGTTCAGAAGGTCTCTGGATGCGGCAGTGTGTTGCTGGCTCGTTGTTCGGCTATGTTCAGAAGGTCTCTGGTTGCGGCCGTGTGTTGCTGGCTCGGCGTTCAGCTATGCTCAGAAGGTCTCTGGATGCGGCAGTGTGTTGCTGGCTCGGCGTTCGGCTATGTTCAGAAGGTCTCTGGTCTGCTGCTGTGTGTCGACGCTTGCTGCTGTGGGTCGACTGGTCTGGTGCTGTGTGTCGACGCTTGCTGCTGTGGGTGGACTGGCGTTGTTTGGGTTGTACCTCCTTTTATAGTGTTTCTGGTATCGCCTGACCCGTGGTAGTGGTTGTTGATGCGTAAGCGAGGAATGTGCTTTTGTCGATGGGGAAGAATTTTCTGGAATGATTGGCGCCGTTCCGCTCGATGTAGTTTAATGGCTGCAGGTGTGCTTCAACCGGTTTTGGGAATGTATTCTGCGTCGCAGTAAATGTTTTGATGAATGTGACCTGATTCCCACAATATATTAAAGATTTCAATATGATACAATGAGTAAAGACGATACAGTACAGGACCTGTTTAGAAATCATTGTTCAGAATATTTATTGCAGCAGCTCTATGCACGTGTTGCACTTGTCGAAAGTCTTCCAAAACCGCTGTCTATTGCTAAATACACAAGGACACTGTTATTTACATTATCCACATAATTTGTAGACCACATTTTTTTTTTAATTTTCTCTAACTAATTGTATTTCGTCTCTTCAATCTCCGGCAAATTCCATTGTTATTTCAAATTAATGTTTATTGTACTCGATAGATTTAACAAACTCATTACGTGCAATAAATGATATCTGAATCAAATTTTAGTTCAATTACCTCATACATTGAGCAATTAATTTAGAAAAAATCGCATAGATTGATCATTCATACAATAGAGGCATGTTGTAGATTGCTCGTGCGGTTGTTGACGTGTTTTTTTGGTTGATGGGTCCGGCATGTCGGTCGTTCAGGTCATAAAATCCATGCGACCAGACCCAATGGCTTCAACTGATATCAACCGTTGTCGGGCTTTATTACCCGAGAGACCGACATGTTGCAGGGTGCGGCCCGATGAAATGTGACCCCATACAATGTGTATGGGATCGGTGATTTTGCAACTTCAGAACGACACGTCGCGTCAACCACACCGATGCATGCAGGTGGGACATACCACACCCGTCAACTTGTTTGTCGCACACATTTCCATACATTTTTTCATGTCGCGCGACTAGTCGGCCGACAAAGTTGCACGGTGCGGCCCGGCCCTTAGGAGGAAGTATGTTTACCAAAATTATCTCAATTTCATCCACTAAAAATAAATAAAACAAGAAAGCCAATTAAAAGATCTGTGTATTTAATTTTCAATGATCATTTATCTTAAAATTATTTAAATAAACTGCTAAGAGTAAATGTCACGTGCTAATTCAGCCAAAATGTATGAATATTAACAGTATATTTATATAATAACAATTTTTTTTATATTTATCCCAGTATGTAATTTTTCATGTGTATTAAGGTGAGATTTTCGAGTAAATGATTTTTAGACAAATTTCACACTTGTAAGGTTTTTCACCCGTGTGAGATCTCAAATGGATCTTAAGTGTATTTTTATCAAAAAATGATTTTCAACAAATTTCACATGTGTGTGGTTTTATCCCAGTATGCACATTTTTATGTTTCTCGAGGTCAGAATTCTGAATAAATGATTTTAGACAAATTTCACATTTGTGTGGTTTTATCCCAGTATGATAATTTTCATGTATCACGAGGTAAGATTTTCGAGAAAATGATTTTAAACAAATGCCACATTTGTGTAGTTTTATCTCAGTATGCAAATTTTGATGTGTATCGGGGTTAGATTTTTGAGTAAATGATTTAAGACAAATTTCACATTTGCGTGGTTGTATCCCAATATATTTTTCATGTTTCACATGGTGAGATTTTTGAGAAAATGATTTTAAACAAATTTCACACTTGCAAGGTTTTTTACCCGTGTGAGTTCTTAAATGTCTCACAAGTTTATTTTTATTAACAAATGATTTTAAACAAATTTCACATTTGTGTAGTTTTATGGCAGTATGCAATTTTTCATGTATAACAAGGTGAGATTTTTGAGTAAATGATTTTAGACAAATTTCACACTTGTAGGGCTTTTCCCCCGTGTGAGTTCTTAAATGTCTTACAAGTGTATTTTTTGCAATAAATGATTTTAAACAAAGTTCACATTTGTGTAGTTCTATCCCAGTATGCAAATTTTTATGATTCTCGAGGTCAGAATTTTGAGTAAATGATTTTATTCAAATTTCACAATTGTGTGATTTTATCCCAGTATGAAATTTTTCATGTATCACGAGGTAAGATTTTCGAGAAAATGATTTTAAACAAATTTCACACTTGTAAGGTTTTTCACCTGTGTGAGATCTCAAATGGATCTTAAGTGTATTTTTATCAACAAATGATTTTAGACAAATTTCACATTTGTGTGGTTTTATCTCAGTATGATTTTTTTTATGTATCACAAGGTAAGATTTTCGAGAAAATGATTTCAAACAAATGTCACATTTATGTTTTATGCAATTTTTGCAAATTTTTCATGCAATTCAAATTTGTATGCAATTTTTCATGCGCATTAAGGGAAGATTTTTGAGTAAATGATTTTAGACAAATTTCACACTTGTAAGGTTTTTCGCCCGTGTGAGATCTCAAATGGATCTTAATTGTATTTTTATCAACAAATGATTTTAGACAAATTTCACATTTGTGTGGTTTTATCCCAGTATGCAATTTTTCATGTGTAAGAAGGTGACATTTTTGATTAAATGATATTAGACAAATTTCACATTTGTGTGGTTTTATCTCAGTATGATTTTTTTTATGTATCACAAGGTAAGATTTTCGAGAAAATGATTTCAAACAAATGTCACATTTATGTTTTATCCCAGTATGCAATTTTTCATGCGCATTAAGGGATGATTTTTGAGTAAATGATATAAGACAAAGTTCACATTTGTGTGGTTTTATCCCAGTATGCAATTTTTCATGCGCATTAAGGGAAGATTTTTGAGTAAATGATTTTAGACAAATTTCACATTTGTGTGGTTTTATCCCAGTATGCAATTTTTCATGTGTAAGAAGGTGACATTTTTGATTAAATTATATTAGACAAATTTCACATTTGTGTGGTTTTATCTCAGTATGATTTTTTTTATGTATCACGAGGTAAGATTTTCGAGAAAATGATTTTAAACAAATGCCACATTTGTGTAGTTTTATCTCAGTATGCAAATTTTGATGTGTATCGGGGTTAGATTTTTGAGTAAATGATTTAAGACAAATTTCACATTTGCGTGGTTGTATCCCAATATATTTTTCATGTTTCACGTGGTGAGATTTTTGAGAAAATGATTTTAAACAAATTTCACACTTGTAAGGTTTTTTACCCGTGTAAGTTCTTAAATGTCTCACAAGTTTATTTTTATTAACAAACTAGTGTTGGACCCGTTGATTTCAACGGGTGGTTTCGAAAAGGAATTGAAACTTGAATAAAAATAAAGTTAAAGATATTGAATCGACTGGTTTCGGAAAGAAATTGATGCACGAATGACAAATTACGAAGTGATTACGAATTACGAATTACGTTTTGTGCATCGCCGACCCCCCGACGCCTTTGCCCCAAAGCGCCCCCGATGCCTCCGTCGCTCCGGGGCCTTCGGCCCCAGCGCCGCCGACGCCACCGACGCACAAAAATGAAAAATATGAAAAAAATGAAAAAAATAAAAAAATGAAAAAAATGAAAAAACTGAAAAAATGAAAAAACTAAAAAAATGAAAATGAAAAAACTGAAAAAATGAAAAAACTGAAAAAATGAAAAAAATGAAAAATATGAAAAAAATGAAAAATATGAAAAAAAAAAAAATTTGTTCCCCATACTGGTTGACGGTTGATCGTCCGTCACATACAAATATACAAATATATTTAGCGACAGTCCGTTTTTATATATATTATGCTTTTAAACAAATTTCACATTCGTGTAGTTTTATGGCAGTATGCAATTTTTCATGTATAACAAGGTGAGATTTTTGAGTAAATGATTTTAGACAAATTTCACACTTGTAGGGCTTTTCCCTGTGTGAGTTCTTAAATGTCTTACAAGTGTATTTTTTGCAATAAATGATTTTAAACAATTTTCACATTTGTGTGGTTTTATCCCAGTATGCAAATTTTTATGTTTCTCGAGGTCAGAATTTTGAGTAAATGATTTTAGACAAATTTCACACTTGTAAAGTTTTTAACCCGTGTGAGTTCTTAAATGTCTCACAAATGTATTTTTATCAACAAATGATTTTAAACAATTTTCACATTTGTGTGGTTTTATCCCAGTATGCAATTTTTCATGTGTTAGAAGGTGACATTTATGAATAAATGATTTTAAACAAATTTCACATTTGTGTGGTTTTATCCCAGTATGCAATTTTTCATGCGCATTAAGGGAAGATTTTTGAGTAAATGATTTTAGACAAATTTCACACTTGTAAGGTTTTTCGCCCGTGTGAGATCTCAAATGGATCTTAATTGTATTTTTATCAACAAATGAATTTAGACAAATTTCACATTTGTGTGGTTTTATCCCAGTATGCAATTTTTCATGTGTAAGAAGGTGACATTTTTGACTAAATGATTTTAGACAAATTTCACATTTGTATGGTTTTATCTCAGTATGATTTTTTTTATGTATCACAAGGTAAGATTTTCGAGAAAATGATTTCAAACAAATGTCACATTTATGTTTTATACCAGTATGCAATTTTTCATGCGCATTAAGGGAAGATTTTTGAGTAAATGATTTTAGACAAATTTCACATTTGTGTGGTTTTATCCCAGTATGCAATTTTTCATGTGTAAGAAGGTGACATTTTTGATTAAATGATATTAGACAAATTTCACATTTGTGTGGTTTTATCTCAGTATGATTTTTTTTATGTAACTCGAGGTAAGATTTTCGAGAAAATGATTTTAAACAAATGCCACATTTATGTGGTTTTATCCCAGTATGCAAATTTTTATGTGTATCGAGGTTAGATTTTTGAGTAAATGATTTTAAACAAATTTCACACTTGTAAGGTTTTTCACCCATGTGAGATCTCAAATGGCTCTTAAGTGTATTTTTATCAATAAATGATTTGAAACAAATTTCACATTTGTGTGGTTTTATCCCAGTATGCAATTTTTCATGTGTAAGAAGGTGACATTTTTGACTAAATGATTTTAGACAAATTCCACATTTGTGTGGTTTTATCTCGGTATGATTTTTTTTATGAATCACGAGGTAAGATTTTTGAGAAAATGATTTCAAACAAATGTCACATTTATGTTTTATCCCAGTATGCAATTTTTTATGTTTATTGAGGTTATATATTTGAGTAAATGATTTAAGACAAATTTCACATTTGTGTGGTTTTATCAAAGTATGATCTTTTATATGTATCACAAGGTAAGATTTTCGAGAAAATGATTTCAAACAAATGTCACATGTATGTCTTATCCCAGTATGCAAATTTTTATGTTTATCGAGGTTATATTTTTGGGTAAATGATTTAAGACAAATTTCACACTTGTAAGGCTTTCCTCCCGTGTGACTTATTAGATGTCTCACAAGTCCATTTTTTTGAATAAATGATTTTAAACAAATATCACATTGAAATAGCTTTTCTCCAGGAAATGATCTTTTGTGTAAAATAAGTTCAGATTCAATGGGAAACGGCTTCAAGCAAATTTCACTATTCTTTCGGTGAATTGTCGATTGTGAAGGCTCATGAATTGTCGATTGTGAAGGCTCATCGTTCCATATTAAATCTTCCAATAAAACTTCTTCAGGCTCGATCTTCAAGCAATCACCTAATCTAATCAGTCGAGAGGATTCGTTGTTTCGAAAACAAGCCTTTCGAAAGCTGATCAACAATTCCAGATTAGTCTTACACGAAAGACACACCGTGTCTGGCAACCCATCGCCTCTTTTAACCTGCAGATGAAAGAAGTAGGATTAAGAGTTGACCAATTGGGTCCACAATAATTGTAACCTGTTACCAGCACCGACCTGAATCTGACAGCAGGTCCGAATGCGTTGCTCCAGACGCTCTGGATGAGGATCTGGTCTCTGGAAGATGGAGACGGAAGATTCGGCCGGAGCTGGTCCAAGACAAAGCCTGCACTCCATCGTCCCTGTATTTAACTCTGACAACAACCAGATCGACTCGCTTCGCCCGGTCTAAATTTGTTACTAGTTTAGGGTTGCCATAATTACACTGAGCAACAAAAAATCTCGTTTTTGAGTTACCAGATTGGCGACTAACCAATCTTTACTAAGTTTGACCCACTGAATTCGAATATGATAATGATTTTATTTGGATAGTGATCGTTAACGAGATATGAGCGCTTAAAAAATGCGCGATTTTTACAGTTTTTTGGCATTTGCGGACTACATACCATCTCGCTTGCACTAACGCTAGCCACGTTACGAATGTCTACATAGCGAAAGCATTTCTATTGCAATTACCGCTCGATAGATAAAAAAAACGTACGTTTAGAAAAAAAAAATATTTAGATAGAAAATCAATCCTTATAAGGGTTCGGTGATTACTAGTCAAATGTGAACTGGTCATAGGAGAACCGGTCGCTCTAGATCGGTCACACGTGATCACCCGTCACACTAAAACTGGTCACACCCTAAAACTGGTCACTCCCTAAAACTGGTCACGAGAAAACCGGTCACACCCTAAAATCGGTCCTGAGAAAACTGGTCACACCCAAAAATTAAAAAATTGGTCGTATGATAACTGGTCACACAAAAAAATTATTCGCAAATACTTTTTATTTACGAAATTTGTATTATTATCGACTAGACATATGAGCTTCGCACCAAGTAAAAGGCCAAAGTCGTGTCACAGCGTTTATTGATGATTAATGAGATACACACACTAGCAGTGCTCAGTCCAGAATGGCTTGATATCGCCTCAGTACTGCCTTATAAGGAACAGGTCTCTCAGGACATCTTTAACGTCCGGTTTGCCTGCCTATTGTTATGGTCACGTATTAGATGTCCCACGCTACCGCTGTGGATTCTGAAAACTCGGATATGATATATATATATACTCGGATATATTTCGAATCCACGCTACCGCTGTGGATTCGAAAAACCGGAATGTGACCCCAAGTTATCGCTACCCCACCAAGTGCTTTCCGGGGGATAATCCTCGAAACCAAATATAACGGTCACACAGTCTCTGGGATGCTACTCGGGCTAATCCGATTGCAACTACTCGGCGGCTCTTTTTAGTATACGTAACAATATTATAATTAAACTCGATCACACGTGATCACCCCTCACACCCTAAAACTGGTCGCACCAGGGCGTGACCGGTTTTCTCGTGACCAGTTTTAGCGTGACGGATGATCACGAGTGACCGATATAGAGCGACCAATTGTCCTGTGACCGGTTCACATTTGACTAGTAATCACCGAACCACTTTGGACCAAATAGATTGCATGTATTTATGTGCATGGCAACACTGCACTGGCGCCAAATACTTCAACTGTCAACGGTCTGTCATTAAATAAACAAACTCGAATGTCGCAGACATGAATAAACTCAAGGTAAATATGATTATATTCGTGATTTTCCTCGTTTGATCACCATATCAGCTTTTGAGGAGCACGCCAATCACCTTGATAATACGTTAACATATTTTCTAACCAAATACAACCATTTCCTTATTTTTAGACAAAATCGCAACCAAAGTCCCAGACTACTTTGACGTCATATTTTTCAAAACCGAACACCTTGAAATTGCTATCCACAAATGCTATAGAAGATCAATTGGAAATTGCCTTGGATGGCGAATCGAAAGAAAATAGTCCCAGTCCCAAGAAACTCACACCAACGCTCCATGACAACAGTCCAAAATGTAGCCAACGATATGTAAACAACATTTCTCAGCAAAGTCCGCTTGAACAAAACATTGATTTTGGTCATTTTCATTCTAATACCACGTCAAGAAAGGTTAAATTGAACGATGAAGATTTTACGATATCATCTTCACCCAAAAAACCTAAACAGTTTGATAGTAAATCTGATAAAATGCCTCTACAGTGTGTAGATAATTTTAAAAGTTCTGACAACATTCTGGAATATGATACTAGTGGAGTTTTCGACGACCTGTTCGATTCTAACGTTGAGGAAAAATGCGTATCGCTTAATAGCAATATGGATAATATCTTTGACGATCAAATAGACGAGGCGTTTGTCGACAATTGGGATATGAATGATACGGTGTGTAATATTGTATTACACTGTGAAATATGTAAATATATAAGTATGCATTCATTTTCATGTGTATTATATTTATTATAGTTAATTGAAGATTTGGACATATCACAGTGGCAAAGATGCATAGTTGTAAACGCTTACAAGAGCCACGCCGAGACTGTTCTTAAATTGAAATCAATCGAAAATGAAAAGTTTGGAACTTGTATAATAAAAGACTTTTGGTTGGTTACACTATAGGCGATTGATTCCATTCAATGAATTATCTTTTTATTTATTTTTTGTAATTATCATATACTTTCAGGAAGGATGTATATATTGAAACTGATAATGTTGTATCAATAATAAGCATTAAACATAACGATGGTCAGTATTATGTGACAAATCAAGGAGGATACCTCGTATTATGGCCGGACAATTTAATCACCGGTACTGAAATTGTAAACTCTTTATTTTGCACTAGGAAGTCCATCTTGCAAAGTAACTTTAAAGGCATGGATAGTGGAAATAAGAGTGTAAGCCTTTAAACAATATACTAATCGCAATTCTCTCATCTTAGCGATTAATTAGATACAAATTTTAACCCTTTGCCCGCGGCAATAAATATAGCAAACAAGCCCTGTACGCGGTGCGGCACCTTTTTCGCGAATTTGGCAATCGAGTTTTCGACCTTAAATACAGATTTTAATATTTACTCAAGTAACCAGATATGTTAATTAACACATAAGGTATTATTTTAAACAATAAAATACATAATATATCTCGTAGTTTTGTCTCAATTGTGTCAAATAATCATTCTTCATACAATTGAGACGTATCGTCGCCATTGTTCAACAGACGTGACGTCTCATAAACGAGGTTTCAGTGTGGTTCCACAAAACCACTAATTTTGACTGGTATATATTCATTTTAGGCAAATTGAATAGATGGCATTCAACTCTCAGTAATATATTCAACCAATTGTGAACCTTAAAACAGTTGAAATAGGCGCATATAAGGCTCAAAATCCCGTGCAAAGTTCAGAAATTCTATGGAAGACAGCCGCGCTACAGACTTGTCGCGCAAAGCTTCCATAGAAGACGGCCGCGGGCAAACGGTTAAGAACTCTTACTGTATATTTATTATATATAAAATATCTAAATAGTTATATTTTACAGATGGTGATTGGTACTCTCGTACACGAGCTTCTTCAAATTTGTCTTCGAAATAAAATCAACACACTAGAGGGCATTAGTACTGAATGCAAACGAATGTTGAAAGATCCTCAATTTATTTACACGTTGTACGACATAGATATGACAGAAACCGACGCTTCAATCGAATTGCGAAAATTCATTCCTCAAATTTTAAGATTCATAGAAACCTACGTCAATCCCAAAGCAGTTACACAGTTAAACGTATGTTTAAAATGTTATTAAACGTATTAGTAGTATTTTTCATTGTGTAAGTTATTTTTTTCAGCATAAGGATAAGAATAAAAAATGGCAAGGAACTATAAAAGAAATAGTTGATATAGAAGAAAATATATGGTCTCCGAAATATGGTGTGTCTGGCAGGATTGACGTGACAGTTAAAGTAGCAATTCACAACAGACGTGGAATCGGTATGCTTAATGATAATCATCATATGAATTTCGAGTAAAAATAAAAATACACTTATGTGAATGAATTTCTAGGCTCGAAAATTGAAAAACTCATGCCTTTAGAGTTAAAAACTGGTAAAGCATCAAATTCTGCTGAACATCGTGGACAGGTCATTTTATATACAATGCTGATGACTGAGGTTCTGAAGGGAAGCGATGTAAATGAAGGACTTTTGCTGTATTTAAGGTGATATGCAATATTCGACATACATACATATTTAGGTAGGGAGGTGTGTATGTTTGTGTTAGGAAGAAGTTTTCTTTATTGTTCAGTACACAAGTATTGTATGTATGTATGTATGGCGAAGGAGGTAGTTGCTCGACTTTGGAGGAGTGGGCTGGCTGAACTCCAGAGGCTCACTGGCGTCTGGGAATGTTGCGCTGGTTTATATACTTCAGTTCCATACGCTATGTAGCTGTATGATGGGGCCAGTGCGCGCGTTCCGGATCGCTTGAGGCGTGTCTAGAAGTTGATGCCTGGAGATCATTTTCTGTGCAGCTTTGCGATTCATGTTTTCCTCTGGGTACTAGCGGCCATTGTCTGGAGGTCATTTCTGTACAGCTGTGTTTTGATATTATTGTTTTCTCCCCCGGGTGCAGGGTCGTGTGTCTAGAGGTCACTCGATCTGGGTGTTCAGCTGATACAATATATTTCTGCACATATGTAATTTAAAATAGGAATCGTTTGCATATATTATATGTATGTATTTACATACAAAACAAGTTAATGCACCTTGGTCGGTAATGAGTTCAATTTGTCTGTGATGGTATCAGTCAGTTTTGAGCTCAGATGCTATTTTTCGGTACCATTTCATTCACCATATTGATTGTTAATTATTTTGAAAAATAGTTTCAAGACATGTTTTCATTGTAAAAACCAGGATTTTATGTTACAATAATATGCTATCAGTTTATAACCAAACGATTCCTACTTTAACATTGATAAAGTAAAAAGACCCTCATGATAGTAAACAGATTTCTATGAAATATTGATTTTAATTAATTTATTTATGTGTAGAGACTCCATCGATGTCCAAGAAGTGTCTGCAAATTATAGCGAAAAGCGAGATTTAATTTTGTTGAGAAATAAGCTTTCACATTTCACGGAACAGTGGCGTAAAAGCACTCTTTTGCCGGCAGACGCAATCGACCACAATACAAAGAATGTCGTACTTCCGGATCCAATCAATCATCATAGCGCTTGTAAAAGTTGTCCCTATTTAACTTTGTGCTCGTTATATTTGAGGTTTGTCATCAAATTTTATTACAATAATCAATTCGCATTAGTTGTTTTCATGTTGTACATACGTTTCACAGCAAGGATTCTGATGCACAATTGTCTGGTGGTCATTTGTTGATGAAGTTGAAAGACGAAGCGATAGGCCACCTGGCATCGGAAGATGTTAATTACTTTTTGAACTGGTGCAGACTTCTCATGATTGAAGATAGTGAAAAATTCGACGGTTTGCAACGTAAAGATATATGGAATTTAACGCCTTCTGAAAGGTGATATCTCGTCGTTTTAATCATTGTCAAATTAACTTGTAGAAAATTGAATATAATCAAATGTTTCTAGAGAGAGAAAGGGGAAATGCATCAGTGGTTTGGTTATACTATCAGTTTCTTCTAATGATACTCGCTTTGAACATACATTTAAAAGATTAGAAAGTTCAGGTGAGTCTAATCGAAACTATTTTAAACTTATTTTCAATGTATTTTTAATGTAATCCATTTCAAATGCAGTTACTCGGGAAAATAGAGTATCGTCATTGCAATCGGGAGACTACGTCGTGATCAGCAGTTGTGATAAATACGGAGAAAGTTCCGGCACTATAACTGGATTAGATAGTGATACTGTATCAGTGTTATTGAATAGGTATTGTAGATGTTCTTTAAATGTGTACTTATTTGCAATATCAATTGTGTAATTGAGTATTTTTTACCCATTTTAGAGATTTAACCAAGAGAAATTCACATGCGACGGTATACACTATAGATTGTTTAGAGTCTAAAATGTTGCTCACTTACAATTTAACAAATTTGAGTGTTCTCATGGATAATTCTGACATTAGTAATAAGCTGAGACGGTAACTACATATGTATTTTATTATTATAAGGGTACAAACAGTCGATTGTCAGTGAATAAAAACCACCATTGTGGTCTCACACGTTTTCCAGTAGCCAACTATTACATACATATGTAGACTGATTACACTGTTTGACACGAAAAATGGTTCAGAGACGAAATATGTCTTTTCTTATAGATCTATGCCCAGTGAACACGAATCTGGTAATAAAAAATGTTGATTGGCTCGAGATTTGGAGATATATGTGTTTTTTAAATCGCGCTATTTTTCTATGTCTTGGTGTTGTTCAGTTGATGTCTCAAAATCTGTCAATATCCTGTTCAAAATTAATATTGGAATCTATAGTCGGGTGTTTTATCTTTCATTTGTAGTACTTTTCAGATTTCAAATCTGTCTAAGTAGTTGTCCAGTTCAAATCAAAAGTCAAAAGTACGTATTTTCACTTGGGATTTTTTTCCCCCTGTTAATACTATTTTATATTGAGTTTTTTCTATGGAAACATGTTTATTGGGATAGTGTTCTGGCCACACTATTTTTTGTTTTCGTTTAAAAGGGTTAATTGGAAGTGTGCTGAATTTTAAATCGGTAAAATTGCGAGCAAAAAGCTCCTACTAGTATTATAGTGTAGCCAGAACACTATCCCAATAAAAATGTTTCAATAGAAAAAACTCAATATAAAATAGTATTAACAGTGGGAAAAAATCCCAAGTGAAAATACGTACTTTTGACTTTTGATTTGAACTGGACGACTACTTACGAGAGATTTGAAATCTGAAAAGTACTACAAATGAAAGATAAAACATCCGACTATAGATTCCAATATTCATTTTGAACAGGAAATTGACAGATTTTGAGACATCAACTGAACAACACCAAGACATAGAAAAAAATCGCACGATTTAAAAAACACATATATCTCCGAATCTCGAGCCAATCAATATTTTTTATTACCAGATTCGTATTCACTGGGCATAGATCTATAAGAAAAGACATATTTCGTCTCTGAACCATTTTCGTGTCGAGCAGTGTTATTGTACATATATTTTTTTTTATAGAATAATTGTCAACAAACAACCGTCGGCTTTTAATGAAAAATTGTCTAGTAAAATAGTAGAAAAGGCCAAAAATATACTGAGCGAATTAAACATAGTACAGCAGCGTGCTGTATTGAAGTCCTTAACAGCTAAAGATTACATTCTCATAAGGGGCATGCCAGGAACCGGTGATTATTCTTATTTTATTTATGTATGTAATAAATTTTCATATGCCTGTTTACATGTTTTTGTGATATTTCAGGCAAAACTCAGACATTGGTCGCATTGGTGAAGCTGTTGGTCAAGTTGGACATGTCGATTTTAATAACATGTCAAACTCACTCGGCTGTAGATAATATATTTATAAAGTAATTATACATATTAATATTTGTTGCTTTCATACGAGGTGCGGTGGAAGCATTTAGACATTTAGTTGATTATTTTAATTTATATGCTAATTTTCAAGCTACCAATTGTCCAATTGTTTCCACACCTCATCCAGAATGAAAATGATTTATTTATTTAATTTTTTTTAGACTAAAAAACAGTAATATCAAAATGCTAAGACTGGGCGCTTCTAACAAAATACACAAAACCCTTCAACGATATACAGAAACAGAATTGACCAAAGGGTGTGATTCCGTGGATGCGTTGAAAATGTTATACAACAGTATTGTAAGTATTCATTGGTTTTAAAAGGGTACGATTTAACGGTGCGTTTAAAAAATAACTTTGCTCCTGAGAACGAATCATTTGCGCATTAGAATAAAAGAAATTGCTCATTAAATAAACATAATTCTGTTTAATAAAAAATGTTACATTGAACGATATTTTATTTGTAAATATGTTTCGATCATTTAACAATTAAAGGTACAATTGAAAAACTCCCATGATTTCAACTGCAAAAAATTCGCAGTTTAATTCACAAACTCTTAACTCGCGAGTTACTAAGATTAAACATCTACTATACAGAGTGGGCCAATTTGGATGGTTGCGGGTTGAGATGTTGCTGATCCTATATGCGATATCTTTAATGCTCAGCATTAATGCGCGTTTCATTCATTTTAGGTTGCTTTATATTTATTTTCTATTATGAAAGAAACTAAAATAAAGGTATTAAAATGCTGACCTGATTTAAACAATAGATTTGTGATTTTTCAAATGATCAAGTATTTTTATTTATTTAGTATACAAATATTATATTAAAAAAAAACATAAGACCTTTTTATGTGTTCTTTTTTGTAATCTAATCATATATTTTTTCTGCTGCTTTTTTTTTAAAATCTAATATATAATTTGGAAATAAACTTTGTATATACATATGTATGGATCCTTGATTGTTCGTTCGTAGATCCGTGACGTCATCGAACAAATGATTCGATTTTTTTTTTCGATTCATAGACGCCGATTTGATTTTTTTCGATTAAAAGAATTCAAAGTCCCCGCATGGGGCGCAGCCGACATCTAACAAATGATTTTTCGATTCATAGGCGCCGATTCGATTTATATTTTAAAGGACAAAGGCTCAGGGGGGCGCGGAGGGTGAAGCTCTAGAAGGCAAAGGCTCAGGGGGGCGCCGAGGGCGAAGCCATAAACGGCAAAAGGCTCAGGGGGCGCCGAGGGCGAAGCCCTAGAAGGCAAAAAAATAAATAAACAATTTTTTTTTTAATAAAATGTTTACTATTAGATTAGTCATGTTTAAGCGGTTTATATTACAAATACCGAGCGAAGCCGGGTAATACAGCTAGTATATAATATATTAGATATTATTTTTAACTGTAAATTTATATTTTTTTAATTTATACAAATTCTATGAAATGCTTACAATATATGTATACGATTTTTTTATTTATAAAATGCTCATTTAAATTGCCCCGTTTTAAAGTGTTTTCTAATATTAGTCATTTCATAAATTTTATTCGCCTTTCAGAATGTAGTTGGTGTAACTTGTCTCGGCTCAAATCATTCTCTTCTATCGAAAAGAGTTTTCGATGTTTGCATAGTGGACGAAAGTACACAAGTAAGTCTACATGACCGTATTATTTTATTAAATTACTTAGTTTTATATGTTCATAATACTCTGTACAGGTTCTTCAATGTTCCGTATTGCGACCGTTATTCGCTGCGAAAAAATTCATCCTCGTCGGTGATCCCGCTCAGCTTCCGCCCATTGTTAGAAGTTCAAAAGCCAGGTTTATACAAACACTTTTGGTGTTTGTAAATTTTTAGCGTTGCTATTTCATTATTTCACATTTTATATTGCAGAATACTTGGACTCGATGAAAGCTTATTCTCACGTTTGGACGGTTTGAACTCAACGGTATCTCTCACTTTGCAATATCGAATGAATGAGACAATAACGGAAGTAGCCAACCGTTTAACATACAACGGTCAATTGAAATGTGCAAATGAAAACGTTTCAAACTATACGATTAATCTTAATCCACAAGTGAATTTGATTTTATTATTTTATTTATTTATTTGTATTGATCCTATTATCACACTTGCCTATTGTTTCAGATTTGTATGAAACAGAAAGTCAACGCATTTTTATCCGAGTGTTTTTCAACAGCCATCGAAGACTCTGTTGTGTTTTTAGATACAGGAAATACGTATTCCAGTTGCAAAAATAAAGAAATGCACAGTTTATATAGTTTTGATAATTTAGATGCGGCAAAATATAATAATATCTGCGAAGCTTTGATTGTTTTAAATATAATACAAGTTCTATTAAAGGTAAAATATTTTGTTTTCGAAATTCTAAGATAAGTCCTCCCCCCAAAGGAAATCAAAATAATTGTAACCATAACAGTGTATTCATACTATCCAGCACAGTACGGCAGTGCAGATGAAAAGACTACTTCTATTCATACTATACAGCAGCGCACGTACAGACTTGTTTTTGCCGAGTGCAAGGCAAAATCAACTTATATATACATTACAGAGCGCGACAATATGACGCAATGTTGCTTGCGTCGTATCGTCGCACCGATATTGTCACAACATGACGTTTTCGAAAATATGCATATGCGCATGCGCACTTTCTTTAGTGCGCGTGCACTCTACTATGACGTCACGTCGTGCGTGAATATGTCCACAGTGGCCGAAGAAAACCGGTTCTGCTTGATGCGTTTCGGTGACATGTACTGCTGTATAATATGAATAGATTGCGTCGGCTACTGCTGTTGTGTCTACGCTGTGTACACATGACGGAACATATAGGTAAATGTTCCAAAGAATACTTTTCGTACTGCAGCTGCCGGTCTGTGCCAGTATGAACAATGTACATGAGTGTTAAAATCTTTATTTGCATAGAATAGAATCGCTTTGTAAGACGAAAATAATAAGCTCTTTTAAAAGAACTTCAGAATTCTTTAACCCTTTGCCCGCGGCAATAAATATAGCGAACAAGTCCTGTTTCGCGAATTTGGCAATCGAGTTTTCGACCTTAAATACAGATTTTAATATTTACTCAAGTAACCA
This sequence comes from Arctopsyche grandis, assembly GCF_051622035.1. Classification (NCBI taxonomy): domain Eukaryota; kingdom Metazoa; phylum Arthropoda; class Insecta; order Trichoptera; family Hydropsychidae; genus Arctopsyche; species Arctopsyche grandis. The sequence continues at coordinate 1,472,180 of NC_135355.1, forward strand.
GATATGTTAATTATAACACATAAAGTATTATTTTAAACAATAAAATACATAATATATCTCGTAGTTTTGGCTTAATTGTCAAATAATCATTCTTCATACAATTGAGACGTATCGTCGCCATTGTTCAACAGACGTGACGTCACATAAACGAGGTTTCAGTATGGTTCCACAAAAAACTAATTTTGACTGGTATATATTCATTTTAAGCAAATTGAATAGATGGCATTCAACTCTCAGTAATATATTCAACCAATTTTGAACCTTAAAACAGTTGAAATAGGCGCATATAAGGCTCAAAATCCCGTGCAAAGTTCATAAATTCTATGGAAGACAGCTGCGCTACATACTTGTCGCGCAAAGCTTCCATAGAAGACGGCCGCGGGCAAACTGTTAATAGTTTTAAGTTAAACTGCAATTGTATGATATATGTATGTATGTGGGTGCTTCTTCAGTTCATTTTGGTTAAATTAGAATCTTCAATACAGTGTAATATAGATTTTTTCCAATCACTCTTGAAATCTATATATTGAAAATGATCTAATACATTATATTATGCAAATATTTGTTTACAGGCATCGATTAAAAAGAATCAAATTGGAGTAATTGCACCGTATCGTGAACAGATATCGTTATTGAATAAAGTTGTCAAGAGTCGCACAAAGAACGTCCCGTCCGTAAATAATTCCAATGATGAGAATAACAATGATATTGAGATTCAAACTGTTGATCAATACCAGGGACGGGATAAAGACATAATTATATATTCTTGTACTAAAACATATTCCGAGGAAAAGTTGTTGGATGCAAACGCATTTAAGGTTAGTTTTTTAAAAGCTGTTTATTTTATTCATATACATTTGCAGTTTGTATTTATTTAATCGGGTCGCTTCTATTTTAGGAAAATCAAATATTAGACGACAAGAGGCGGCTGACTGTTGCTATAACTAGAGCAAAATGCAAATTAATTATTATCGGTGATGTTAAGTCTTTGCGCTCATATAAGCCATTCAAAGAACTCTTTGATATACCGTTGTCAAAAAAACCAATTGGAAAATTTATCTCCATTCCTGAATTGATGAAGAATAAAAAATTCTCTTGGGAAACATTGGATATATTTTAATTAATGTACATACATTGATGTAATTTTTTGTTTGTTTATTATTATTTTACTTGTTAATTATAATGCTTGCTTTTTTAAATTTTTATTTTTGTGAACGTTTTTTCCGTATTTAAATTCTGTTGTTTTTGTTTTTTATATGGAAATGCATACATAATCAAATTTTTGAAATTGGTGTTTTTTTTCTCCTGATTTTCATAAATTTCTGAACTGTCTGTATATTTAATTTAATTATAAATATCCTCTCTGCAATAAAACACGTATTGTAGATTTTAAGCCAGTGTCACGTTTATATAACGCTCTGATTTAAAAAATCACGTTTTTGACTTTTACCTGAGCGGAGATAAATCAATCTTTACTAAGTTTGACCCACTAAATTCGAATATGATAATGATTTTTGTTGGTTTGCTTTCGTTTATGAGATATATGTAAGTGTTTAAAAAAAAGGTTGTGGCTATTTGCAGGTACTATATCTTAAAAAATTCGTTAGATGATTAATTATATGTATTTGAAAGCAATAAAAAATCACAATCAATAAAGAAAACATTTGACTATTGATTCTAATACTGACTTTTGGCACAGAAATACTAGATTTTCAGTTAGAGAGAGCCGAAAATCTGTAAAAATTGCTGTATGTTTTTTAATTCATATTTTATTTTTATTTTACATATACCAGGAAGGCCTAACAGGCAGATCCCAATGCGCCTTCTTAGACAATTAATTACAAAAATTACAGAATTTTATTATATAAATCGTTGTATTATCAGAGGCTGAAGAACATGAAATAACAATTAATTAATTACATTATTAATCAATTAAGATACCTGGATATATATATATATATATATATATATATATATATATATATATATATATATATACATATATACATATATATATATATATATATATATATATATATATATATATATCCATATATAATCTGGATTTTAGATTTGTACATAATTTTTACAAATTGTCATATTAAAAAGTCATATTATTATCATAAAAATAAAAATAATATATACCAGGAAGGCTTGACAGGAAGACCCCAATGCGCCTTCTAGGACAATTAATTACAAACAATGCAGCATTTTATTATTACATACATCACTGTATTTCCAGAACCTGAATAACACGAAATAGCAATTAATTAATTAATTAATCCATTGAGACATCTATGGATTTAGATTTTGTACATAATTTTTACAAATTATACACACAATAAATACAGAAGATTTGTGACAACAGGAAAGATGATTTTTTGCCAATTTTGAGGAACCGTTTCAACAATGATCAGATAAAGATGGCAAAATTCTGATAAGAAACGATCGATTTGGAGTCACAAATACCCCCAAATCTAACCAGAAATTAACAATGAATTAATCAATCCATAGAGACATCTATGCATTTAGACTTGTATATGTATAATTTTTACATAAATCAAATACAGATATTCGTGACATAGTGGGTAGGATGACTTTTGCCAATTTGATAGAGGAACCGTTTCAACAATGAAATCAGATAAATTGGCAAACTCTGATAAGAAACGATCGACTTGGGAGTCACAAATATCCAAATTAGCACGGGATCGAACCCGGTAACCTCTCGGTGCTCATAACCATCTCATAACCGAGTCATATTCGAACTTTGAATAGTTTCCGCTACTTCAATTTATTTTGTTGCATTTATGAAATTTTCGAAATCCAAACTTCTGTGGACCGAGGCTTTATAGAAGTAGAAGCAATATGGTTTCAAGTCTGTGCGCTTTCATATATGATCAATAGACACGTATTTTGGGCATTTTGCTATTAATGCTTAATTGATGCTAAAATTCGGTATAGATGCTAAATTCGTAAAATATGTGAATAGATGCTAAAATAACAAATAAAAGTGAAATTTGCATAAAATTTATAAAATTAATAGACAATTTAGAAGGGTCTTCCAATTCCTTTGCCCATTTATTATGTGAAGAAATTGAGGGGATAAAACAGAGCTTGCAGTTTACCATAGACGGTGTTTTTCATGTCGAAACCAAGCAACTGCTTTTGTCTACTACTGTAAACAAAGGCTGCTCAAAAAAGCGTCTTAAAACTACTCAAGACTAAATGAGACAAATGTATTCCTCCAAACATTGAGTAAACTATTCAATCTATCTGTGCCAGGTACAACATCTAATATTAATGTTAAAGAAACAGTTTTGTTTTTTAGAAAACTGCCATTGTTTAATATATTAACAGAGGCTCAATGTTTGGAAGGATATCGGCACTTTTTTAGACAATTAATATAGAGGATATAAAAAGTGAATCCACGCCGGATATATTGCTATTATTGATGGCAACAAAAATTAAATATGAAGAGTTTGGTTGTGCCGCTCTAAAATCTATTTGGTGTCCCGTCAATAGTGTGGATGCTGAAAGGTATTTTAGTAAATATGTACAATATAATTGTTACCGATCGTCGCACGAATCTCAAAAAAGAATCTGTAGAAATATGCTCCATGTTGAGTTTTAATAAATTTTAATTGGTACTATATTTTTATATTCATATTTTTTGTCTTTGTATTTTTATATTCATGTTTTTTTCATTGTAATTTTAATAACAAAACATTTTTAAATTTTTCTATAATTTTTTAATTGTTGTTTAGTCTTTAAATTGTATAAAAATTGTCCTAAAACGCTAAAATGCAATTGACAAAAATAGATACGTGTCTCTAATGATCAATTTTGAAGTTTTACTTTCATTATGCTTGTCCTTATGTACACCCTATTTTTTCATGTCTGCCGAGGCTACACTTTTGAGTGAACGATTTAGAACAAATGCCACATTTGTACGGTTTATCCCCAGTGTGAGATATTTCATGTCTCTCGAGGTCAAATTTTCGAGTGAATAATTTAAAACAGACTTCACATTTGTGCGGCTTTTCTCCCGTGTGAATTCTTTCATGTTTCACAAGGCCGGAATTTTTCACGAACGATTTCAAGCAAACGTTACATTTATACGGCTTTATTCCAGCGTGAGATTTCACGTGTCCGTCAAGACTACTCTTTTGAGCGAACAATTTAAAACATAGATCACATTTGTAAGGCATTTCGCCGGAATGATGTCTTTCGTGTATCCTGAGGCTTGATTTTTTGGCAAATGATTTTAAACAAACGTTACATTTGTACGGTTTGACTCCGGCGTGAGAGTTCATGTGTGCAATGAGGTGATGTTTTTGAGAGAATGATTTTGTACAGATATGACAGTTGTGCGGTTTTTCACCAGTATGAGATTTCTCATGTCTCACGAGGTCAGACTTTTGAGTGAATAGTTTTGAACAAACATTGCATTCGGATGGTTTTCGTTGTAGTTTAGACTTGTCTTGAAATTTAATTTTATGTGAAACTTTCGGTAATGGGGGTTCTTCAGGTAGAATGTCAATTTCAATCATTGAAGTCACTCCTCCTGCACCCATCTGTAAAATAAAACAAACGCATATCACTTTGGAACTGTGTGATACTTTCACAGTGTGAGAAACGACTTAACCGGTGAATTTACGTTTTCAATTAAATTGATGTTTTGCTTAGAATCGTTTTGTTCTAAGGCATTACTTATCTCGTCATTGAGAGAGGTATCACTCGACTCGTCGTCGCAATCTTCCAATACAAATTCTTCCGTTTTGATTTCCAAACACTCATTTTTATTATTTAATCTTACTTTCAATGTTTGGTCACTTTGAAGACAAACGTTTCGAAAGGTGGTAAACAATTCCAGATTACTATCACAAGACATACATATCATATTTGGCAACGTGTCGTCTTTCTCGACCTAAAAATGATCAACGTTTAGACTGGATTTAGATGGCAATAAGTTAACCAAATAAACTGTGGTCTATAATTGACCTGAAGATGACAGCAGGTCCAAATCCGTTGCACCACTGGATGAGGATTGTCATAGATGGAGACGGTTGGATCAGAACAAAGGCAAAGTCTACACTCCATTGTGCAAAACAGTACTAAAGGCCAAACGTCAAAAATATGGCTTCTTCTTCTTCTTAACATTTGGTCTAAATTATATATATAGCTACGACTATAAACCATAATAGTAACAAGTCACTTGTTTTTATAAACATGGAAACATATTTTTTTATTTAGTGGTAAATATGCTATGATAAGACCTGATGAAGGAGGGGGGGTGGGGGTATGAACCAGGGCTCTCTAAAAGGCCCGTGTCATATTTGATAAAATTTTAATTATTGCAAATTTTTATGCTTTACAAAATTAATAATTATTTTTAGCATAAAAAGATGGCAAGTAGTCCACCTCACAGAGGGGTGACCGAATGTTAAAAAGTCGAAAATGTTCGTTTACCATGCATATATATGAAAAACGGTTAGTATACATATCAGTACCGTGCGGTAAAAGTCTCTTTCCCCCCGTCGTACATCCTCACTTGATTTGCGCGAGCAGGATACAACAAGAACAAGAGGAACAGGCTTTTCCTTCCGTATTCTGCTCGCGCACATTAAACAAGACTGTATGACAAAAAGAGAGATAATTTCACCGCATGCCACTCATATATATTATATATACATAGTACCGTTTACCATGCACCCTTTTTTTTGATCTTTCGACTTAAGATCTTTCGATTTTCGGTCCCGTGAGGTAGACCCCTCACAGAGTACAGCGGTTGGAATAATTGCCATCTCGCTTGCACCAACGCTATCTGCGTCACAAATACGGACCACGAGAAAGCTTTCCTAACGCAATTACCATTCGAGTTAGTACGTTTAGATAAAAAAAAATATTGCGATAGAAAACCAATCCTTATAAATGTGGTGAAATAAAAAAGCTGGCCAAATAAACGCATAATAGCATGAAAAAAAAAATATATTTTTGACTTTTAAAATTCGCTAGATAATTAATTATAAGTATTTTAAAGCAATGAAATATAACAATCAATAGGAAAAACATCTGACTATTGATTCCAATACTCATTTTGAACACAACAATACTAGATTTTGAGTTAAAAACTGCAAAAGCCAAAAAACTGTAAAATAGCGCATTTTTTTAAACACTCATATCTTGTAAACGAGAGCGAACCAACAAAAATCAAGTGGGTCAAACTTAGTAAAGATTGATTAGCTTACACTCTGGTAAGTCAAAAACGTGATTTTTTGTTGCTCGGTGTTATTGGTCACAAAGCGCTTGCCCAAAAGTCACTATAACGGAACATCTGGCAACCGAAAAGTTTATCATACTAATAAAAAATCAAGTGCCAAATATTCCGTATTCGTGATTTTCATGGCAAAAATTGTCTTTTGGGCGATCGCAATGTGACTAATAATCCAAAACATTTCCCTAAATTTTTCGCATCGGTTAAAAAAATCGGATCGTGAGATCTCTAACATTATTATACGAATTTTAGTGTGATATGTTTGAAAGTGTTCGAATCATCTCACTTTAATAAATAATAAAACATGATAGAAATTGAATAGGTACATACATATGTAGGTGGTATATAGCAAGCAAAATTTCCCTTGAAAATGATATTTTGTTAATACGTATTGTGTTTTGTAGTTTGTACATATGTACATATTTTTATTATTATTATTTTTACAAATATACATATATACCAGGAAGGCTTGACAGGAAGACCCCAATGCGCCTTCCTGGACAATTAATAACAAAAAATGCAGCATTTTATAATTAATCTCTGTATTTCCAAGAGTTGAAGAACGCGAAATAACAATTAATTAATTAATCAATTACAGAATTAATCCATTGAGACATCTATGGATCAATTCTTACAAATTATGCGCACAATAAATACAGAAGATTTGTGACAACAGGAAGGATGAATGAAAGATGATGTTTCAGCAATGATCAGATAAAATTGGCAAACTCTGATAAGAAACGATCGATTTGGAAACACCCCCAAATCCCACTGATCACTTGGTGCTAAACATACACGCTACCATTAAGCCATACTGCTGGCCATATGAAGATGATGTAGGAAAACTGAATATGCTATACGAGTTTATGAAGAAGAGATGAAATCAAAAACGATCCTTGCTCGAGTTCGGCATTAAACAACATCCATTCACATGGATGTATTGATAAGCGAAGAGGTTCGGTGATTACTAGTCAAATGTGAACCAGTCACAGGACAACTGGTTGCTCTAGAACGGTCACTCGTGATCATCCGTCACGCTAAAACTGGTCACACCCTAAAACTAATTCGAGCAATTTTTAATTTTTGCGTGTGACCAGTTTTTTCGTGACCAATTTTTGGGTGTGACCAGTTTTCTCGTGACCAGTTTTAGGGTGTGACCAGTTTTAGTGTGACGGGTGATCATGAGTGACCGATCTAGAGCGACCAGTTGTCCTGTGACTGGTTCACATATGACTAGTAGTCCGTTTACCAAGCGAAGGTTGTATCCATTATTACCAATTATGACAGTACGTGATACATATTTACATAAAATATATCAAGAATCAAAATAAAGTTTGAGAAGCAGAGATAATCATCGAGAACGAGGCCGCGTGTTCGGCAGTTGTTGTCGTTATTTGCTATCTTGTGTTTCTTGCTGTCTTCTTGTATGGTTTTATTTTATTTATACCGTATTTTTATTCCATTTTATATACTTGCTTACCAAAATTATAGTTAGTAGACATTTTTATCAAAATAATTCCCACATGAGAGATTATAGACTGGTTATACATTTTTTTACCAATTGATTATATTAACCAACGAATACTGGTTACAGTGTGCTCCTGGGATTGTTCAACTTTTTTACTAGCCTCCTCTTACTTCACTTTTTAGCTATTCGAAATTGTAACAAAAAACACACATCCAATCTACCACTATAATTAAATATTTGTTGAAAATACTACAACTTCTTGATCATTTATCAATTCATTTACATACGTACTATTTTTTATTGTAAAAATAATCTTTACAAATTATTCATCTTTTACGTTGAAAGTGAAATTCTCTCATATTTTCAATTGATTTGAAATAACCAATGAAGCAATTAATATAATTCGATTTGTGATAAATATCTAATCAGCTCTTGCCCTTGACACTAAAATATGTTGTGCAACATCATTTTTATATTTGAATTTATTCACACAATTATTATTTTTATAGTTTTTTTGATACATATACTTATATTGAATAAATAATTAAATAAGTATTTTGTTCTAAATTTTTAATTGTGACCTTTGTATATTAATCTGCGCTTTTATGTGCAATATCTAATAAGTGTATATTAGCAAATATTTATGTATTTAAAACGCTTGCTAACTCAAATGGTATCTTATAAGTTATTATTAGAGGCACGTATTTTTGTCAATTTTCATTTTGCATTTTACCGTTTTAGGGCATTAAAAATGTTCAATTTTAGCATTTATTTTAATGAAGAGTTTAGATTTAAATAATAAAAAATTTCGATGAATTTTAATAAAATTTATATACATATATACAATTTAAAGACAACACAACCATTAAAAAATAATAGAAAAATTCAAAAGTATTTTGGAATTAAAATTTCAATGAAAAAAACATGAATATAAAAATACAAAGACAAAAAATGTGAATATAAAAATATAATACCAATTAAAATTTATTAAAACTCAACATGGAACATATTTCTACAGATTCTTCTTTGAAATTCGTGACAATCGGTAAAAATTATATTGTATTTACTAAAATACCTTTCAGCATACACACTATTAACCGGACACCAAATAGATTTTGGAGCTGCACAACCAAACTCTTCATATTTAATTTTTGTTGCCATCAATAATAGCAATATATCGGGCGTGGATTAACTTTTTATATTCTCTATTAATTGTCTAAAAAAGTGCTGATATCCTTCCAAACATTGAGACTCTTTTAATACATTAAACAATGGCAGGTTTCTAAAAAACAAAACTGTTTCTTTAACATTAATATTAGATTTTGAACCTGCCACAGATGGATTGAATAGTTTACTCAATGTTTGGAGGAATAGATTTGTCTTGTTTAGTCTTGAGTGCGAGTCTAGTTTTAAGACGCTTTTTTGAGCAGCCTTTTGGATACACAGCTCCAACTGTCTTCTTTTATTTACAGTAGTAGACAAAAGCAGTTGCTTGATTTCGACAGGAAAAACACCGTCTATGGTAAACTGCAAGCTCTGTTTTATCCCCTCAATTTCTTCACATAATAAATGGGTAAAGGGATAGGAAGACCCTTCTAAATAAATAAACTATTCGCATATTTTACGAATTTAGCATCAATTAAGCATTAATAGCAAAATGCCCAAAATATGTGCCTCTAGTTATTATGTATTAGAAAGTGTCGAAATAACATGTTTGAATTAGAAACTTATTAAAATTCAAATTTCATTTAATATAATAATGATTCAAACTTCATATAAGTGTACATACATTCGTACTATAACATTGAAAATTTGTTTTATTTTAAATTTTATACTCTATATTTAGATTGATTTTCCCAGCACAATAACAAACATGTTTATCAACATATGACCCTTTATGCATTTGATAAACATGTTTATAGTGATGAAACTGACGACACTGCAAGCCTTTTAAAACGTAAATACGAAAATATTTACTATGGTTGGGTCTCATTTCTATTCATTACATTTCAGAAATGGCGATCTTGCGATTTTTCAAAACTCCGGCATATAGCCAACACAAAACTGGCGAAATTCTCAAAAAATTACAAAATGTCGACACCCGTGTGACGAATTTAATCGTAGAAATGTGTTACCACGTGGAAGTGAACGACCTGAGTAAATTATCATCGGAAGACCGGGATAAACTTATATGGCTTTTGTCACCACCGCTAAACTTGGATGCAGTCAAATGTGAATCGTCCTTTACAATGCTGGGAGAGAATCAACGTGTCATAGAATGTGGTCCTAGGTATCATCATTTTATAATAAAAAGTTGTTTTAAGTCGATGGATATTTTTTAATATACGTGTATATTTACAGGTTTAACTTCTCTACGGCCGATTCTTCCAATGCGGTTCAAATATGTGAGAATATTCATCTGTGTGGTATTTCAAGAATCGAAGTCTCTCACCGTCATCTCATTACTTTGAACCAAGGAGTCAAGTTTGATTTCGACTTACAGGAATTGTCAAGTATTTTATACGATCGTATGACCCATTGTGTGTATACAAAAGAAAATTTACCAGTTAACAGTTTCAACGAAGCATTGAAAAACAATCCGGAACCGTGGTTCTCGGTGCCAGTGTTGGAACAAGGAAAGCAAGCGTTGCAAGATGTCAACAAGAAGTTGGGTCTGGCTTTTGATGAATGGGATTTAGACTTTTACACAGAAATGTTTTCAAAAAAATTGAAGCGGAATCCAACCAGTGTTGAATGTTTCGATTTAGCTCAGAGCAATAGTGAACATTCTAGGCATTGGTTTTTTAAGGTTTAATGTTTGTGTTTACATTTGTTTTCATATTTATGCGAATGTGTTCTAATTATTTAATATACTTTTGCAGGGAAAACTTGTTATTGACGGTGCTGAATGCGAAAAATCTCTCATAGAAATGATTATGGATACTCAAAACACGTCAAACAACAACAATGTTATTAAGTTCAGTGATAATAGCAGGTATTTTAATTTAATAAATCAAACATATAGCACAGGGCAGAAATAATAAGACGATAATTTTAGTGCTATTGATGGATTTTCACATGAGAAATTATACCCGACGAATATATCTGGTCCTGGAAAGATGCAAGTTCTGAAAACCAAGTCTGATATTATATTTACAGCTGAAACTCACAATATGCCAACAGCTGTATGTCCGTTTAGTGGTGCTACTACAGGTACTGGAGGTCGCATAAGAGACGTGCAAGCCGTCGGAAGAGGTGGACACTGCGTAGCTGGCACGGCCGGTTATTGCGTAGGAAATTTAAAATTACACGGTAAACAATCGAATATTATATTTGCCAGTAACTCTTGGGACATTTTACAAGTAATACTGTATTGCTTCATCATCCAGGCTTGGATCTGCCGTGGGAAGATGACGTTTGGCATTATCCATTCAACTTTGCTTCACCTCTCGATGTTTTGATCGAAGCGAGCAACGGTGCTTCCGACTACGGAAACAAATTTGGAGAACCTTTGATTACCGGGTTTGTGTTGTCGTATGGACTCAAAAATGCTGAGGATGTACGGGAGGAATATGTAAAACCTGTCATGTTCAGTGGTGGCATCGGTCATATGCCACATGACATGATTGATAAAGTTCCACCTTCCAAAGGTACCCGATCGATACAATGTTGTTATTTACTTGCTTATTGAAATTGCTTGCTTTATTTTGTTTCCTGAAGGTAATTTGGTGGTGAAATTGGGAGGACCAGTGTATAGAATTGGCGTTGGTGGTGGAGCTGCATCTTCGGTAGCCGTTCAAGGAGACGATGGACGAAGCGCAGCTCTTGATTTTGGTGCTGTCCAACGAGGTGACGCTGAAATGGGTAATCGGCTCAATCGAGTCATTCGAATGTGTCTAGAAGCTGATAAAAATCCCATATTAGGTAATATCAATTCTTGTCTTTACTTGGGCTTGGTGCAAACGATCGACAAGATTAAATTGAGTTGGATCTTTCTGGCGAGTTTAATAAGGCAAAATTCAGAACTAAAGTATCAGGAGCACAGAACGTATACAGGGTAGGTGTATGTCGGGACTTCGGGTAGATTTCGCTTAGTGTAAGTGCGAGCAGTGCGCACGCATAAGGTACACGTGTCGTTAATCTGTGGTTCAGTCTGTCTGGCGCTTGTTGATCGTTTGCACCGCATCGCTTTACTTATACACACCTATTATAATTCTTTACAATTGTATATAGATAATTGTGTTTCTCAAACTCGTCTTTAACTTATTGGGCGACTCTCTATGTCTTCCAACGCCTTCTGGGTTGTCCTATTTTTAGCAACCTTTCTGAAAACGTAATGTAATTTCGTTTTAGCTATACACGATCAAGGTGCTGGTGGAAATGGAAACGTGTTGAAAGAGCTCGTAGAGCCTGAAGGAGCTGCAATATTCACAAAAGAATTTAAACTTGGAGATCCTACAATAACAACAATGGAACTTTGGGGAGCCGAGTATCAAGAAAATAATGCTCTTTTGTGTTCAAAACAGGATAGGAAAACACTCGAAGGTAGTTTTTTTTTTAGAGCTTAAAGGTTCTTGAAATATGTAATATTGTGCGAGTATATCTAAACTTTTAATATATCTTAGATATCTGCACCCGAGAAAGGTGCCCAGTCTCATTCGTGGGCGAAGTTACAGGCGATGGCAATGTTAAACTAATCGAAGACTCGTTTGGAGATGTAGATTCATATAAAAACAATACAAAAAATGAAAATCTTCCGTTTGATCTATGTTTAGAGACTGTTTTAGGTAAAATTAATTTATGAAAGAATCTTCTAATGAATCTATTATTATATATAAAATTGAAAAACATAATTATTTTAGGTAAAATGCCTCGAAAAGTTTTCAATTTGACCAATCAAACTCCAAGGTTGAAGCCTTTGATATTACCTTCGAATCTTAGTGTTTTGGAAGCTTTGAATAGAGTGTTCAAACTGGTGTCTGTAGGAAGCAAAAGATATCTCACAAATAAAGTAGATAGATGCGTTACTGGATTAGTGGTTCAACAACAATGTGTTGGACCTTTGCATACTCCGCTTGCTGATTATGGGATGATAGCCCTGTCGTACACTGATCTTGTCGGAGCAGCTACGTCGATTGGAACACAACCCATTAAAGGGTTGATCGATTCAAAAGCAGGTGCCAGAATGGCCGTTGGAGAAGCCTTAACAAATTTGGTAACTCATGTTTTTAAATATTGAACTCTAATGGTCACACGTTTAACTTATTTTTAATCATTCAATGTTTGACTTTCAGGTTTTTGCTGGCATAACTTGTCTTTCAGATGTTAAATGCTCTGGAAATTGGATGTGGAGTGGTAAAACTGGCGATGAAGGTGGAAAACTGGTAACAGCTTGTCAAGCTATGTGTGATATAATGTCAAAACTTGGTATAGCCGTTGACGGTGGAAAAGATTCTTTGTCAATGTCAGCGGGAGTTAAAGGGAGTAGAGGTAAATAAAATGTGAATTATCTACATACATGTTTTCTAGTTTTATTTTGATATTAATCCTTAACATTTGATTTTTAGTCAAATCTCCTGGAACGCTCGTTATTTCAACATATGCTCCTTGTCCAAATATAAAAGTTAAATTGACACCCGATTTAAAGGAAGAACGATCCGTTTTGATCATGATACCTGTTAATCCCGGAAAATGCCGGTAATTTTTGCTGTAAAAATAAATATACTATTACTATTTTATTAATACGAGGTTTTACATTTATTTAATTTAATCTTTAGATTGGGAGGAACAGCTATAGCTCAGTGTTTTAAACAACAAGGAAACACATGTCCAGATGTGGATGATCCTATTAAGCTTAGGAATATCTTTAACACTACTCAAACTCTACTCAAAGGTTAGTTAAAGTTATATTAAAGTTTTATATTTCAACATATTATATGATTTAATATATAATTTGATTGTAGAAGGAGCTTTGTTATCGGGTCACGATATCAGCGATGGTGGTTTGATAACTTGTATACTAGAAATGGCTTTCGCTGGTCTTCGGGGGGTTCAAATCAATTTAAATCTACCGAATGCTAACTGTATCGAAGCTCTTTTTAACGAAGAGCTGGGAATTGTATTGGAAGTTAGCCAAAATAATTATGAAGCATGTATTGGAAAGTTCTTAGAAAATAACATTCAAGTGCATAATATTGGGTATACAAGTGGAACCGGCATGAAAGCACCTGTAAAAATATCATACAATGGTGATGTCGTTTTGGAGTCGGAACTTTTTAACTTGTTCCGTCTTTGGGAAGAAATAAGCTACAGGCTAGAACTGTTGCAAGCTAATTCTGAATGCATTGAAGAAGAATGGAATGGTAATTTGATATGTATTAAATTATATTCTCTTGTTGTAGGTATACAGAGTACAAAATATACAAAACGTTTTTAATTATTATAGGTTTACAGTATCGCTCCGGACCAAAATATAATATTAATTTCAACTCTGAAATGGTGCTCATGAGAAGTTCTAGTGTAATAAGAGTCGCTGTAATAAGAGAAGAAGGTTCGATGATAATATTTGTGTTGTGTTTGATGTTAAATTGTACGATGAATTATTAATTTCATTAATTTCCTTAGGTACAAATGGAGATCGTGAAATGATAGCATCCTTAATGAATTCGAAATTTGAAGTTCACGATGTCACGATGAGCGATTTCGCAGGAAAAGTTGCAATGGACCAATTTCGAGGAATAGTTTTCCCGGGAGGCTTCAGCTACGCGGGTAATTCGAAAATTTGAGATATTAAATGTCGTCTGAGATACTAAAAGTTCGATTTTTTTTTTTTTTAGATACACTAGGATCAGCTAAAGGATGGGCTGCTAGTATTATTTGCAACAAAGATCTGATAAAACAGTTCAATCACTTTGCCCATGGTCGAAAAGATACATTTTCACTTGGCGTGTGTAACGGTTGTCAGTTGATGCCGTTGATCGGATGGATCACTACAGATTCTGATGCAACCAATGTTTGTAACAGTTCTCCAGAAATAGCTCTCGATCATAATAAATCGGAACGGTAGTATATAATGATTTTTTTGATTCATCATTGACAAGTTCCGTCAATAATATGTAATATATTTTAGATTTGAATGCCGTTGGTCTTGCGTTTCGATTAATCCTGGCAAAGGTACGACTGTTTGGTTCAAAGATATGCAAGATTCCCAACTGGGTGTGTGGATAGCTCACGGTGAAGGAAGATTTACGTTTAAAACGTCTGCCGTGTTGGATAAACTCAAAGTGAACGGGCAAATATGTCTCCAGTATGTGGATGACGATGGAAAGTGTACAGAAAAATATCCGATGAATCCTAATGGAAGTCCTCGTGAGTCTTTCGTTTATATCGAGTGCGAAAATACTATGGATGGTTTTTTGATTGATAATTTTTTTTGCAGTCGGTATAGCTAGTGTGTGTTCAATCGACGGGAGACACTTGGCGATGATGCCTCATCCGGAACGGTGCACTCTCAAGTGGCAATGTCCCTACAAGATGAACTATGGCGGAGAGGAGAATTCGAACTCTCCGTGGCAAAGAATGTTCGATAATGCGTACATGTGGGCATCTAAACATGTAGATATGTAATAAAATTCGTTTCATAAGAATGTTTATTTATTATTTTACCCATTATTTAAGACATTATACACATTTACCTAAATGTTCAGTATAAACACATGTAACTCATATAGATTGCTCACGTTCATTTCAGAATAGTTGTGATTTAAACAGTAATTTAAATCAAACGAGAAATTTAAATTTTATCGCTAATTGATCTAAATATTCTCAATTTTTCTTCGGTATTTGGTGGAAGAAAAACAGCTCATGAAGCGCATATGAATATTTTCCTATTATTGATAAAGAAATAAGTTCTCTTTTCAATTTAGCCTGTTATCTTTATAGTTGGAAAATGAATTTCAAAAGAAATCAATTTATAGAGCAAGATCTTCGATAAGCGAAGAAAAGAAAATTGCAAAATGATGCTAATAAAAAGCTTGTAAAAGAAGTGTTTTCTTATAAAAAATATGCGGCAAATTTCTGATACTGAGAGAATCATTTAAAGTAAAATTTAATTGAAGCGTAATTCTCATTCAAATTAAATACATAATTGTTTTATCTTATTTATCGTTCCAATAATAACTAAAGTTGTATAGATAGGCCCTTCCATAGAAATTATATTCAATTTGAAAGTAAAATAGGATCCGAGGATTTTAAATATTCTTTTATTTGATTTTTTCACCTTATCTTCATTTTTATGTATTATTTTTCGTTTACAATTTTTTATCATGTTTTTCTGCTTTTGATTTTTTATTTTATTTTATGCATGTTATTGTATTTTATTTTTGTGTTCTTCTCTTTTTCAAATGTAGGTCATCGTGGCGCATTAGGTATCTACATATATATTGCGTCGAAAGGGTCGCAACGTTAGTTCAGCTGTAAGTCAATTCTCTTTACTGTCGGTTGTTAGTGCTCGGTACGTGTGTTTATTTACATTAAAATCATCAATTTAGCAATATGTAATCAAATCTATGTTATTCATGTAGGAATATAGCACAATTTGTGCTATTCCGAATCAAAAACAGTGATCTCATATATTTCACAACAATACAGAAGTCTTACGATGGCATTATCATCGCTCCTGTACAAACATGCAGAACTCGAGGGCAACGCCCCTTTGACTATTCCAGAAGAAATAGTTCATCGCTCGATCGTAAAATGAACGAAACCCAACAGTGATGTCATCATGCAACTGCAACACGTGTCCAACACGACAAAGACGTCTGCACGTGGCACACGTGTGTAGGAATCTCGTCGTCGTCATCGTCATCGAAACCTTCGAGAATATTCCGCAACAACAAAATACATCGAGCGGAACACCATCAAGCATTCCAGAAAATTCGACGCCTCGACGAAAACAAAATTCCTCTCGTACGCGTCAATAACCACTTCCATCAAGCATTCCAGAAAATTCGACGCCTCGACGAAAACAAAATTCCTTTCGTACGCGTCAATAACCACTTCCACCAAGCATTCCAAAAACACTATAAAAGGAGGTACAACCCAAACAAGACCAGTCGACCCACAGCAGCAAGCGTCGACACACAGCAGCAGACCAGTCAACATACAACTCCTGACCAGCCACCACTACACTACGCGGACTTGGAAGATCAACCAGCCGGACGAGCCAGCAACACACTGCCGTATCCAGAGACCTTCCGTACATAGCTGAATGCTGAGCCAGCGACACTCTACCATATCCAGAGACCGCTGAACGACATACTTTTGCCCACAAATACCATACCTTTGTACAACCATAGGCAAACAATAAAACTTTATAAAACTAGCACAACAGTGTTTCGTTAGGCCGGGATACGGTCAACACACATGTAACCCGCCTACATTGGTACTACTCCGACGTGATCTACGCAACCTTCAGATCATCCAACAGCGCTGTCAACACATCGCTACCCCGCCTACATTGGTGACCCCATCTTTGAACCACACAACAGTGTTTCGTTAGGCCGGGATACGGTCAATACATCGTACCCCGCCTACATTGGTGACCCCATCTTAGAACTACGCAGCCTTCATAGCAGTCAACAGCGCAGTCAACACGGCAGCCCACAGTGCAGCCTCCACAACAACCAACAGCCGCCACGACAGCAGTCAACAGCGCAGTCAACATAGCAGCCCACAGCGCAGCCTACATAGCAGCCCACAACGCAGCCTTCATAGCAGTCAACAGCGCAGTCAACACGGCAGCCCACAGTGCAGCCTCCACAACAACCAACAGCCGCCACGACAGCAGCCCACAGCGCAGCCTACATAGCAGCCTACATCGCAGCCCACATAGCAGCCCACATTGCAGCCTACATAGCAGCCCACATCGCAGCCTACATAGCAGCCTACATAGCAACCGCAGACTTCACGCAACCGCAGCCTTCAACGCAGTCTACAACGCAACCCTCAACGCAGACTTCAAACGCAGTCCGCTACATGTCCCCACAACTAGTGACCATGTCAAACAACTCCGCAGCTTTCGCCACAACAAGACGCAACCCGGAGACAACAACCAAATGGATCCACTACTGTTGATCCGCCAGCACCGCTCATCACACCTTCGATGATTCATCACCTCGATGAGCCCATGCAGGACGCCGCAGCCTGCACAACAGCACCGTCCAAACCATCACGCAAGATCCGCTGTCGAGACAACTAACTCCAGCACAACCAACGAAGACCAGCACTCAACGCACTTCGTCAACCAACGTTCTTCACGCAAGATCCGCTGTCGAGACAACTAACTCCAGCACAACCAACGAAGACCAGCACTCAACGCACTTCGTCAACCAACGTTCTTCACGCAAGATCCGCTGTCGAGACAACTAACTCCAGCACAACCAACGAAGACCAGCACTCAACGCACTTCGTCAACCAACGTTCTTCACGCAAGACCCGCTGCCGAGACAACTAACTCCAGCACAACCAGCAAAACAGTCACGCGAATGACTCCACGCAGAACACAGCAGCCTGCACAACAGCACCATCCAAGCCATCACAAACCTTCACTACCAACGCAGCTCGCCCAAAATAAGCAACCTGGTAGAGAACAAGACTTGGACCGGCATGCAACACAAGACCCGCTGTTGAGACAACTTTCTCCAGCACAACCGGACAAACAACGACGCCATCGAGTCAATAGACTCCAACACATCGAGATTCCCACAAAATCACACACATCGCTAACACTCACCGGAGAGCCATGTAGGAATCTCGTCGTCGTCATCGTCATCGAAACCTTCGAGAATATTCCGCAACAACAAAATACATCGAGCGGAACACCATCAAGCATTCCAGAAAATTCGACGCCTCGACGAAAACAAAATTCCTCTCGTACGCGTCAATAACCACTTCCATCAAGCATTCCAGAAAATTCGACGCCTCGACGAAAACAAAATTCCTTTCGTACGCGTCAATAACCACTTCCACCAAGCATTCCAAAAACACTATAAAAGGAGGTACAACCCAAACAAGACCAGTCGACCCACAACAGCAAGCGTCGACACACAGCACCAGACCAGTCGACCCACAGCAGCAAGCGTCGACACACAGCAGCAGACCAGTCAACATACAACTCCTGACCAGCCACCACTACACTACGCGGACTTGGAAGATCAACCAGCCGGACGAGCCAGCAACACACTGCCGTATCCAGAGACCTTCCGTACATAGCTGAATGCTGAGCCAGCGACACTCTACCATATCCAGAGACCGCTGAACGACATACTTTTGCCCACAAATACCATACCTTTGTACAACCATAGGCAAACAATAAAACTTTATAAAACTAGCACAACAGTGTTTCGTTAGGCCGGGATACGGTCAACACACATGTAACCCGCCTACATTGGTACTACTCCGACGTGATCTACGCAACCTTCAGATCATCCAACAGCGCTGTCAACACATCGCTACCCCGCCTACATTGGTGACCCCATCTTTGAACCACACAACAGTGTTTCGTTAGGCCGGGATACGGTCAACACATCGTACCCCGCCTACACGTGTAAGGATACATTGTATCTGCAGTGACCGCAATCTTAAATGAACGACGTTCTGGCGCTGATGCAATAAAACAAACGATGCCCAGAGCTGAGGTCAACACACGGATAAAACACGTGTCCCGAAAACAGGTTAACATACGGATAAAACACGTGTCCTGAAGGCAAATACATCTGCACACGACACGCCTAGAACTTCCGTATATAAACCAACGCAGCATCTCCAGACGCCAGAGTGAACCTCTGGAGTTCAGTCAGCTCATTTCTCCGAAACTCAACTTCTTCGTACACACAATTACAACTATAACAATTGAACATAAATAAACGTTCCTCTTAAAAACACAAACAGTGTTACCATAGGCCGGGAATCGGTCGAAACCTATCACCCGCCCTATATTATTTTTTTTTTATTTATGGTCGATTAGTTTTAAACAATTTGGATTGCAGCCGTTGGCTTACCTAAAATTACAACTTAAGAGGGCTGGACACCAGCGATTTGTCCATATAAACGTATTACACTTCTCCCTTCCTCAATTATGGCACTAGAGAAATTATTTTTTAATATGCTATGGATATCCACCATAGACATGTTTCTATCTTTTTAATTTTTTGATTAGTTATTTTTTATAAGAGCTAGGAGCCACCAAACATCTATAAAATCGTCTCGTTTTTATACCCATGAAAAGAGTCCAGCGTGCTTATTTAACGGTCGATTTAAAAAAAAAAAACGCCGATAGATGCACAGACAGAAAGTATCTTTCTCATGGTAATTGGACTATTCGTCACATTGGGGTGGTCACAAAGACAATTTTTGCCATGAAAATCGCGAATACACAATATTTGGCACTCAAGTTTTCGTTACTATGATAGTTATCGTTAGTATGATGGACTTTTCGGCTGCCAGATGTTCCGTTATAGAGATTTTAGTGACTTTGTGACGAGTAATTTGTGACCAGTAATCACCGAACCCTTTCTCATACCGATGATGAATTTTTTTTAAAAATTGGTCCAGTTTTGGAGGAGAAAATAGGAGAATACGAAACCTCGATTTTGTCGATTTAAAATACGTATTATCTGGTGGAAGCGCAATTGTCGCATTCACTCAATATACATATTGATATATATTGTCGCATTCACTCAATATATACATACACTTAATATATATATTGAAGAAAGGAACGGTAACATAATGGCGGAGGCTCCATTTACTTATATTGATGACCAAAATGAGCAATATGGCGAAGTATGAAAACGATCGGATAAGAGGCAAACTTTTTCCTGAATTGTAATCGTAAGTGAAACGTAAAGGAGGTAAGTAAAAATTAAGGTTTCGGGTGTACAGCCCTCTTAAGAGAGCTGTACACCTGAAATCTTATTTTTTTATCGTTCCTTTCTTCGATATATATATTGAGTATATTATGGAGGATGAACGAATGAGACGACTGGTATGTTAATGCACGTGTTTATTATATGACAACTAAAGGCAGAGTGAGTAGTGGCTCTCCGAACCCAGCCGAGTTGGTTCCCATTCGCAGGAAGGCAACCAAACTCGACCATGTCGTATAAGCGAGCTGCCACAATATGTATATATTGAGTGAATGCGACAATATATATCAATATATATATTGAGTGAATGCGACAGTTGCGCTTCGACCAGATAAAACGTATTTTAAATCGACAAAATCGAGGTTTCGTATTCTCCTATTTTCTCCTCCAAAACTGGACCAATTTTTAAAAAAATTTCATCATCGATATGAGAAAGATACTTTCTGTGCATGCATTTATTGGCGTATTTTTTTTTAAATCGACCGTTAAATAAGCACTCTGGACTCGTTACGTGGGTGTAAAAAAGAGGCGATTTTATAGATGTTTGGTGGCCCCTAGCTCCTATAAAAAATAATTGGATAAAAACAATGGTGGATATCCATAGCATATTAAAAAATAATTTCTTGTAGGCGGGGTACAATGTGTTGACCGTATCCCGGCCTAACGAAACACTGTTGTGCTGTTGTGCAGGCTGCTCTGTAGGCTGCGATGTGGGCTGCTATGTAGGCTGCGATGTGGGCTGCTATGTAGGCTGCGATGTAGGCTGCTATGTAGGCTGCGCTGTGGGCTGCGATGTTGACTGCGCTGTTGACTGCTATGAAGGCTGCGTAGTTCAAAGATGGGGTCACCAATGTAGGCGGGGTACAATGTGTTGACCGTATCCCGGCCTAACGAAACACTGTTGTGCTAGTTTTATAAAGTTTTATTGTTTGCCTATGGTTGTACAAAGGTATGGTATTTGTGGGCAAAAGTATGTCGTTCAGCGGTCTCTGGATATGGTAGAGTGTCGCTGGCTCGGCATTCAGCTATGTTCAGAAGGTCTCTGGATGCGGCAGTGTGTTGCTGGCTCGTTGTTCGGCTATGTTCGGAAGGTCTCTGGATACGGCAGTGTGTTGCTGGCTCGTCCGGCTGGTTGATCTTCCAAGTCCGCGTAGTGTAGTGGTGGCTGGTCAGGAGCTGTATGTCGACGCTTGCTGCTGTGGGTCGACTGGCGTTGTAGTAGTAGTAGTGGGTAATATTTTATAGATAGTTCCATGGAGTTTACTCCATGCCTATCGATCTAGCGAATTATCTGGGATCCGATTCGCGGTGATGTTGTGGTGCGGGCTGGCGGCTGCTCGCATTGCTGATTTGGATGGCTAGAACACTAAGCATAGGTTAGTGCATTAACTATGGGATACTGTTACGGTTAGTATGGTTAGTTTTATATTTAGAGGCTATAGTATTATGTTAGTGGCTTGGTTAACTTAACTTATGGTTACTGTTGTCATAATATATATTTACAGATTAATTCTATCTATCCTAGTTTAGCCTATACCCATCTTCAAGATGTCGATGGGCCTTTGATTGATCGTGAGTTTGGTCTCACCGAGGGAATTTATAAGAGGGTTGTCTATCTTGCCGAGAGACTTGAAGTAGTTCACGGCAAGTTTGTGTACGTGTTTGTCAAGGTGGTCAATGTTTAGGTCATTGTGAATTATAGTGTTTCTTGTGTACCAGTCGTAGTTGCCCGCGGCACGCAAGAATTTGTTTTGAACTGTCTGTAGTTTGAGTATGGATGTATTGGAGATGGTAGTGTGAGCCCACACGGGGCTCGCGTACGTGATTTGTGGGCGGATGATAGATTTATACAGCAAGCACTTGTTTTTAAGCGAGAGCTTGCTGTTGGGTTTGCATAGTGGGCAAAGCTTTGACGCAACTGCCCTAGCTCTGCGCACCGCGTTAGTGATGTGGGGTCTCCAGGTTAATTTGCGGTCGATTATTACCCCCAGGTAGCGGGTAGACGTGGTCCAGTTGACTGGTTGGTCGTTTATAATGACTGGCTTGGCTGGTTTGCACCGTTTTTTGCGTCTGGAGAAGAATATTGCCTGACTTTTATCCGGGTTGATTTTCATCAGCCATTTATCGTACCACGCTACCAGTTGGTCCGAGTACTTCTGGAGGGCGAGTGAGACTCCCTTGGGGCCGACGGAGCTCGCTAAGATGGCCGTGTCATCGGCGTACTGTGCGATGTTTGTGTACCTATGTGTAGGAGTGGGTATGTCGTGTGTGTAAAGGTTGAATAGCGTGGGGCCGAGGATGGAGCCTTGGGGTACGCCAGCGGAGATGCCTCGCTGAGTTGAAATGCGGTCCTTGAGTTTGACCTGAAATCTCCTTTCTCTTAGGAAGGATGCGATGGATCGTATTGAGTGGGGGGTGATGTTGGCAGCAATCATTTTGTAAAGGAGGCCAGAGTGCCAGACTTTATCGAAAGCTTTGGAAATGTCTAGGAAGATTGCTCCAGTAGACATGTTGTGGTCGAAGCCGTCTATAACGGTTTCAACAACTCTGTGAATCTGGTGAACGGCAGAATGTTGGGGTCTAAAACCAAATTGTGTTTTGGGAAGAAGGTCAATTTTTGCGATTTCGCTGTTGAGATTTGAGATTAAGATCCGTTCCAGGATCTTACTCAGTGAGGATAGCAAGCTGATTGGTCGGTAACTTGTTGCGAGGGAGGGGTTCGAGTAGGGTTTTCTGATGAGAATGACATTAGCGAGTTTCCATTGACTCGGAAAATAGCAGATTCTGTTGGTGGCATTTAGTATAGCTGTGAGTGCAGCGATGGCTTTTTGAGGGAGTTCTTTTAGAGCTTTGTTGGAGATTCCGTCAGGGCCAGGGGCCTTTTTGGCGGCGATGCTTTTGATAATATTTTGGACTTCAAGCGGCGAAGTGGCGACAATGGGTACTGGGGCTGGGTTTTCGAGGTAGCTATTGACGGAGCTTTCAACCATTTGGCAAAAGTCGCTTTGCAGATTAGAGTTTGAGAGCGAGAATTGGTCCTGGAGACTGTCAGCTAGGGCTTCCGCTTTATCGGCGGTGGAGTAGACAAAATTATCTCCAACTTTGATCCTGTCGATCCTATTGCCGTTGCTTCTGAAGATTTTTGACAGTTTCCAGAAACCGTTATGTCCGTCTTCTAGCGCTCTGAGTTTGGTATCCCAGTTGTCGTTTCGTAGTTGCCACAAGGCGTTTTTAACGTCTTGTTGAAGTCTGTTCATTCGCTGTTTGAGGATTGGGTCCTTGTTTCTTTGGAATGCCTTCCTAGCTCTATTCTTAAGGCGAATAAGATCGCGAATGTCGGGTGGTAAAGCTTGCGGGTGCAGGGGAGAGTGGGGAGTGGTGGTGGTGCTGGCCTCTAGGGCTGACTGTATTTCGTCAGTGAGTACGTTAATAGCCGAGTCTATCTCTTGGGTGGTGTGAATCGAGTGGGGGTAAGTGACGGTGTGATGAAGGAGAGTTGAGAATTTCTCCCATGATATGGTACTTCGGAGGATGGGGTTTATAGTTACAGGGGTGTTGGTGAGTTCTAGTATGACCGGGTGATGGTCGGAAGAGAGATCATTTACTACAGTCAAGGACTGCGCACCTGGAAAATTTTGAGTAAGAACGATGTCTAAGATATCAGGTCTACCTTTGAAGTTAATGGGGATTCTCGTTGTTTGGGTTGTACCTCCTTTTATAGTGTTTCTGGAATCGCCTGACCGATGGTGGTGGTTTGTTGATGCGTAAGAAAGGAATGCACTGTTGTCGAGGCGTAGTATTTTCTGGAATGCTTGATGAAAGTGGTCGTACGAGCATTTAGTTGTTGATGCGTACAAGGGGAATTTGCTTTCGTCGAGGCGTAGTATTTTCTGGAATGCTTGATGGTGTTCCGCTCGATGTATTTTGTTGTTGCGGAATATTCTCGAAGGTTTCGATGACGATGACGACGACGAGATTCCTACATTCTTATGTACCATAATTGAGGAAGGGAGAAGTGTAATACGTTTGTATGGACAAGGTGCTGGTGTCCAGCCCTCTTAACAATCGACAATACACCGGTGTATTTTCTATGAATTAGTTTCTCCAATCGAAATTTCATCATGATGCCAATAGCGTATTGCGAATGGTGTTTCTAGAGGGGAAGTTCCGATTTGTACATCAAAATGAAAGCGGCACAAAATGAGCTGACAGCTGGCAGCAGTGAGCGAGAGCACACGCTGTGAGAGTTAAGTTGGCAACAGTGATCGAACCGGCGTTCGGCGTCCGGCAGCCGGCGGCCATGTCGTCGCGAGTCAACGCGCTTCCGAACGTATGGATGCGAGTCTCTCTCTCCTCGTCATTGTCTGAGTGTCGCATCTGCACCCGCGTCTGAGCTCGCTTCTGGCCCAGCCGCGTCCGTTCCCGCTTCCGCTTCCGGTCTCGTCTCGTCTCAACCGGTGGCAACGAAACGCAACCAACATGTATACGGTGAGTCCTTCAGCCCCCCTTCCCCCTTCCCCCTTCCCCCTACCTCCTACCCGCCCGCTCCACTCCCACGATGATGTGAATAACCTCCTATCTGATGTGATGTGTCTGATGTGCTCGTTTCAGGGGACCACAGCGGAGCAGGACACGCGCTTCAGCGACAAGGAGAAGAAGCTACTGAAGCAGATGAAGTTCGGAGATTGCCTCACGCAGCAGGTGAACTTTTGACAACTCGCCCCATCTACGACCGTCGTTAAAAGCGGTTTCTGTTTTATCGATTTTTTTTCCCTCATACATTCGCTCTAAACCTAAACCTAATTTCGCATCGATGTAGTTTCGCCTGATGGGCCTAACCCACTGAACGATCTTTTGAAGTTTTGTCCGAAGAAGAATAGAACACCAGCGCACTGTTTATTATTATTCAATGCTAGGTTTTATTGTCGGACAATTTGACAACTGAATATACATATATATATATATACAGGTAGTGCTCGAGTTGTTTTTTTTTTAAACATTACTATTGAATACGCCCCCTGCCCTTTGGAATAAGTTGAATGACGCATATTTTCGACAAATTAGTAAATATACACATTTTGAAGTGAATGAAATTGATACATTTCCTTCGAGTGT
Organism: Arctopsyche grandis; assembly: GCF_051622035.1. Taxonomy (NCBI): domain Eukaryota; kingdom Metazoa; phylum Arthropoda; class Insecta; order Trichoptera; family Hydropsychidae; genus Arctopsyche; species Arctopsyche grandis. Next base: position 1,497,963 of record NC_135355.1, read on the forward strand.
TGATACGTCTTGGTAAAAGTCGGAATTCTCGACCCTCTAGGCTCGGAAGCGAGGCTCACTCCTTCCTGTCATTACTTGCTCTTTGTAAGTACTCTGTAAGTATTGCCGTGCCCTGAATTGACTCGACTTTTACCTGATGAAATACTCCGGTCGGACAGCATACGGAAGTATTCCACATGTTGCGAATGGAATATATACAGCAGCAGTCACATAAAACGGAACGCTTAAGCGAAACATGTTTTTGCGTGAAATTTCGTTAATCTTATATAAAAACAAAACCGAAAGTCATTTAAATGATAGGTTGTACCATAGTGCATTCGTATAACACCAAACGTGAAAAAAAAGGTGATAAAAATGAGTTGGGGAGAAATTTAATGGAGGGCAGATTTTACGACCGTGCGTTGACTTCATGGTTAAATGAAAGTAACACTATACATATACATTTTTAATTTTATTACAGTCACATATTATTATTTACAACTTATAAAAAATAAATTAATATTTTGTAGCGGCTCCTTTCGATTTTATAACTTCTTTTATTCGGTTTGGCATGGAATCTACTAAAGTTTTTAAATTTTCGATTGGGAGGTCTTCGTACCATATCTTTTCTATTATTTCTTTCAACGATTTAAGAGTAGTAACATTGTTCTTCCTTATCCTGTACTCGATACACATCCATAAATTTTCGATTGGATTTAAATCGGGACTTTTGCCAGGCCATGGTAGTGTCTTTACACCCATTTCTTGTAAATAGTCCCGAACCTAAAAAAAAGTAAAAAAAAAAATTCAGTTTTTTGATTGAAATTTTATAATTTATATTCAATGCTATCAAATAAAATGAATACTCACCAATTTAGCTCGATGACAAGGGGCAGAGTCATCTTGAAAAATTATATCATCGGAATATGAAAGGTGGTTTTCCATCGATGGGACAAAGCTTTCTTCTAAAATTTTTTTATATTTTTTTCCATCGATGGCACCTTGTAGAAACTCCAATTGTCCAATGTTATGGTACGAAAAGCATCCCCAGACCATTTGACTTGGAGGATGCGTAACAGTTTTAAGGGTACAATTTTCACTATACCTTTCGCCAACTTTCCTTCGGACATACGGAAAACCATCAGGGCTATAGAGGTTAAACTTTGTTTCGTCGGAAAGTATCACTCGTTGCCAATCTGATGGACTCCAATTTTCATGTGCTTTCGCCCATTCCAATCGATTGTTTTTCATTCTCTTGGTTAGTAGTGTTTTTTTTTGCAGCTTTCCGACCGTACAGTCCAGCTTCTCTGAGTCGCCTTCTTACTGTTGAGTCGCTGATCTCCATGGAAAATTGTGAAGATACATCTGTTCTTATTTCTACAGTAGTTTTGAATCGCTGCTGTAAAGATAACACGGTCTTGCCTCTCCGATGTGCATCTTTTCAGTCCGGTCCCCTTCTTACGATCAAAACTTCCAGATTCTCTTTTTTTTTCCAGTATTCTCGAAACAGTCGATATAGAACATCCCATTTTTTTGGAAATTGACCGAAAGGAAAATCCTGAACTCGCCAATGTCGCGATTTTTACACTCTTCTGCAATGATAACTGAGCTCGTTTTTTCATGTTGACGTGTTAAAATTCGAATTTGATGCTTTCTCCTCGAAAACCCACACTAAACTGAACGCAAATCTTAGATAACAATCATATTTAGAATATTTGGTCGTTAAAAACCCTACACATAAAGGGATAATCCTTTAATGGCCTCGAAGTCGTAAAATTCACAAGCGTTCCGTTTTATGTGACTGCTGGTGTATACACGCATTCGTTTGTGGGTTCAACACAAATTCGTCTAAATATGAATCAAAACGGGCACGCGTTGTGCCAAATTGATCGTTGTCTCATCTTTATTTTCACACACACACATCCACATTTTGCGTATGTATTTATTTCACTATCATTTGAATCCACGAAATTATAACCACACTTACCGAAATTCGGAATATTCCCGTACGCTGCCCAACTATCTGAAATTATATGCAAACCAGGCAGTATATGTCGGGAGTATTTCATCGGGTAAAAGCCGAGTTAATTCAGGGCACGGCAATACTTGGAGTAGTCGCAAAGAGCAACCGATGACGGGGAAGAGTGGATCGACCGAGCCTAGAGAATTCCAACTTTTACCAACGTCTTTTGTGTTGAAGGCCCGCTATTTCCAACTAGAATTAGTTCGATCGAACCCCAGTGGTTTGGTAAGTCTATCTCCAGGGTTCGGCGGATTCATATGATTCGGGTGCCAATTAATAAGGGTTCGATGAATGCACATATGAAGCTGGTGGGGGTCAGTACCTCCGACGAGGTTAAGAACCACTGCTCTAATATATCTTGCAACCATATAAAATAAACTAAAGAGGTCCAATAATGATTGTATTTTTCCAAAACTAGTTCCATCTTCTTCATTGTTGTTAAAATGTAAGCCACAATCTAAAATACTCGGCAGTTGGGGATTTCCATCTGGATGATTATAAATTCAGTCATTCCGGTGTAAACCAGTCTGTATAAATATTGACACAGATTACACGACCCGTGTTCAATGCATTTTTTTTTTTCAACGCTACTTGGAAAGGCTAGCGGGTGGTGTTCTTGTTTATTTTTTATATACTCAAAATACAACGCCTATTGGCGTATTTCAAACTTGTTGGCAAAACGCTGATCGGCGTTGGTCAACTTTCAAAGGCATTCACGTGGTAGCCAAAAAATTAAAAGCTCGTTATCATAGAATCGCTCTCAGCCTCCAAAAATGTTTGTTCATTGTTTGCTAAACTTCTTCTCTCTCTCTCTCTTTTCGATGGCTCGCTTTTAGACGATGCTTTTGTTATCAATGACCGTTGTTCTATGCTCGTTATGCTTCCTATCTTGCCGATGGGTCTCATTTCTTCAGTGGTGACTGGCCTTCAGTTACACGAGTGTGTGAAATGTTTTTTTTACTCGTGTGTGTGTGTATGTTACATTTAGGTGGACATGTCGAAGGTGAAGTTGGACGTGATAAAGCCGTGGATCACCAAGAAGATAACGGAGCTGCTGAACATGGAGGACGACGTGGTAGTAGAGTATGTCAACAATCAGCTAGAAGAAAAGGTATATTTTGAATGTTTTCTGACGTGCATTTTGTTTCAAACAGTGATAAATCATAGTATGAAGAGATACCACATAGACAAAAAAAAAAAAAAAAAAAAAATATTGGCGTCGATAGTTAAAATTGATTTAGTGTGGTAATTGTTTTTGTACCCGATTAGCTCTATTCGATATATGACGCGGCCGAAGAAGCTGCGGCCGAGCCGTTGGCGCAATCACTTGTCCGTCTGCCTACAACGTGTCCAGCTGCCGCCTGCTCTGCTGCCTTCGCCCCGCCTCTTTGCACTGGCCAATTATCTGATTTGAATGGTATTTCGGCGAATACTACCTAAGAACTATCCGGAATCTTAAATTATTCCTTTTCGACTTCGGGCTCCTTAACTTCATTGTTTTTTTATGTGCATATATTATATATATGTATAATACACACATTGCCAACCGAAAACATAATGAATAAATTTCTATTAACGCCGAAATTTTAGATCATATATATATATATATATATTAATTAGCATAGGGGTGATTTTTAACAGTCGTGAAATGTAACCGTGATCAGTTTTGGAGTCACGGTTCGCTCTGGAAGTTCTGCATAATTTGGGTAGCAAATCGAAACCTTACAGATTCACCAGTCAACGTTGGACTCTAATTTGTCACCGCTCTCTCCGCATACCCCTCGCCGGGTCGCCGTGGGACCGCCGCGACTCCTCAGCCGGACACCACTTCTCCTCCTCCTCGCTCTACTCTACTCTGCTCATCGTGTTCGTGTCGTCGAATGCAGCCGACAGCGGTGCGCCTCTGGTGCGCCTCCATTGCTATCATTGATTCATTTTTATTACACACTTGCTACTTTAGATTTTATAAACCGGTGGCTCCAAAATATGATACACGGTTGACATTTTGTCGTTTAGTCTTGTCTAAAAGAAAGAAAAGAAAAGAAAAAAAAAACAAACAAACAAAAAGGGAGTGCGTTGATACTGTTTCTGTTTTATATATTAGATATATTCTATATCGTACGGATGATTATATAAACCAACTCTTGCTTTGTTTGGTTTTTTTTTTTTTTTGTATATTGTAATTTTATATATTTGTATGATAAAATAATATTCGGACAGTCGATATATTCTTGCTAGAACTATTCTTTATGTTGTGGCCTACTGGAATCGCTCGAATTGTATGAAACTATTTTTAAATGATTATCTATATCATAAGAGTATATATGTATATATGTTAGTTTATTATTTTTAAAATATTGTAATTTCGCTGTTTTATAAACGTTCCGATTTTGCCTGTTTAGTTTCCATGTCCAAAGAAAATGCAGATAAACTTAACGGGTTTTTTAAATGGAAAGAATGCTAGACTGTTTATGGGCGAGCTGTGGGAGCTGCTGCTCAGTGCTCAGACTTCCGAAACCGGCATCCCCGAGTCGTTTGTACAACAGAAAAAGGAAGAAATTAAAAAGCGGATGGTGCGTATCATCGCGTTCCGACGTGTATACCGATGTGTGTGTGTGTGACCGATTTTTTTAACCGTTTGTTTGCGTTTGCAGGAAGAAGACGAAAGGGCTAAAGAGAATAAGATTGGAAGCGGCGGAAGAGAACGTCGCCGTGACCATCACAGGAGTCGTACCAGATCTAGAGATCGTCGCTCCAGAGACAACCATCGAAGGTAGTCGTCATTGTCGTGTTCGACATTTGTCATTGTCGTATTCGACACTTTCAATCTAATCGAGTTTTTTTTTAGGTCGCGATCTAGAGGCCGACGAGATTCGAGGAGTAAAAGTCCAGTGCAGAGGCAGGAGAAGAAGGACGGCCATTTGAGTCCGCCCGGTCTTGCCACCGATCTGCCCAAACACTTGTACAAAGAAGACGCCGAGAAGAAAGGTTTTTCTTGTGTGACGTTTTTGTGTGTATCCGATTAGGTTGTTGCTTAAAAACTCATCGTTGAATGGTTTTCTTTTACAGAGAACGGTAATAAATCGCCCGGTGTTCCCGCCGACGACAAGACTGCAAACAATCACAATGCTGAAAGTCAGTCGGATCGACGCTCGCTAACTAAAGTGCCCAATTCAAAGGACGAGAAGTCGAGCGTTGAAAAGTCTCCCAACGCTAGGTAATTTTAAAGCGCAATAATTAGCGATCTGTCGGTTTATTATGTTTATTTTTTTTTTAAATCACATCGATCGTTGCAGGCTGTCGAAAGGAAAGTCGGTGTCGCCGCACGGTGCTAAAAATGGAAAACCAAAAAGAGACTCGAGCTCTTCGAGTACGTCGTCGCACAATCAGACGGCGCTCGCTAAAAGAACGAGTCCCAAAAGACATTCTAGCACCGATTCCAGCAAGAGTGGTGCTCAATTTTCCCGTGATTTTTTGTTGTTGTTGTTGTTACGTCTGGTCTTCGATGGAAAATAATCGATGAAAATTGTGTTTCAGGGCGGAGTCGCAATAAAGACGAATCTGAAATTAGAAAGTCGTCGACGTCTGTTCAAAAGAAGCGGCACTATCGCAATAATAAAGATTCTTCTACTAGTCCTAGTCCTCATCGTCATTCGCGTAGAGATAGGTAAATATATACTAATTAGTAGTAAATTGTGTTTGTTTCATAGTGAACGGTGTTTATTTTGTTGTTTTATTTTATTTTTATAGCAGTCGCAGATCCCGCAGGTCCCTCGATCGCGATAGAGAGAGGGAACGTGAAAGGGAAAGGGAAAGAGAGCGGGAAAGGGATAGAGAAAGACGTCGCCGTGAAATGGAAAGAGAGAGAGAACGTGAACGAGATAGGGAGCGCCGTCGTCGTGATCGTGAGAGACGGTAAAAATCAGCCAGTTTATCGTTGCGTATGTGTGTTTTTTTGTGTCTTAATTTTTAATTCATAATGCAGGTCTCGGGAGCGGCGTCGGTCGCTAGAGAGAAGAGAAAGAGAGAGGAGACGGTCGAGGAGTAGGTCTCGGACAAAAAGATCCAGGGACAGGTAGCTTTATATTGTAATTTAAAATGTTAGCTCTTTGGCGTTGACTGGGTTTAAATTTTACTTGTACTTTTAATTGCAGACGTTCCAAAGATCGTCGCGTGTCTAGCAAGGATTGTGATAGAAGATCGAGGGACAGGGATCGAAGGTGGAGTCGGGATAAACGCGTCAGTCGGGATCGGCACTGGAGTCGGGATAGGCGTGTGAGTAGAGATAGACGTGTTGGTAGCCGCGACAGGCGTCTAAGCCACGAAAGAGCGAGTCGTGAAAGACCCAACAGCCGTGATCGTAGAGGAAGTAGAGAGAGAAAGCCAAGCAGAGAGAAGAGGCCGAGTCGTGAAAGAAAAAGTATAATTCAATTCTTAGATCCCCGATCGATTGGTATCGGTGGTAAATTTGATTAATTTATTTTATATTTGACGTTTCAGATTCGAGGGATCGTCCGGGATCTCGCGAAAGGCGTACATCCGTTGAAAGAATCTCATCCAAAGCCGGAGATAGTCGCAGCAAAGAGAATCGAGACTATCGCAGCTCAAGTCGAGCTTCCTCCGAAGCACCTAATGCTGCATTTAATAAAAGTGCAGATACAAGTAAAAATGACGCTAAAGCCGCTTCGCTGTATTCCGATGATGAAACGACCAAATTCAAACCAAACGAAAAGTCAGTAGAGCAATTCGCCAAGAGTTTGTCGAGAACTCCGTCGCCTTTCCTTAAGAAACATGAAATTGACGCGATGAAAGATGAAAAGTCCGAATCGGATAAAAACGAGAGTAGTAAAGTTTTCTCCGAAAACTCGTCTAAATCAAAAAGAAAAGCAGAGTCACCGTCGGATTCGGAAAGTTCCGATAAGAGCAGCACTGTCAAGTCTAAATCCAAATTGAAGAAGCGTAAAGATCGTACGCACACTAAGCATGTGAAGAAATCAAAGAAATCTTCGTCTTCTAGTGACAGTGGATCTGAACATTCGTCGTCTTCGGACTCGGAGGACGACAAGAAAAAGAAAACCAAAAAGATAGCGAGGAAAAAGAATGTCAAAAAATTGAAAAAAGTCAAAAAGACTCATTCTTCCAGTTCAGACGATTCTAGTTCCGACGAAGACGTCAAAGCCAAGTCGGTCAAAACTAAAAGTCGGTCGAGACGTGACGACTCCAGCTCGGACGAAAATAAAGTCAGCGCGTCGGAAGATCGCTCTAAAAAATCTCGCGTGAAGGACGCTTCTCCAGACAAATACAAATCTAGTAAGAAAGACAAAGAACCAAAGGGCAAAAAAGATGTGTCCGGCTCCGATGTAGAGATGCGGGGCAAAACGTATTCTGCGACTAGTCCCAACACCGATGTTGAAGTGTTGCCGTCGAAAGAAGACAGAGTAAAACCTTCCAGATCGAGATCAACGGACAGTTCTGAACCGGAGATGAAAAAGTCTAGAAAATCCAGCCGCGATTTGAGCAACTCGTCGAGAAACAAAGATAAATCTCCCGTCCCCGACAAGCACAAAAAGTCCTCTTCGAAACCAGACGCCGCCGACCTGAAAACCGGCAGCAAACCAAAGACTTCTTCCGGCTCGCAAGAATCTGGCAAAGCAGATGCCAAAAAAGGTCCGGTCGACGATGCGAAAAAGATTAAGAAACGCGAAAAGGACGTATCGTCCTCTGACAGCGACAAACAGTCGAAGAAGAAACAACGCAAGGACAAAAACGGTTCAGAGTCTTCGGATTCTGACAGTGACGAGCCAAAAAAGTCCAAAAAGCATTCAAAAAAGCACAAGAAACACTCGAAGAAGCATAAGAAACACAAAAAACACAAAAAGACGAATAAATCTAAAAAGGACAGCTCCGGCAGTGAGCCGGAAGTCGACGAGAAGGTGAACAATGAAGATTTGGAGAAAAAGCTCCGGGAACGAGCCCTGAAATCAATGAAGCGGCAAACGAGTATATCGACATCTGAGTAATTGTTTAATTTATGATTATTACCATGTTTTACGTTCTCTACTATATAGTTTATACATATAACCACACATCGTTGATGTTAGTTTTAAATATTAAAATTCAGTCAAAAATTACGCAGGTTCGACATCTGCGTAGCATTTCTTTCATTTAGTGTAAATTAATAAAGTAATTTGCGATTCAGTTCGCGAATATTTAACATATTTTAGCATATTTAATGTATGTATATCGTAAGGAAAGCTTATTGAAAATTAGCCCCCCCCCCCCTCCCTCTTTAAGTATTTGTGGGATTATGAAGTTTCAATTATGCTTTTCTGTCGTTTCTTCTCTTTACTTTTTTTTTTTTTTTTTAATTCAGTCGGTATGTGTATTTAAATATGTATATTGTTTTAACTAGGCGTGGAAAATATTATATATATATATACGAATGATGATTATTCCTGTTCACATACATATATCTCATAAATGTTGTCATATCATATGCATACATGTGTTTTTTCATCTTTGATTTATGTTACTCAAAGTGGAATCTGTGTTGATACATATTTCTCTTGTAGTTTGTCGGACGAGTAATTCATATTTAAATAAACGAATGCAAACCTCAATCTTGTTTTATTATTGAAAATAATGCACAAACATTTTTTTTAAGGTACAAAGTATTTTTTTCTCAATGTACAGTTAAATCGCACCCTCAATCATCAGTCCTGAATTAATGATATTGAGAAGCCGTCTGATGAAGTTCGCAGTACATTTATTTGTATTGTAGATATATAGGATGCAAAGAAAGCACATTTTAAAGTTGTAAAATAACATTTTTATTCGATATATCTTTAAAATTCAATATATTTGACTATAATAATTACATATGTAAAAAATTTTGCATAATAAAATGTAAATAGTAAAATAGCTACTCGTAGCGTAATATTTAAGTACATATACATATAGTATAAGGCAAGTTGATATAAATATTGTCTCTGCAGTGGACGGAATAAGAGTCAATAAGTACACGGTCTATCTAGTCTTTCAAGTGGAATTCACCAGCGCACTCTCTCTCGGTGCTTAAATGCATCGCGCATGACTACAAACCCTCAAAATTTTCATTAAAAATCAGTCAACGACTTATCGTCGATCGAACATATACATACATATATCAACGTTTATAAAATAACAATTAAATTAAATTGATTGAACCGGCAATATAAATTTGTATACAGGAATTGTACCGTATATATGTAAAGTTACATATCAAGGTTTTCTTTACAAACTATTCTTAATATTTATATAAAATTACATTATGGAATGTATTATATATATATATATTTAATACTTGAGGCCTCTTCTGGATTGAATACAATTTGTTCAAGAGCACCTTTTCTCTACTCGGACGTGTACACGTAGCGATTGTGATAAGAGAGCAATAAACGGTATATATGGCGTTAGAGTTGCGTCGTGATGACGGTCTTTCTATGGATGATGGTGATGTCTTTGTCTGTCGTCGTCGGAGAGCTCGGCTCGGACGTCACCAGCCACGGAGAGAGCTGGGTGATCGACTGGTTGGCTACTACGTCCGCCGACGGGGTTTGTCGTGCCGGTGTCACAGTTACGGTCGTCGCAGTCGAAGGTGGCTCGACTACGACTATAGACACGTATTGATTCGAGTTTGTGGTCGTCGGTTTGGGTGCTTCGATGGGTGATAACGGTTCGTTCAAGACTTTCGGAGACGGCGACGAGGGAGACGGCAGGTTGACGTTGCAAGAGTCGTTGAAGAATTTCAATTCGTTGTCTTTCGCTTTCAAAATATTGCACTTCAGCTGACCGGGCGGCAGAGGTTTCCCGCACGTGCCTAAATATTTAGATTGATTGTTCGGGATCTCGGCCGGGGAAGACGTGTCGATGAGTAGTTCGTTGCGGACTTCGTTTCTCGAGTCGTCTACGTTCAGTTTATCTTTGACTAAGCTCTTCAGCAGGTCGTTCAGCGGATTGACTACGTTAGTGTCGCTTCCTGACGCGCAACTACAAGACGTACTCTGGCTATTGTTTATGCTCTGTAAGAAATCCTTCTTATTGTCTTTCTTAAACAGGACTTTATTAGAGATGGAGTCTTCTTTAGAGACGTCTTCGATCGGAGGCGTGTCCGATAGATCGATGAGCTTAGTCTGCTCTGCGGACGCTCGCGCTTCGTTGCCTTCTTCCTCGTCGGAAGGCTTCGACGTCGATTTCAACGTAGACGAGTCGTATTGAGCGGCGGTATCGGTCGATTCTGCGGGCTCGTTCTGTGTCGAGCTCGTCGCTACGTTCTCCGTCGTCTTGCTGCCCTGCTTCTCCCTCTCTCTCAATACGTGCGATTGGCGGCGGGCGAACCGTTGACTGGGCCTACGTTCGAACTGAACGGTGCGACGAGCCCTATTCTGCTGCGTCGTCTGGTACTCGGTCTTTCCCGAGTACTGGAACCGGGATCCCATTCGGAAGAAGTTCTGTCGGGCCGACGGGCCTTTGATCGGAGCTCTCAATCTGAAGAAAGTGTGATGCTCGACGGCGCACTTCCACAAATGTTTGCAAGCCTTTTCGTTGTGAAGTCTGAAGACGAAAGTGTGCTCCTGCTCTCGGCCCTGATCGTCGTCTTCGACGACGACCAACGTCAGCTTTTTCTTTTTGAAGTCTAGCTTGCTGATCTTGGGCCAGAAGAAGAGGCCGATCTTTTGGGGACCTTCGAACACTAGGATGCCGGTGGGGGTGAGGCCGAGGTGGTATTCGCAGCCGTCTTTTCCCAACACTATGTGCATGTCCACGCCGTACATCTCCAGCCATTTGGCTTTGTTGAGGTAGTTGACCTCGGCCTGGGCCGGGCTGAGCCCCTTGCAGCGCTTGAACTCGTCCAGGATGGATATTTCGACGTCCTCCGTCTGGTTGGGGATGAAACGGAACTCGGAGACGGTGGCCGGGGTGTGGGAGGCGTCGTCGTAGTCGCCGAGCTCGGACTGCAGGGCGAGGGCGGCCAACTCCACGGCCACGGCCTGCGGGCACTCGAGCCGCCCCTCCAGGATGTCCTTCTTCAGCTGCAGGAAGAACTGGTAGCGGGTGAGCTCCTCCCTGAGCGCGTTCGGCTCCGACGAGTAGAACTTGACGCGCAGCCGCAGGGTGTAGGGCGGGCCGATCTTCACCTGCTTCTTGATGGTCTTGGTGGGGTCGAGCCAGTGCTTGACGTTGTTGGTGTCGGTGTACTGCAGGCCGAAGTAGTCCTTCTCGATGAGGTCCAGCGAGTAGAACACCTGCTCGTAGAGGTCGCCGGCGGCCGCCTTCTTGGGCAGGGCGGCCGGCAGGTCCGTGTCGTCCAGCAGCAGCACTCGGCACACCGCCTGCTGCTTGTCGCCCCGCGAGCGCCCCCCACCCCCGCTACCCACGCCGCCCCTCGCCCTGCCCCGCCGGCTCAGGAAGCGCAGCATCTTCTGACACTTCCCCAGCACCAGCACGCCCCCTCGACGCGCACGCTCGCCAACACACTTTGTTTACAACCACCACTACTGCCACTATTGCCACTACTCACACTACTCACACTTCTGACACTATATGACACGATCTCTCTCTCTCTCTCTCTCTCTCTCTCTCTCGTCGTTCACTCTCGTCACTCACTACTGAAAAGCTTCTGCCCTCGATTGTCCATCTGACGGGTGACCGTCACCGCACTGAATGTTAAAAAGTCGAAAATGTTTGTTTACCATGCATCAGTGGCGGCTCGTGAGCCTTCATAGAGGGAGGTCTGCATAGATTGATCGGTTTGTAACTAACTTTTTGACTATACCAGTTATCAAATGCAGACAAAAATAGTATGCATATGTATTATACTGGGAGATTTACAGCCCTGCAGCCCATATAGACGGCAAAAATAGCATGCATTTGTACTGTGGCGGCTCGCTTATACGACATGGTCGAGTTTGGTTGCCTTCCTGCGAGTGGGGACCAACTCGGCTGGGTTCGGAGAGCCACTACTCACTCTGCCTTTAACTGTCATATAATAAACACGTGCATTAACATGCCAGTCGTCTCATTCGTTCATCCCCTATAGTACTATACTGGGAGGGCTGTAGCCTCGCAGCCCATATAGACGAGCCGCCACTGAATTACATATTAATATTAGGGAATCATTCTGGGGTAGGGCTGTCAGATTTATTGATATCGAAACCGGGACATTTAATTGTATACCCCCTCCCCCCCCTCTCAGACACAGATATTACAATAATGATAAAAAAAATTGTAAAAAGCGTAAACTTAACAAATTCCATTTAATTAAGATCCTTGCTTTTGTAAACTAGTATTTCCTTTTTTTTCAGTTTATTTAGTTATTTTAATATTAAGTGAAATTAATTACATATTGCCAAAGAAGATCAAGAAGATTTCTCAATCTCGTTTTTCTTGCTTTTTTAAATGCACATTTATTTTATAAAATGGACGTTTAAATTGTTCCCTTAAAAATAACTCGATATTGAATTGGTATTGGTATTATCTACGTTTTTTTTTTCAATTTAAATTTATTTTTGGCTATAAATTACTACTTATAACGGTAATATACCGCCGCCAATATTTTCAAAAGCACGTCGCTCACAGTGGTTAAAAGTTTGGCCACCCATCTTATATTCCTACATTCTTATCTTTTAAAAAGGAAAACAAAACAGCCAGTGGCATCACTAGGATTGATGTCACCCGGTGCGCTAAGTCAGGATGTCAAAATGAAAACTATTGTAATTGGATTATTAGTCACATTGCGATGGTCAAAAAGACAATTTTTGCCATTAAAATCGCGAATACGCAATATTTGGCACTCAAGTTCTCGTTAGTATGACTTTTCGGCTGCCAGATGTTCCGTTATAGAGATTTTATTGACTTTGTGACCAGTAATCACCGTACCGAAAACTATTGCTTCGTTGAGTTTGTCATTCAAAAGAAATAATCGAGTATGGCCACACTGTTTTTGTCGATGACAACTGGCAGCATCGACGCGAACTGTCAAAACCCAGTATTTGACGAGTGGCCGATGGCTCGTTGTGTCAGTGGTCGATATTATTGATCGAAATCAATCAATCGTGAAGATGAGCGTGAGTCCGCCGCCGGTGAAGCCTCCGAGGACCGTCAAGCAGACCAGAGAGACGGTAAACCCTCAAACCCACTTCGCGTTTCGTGTACATATATAATATATATTAATCGCATACACCCACGTCTCTTATCTCGCATATTTGGTTACAGAGTGGTCTATTGATGACCGTCATAAGAACTCTATCGGCCAGCGAAACCAACGAACAACGCGATAGGGAAAAGGCCAAATTGGAAAAGGAATACAAAAAGTGTGACCAGAGAGTCGACGAGCTGGTGTCCGCCCACGATGCTGAGATCACCCAAGTTATGCAGGTGCGTTCAAATCGCCACGCAGACACTCCACTTTGTTTGTTTTCAATTCACTTGACGATACGAGTTGACGGTTTTTAGATATTTGGAAGTATATGCGGTGTGGTCGGAGCGTGCCGAGCTCGCGTTCAAGGAGTACGAGCTCGTCTAGTCGGATGTAAACAATTGTTGAGGTGGCGTCGGAACGACCTGCGTCGATTGTGCGGCGAAGCTGCCCAACACCGACACACTCTGCTCTTGTTGAATCAAATGTTAGTCTATTCTGAATATAGTGAGAGTAATGTATTTTCAATTCTAATGCTAGTTTTTATTTGTAGAGAACAGTTGACTGGCGTCGGAACTGAAATGAGTGGTCATCTGCAAAAAGGACACTATTTGAATGCGGCTACGGTATTGAGAGCTGCTCTAATAACGGCGCAGACAGATCTCTGCCGGGTGGAAGCTTTGCAACATTTACGAACAGATTTAGAGGTTTTTCTTTTTTAGGTGTCTTTTTAGGAGATATTTGTCTTGTTGTAGAAATTTATTTGATATATTTTGCAGTCCAAAAGGCAATCTTTGTACGACCGTATACTTGGACAGATAAATATAGCTCTATATCAAGTGCATCCAGAGGATTTTAGTTTGAAAAGGCAAGGCAGTTCGAGAAGACCTGGTTAGTTTCTATTGTCACTTTACTTATTTATTTACATATATACCAGGAAGGCCTTACAGGTAAACCACAATGCGCCTTCCTGGCCGATTACAAATTACAATTACAGTGCAGCATTTTTTTTTTATATAAGTCACTGAATTACGAGACACTGAAAAACTCGCAAATCAATGATACATCTATCAAATTATCTAACAAACTTATTTATTACACATTAATCAATCCCAAATTATAGGTGTCATATTGTATAGGAAGGATTTGAGCCAATTTTTTCCGGGAACCGTTTCAACAATGAAATCAGAGAAAGTTGGCAAACTCTGATAGGAAACGATCAACCTGAAGTCGCAAATCCAGGTCTGACCAACAGCATACTCTGAAAAATTCATTTTCACTCGAGGCCCGGCCCTGGGATCGAACCCGACGCCTCTCGAAGCTAAGCAGAAGCTTAACGACCGAGCTATGCTGCTGGCTAATATAAATACTGTTGCGTAGGGGTGGGTGGAGGATCCAAGTAAAAGGCCAAAGTCGTGTCACAGCATTTATTGATGATTAAGGAGATACACACACTGGCAGTGCTCAGTCCAGAATGTCTTGATATCGCCTAAGTACCGCCTTATAAGGGGCAGGTCTCTCAGGACATCTTCGACGTCTGATTTGCTTACCTATTGTTATGGTCACGTACTCGGATATGTCTTCCCACGACATTCGGTACCACGGTATAGGTCACTTCTGAGAAGGGACCAAATAGCGGCCATTGTTTAGCCTACATGCACTTAGAGTCTAGATATAATCCTTGAAACCAATTATAACGATCACGCAGTGTCTGGGATGCTACTCGGGCTAATCCGATTGCAACCACTCGGCGGCTCTTTTTAGTATACGTAACAATACTTTTGTAGTCTGGCTGAACTCCAGAAGCTCACTGGCGTCTGGGGCTGGTGCGATGGTTTATATCCTAGTCGGTTGTGCTAGCTTGTCTGTTGAGATCATACTCTCGGGGATTCCTGTGAGCTCGATATTATTTACCTTGTGTGAACGAAGATACATCAGGCAAGATCTGCTCTGCATACTCTTACAGGAACGCGATGATGCAATCGTACAACTTGTGTTTTATGACGAAATAGATGAGATCATCCTATTTTTTTTTAATGTGCAATAAATTTTTTTTAAGTCATGTCAAAAAGTTATTCTTCTTCTTCTTGTTAATGCCTTTTCCGCATCCGGACGTTGGCGACCACCTCGTGGATTATTTGAAGATATCCGCATCGGTCTTCGGTGGCTCGGAACAGATCTTCGGCGCTCATATCGGTCCACATGCGCATGTTTCGAAGCCAAGATAACTTTTTCCTGCCAATCCATTTTTTTCCTTCTATTTTCCCCATGGTTATCAAACGGAGAAATTCGTATTTTGGACCCCGTATCATGTGTCCGAGGTACTCGCATCTTTCTCCGCTTGATGACAGAAACAAGTTCCCTGCCTCTCCCCATCATGCCGAGGACAGCTTCGTTTGATATCTTTTTGGTCCACGGAATCTTCAGCATACGCGTGTAGACCCACATCTCAAAAGCTTCGATGCGGCTGATCATCTTGGTCTTCAGAGTCCACGTCTCACATCCGTGTAGTAATACTGTCCAGACGTAGCTTTTCGCGAATCTCAACCGCGTATGAAGATTGAGATGCTCGTTTGTAAGCGCCGCCTCCATTTTTACAAATGCTGTTCTAGCCATCTCGATGCGGATTCTTAGATCTTCATCTGGGTCCATATCTTCATTCAGCCAGGTACCCAGGTATTTGAATCTTTTTACTCTTTCTATCGCCTCTCCATCCAACGTTAGATCACCGGTGTCTGTTTGCATTCTATCTACCATCATAAATTTTGTCTTCTTTAGATTTATGCGCAGACCTCTTCGATTGCTTTCTTGATGTACACGGTCTAGAGGTCTTTGCAGGTCTGCTAAATTTTCAGCGACTAGTGCCGTGTCATCAGCAAATCTTATATTAGTGATCGTCTCGCCGCCCACTTTGATGCCCTCCGCCTCTTGGAGAGCATCGTGGAAGATGGATTCGGTGTAGGTGTTAAAAAGAGTAGGTGATAGGATGCATCCTTGCCTGACGCCCCGTTCTATAGGAATCTCATCAGTGAATTGATCATCGACACGTACCACTGCAGTCTGATTCCAATAAATATTTCGTAGCAATCTGACATCTCTGTCATCCAGGCCAATATTTTTTAATGTTTCCATCAGGCGAGCGTGTTGGACACGGTCAAAGGCCTTTTCAAAGTCTATAAAGCAGATGTACACAGGTTTACGGACTCCTCATGCATCTTTGAAGTAGTGTTTTCATACAGAAAAGGGCCTCTCGGGTACCCAAGCCTTGTCTGAACCCAAACTGCTCTCTGCTAATCGCCTCTTCACACGTTTTTCTTACCAAAATCTTATTAGCCAGCAGTTTGGCTTAATGGTAGCGTATATATTTAGCACCACTGAGGTCGAAGGTTCGAGTCCTCGTCAAACTGCTGGTTAGGTTTGGGAGTTTTGTGACTACAAATCGATCGTTTCTCTATCAGAGTTTGCCAATTTTATCTGATCATTGTTGAAACGGTTCCTGAAAATTGGTAATAGATCATTTCCTGTTGTCACAAATCTGTGTGTATAATTTGTAGAAATTATGCACATTTATCTGAAATCTATAGATATCTCTATAATTTCGTGTTTATTATATGTATAAAAGTTGTAATAATAATTGTACACAAAAATCTAAAAATAATCCATAGATGTCTCTATGATTATTATTTCTGTACTGATTAATTGTTATATGCTATGTATTCTGATTGTATATGTATTATTTTATTTCTGACCGTTATCGTACACTCGTCACATTGGAGCGATCTGTAATGACGAGTGTATATTGATTGTAACAATAAAATAAAAATTTTCACATTTTCACAGAATTACCACGACTAATCAGCAGTCAATCGGAAGACGGCATATTTGATATATCACCCCAATTTGAAATCGATTTAAGCGAAGATAGCAAAAACCTCAAAATACATTTAGCCATACTAATTGAAGCGAACGCAGTTATCAGTATGATGAAACAGTCTACGGAGGTTTGAGTCACATTATTTGATTTATAATACTTACTCGATTGAATCGTTTCAATGTATATATATTTTGTTTTTTATTACAGAGCATCAAAATTCACATGCAGACCGAATTGTTGAATGTAATTTCGAAAACGTCTCAGTATATACTAGACTTTGGCTCGGCGCAGTTGCCGTTGGCGCAGACTTCGTTCGGTGAACTGCTCACGGTAGAATCGGAAATCTCGAAGAAGAGCAAACTGGAGGCTCAATCTGCGCAGCCGTTGGTTGAACTCATCAGTCTGCTCTTGACTCAATGGAGAATTATAGCTGAAAGGCATGAAATATTATTGGAAATTTTGAAGTATTCTAATAAGAAATACAATGCGCCAGGTATATCCTTGTATACGATGACGCACTATTGGAGTAGAGTACAAGCAGTGGTACGATTATTTTTGAATTCCATCAATTTATCACTGTATTTATGTACTGTTATAATCCTCGTTGTTTACTTTTTCCAGCTTCAACTATTGTTGACGAATTATTTAGATATACAAAGCCTGAAATCGGGATCTCAACGAATGGTTTACCCCGAGCAACCTACAAATGTAGATATCAATTCGTATTTTGTCAAGAAGAAAACTCAAAGGTTGTTATTTATTGTATACTAACGGATATATGTACCTGGTGTTATCAGAGTTCCTAATAAAAATAGTCAAAAATCAACTATTAAATAGTTATTTTGAATTGGATAACGCCAGGTATACATTCAAAGCCTTGACGTAATGATGGCATAAAATTAAGTACATTTATAAACTTTATCTTGAAAATAGACTCGAGGATTGCGGTGAAATTTTATGAAACTACCCTTTTAGAGCTATTGCATACCAGCTAATAGGTCGTGGGTTCAAATATGCTGCTGGTGAGGTCTTGTGGGTATTAAAAGTACACAGATCGACCGTCTCCAGTTAGAATTTTCCGATTTTTCATACCTTATTGTTTCAAATCCAATAAATCGGTATCCCCCCCCCCCCCACAGTTTCTCCCAAATTTGAGTTATTAGCATCTCGAATTTGTTGAATCTTATAAATGCTACCTACATTATATATTTCTCGCAAATTTGCTGTGTATCAAATTTTTTGTTGACTGTCCATAGACGTCTCTATTGTATTCTATACATATACTGTTATGTTTGAAATATTGTTAGTAGTATGTAAAAAAATAATCTAATCATATGTGTCGCCTTGGGGTAATTCCATGTCATGGCGCATACGATGTATGCAGGGCCGCCGAGAGGAATTCCGGGCCCTATGACAAACTAAAAAAAATCTTATATATATGTAGGGTTGGAATTGAACGAAAGGCTGATGTATGGGCTATGGCTGAGAAAGGGTATGTTACGACTGATTGTGAGAAGGGGCAGGGATGTAACGGTTAGTCGCAGTTGGACCTGTGCTCCGCGCGGTTGGTCGCTAAACCTCCGCACGTATCGTCTTAATAAACAACATGACTGAAAACGCACGTGTTTGATCTTCACCTCAACCGCCACATTCCAACCGTGGTCCTGATTTTCTACCACATATATGTACTTTTAATATGCGAAAAATCTACCAGAACTATTAGAAAGATACCTATATGTTGGTTGTTTGTTTTTAAAATAATTGAATGAAAAAGTATGATATTGTAACGTGGGAACATGAAAGAGAGTATCCACTGTCTAAGTGCATTCGTGGGTGAACAATAGAGACCCCAGATTAGGCTAACGGGACTCAGTATGTTCCCAAACGTAGGATACGCTTGAGTTCTCGCAGAAAAATAGACTCACCACGGTAGACCTTTACGTGCCTAGACAATAGATACATAAATGGATCGGGGAAGCTGTGGTGGTTGACTTGTCCTTCAGATTATTCTGGAGTGAGCGGTGGATCCATGTGAACCTTTGGAATCGTTGAATCAATGCTGTGAAGCGACTTTGGCCTTTCATTTGGATCATTTGGATCCTACGTAACTATATAACAGGTATGATGTCCAACACGGGGCACCTGGAGTAGTCCGGGCCCTAGAACTTTACCCCGGCTGCTTCCCCCCCCCCTCGTCTGCCTTCAATGTATAAATAAAAAATGACTAAATGAGTTTTTTAAAAGTGGACTAAGTTTTATGCCTAAAAAGGATAGTAAATGTGATTTCATCTGGTTGATTGGTTTAAAATACAATAGGATAAACATTTATTTCTAGTAAAAAGAAGTGTCGTCTGTTCAAATTTTCCGGATCTGCCGTTGAGACTGTGAGCGCTTCAGTAGAACGAGGCGATGAAGCTGCTGCTGCGGGATACAAGCTCGTGTGCACGCCATCTCCAGAACATCTGACACATATTTACCACGTGTTGGACGACTTCATGGATGAGATTGAAAATCACATGGGGTATTCTGTCAACATAGATCATCTGCAGCATGCTTCGCCTACGAATATACACTATTGAATTATATTTTTACAGCGGTTCTGAATGCTCTCTGCGCGTGTACCTTGGCGAGCTGATACGTGGAGCTCAAGGTGAGCGCGCTGCCGCTCAACTCCTCGACCAGATCAATGAACTGTGCTCTGAGCACGGGGCGTGGAGGGAGTTGACTGTTATTCCGTTGACGCCTACGAAGAATAAAACCCTCTTTAAGGCAAATATCGGCTTTGAAATGACGTAAACAGTATGGAATAGTTGTGTAATTTTTTATGTTTGATGTATATTGCAGTGTGGTGTACAATCTTGGGAAGCTTGTGCTCACGCCTTGGCTGGTTGGATCCGATTGGGCGATATCGGAGCTCGTGCTGCTCGATCGGCCTTAGCGCCAGCACTGACAGCTTTGGCTGCCGCAGCACGACGAAGAGCTACTTATTTAGCACCTCATGCTCGTAGCAATTCTTGGAGAACTGATAATGACATCACAAGATTCTTAAAGTAAAGCTGAACAACTATTTAGTTAACTTCTTAAACTCTTTGCTTCTTATCTTAGTGATAGGAAGCAATTTGTTAGATATGGTATTTATGAATCTCCTTCATTTTTTACGCGATCTGGTGTAACTCAGGGGTCCACCTTAGGCCCTTTACTATTTACAATAGTTATTAATAACCTCCGCAAAGTACTACGCAATGCTTCATGTCTCTTGTTTGCAGACGGCGTTAAATTATTCTTTGCTGTTAAGGATGAGAGGCAAGCCTCTCTCCTTCAAGCGTATATTAACGCTGTTTTAGAGTTCAGTTCCAGTTTAGGCCTTGAACTGAATACTAGTAAATGTGCCATTATGAGTTATGGACGTGCGAATTCGCTATATTGTCACGGATATTCCATTGGATCCGTGTTGTTGAAGCGTGTGGAATCTATGGTCGACTTGGGTATCACTTTTGATCCTCAATTCATCTTTCACAACCACATCAAGACAGTCGCTGACGTTTCCTTTCGTCGACTTGGATTTGTCTTGAGATATGCTAGGTTATTCTCCAACCCCTTGTCTTCTCGCTTGCGTTTCAACTCGCTTGTTAGAAGTAAGCTAGAGTATAATGCGATTGTGTGGAATCCGCATGAAGCAAACTACTCTCTTATTATCGAAAAAGTGCAAAAAGCATTTCTTCGTTTTCTATATAAGAAAGAGTTTGGGTATTACCCATATCTCTATCCTACTCCTTTCCTTTTGGGCATGCTTGGGTATAATTCCCTTGAACTTCGGAGAAACTTCTCGTTAATTCGTTTCGTTCTCCAGCTACTGCGTGGTAATACGTCATACCCGTTGTTGCTGGAACAGTTGGGACTTTATGTACCTAATAATTATGTGCGTGGTAGATATCATCATTTGATGGTTGTACCTCCTGCTCGCACAGTTCTTTTCCGAATGGCTCCTATGCCAAGAGCTATTCGACTTCTCAATGAAATCGTTGCTGCCGTCCCTGAATGCGATATTTTCTACCTTGGTGAGCGTAGATTATAGGATATTATTTTAACATATTTATCTGGTAACCTGCGCTCATCATTACTTTCTCAATTTGAATGTGATGTATGAGTGGAATCTTAATCTACTCTCTTCCATTTGGGCCTCGCTGTGATTTTACTTTTTATTCATATTTTGTTTTATTTTGTTTTACTTTTTCTTTCTCCTTTGTACTATTTTAATTTTGTTCAATGTAAACAAAGAATGGGATTTATGGATTTTATTTTTGGTTTTTACACTTTTGTTCATTTTTTTTTCTGATGTATTATTTTCCTTTTGTTACTTTTTTATATTATTTTATTTTACCATGTTTTCTATTTTTATTTTATATTTTACTTGTTTTTATATCTTTATCAAATGTAGGCCATTGTGGCGCATTAGGGTTCTTCCTGTAATGCCACAATGGTCCAAAACTATTAATAAATAAATTTAAATTTAAAACATATAATGAATGAATTGCTTTTAGGTCGTTGCCGAACTGGCTCTTATTGAAGAATACTCCCACGAAAGGCAAAAAAGATACACAATTTATGAATGATGTATGCATTAATTTTCCTTTTTATCTTACACTGCTTGTTATGATGGCGTTACCATGTTAAGTTTATTTCATTTTTTGAAGGACTTGCAACGAAGTTACGAACGCGAAGCTGAAATATTAGGTTCGAGCCTCGTCGACGGCAACGTCTCTGAACAGGAAATCATCACAAATATAGTCACATTGAGAGACATTGCGATAATGTGTGAGACTATGGTATCAATAATGTTCATTTATTTGTAGACTTTGCTATTCCGTGCTATTTGTCGTTTCAACTTTTAAAATGTCCAGGAATGGATGTTCGTCAAGTTGAGCCATTGGAAGAGTAATGCCAAATTGAACGTGTTGAACGCTTCTAAAATGAACGGCGTATCGTCTTCGCCTTCACCGATGGGTACAAAGCTTAAAAATTCCGTATCGCTCGACGCTCTCCTGGCCGAGTTGACCAATACGGCTGCAGTATTCGAAGAGATATCTGATAATTGTCTCTTATTATTACATTTAGAGGTAAAACATCTATTGTTTTTCAGCCGTCCTATGCTCGAAGCGGGGACGCGACAATTGGTTCAAGTCCAAAAGGTTCAACGACAAAATGTACCCGACAATTAGTGCAATATTTACTTATTTAAATTTAAACTGTAACGAACGGTTTTACGCGCGTTATCTGATCTCGCGGTGGGAGATCCAGAGGGCGGATACGTCGTTCTTCTTCCAAGGGTCGGGTTATAGGGAAACGTGAACTAACCTTGGGATACAGTTTATATAGTCGGGGAGGTTCCTGACTGCAAATCGTCTCGTTGATAACAGCTTCCTCGTGGTCGGGAGCTGGCTCTGCGCTTCGGGCCGGTCCACTCGCGTCTGATGTTTCTTCGGAAACGGCGTGAGCAATACGAGGACGTTGGCTGGAACTCTTGGGAGAGAGTGATGCTGCACTCGACCTCACAGCGGTTCTTCAGCAAGATGGCGGATCTCTGGGCCCCGTCTCCCCGTGGAGACGTGCACAGGAGAGGTCCTTCTTCGGCGGGGGATGGCGGTAGAGAGACTCGCTCTCGATGCGAGCGCGCCTATATCGCGCTCTTTTCTTAGTTACTTTTTCCATTAAAATAGGAAAATTTAGTCGCTTGAACGTTATTTCCGTGGACATTTTGTCGCGTGAACATTTTGTGGCGGGTACATTTTGTCAGTGCACTAATTGTCGGGTAAATTTTGTCGTTGAACCTTTTGGACTTGAACCAATTGTCGTGTAACCGCTCGAAGCAGTTAATGGACGCCATGATTTTTTGTTTTTTTTTTTAGGTTAGGATGCAGTGCTTTTATTATTTGGGAAAATTGGGAAGTTCTTTAGGTCTAACGTCGGAGCCGGCACCGTCTGCATCGTCGACACACATTGTCCCCGAGTCTCCGGCTACGTCGCTTGCTCGTACTCTTCACGCCTTCTCCGAACACGTCGCACCCATTCTGCATCATAGGAGACGAAATGTACTACACTTGTATTATAGTAAAATAATGCTATTACTTTATTTTAATGAGAATTTCTGTATTTTTAGTATATAATGGAAGGTTTGGGCGAGATGATGTCCGCTGTAGTAGTGGGTAGTTGGAGAGTAGGAGGCTCTGCAGCCATCGGAAGTGCTGCTGCCCAATTGGAGCCGTTGAGGCATTGTTTAACTGCTGCACAAATTTCGCCCGACGGTTTGCACAAAGCGTCTCTATATTTACAAATGCTTACCATGACGTCTGAAGTAAGAATATACATACATTACGTTTGGGTTTGGTGCAAACGATCGACAAGCGCCAGACAGACTGAACCAGAGATTAACTGGATGGCTGCTTTAAACGCAATTCTCGACTTCACGAATGATAGATTGCACATCAGATGACGAGTAACCTTTCGATGTGCACAGATGCAATTATTAAAATTGAGTTGGATCTTTCTGGCGAGTTTAATAAGGCAAAATTCGGAACTAAAGTATCAGGAGCACAGAACGTACAGTCGCGGTTTCGGAAACCGGAACACCATACAAAAATGTGATTTTGCGTGAAATTTCAGTGATCTTAAATAAAATAAACACCCAAAGTCATTAAAATGGTAGATTATATCATAGTGCTTTATTTTAACGACAATCGTTAAGAAAAGGAACAACAAAAAAAAAGGTAGTAAGAATTTTAGTCCGAGCCGGTTTTTATGACCAAACGCAGTCTCCACAGTTGAATGAAATTTTGTATGAAAAAACATAGTTGATTGTAAACTTTTAATTTTATTAGACACATGGTATTATTTACAAATTATAAAAACTTAATTAATATTTTGTTGCAGCTTTTTTTGCATTTATGACGGCTTTTATACGGCTAGGCATAGAATCTATTAAGTTTCTTAAAATGTCGATGGGGAAGTCTTCATACCATACTTTTTCAATGGTCTATTTTAATGATTGATGGCTAGACACATTTGTTTTACTAATCCTATATTTAATAGCCATCCATAAATTTTCAATTGGGTTTTAATCGGGACTATTCCCAGGCCATGTTAATGTCTTTACACCCAATTCCTGCAAATAAACCCGAACCTAAAAAAAAGTAACAAATATATTTCAGTTTTTTGATCGAAATAATATTAATTACATTCAATACCATTAAATACAACTAATACTCACTAATTTAGCTCTATGACAAGGGGCAGAGTCATCTTGGAATATGACATCATCAGAATTTGAAAGATGGTTTTCCATTGATGGGATAAAACTTTCTTCTAGAATTTTTATATATGCTATTCCGTTAATGGAACCTTGCAGAAACTGTATTCGACCAATTCCATATTAAGAAAAACATCCCCAAACCATGTGGCTTGGGGGATGCTTCACTGTCTTCAGGGTACACTTTTGGTCGAATCTTTCTCCAACTTTTCTTCGAACATACGGAAAACCATCGGAGCTGAAGAGGTTGAATTTCGACTCATCAGAAAATATCACTTGTCGCCAATCCGATGTCGTCCAATTTTTGTGATATTCCGACCACTCTAATCGGTTTTTCATCATTTTCTTCGTAATGAATGGTTTTTTCGCAGGTTTACGAGCGTACAGTCTAGCTTCTCTGAGTCGTCTTCTTAAGGTTACATCACTTATTTCAATTGAAAATTGATCCCAGATCTCTTTTCTTATCTCTACAGCAGTTTTGAACCGTGTCCGTAAAGATAATTGAGTTATCAGGCGATCTTGTCTCTCGGATGTGCATCTTTTGGGTCCTGTCCCTTTCTTACGAGCAAAAGTTCCAGAATCCTTTTTATTTTTCATTATTCTTGACACAGTAGATACAGAACGTCCCATTTGTTGAGAAATTGATCGCAATAAATGTGCAGAGTCTGCCAAAGCCGCGATTTTTATATTCTCCTCCAATGATAGTTGAGTGTATTTTTGCATGGTATTTTTATTTTCAACGATTTCAATCCGTAAACCTCGACAGCTCACACTAAACTGAACTCAAATCGTAGAAAACAATCATATTTAAAAGACCCGATCGTTAAAAACCATACACCTAAAGGGACAATATTTTTATTGCCCAAAAATCGTAAAACACAAGTGTTCCGGTTTCCGAAACCGCGACGGTATGGTCTGTGCTCCTGGTAGATATGTCGGGACTTCGGGTAGATTTCGCTTAGTGTAAGTGCAAGCAGTGCGCACGCATCTGTGGTTCAGTCTGTCTGGCGCTTGTCGATCGTTTGCACCGCATCGGTTACGTTTTAATGTTTTGACTTGTGGGTCAGTGTTTAATTTGTTGATATTTTTGTTGTAGGAAATCCTGTCGTTGGTCTCTGAAAAGGGTGCTGTATTTTCAGAGTTGGAGTATATGAACGCTTTTCAAGTTATTGCAAAGTCCACTAATCAATCAGATTCCGCACTGAAGGCAAATCTCAATAAACTTTCAAACATATTAGGAAACGTCGGTGTTACAGTTTGAATATGATTTTCTTATATATATATATATATATAGGATGTTTCTAGTGGTGCTTAAAGA
Organism: Arctopsyche grandis; assembly: GCF_051622035.1. Lineage (NCBI taxonomy): Eukaryota > Metazoa > Arthropoda > Insecta > Trichoptera > Hydropsychidae > Arctopsyche > Arctopsyche grandis. The sequence goes on from NC_135355.1 coordinate 1,523,636, forward strand.
TAGATGGAGGCTATGCCCAAGATGTTTATAAAAGTGTTTTTTTTTTTCTTTCTTTTCATCTGTCATTAAGTGCTATTTATTTGAAACAACATACAAGATGGGGCATAAATAATACTGAGTTGGGATACATCAATCGTTAATAAGTTTGACCCACTGAATTCGAATATGACAATGATTTTTTTTGTTTCTTCTCGTTTATGAGAGAATACTCATCAGTATTTACAAAGTTTGACCCAATAAATTCGGATATGACAATGATTTTTGTTAATGAGATATGAGCGATTAAGAAAATGCGCAGTTTTTACAGATTTTTTACTTTTGCAGTCTTTAACTCATAATCTAGTATTGCTATGCCAAAAGTGAGTATTGGAATCAACAATCAGATATTATTTCTATTGATTGTGATTTTTATTGCTTTGAAATACGTATAATTGATTATCTAGCGAAATTTAAAAGTCAAAAATATTGTTTGTTCTCGAACATGCATATGTATTCATTGGGTCAGTTTTATATTTTACTACGTTTACAAGTATTAGTTTTCAATCTCAATTCTCTACCGTTCTATTTATTAAGTGCAGATATTCAAATATTGAAATTGAAAACCAATCCTTTAAACTTGTATAAAATATAAAACTGGCCCAATGGATACATAATAGCTCGAGACAAAAAAAATTTATATTTTTGAGTTTTAAAATTTGCTAAATAATGGATTATAAGTATTTTAAAGCAATAAAAAATTGCAATTAATAGAAAAAACATCTGACTATTGATTCCAATACTCACTTTTGACACAGCAATACTAGATTTTGAGTTAAAGACGGCAAAAGCCAAAAATTGCGCATTTTCTTAATCGCTTATATCTCATTAACAAAAATCATCGTCATATCAGAATTTATTGGGTCAAACTTTGTAAATTCTGATGAGTATTCTCTCCGGTAAGTTAAAACAGTTTATTATGCTCAGTGTAATTAGATCATTAGCATATTAAAAATGAACAATTTAATTGAAAATTAAATATTTTTAAGCTAAAAAAACACAAACTACAAAGTATAACATTGTCATTAAGTATTTTTGAAAATAATATCGCTTGAGTAAGCTCGAAATGTTGTCAAATATTTACCAAGTGTCTAATTGTTTCCGCTCCATCTTGTATTATTTTATTTTTAATATTACATTTGAAACAGTAGAATTTCTTTTTATTATAATCGGTTTAAATTATGTATAAAAAAATGTTACTTTTGTATTTTTTGTAGAAAATTTATTAATATATATCTATCATACTTTAATTTAATTATGCACATGATACATATACAAATGTTGTTTTAAATTTAGGATCTATTTAATTTTATTATAAGTGTGTGTTTGTAGAGTTTGGTACTGGTTTAGGAACAGTCTTTAAAATTAGCGATTACATTCAATTATTCCACACCAGTACCAAATTTACCTGCAAAACATTCGAAAAGTGCAATTTAATTTCATAATAATGCAGTTTTAAAACAATATTATTTTATATAAAAAATTAAGATGAAAAAACAAGTTTATTACAAATTATATTAACAAAAGCGGAATCGACTAGTTTGTAGAAATGAATAGACTTGTCAATTACAGCTTTAATTATAATATATATATTTATACAATGATTACAACTATGTATCATTCATTCAAAAGTAACTTTGAACCACAATATATACATTATATTTTGCATCAAGTGTGAGTTTTTGTTTCACTTGCTCAAAAGTACGACCTGTTCCGTATCCGGGTACCTAGGCAGCCTCAGATTATATTTCTGGACGAGACCAGGAGGCACGAATCTGCCACCGAGGTAATGATACAGTCCTGTGAACGATTTGGCGCACTTCTTTGGTGCCGAAAGCGAGATGAGTATCGTCGGTGACAATACTGGTCCTTCCGTCGGAGGGCCATCATTCACGTTCCATCCAGATGGTATATCGACGCTGAAATTAAACATCACACATCAAACACTGTAGGTTTATATTCAACGTTTCGATTTAACCCTTTGCCCGGGCTATAAATATAGCGAACAAGTTCTGTACGTGGCACCTTTTTCGCGAATTTGGCAACCGAGTTTTCGACCTTAACCGTTTGCCTGCGGCCGTCTTCTATGGAAGCTTTGGGCGACAAGTCTGTAGCGCGGCTGTCTTCCATAGAATTTCTGAACTTTGCACAGGATTTTGAGCCTTATATGTACCTATTTCAACTGTTTTAAGGTTCAAAATTGGTTGAATATATTACTGAGAGTTGAACGCCATCTATTCAATTTGCTTAAAATTAGTATATACCAGTCAAAATTAGTGGTTTTGTGGAACCATATTGAAACCTCGTTTATGTAACGTCACGTCTGTTGAACAATGGCGACGATACATCTCAATTGTGTGAATAATGATTATTTGACACAATTAAGCCAAAACTACGAGATATATTATGTATTTTATTGTTTGAAATAATACTTAATGTGTTAATTAACATATCTGGTTACTTGAGTTGATATTAAAATCTGTATTTAAGGTCGAAAACTCGATTTCCAAATTCGCGAAAAAGGTGCCGCGTACAGGGCTTGTTCGCTATATTTATTGCCGCGGGCAAAGGGTTAAATACAGATTTTAATATTTACTCAAATAACCAGATATGTTAATTAACACATAAAGTATTATTTCAAACAATAAAATACATAATATATCTCGTAGTTTTGGCTTAATTGTGTCAAATAATCATTCTTAATACAATTGAGACGTATGGTCGCCATTGTTCAACAGACGTGACGTCACATAAACGAGGTTTCAGTATGGTTCCAAAAAACCACTAATTTTGACTGGTATATATTCATTTTAAGAAAGTTGAATATATGGCATTCAACTCTCAGTAATATATTCAACCAATTTTGAACCTTAAAACAGTTGAAATAGGCGCATATAACGCTCAAAATCCCGTGCAAAGTTCAGAAATTCTATGGAAGACAGCCGCGCTACAGACTTGTCGCCCAAAGCTTCCATAGAAGACGGCCGCGGGCAAATGGTTTAGGAACTTGCCTGCAGACTGGAACTGAAGTGTTTGCCATGGCTTCCATTTGAGGCATCATTTCAGGTCGGATCGGTGGTTTGAAACTGAATCCGAACAAGGCGTCGACGACTATGTTATACGTTGAGTTTATATCGTCGGCTGTCGGACACTTGTCTACGAACTCCACTCCGTATTTTAGGCATTGGTGTGTCAAGTTCTGGTACAGGGTGTTGGCTGGTCGTTTTGGATAGTGCACCGACGGGGCGAAACCCATCATGTGTAAATGGCGTGCGGCTACTAGGCCGTCGCCTCCGTTGTTGCCGGGGCCGCACACAATCAGCACTTTACTGTGTCTGGAAAGTGTTGAAAATCAGCGAGAGTTGTTGAAGTATTCAATGTTTTTTTTATATAAGTTAGATTTACTCTTCTGGTAAGTATGTTTTGGCAATGGCGCTGGCGCAACTCAAGCCGGCCAGTTCCATGAGTTGGTCTACGCTGAATTTGTATTCGTTGAAGAGGTCTTGATCTAAAGCCGCAGCGTCGGTTTGGTTGAGGTATTTCATTTCAGACATTGTGTGTGTGCTTCTATCTGGAGATGTTTTGATCTTAAAGTTGAAAATAAGATATGTAAGTACATACGTATATATGAATCACTTTTTGATTTTAAAGTTGCTTTTTATTTAGTTCTAAAATTTGTATAATTGTATTTTAAATAGACAATCTGAAATTTAAATATTTTTTATGTGGACATGTTAGATCTTTTTCAGACCAAAATAGTATTTATTTAGATACTTTTGAGGATAAAGTTTAGTAAAAGTTGATGAAGAATACTTTTAATTTCAAATATTCTTCGATTCGAATACTTTTAAATAAGCAAAATTTTCAGTATAACAAACTATTTTCGTGCTGTGGATTATTTAATAACAGTCTGTAACTAATTATTTAATCGCTCAACAGTCTAAGGGCTTAAGGGCGGTTTCAGACTAGCGTTTTATACGCGCGTATAAAGAAGTGCATGTTTTTATTTAATATTGCCTAAATGTTTTGTATTGTTGCGTAGGGGTGGGTGGAGGATCCAAGTAAAAGGCCAACAGTCGTCTCACAGCATTTATTGATGATTAAGAAGATACACGCACTGGCAGTGCTCAGTGCAGAATGACTTGATATCGCCTTATAAGGGATAGATCTCTCAGGACATCTTCGACGTCTAATCTGTTTACCTATCGTTATAGTCACGTACCCGGATGTGTATTCCCACAACATTCGGTCCCACGGTACGGTCACTTCTGAGAAGGGACCAATAACGGCCATTGTTTAGCCTACACGCACTTGGAGTCTAGATATAATCCTTGAAAATTATAACGGTCGCACGGGGTTCATGGATGCCGGCGGCTCTTTTTAGTATACGTAACAGTATTATTATTATCGGATATTATCTTAACATATTTATCTGGTAACCTGCGCTCGTCATTACTTTCTTAATTTGAATGTGATGAATGAGTGGAATCTTAATCTACTCTCTTCCATTTGGGCCTCGCTGTGATTTTATTTTTTATTCATATTTTGTTTTATTTTGTTTTACTTTTTCTTTCTCCTTTGTACATTTTTATATACTATTTTAATTTTGTTCAGTGTAAACAAAGAATGGGATTTATGGATTTTATTTTTAATTTTTACACTTTTGTTATTTTTTTTTCTCTCTGAATGATGTATTATTTTCCTTTTGTTACTTTTTTTATTTTATTTTACCATGTTTTCTGCTTTTGCTTTTTTCCTTTATTTACAGTTTACTTTTTTTTATATCATGTTTTTATATCTTTTTCAAATGTAGGCCATTGTGGCGCATTAGGTTCTTCCTGTAATGCCACAATGGTCCAAAACTATTAAATAAATAAATTATATATTAAATATAGCCAATTAATGTTTTGCACTTCCAAAAACGAGCTTATACGCGCGTATAAAACGCTAGTCTGAAACCGCTCTAACAATATTTGACTAATGGATTCCTGTACATATTTTTTCAAAGTTTAGAACATTTTGCATGAAAGTATATTTTAAAATTTGCCATTCCCAAATATTTCATATAAGGTGATTTTTTTCAAATTGTATTAAATTCCCGTTATATGTTTAAATCATGATTAAAAAACTGACGAAATATGATGAACAGTTAATAAAACGAGGTCCAATAATTCTATTCAAAATCATTGACATTTGACAGCTGACTGACCAAATATGCTAAGAGTAACCTAACAACTAAAATATAGACCATTCACTTTTTTATTTATTTATTTTGCGATTTTTAATTTTTATTATAATATGCCGTTATCTGATATAGAGTCGTCGTTTTATAGCATTAAATACATTTCAATTTCGTTATAATGAAGTTTCCAGTATGACGAATGATTTTTGCGGCTCTGAAGAGAATTATAATATTTAGCATGAATTTTAAATTTCATTCAAATGAGTATTCAGAATAAAGAAAAAAAAATGTAACAGATCCCTAGAATCTTGTTATAACGAGATTCAACTGTGACAGGTATCTGGCAACATTATTCCTTCTTTTTTTTTTTTGACAGCTCCTACTTAAGGTCTTTTGGGTATAATTGTGCATATACAATCTCTATCTGTGTAGAAGTCCAATCAATGCAAAAACGTTATTGAATAGATATTTGCAACTGAATGGTGTCATAAAAGTAGAAACTTCTAGTTTACGAAGGCCTAACCCCACTCCAAGCACAACGTACAGTCAACCAAAGCGCCCCGAAACGGAAATTTGTTGATTTATTTTATGTCTCGCTGAATTAATTTCGGTTCGTCAAAGTGGGTTTTGGTACGGTTCGGTGATTACTGGTCACAAAGTCACTAAAATCTCTATAACGAAACATCTGGCAGCCGAAAAGTCCATCATACTGACGATACCTATCATACTAACGAGAACTTGAATGCCAAATATTGCGTATTCGCGATTTTAATGGCAAAAATTGTCTTTGTGACCACCGCAATGTGACTAATATTTACATATTTTTCACATACATATATACAAATATACCAGGAAGGCTTAACAGGTAAACCCCAAATGCGCCTTCCTGGTACACATAATTATTACATAGATACATGTAAATCTAAATATCTGACATCTATGGTCAGTATACATATATTACAAACATCGTATTAATACGATAAATAACGATGAATAACTATCATGTAACAATACGAATTTTTATATTCGATAAACAGCCACAGAGACATCTATGGTGAGCAATATGGCGAAACCTAAGATATAACAATAACTAAAGGTTCGCAACAGAAAATTGGGAAGGAAACGCCAATTTTACAGGAATCGTTTCAATGAAAATCAGAAAAATTGGCAAATTCTGATAAGAAACGATCGACCTAGACAAATCAAGGTCTGGCCAACAACGAGACTTAGCGGGGAATCGAACTCGTAACATCAAGTACGAAATAATTCAACATTCACCACTAGACCACGCTGCTGGTTCATCCAATTACCTTTTGTACACCGTTTTCTTTCTTCTATATGTATGTTATAAACGCGAATGAATAAATAAATAAAAAAAGTCATATACCATTGGCTTGCTAAGGAAATCTCCCCGTTTTTATTATGGCACAGCTTTACTAAAATGTGCGCGAGCTGGGTTCAAAGGCTGCGTTCACACCAACGATATTACTTACGATATTTTCCATAACCAGTTTCTAAATAGCAACCACAGGTTGCAATATGGGAACTGGATTTGGAAAATATTGCAAGTAATATCGTTGGTGTGGACGGCCCCAAAGGGACTACGTGACGTCATATTGAGTCCCCCTTTTATCCTGCTCGCGTACACGTAACTGAGGCTGTGCGATAAAAACAGTATATTTCATGGCACGCCACTGTGACATACATATGTATATATGTATATAGTCGTATTTTTGTACCATTTGAGTAGTAGCTGATGCGGTTTAAATATTAATATTAATTAAAAAATTATAAAAAAATGCATTTTAAAGCATACAAAAGAGATGCGGTAATATTCGTATAAGAGTGGTAAATATGGTCGATGGCCACTTGGATTGAAATTACATTCACATCAATTAACGGTAATTTAATATATTGTTGTCAACTGATAGTGAAAAGAAGCCATCTCGATAGTACAAAAGCTACTTATATTTAATTTTATTAGTCTTTGCAGTATATAAACTCTAAAGGTCGAATCTTATTGATCGGACTAGCTGAATATCTGAAAAATATGAATCGCGTTTACTCTCCCCGTGAAATGAAATTTCTAAGCCCGCTTTAAAGGTCACAGAATTTGACCCTTAAAGCCCTAAGCATGAGGCCACCCCCCCCCCCCCCCGACGAATACAGTCCAAGAGACCCTTTCGTCGGAGAACGAGACGGTTGTTCATGAATATCGCACAAGAACAACCGCACATCACTGTTCTAATAAAAAAAACCACACTGTACATAACCAAGTACAAAATTAACAACAGCGCATGAACACATAAAGCGCGCATGCGGTAGGAAACAAAAACTGAGATGTGCCGTGCGAATGCACGCACACCTCAAGTAAACATGAAATGAAATATATGTAGTTATGTTACAAGGTTCTTATCTCTAAATCCAAGTGGCCATCCTGTATGCAGAGCTACTCAAATTGAAAAAAACTATGGCCGCCAAAAATTCTAACAATTAATTTTCAAACGTACCACTGCACTGTGAAAAGTATCCGATTCCGATTTGGGTGACGGTCGTCCCGGATGTTTCAGAGGAGTTGAAAAAATTTTCGAAGTTCCCGCCCTTTCCTCCGCCAAGATCCTCGTTAGCGTTCGAACGGAAATATTGGTAGCTTTAGCTGTTCTCGTCCGGACATCGGTAATATTTCCCACGCCATTCGTTGCCTCGTTTTTCATGAAGCGATACACGCAGGCTATTTTCTCCCTTGTCTGTACAAATATAGGTGAATCGTATAAGCTATTTTAAAATGAATCGATTTATGTACATAGGTGTGTATTTACCTGATTGTTTAAAACTCTACGACAGGTGGTTCTTTCGACTGACATTTTGATGGGGTGTACACAGTGGGTCGAAAAGGAGCACCACTCCGCGAACGGAATTACTCTGACTGGCGTTTCTGTTTGACAGACTTGTCTGAGAGTATGTGGTGGGGGTGCGCCTTCGTCAATAATAGTAACGAACCCTATTTGCCGCTTTGAGCAACTATGTGAAAACGAATATGTATGATTTTCTGGGTCTACCTCACGGGCCGGAATGTGAAATTACCGAAAACGCAAATATCGGAAGGGAAAGATCGACAATCGAAAGATCTTAATGCTGCGTACGGATCAAACCAACGACGATTTTGGTCCAACGTTTTAACCGGCAGGATAAAACCAGTAGCGTACAAAATATCGAAATAAAAATTAAATTTGAAAATTGAAATCAAATATCAAAATTAAAAATATTATTATTATATTAAAATTAAATTCAAATATCAAAATAAAATTATAATCAATATATTAAATTTAAAATAAAATATTGAAAGTTAAAACAGAACATGCCCAATTTAAATAAATTTTCGAGATTGACTTAAAATTAGATCATCAACAATCACATACAGGTAATCCTCGACTTACGTAGATACGCACTAAGATCGAAAAAAAAAAATCAAAGAATTATTATTTTTACTTCCCCGTAATGCGCAGTTACTGAGAATATATCATGTGTTAGTATGGGTGACCGAGTGATGGTCCCAACCCGACACGTTGTCGGTTTATCAAACGAAATTTTTTTAGTCTTCAATTGTTTCTCTCGTCGAAATAAATCAATTAATTAAATCATTTCAGAGGTAAATTTTATCGGATAATGTCTTCAATTGTTTCTCTCGTCGAAATAAATCAAATAATTAAATCCATCTCAGAGGTAAAATTTATCGGATAATGTGTGATTATTAATTTTATTTCGACGAAAGAAAAAAAAAACCCTTTGACAAATCACCGACATTTTTTTTGTTAAATATTTCATCGACGGCGAAACACATTGGTGTATCGTGACGACTTATAAGAAACAATAACAAGGTTTCTTTCGCTCGTAATTATAATATTTCTCTGGTTGTAATGCATATCGTCGTAATTCTAAACATTGTTGTAATTCAAAACATCAACGATGATCTAATTTTAGCTCAATCTCGCTCGTTAGCTTAATTTTGATATTTAATTTCAATTTTTTTATTTAATTTTTATTTCGATATTTTGTACGCTACTGGTTTTAAAAGTTGGCCTGTGGGCCGTTCGTTGGCTTGGTGCGTACGCACCATAAGTCGAAAGATAAAAAAAAGGGTACATGGTAAACGGTACATACTAACTTAATTTGCGCGAGCAGGATACAACAGGAACAAGAGGAACAGGCTTTTCCTCCCGTATTCTGCGCGCGCCATTGAAGTATAATGTATAGAATAGTCATTCCTAACAAAAGTATCGCTTAAAAGCGAGCCATCGAAGAGAGAGACGGAAAGTCAGAAGAGAGACAAAAGAGTGAGGAAAAAAAATTCGTGGAAGTGATCGTCCCTTATCGTCCCTTGACGTTCAGGGTGGCATTGGGCATATTTTTATTTTATCTATTTACGAAGTATCAATAGATAAAATATTAATTTTAATTCTATTTAAAAATACAAAATATCACTTTTTATCTGTATTAACAGCTTTTGACCCATAGGAAGTTGCGCTTCCACCTCTTTCCCACCCTTGTATCAGTGGTCCATAAGGGTACTCCACTATAACCAAGGGGACTCAAGTTATCTTTAATTTAAACAATTTTCACGATAGTTACAATACATATAATTTTATCTGATCATTGCTGAAACGGTTCCTGAAAATTGGTATTAAAAAATCTAATCCTGTTGTCACAAAAATCTGCCTGTGTATAATTTGTATTAATTATACACAGTAATCTGAAAATCCATAGATGTCACTATGATTATTATTTCTGATTAATTGTTATATTCTATATATTCTGATTGTATATGTATGTATGTATGTATTACTGTATTTCTGATTTCTGATTGTTTATGTATTTCATTAACGTACACCCGTCGCATTGGAGCAAATCTGTAATGGCGAGTGTGTATTGATTTGTGACAATAAAATAAATAAATAAATATAAAGAAATAAGAAAGGCGTTTACGCGAAATTAAGTGAAAAATTTAAATAGCTGCCCAAGAGGATTCCTTCCTTGGGAGTGTTATCAGTCCCCTAAAGTGGAAGCCTCCTAGTCGCGAGAATTTAGTTGAATTAGAAATATATAAATATACAAATATGACATATCAATCAGAATTACATATTATAAATAATGTTAGTGTGTTAGTGTGACAGTACTATACATATCATAAATAAAAGAATTTTAAAATCCTTTGAAAAGAACTGTTTTGTTAAACAAATACTTTTTCGATGAATATTTGTTAACCAAATTATCTTTTTTCGCAATGTAATAAACTCTAATTTTAACAAAATTTTCAATGGTTGCGCGAATTAACTGTAATCTATGGTTTTGTATAGCAGGCTGATCTGTAGAATGCAGTAATATAGAACTAAAAATATTGGTACCCAAAAATAATTTTAATATTTTAGAAACTATTTCTACGTTTGTGATTTTGTTTGATAATGTTTTCCCGTAATTTTCATTTATTAATTTCCTTATTACAGTTTCACATTTCAGGCATATTTGGAATACATCAGATGATGGATAACATAGTCCACCCAAATTCCGCAAATTAATGAGCTTGTGAAACCACATTTCTTCTGTTGCTAACAGACTTGCAATACAGTCTTCATTTTTCATTATTAATCGAACTACATATCCCGAGATGTAACCGATAATTTGGCGACTATTATCTGACAACATTTGCGAAACTAATTCATAATTAAAAGATTTTGACGTTGTTTCGCTATATCCTATTTCAACAATATTTTCATCAATTTCATCCTCAAAACGATATTTTGAAGACGTTTGATTGATTTGTTGAATAGCTGATGTACAATTTAGTATAGTAATATTTTCAAGAGGTATGCAGTTTCCATTAAATGAAGATCTTAGTTCTAGGTGGTTTAGTAGCTTCTTGTATATTGATTTAAACTGTCGGCAATTGGGGTTATTATTATATCCTCCATGTGATCTGATGTTTCCAAATAGCAACTCAATGTGATCCTGACTAAATTTGTAGGTTGGAATGAATTTTAAACATTTTTCATCCTGAATTATATTATTATACACAGTTTTCAAACTTTGTATATCAACTATTAATCCCAAAAACCCAGTTTTATTTTTGGTTTCGATCAAATTTTTTATCTTTTGAGTTATTTTTACTTCCGTTACTCCATTTATTTTCTTTGTGGTTTTCGTTCTAATGGTTCGGACTTTGTTGAACTAATACGTACGTATTCTAAGAATTCTACTTCTATGTTATCGACACGTTGCGATGTTTTTAGAGATAATTATAAAATTACTACTATGTTTAATGAAATAATATAGATTCTAACCTATGATATGTGATACCATCCATTTTTTTTTTGTTTTTTTGTACACTATTGCCACACAATTTCACTACACAGAGCGACATTTTCGTGAAAGTAGAGCCTACTTTAAAGAAAACTTACTGCCACAGAGTTTAGTAAACAACTGGACAAAACAGCTGACATCTCCGGGCACACGGACTTTTGTGGCAACATTTTTAGGGGCTGAGAGCAATTCTATGCATACTACTTCAATGTAGATAAAGTAATAATTAGTTTTAAAAAAGAATAAGGTGTACGGCCCTGTTTTTCAATGAGTGAGGCTGGTCCGAACATCTAGACGCACGTGTACATACAGATGTTCGGACTTTGTCGAACTAATACTACCACACAATTTCACTAGTAGAGCCTATTTCAAAGAGATCCTACTGCTACAGAGTTTAACAATCAACTGAGCAAAACAGCCGAAATCTCCGTTTGCACGGAGATTTTGTAGCAACATTTTTGGAAGCTAATAGCGCTTCTACCCATTCTACTTCAATGGCGCGCGCACATTAATACGGGAGTAAAAGCCTGTTCCTCTTGTTTCTGTTGTATCCTGCTCGCGCAAATTAAGTGAGTATGTACCGTTTACCATGCAAACTTTTTTTTTGATCTTTCGACTTAAGATCTTTCGATTTTCGATCTTTGCCTTCCGATATTTGCGTTTTCGGTAATTTCACATTCCGGCTCGTCACGGAGACCGTGATTTTCTATATAAAAATATTCTCACTAAAATAAAACGTATTTAAGAGTTTGCGTATATGTATGTATTGTAGGGGGTTTGGTGCAAACGATCGACAAGCGCCAGACAGACTGAACCACAGATTAACTGGATGGCTGCTTTAAACGCAAATCTCGCTATACGATATGGTCGAGTTTGGTCACCTTCCTGCGAGTGGGGACCAACTCGGCTGTGTTCAGAGTAGCTACCTCACTCAGACGTGTCAAAGTTATTGGAGTATATTTTGTAGCATAGCGAGTTTTCAATATTAAATTTTTATATGATAACTAGCTGAACCCAGCATGAGTTGCAATGTCAGAATAAGGTATGCAATTCCCGGTAAAAGTCGGAATTCTCGACAGGACGAAGACCGCTAGGTCGGAAGGGGGCGCTCGGTTGACCCGTTCCTTCCTGTGATTGGCTACTCTTTGCGATGCCAATAGTATGGGTTTGGTGCAAACGATCGACAAGCGCCAGACAGACTGAGCCACAGATTAACTGGATGGCTGCTTTAAACGCAATTGTCGACTTCACGAATGATAGATTGCACATCAGATGACGAGTAACCTTTCAATGTGCACAGATGCAATTATAAAATTGAGTTGGATCTTTCTGGCGAGTTTAATAAGGCAAAATTCGGAACTAAAGTGTCAGGAGCACATAACGTACAGTCGCGGTTTCGGAAACCGGAACACCATACAAAAATGTGATTTTGCGTGAAATTTCAGTGATCTTAAATAAAACAAACACCCAAAGTCATTAAAATGGTAGATTTATGGAGGATGAACGAATGAGACGACTGGCATGTTAATGCACGTGTTTATTATATGACAGCTGAAGACAGAGTGAGTAGCGGCTCTCAGAACCCAGCCGGGTTGGTCCCCACTCGCAGGAAGGCAACCAAACTCGACCATGTCGTATAAGCGAGCCGCCACAGATTATATCATAGTGCTTTATTTTAACGACAATCGTTAAGAAAAGGAACAACAAAAAAAAAGGTAGGGAGAATTTTAGTCCGAGCCGGTTTTTATGACCAAACGCAGTCTCCACAGTTGAATGAAATTTTGAATGAAAAAACATAGTTGAGTGTAAACTTTTAATTTTATTAGACACATGGTATTATTTACAAATTATAAAAACTTAATTAATATTGTCGACTTCACGAATGATAGATTGCACATCAGATGATTAGTAACTTTTCGATGTGCACAGATGTACTTATGTTTCGATGTTTCAGCAGGCTTGGAAAGTGAATCAAAGTTTTTCTTTCAAAATCGTGGATCAAAAAGGGATAATTTGTTTTCGAATAGAATAACTTCTTCTAACATTTGTTTTTCCATCCCCTGTGGTTTACGATTAAGCTGATTTAGATGAGACGTAACGTCTACCATGAAATAAATTTTTTGGATCCACCACTGATTTCCCGTTAGTTCTGGATAGTGTTTTCAAAGAGAAATGTTTTAATTTATGTTAAAAGGGCTGGACACCAGCGCCTCGTGCATACAAACGTATTAGACTTCTCCCTTCCTCAATTATGGCACGAGATTAAATTATTTTTTAATATGCTATGGATATCTACTATTGGCATGTTTCTGTGTTTTTTTTTTAAATCGACCGTTAAATAAGCACGCTGGACTCTTTTCGTGGGTGTAAAAAAGATGCGATTTTATAGATGTTTGGTGGCTCCATAATTGAGGAAGGGAGAAGTGTAATACGTTTGTATGGACAAGGCGCTGGTGTCCAGCCCTCTTAAGAGCATTAGCTATAATGGAGTTGATAATCTTGATCACTGATTTCATTACTTTTTTCTGGAAATGTCTGCACACAACAAGGGCTTCTAGATGAATGACGCAATGGTAAGCAAGTACCCATGATTGTTTTTTCCTTTCAAGAGCAACAAACCCTTTTTTTACGCCGTTCATACTTTTCGCCCCGTCTGTTGAAATTTATCACAATTTTAGAGCCTTTGGCTAAGGATGATTACCAAAATTATCTCAATTTCATTCGCTAAATAAAAATTATCACATTTAAAATAAATAAAACAAGAAAGCTAAGTAATAGATCTGTGTATTTAATTTTCAATTATCATTTCTCTTAAAATTATTTAAATAAACTGCAATGAGAATAAATGTGGGGGGGGGGGGGGGGGGCACCAGAAACATCATGGCACGCATGCAGTCAAAATGTAAGAATATTAACAGTATTTATATAATAACAATTTTTTTCATATTCATCCCAGTATGCAATTGACTATGTGTCTTGAGGTTAAATTTTTGAGAAAATTACTTTAGGTAAATTTCACACTTGTAAGGCTTTTCCCCCGTGTGAGTTCTTAAATGTTTATTTTTTTTGATAAATGATTTTAAACAAATGTTACATTTGTGTGGTTTTATCCCAGTATGCAATTTTTCATGTGTAAGAAGTTGACATTTTTGAGTAAATGGTTTTAGTCAAATTTCACATTTATGTGGTTTTATCTCAGTATGATTTTTTTTATGTATCACGAGCATTGATGTATAATACACTAGATCCGCCCTCACGTCTTATACTGGTCTCCCTTTTGGCGCATGCAAAATACATGGCGCATGCACAGTTTCTCTTAGTAGGTACCGCTGCGTCGTAGGGAAAAAAACCCAACTTCTCAGCTAGTTAAACCCGCCGCACCCCTCAGTCAGTGTAGACAAGATCTCCGACCAAAATCACACGTCAGGGCCCATCTATGTGTATTATACATCAATGATCACGAGGAAAGATTTTCGAGAAAATGATTTTAGATAAATGTCACATTCGAGTGGTTCTATCCCAGTATGCAATTTTGTATGTGAAACGAGGTCAGATTTTCGAGTAAATGATTTTAAACATATTTCACATTTGTGGTTTTATCCCAGTATGTATCTTTTTATGTTTCTCGAGGTTAGATTTTTGAGTAAATGATTTTAAACAAATTTCACACTTGTAAGGTTTTTCACCCGTGTGAGATCTCAAATGGATCTTAAGTGTAGTTTTATCAGAAAATGATTTTATGCAAATTTCACATTTGTGTGGTTTTATCCCAGTATGCAATTTTTCATGTGAAACGAGGTTAGATTTACTACTAAATGATTTAAGACAAATTCCACATTTGTGTGGTTTTATCTCGGTATGATTTTTTTTATGAATCACGAGGTAAGATTTTTGAGAAAATGATTTCAAACAAATGTCACATTTATGTTTTATCCCAGTATGCAATTTTTTATGTTTATTGAGGTTATATATTTGAGTAAATGATTTAAGACAAATTTCACATTTGTGTGGTTTTATCAAAGTATGATCTTTTATATGTATCACAAGGTAAGATTTTCGAGAAAATGATTTCAAACAAATGTCACATGTATGTTTTATCCCAGTATGCAATTTTTTATGTATATCGAGGTTAGATTTTTCAGTAAATGATTTTAGACAAATTTCACACTTGTAAGCCTTTTCCCCCGTGTGAGTTCTTAAATGTCTCACAAGTTTATTTTTTTTGATAAATGATTTTAAACAAATGTTACATTTGTGTGGTTTTATCCTAGCATGATAATTTTCATGTATCAATAGGTAAGATTTTTGAGAAAATAATTTTAAACAAATGCCACATTTATGTGGTTTTATCCCAGAATGCAAATTTTTATGTGTATAGAGGTTAGATTTTTGAGTAAATGATTTCAAACAAATTTCACACTTGTAAGGTTTTTCACCCGTGTGAGATCTCAAATGGATCTTAAGTGTATTTTTATCAAAAAATGATTTTAAACAAATTTCACATTTGTGTGGTTTTATCTCAGTATGATTTTTTTTATGTTTATCGAGGTTAGATTTTTCAGTAAATGATCTAAGACAAATTTCACACTTGTGAGGCTTTCCTCCCGTGTGAGTTATTAAATGTCTCGCAAGATTTTTTTTTTTAATAAATGATTTTAAACAAATATCACATTGAAATAGCTTTTCTCCAGGAAGTGATCTTTTGTGTAAAATAAGTTCAGATTCAATGGGAAACGGCTTCAAGCAAATTTCACTATTATTTTGCTGAATTGTCGATTGTGAAGGCTCATCGTCCCATATTAAATCTTCCAATAAAACTTCTTCAGGCTCGATCTTCAAGCAATCACCTAATCTAATCAGTCGAGAGGATCCGTTGTTTCGAAAACAAGCCTTTCGAAAGCTGATCAACAATTCCAGATTAGTCTTACACGAAAGACACACCGTGTCTGGCAACCCATCACCACTTTTAACCTGCAGATGAAAGAAGTAGGATTAAGAGTTGACCGATTGGGTCCACAATAATTGTAACCTGTTACCAGCAACTGACATAAATTTGACAGCAGGTCCGAATGCGTTGCTCCAGACGCTCTGGATGAGGATCTGGTCTCTGGAAGATGGAGACGGAAGATTCGGCCGGAGCTGGTCCAAGACAAAGCCTGCACTCCATCGTCCCTGTATTTAACTCTGACAGCAACCAGATCGACTGACCTTCGCCTTGCTATTATTTTTTAGTGACATCTTTGGTCTAAATTTGTTACTAGCTTAGGGCTGCCATAATTAGTGTTGTAAAATTCTCGGTAATAATCTTTTGGCGAATATTCTCCAAATCGAGATTTTTCGAGAATATTTATTTTAAGAGCATATGGAGGGCTATTATATAATACTATTCCGTTGCAATTTCATTAATAATAATTTTTAATATTTTGCATTTCATATGTACAGAGAGAAGGTAAGCAAATGTGACTTTTGAGCAGTTGGCGAAACACAACAGATATGTTACGCCTATTATGAAGTTTGTGTTAAAAGATTTAACGATTTCGGAGATAAATTCAAAGCAACTTATTTATAGATGTGGAAGCAAAAAAAAAAACCAACTGACATTTTTGTGTTAATGGTAAACTCGCATTGTTTATTTACCAATTTTTATCCTATCTAAACTTAATAAATTTACGATTTCAGATTATGTATTTGTAGGAATCTCGTCGTCGTCATCGTCATCGAAACATTCGAGAATATTCCGCAACAACAAACTACATTCCCGAAACCCAGACGACATGCACCTGCAGTCATTATATTAAACTCAAGCGGAACGCCCCTACCAGTCGAGTGGAACCAAAACGGTCGAAACACGCCGCCACCATTAAAATACATCGAGCGGAAAGGCGCCAATCATTCCAGAAAATTCTACGCCTCGACAAAAGTGCATTCCTCGTTTACGCATCAACAAACACATGCGCTTACGCATCAACAACCACTTCCACCAATCGTTCCAGAAAATTCTACCCCTCGACAAAAGTGCATTCCTCTCTTACGCATCAACAAACCACCACCATCGATCAGGCGATTCCAGAAACACTATAAAAGGAGGTACAACCCAAACAACGCCAGTCGACCCACAGCAGCAAGCGTCGACACACAGCAGCAGACCAGTCAACATACAGCTCCTGACCAGCCACCACTACACTACGCGGACTTGGAAGATCAACCAGCCGGACGAGCCAGCAACACACTGCCGCATCCAGAGACCTTCTGAACATAGCTGAATGCCGAGCCAGCGACACTCTACCATATCCAGAGACCGTTGAACGACATACTTTTGCCCACAAATACCATACCTTTGTACAACCATAGGCAAACAATAAAACTTTATAAAACTAGCACAACAGTGTTTCGTTAGGCCGGGATACGGTCAACACACATGTACCCCGCCTACATATTATATTTTAAAAGTAGGCACTGATGTGAAATAACCATTAAAATATCCAAACTCATACAAAATCTGTGCTAACATAGCTGAGTTCAATGGCACTGTCCACATACACGATATCTACATACAATATTTCCATATCCAGTTCCCATATTGCAACATATGGTTGCTATTTAGGAACTGGATATGGAAAATATCGCAAATATCGGTAGTAGATATCGTGTGTGTGGACGGCGCCATTGAGTAATTAGTGGTATGGCGGCTCGCGATACGACATGGTCGAGTTTGGTCACCTTCCTGCGAGTGGGGACCAACTCGATTGTGTTCGGAGTTAGCTACCTCACTCTGCCTTCAGCTGTCATAAATAAAACACGTGCATTAACATGCCAGTCGTCTCATTCGTTCATCCCCCATCGTGGTAAATCCCTCACGGGACCGAAAGTGAAAAGCCCGAAAACGCAAATATTGAAAATCGAAAGATCTTACAAATATACATAGGTGAATCGTATAAGCTATTTTAAAATGAATCGATTTATGTAGGTATATATTTACCTGATTGCTTAAAACTCTACGACAGGTGGTTCTTTCGACTGACATTTTGATGGGGTGTACAAGGAGCACCACTCCGCGAACGGAATTACTCTGACTGGCGTTTCTGTTTGACAGACTTGTCTGAGAGTGTGTGGTGGGGGTGCGCCTTCGTCAATAATAGTAACGAACCCTATTTGCCACTTTGAGCAACTATGTGAAAACGAATATGTATGATTTTCTGGGTCTACCTCACGGGCCGGAATGTGAAATTACCGCAAACGCAAATATCGGAAGGCAAAGATCGAAAATCGAAAGTGCGCACGCACATTAATACGGGAGGAAAAGCCCGTTCCTCTTGTTTATCCTGCTCGCGCAAATTAAGTGAGTATGTACCGTTTACCATGCACCCTTTTTTTTGACCTTTCGACTTAAGATCTTTCAATTTTCGATGTTTGCCTTAAATTGCCGATGTTTAAGAGGGCTGTACACCCAAAACCTTGGTTTCGTATTCTCCTATTTTCTCAAGCAAAACTGGACCAATTTAAAAAAAAAATTCATAATCGGTATGAGAAAGATATCTTCTATGCACCTGTGCGCGTATTTTTTTTTAAATCCACCGTTAAACAAGCACGCTGGACTCTTTTCGTGGGTGTAAAAAAGAGGCGATTTTATAGATGTTTGGTGGCTCCTAGCTCCTATAAAAAATAACTAATCAAAAAAATAAAATGTTAGATGCATCCCAAAGGTGGACATCCATAGCATATTAAAAAATAATTTCTCTAGTGCCATAATTGAGGAAGGGAGTAGTGTAATACGTTTGTATGGACAAGGCACTGCTGTCCAGCCATGGTAATTGTATGTACGCATAAGTTGAGTTTCGGAGAAGTGAGCTGACTGAGCGCCAAAGGTTCACTCTGGCGTCTGGAGCTGCTGCGTCGGTTTATATACGGATGTTCTAGGCATGTCGTGTGCACATGTCTTTGTCTTCAGGGCACGTGTTTTATCCGTATGTTGACTTGTTTCCTGCATTAGCTATAATGGAGTAGATAATCTTAATCACTGATTTCATTACTTTTTTCTGGAAATGTCTGCACACAACAAGGGCTTCTTGATGAATGACGCAATGGTAAGCAAGTACACGTGATAGTTTTTTCCTTTCAAGAGCAACAAACCCTTTTTTTACGCCGGTCATACTTTCGCCCCGTCTGTTGAAATTTATCACAATTTTAGAGCCTTTGGCTAAGGATGATTACCAAAATTATCTCAATTTCATTCGCTGAATAAAAATTATTACATTTAAAATAAATAAAACAAGAAAGCTAAGTAATAGATCTGTGTATTTAATTTTCAATTATCATTTCTCATAAAATTATTTAAATAAACTGCAATGAGAATAAATGTCATGTGAGGAGGGGGGGGGGGGGGGGGGCGCCAGAAACATCATGGCCCAAATGTAAAGCAGCCAAAATGTAAGAATATTAACAGTATTTATATAATAACAATTTTTTTCATATTCATCCCATTGTGCAATTTACTATGTGTCTTGAGGTTAAATTTTTGAGAAAATGATTTTAGACAAATTTCACACTTGTAAGGCTTTTCCCCCGTGTGAGTTCTTAAATGTCTCATAAGTTTATTTTTTTTAATAAATGATTTTATACAAATGTTACATTTGTGTGGTTTTATCCCAGTATGTAATTTTTCATGTGAAACGAGGTTAGATTTACTACTAAATGATTTTAGACAAATTTCACACTTGTAAGGTTTTTCACCTGTGTGAGATCTCAAATGGATCATAAGTGTATTTTTATCAAAAAATGATTTTAAACAAATTTCACATTTGTGTGGTTTTATCGCTGTATGATTTTTTTTATGGATCACGAGGTAAGATTTTCGAGAAAATGATTTTAAACAAATGTCACATTTATGTTTTATCCCAGTATGCAATTTTTTATGTTTATCGAGGTTAGATTTTTCAGTAAATGATCTAAGACAAATTTCACACTTGTGAGGCTTTTCTCCCGTGTGAGTTATTAAATGTCTCACAAGTTTATTTTTTTGAATAAATGATTTTAAACAAATATCACATTGAAATAGCTTTTTTCCAGGAAGCGATCTTTTGTGTAAAATAAGTTCAGATTCGATGGGAAACGGCTTCAAGCAAATTTCACTATTCTTTCGGAGAATTGTCGATTGTGAAGGCTCATCGTTCCATATTAAATCTTCCAATAAAACTTCTTCAGGCTCGATCTTCAAGCAATCACCTAATCTCATCAATCGGGAGGATTCGTTGTTTCGAAAACAAGCCTTTCGAAAGCTGATCAACAATTCCAGATTAGTCTTACACGAAAGACAAACCGTGTCTGGCAACCCATCGCCTCTTTTAACCTGCAGATGAAAGAAGTAGGATTAAGAGTTGACCGATTGGGTCCACAATAATTGTAACCTGTTACCAGCAACTGACATAAATTTGACAGCAGGTCCGAATGCGTTGCTCCAGACGTTCTGGATGAGGATCTGGTCTCTGGAAGATGGAGACGGAAGATTCGGCCGGAGCTGGTCCAAGACAAAGCCTGCACTCCATCGTCCCAGCATTTAACTCTGACAACAACCAGATCGACTGACCTTCGCCTTGCTATTATTTTGTAGTGACATCTTTGGTCTAAATTTGTTACTAGCTTAGGGCTGCCATAATTAGTGTTGTAAAATTCTCGGCAATAATCTTTTGGCGAATATTCTCCAAATCGAGAATTTTCGAGAATATTCATTTTTAGAGCATCTGGAGGGCTATTATATAATACTATTCCGTTGCAATTTCATTAATAATAATTTAAAACATTTTGCATTTCATATGTACAGAGAGAAGGTAAGCAAATGTGACTTTTGAGCAGTTGGCGAAACACAACAGAAATGTTACGCCTATTATGAAGTTTGTGTTAAAAGATTTAACGATTTCGGAGATAAATTCAAAGCAACTTATTTATAGATGTGGAAGCAAAAAAAAAAACCAACTGACATTTTTGTGTTAATGGTAAACTCGCATTGTTTATTTATCAATTTTTATCCTATCTAAACTTAGTAAATTTACGATTTCAGATTATGTAGTATATTTTAAAAGTAGGCACTGATGTGAAATAACCATTAAAATATCCCAACTCATACAAAATCTGTGTTAACATAGCTGAGTTCAATGGCACTGTCCACATACACGATATCTACATAAAATATTTCCATATCCAGTTCTTATATTGCAACCTGTGATTGCTATTTAGGAACTGGATATGGAAAATATCGTAAATATCGGTAGAAGATATCGTGTGTGTGGACGGCGTCATTGAGTAATTAGTGGTGTGGCGTCTCGCTATACGACATGGTCGAGTTTGGTCACCTTCCTGCGAGTGGGGACCAACTCGATTGTGTTCGGAGTTAGCTACCTCACTCTGCCTTCAGCTGTCATAAATAAAACACGTTTATCAACATGCCAGTCGTCTCATTCGTTCATCCCCCATCGTGGTAAATCTGGGCATATCAAAAAGATGGGTCTACCTCACGGGACCGAAAGTGAAAAGCTCGAAAACGCAAATATTGAAAATCGAAAGATCTTACAAATATACATAGGTGAATCGTATAAGCTATTTTAAAATGAATCGATTTATGTAGGTGTGTATTTACCTAATTGTTTAAAACTCTACGACAGGTGGTTCTTTCGACTGACATTTTGATGGGGTGTACACAGTGGGTCGAAAAGGAGCACCACTCCGCGAAAGGAATTACTCTGACTGGCGTTTCTGTTTGACAGACTTGTCTGAGAGTATGTGGTGGGGGTGCGCCTTCGTCAATAATTTATTTATTTAATAGTTTTGGACCATTGTGGCATTACAGGAAGAACCTAATGCGCCACAATGGCCTACATTTGAAAAAGATATAAAAACATGATATAAAAAAAAAGTAAACTGTAAATAAAGGAAAAAAGCAAAAGCAGAAAACATGGTAAAATAAAATAATAAAAAAAAGTAACAAAAGGAAAATAATACATCATTCAGAGAGAAAAAAAAATAACAAAAGTGTAAAAATTAAAAATAAAATCCATAAATCCCATTCTTTGTTTACACTGAGCAAAATTAAAATAGTATATAAAAATGTACAAAGGAGAAAGAAAAAATAAAATAAAATAAAACAAAATATGAATAAAAAATAAAATCACAGTGAGGCCCAAATGGAAGAGAGTAGATTAAGATTCCACACATTCATCACATTCAAATTAAGAAAGTAATGATGAGCGCAGGTTACCAGATAAATATGTTAAGATAACATCCGATAATCTACGCTCCCCAAGGTGGAAAATATCACATTCAGGGACAGCAGCAACGATTTCATTGAGAAGTCGAATAGCTCTTGGAATAGGAGCCATTCGAAAAAGAACTGTGTGGGCAGCAGGTACAACCATCAAATGATGATGTCTACCACGCACATAATTATTAGGGACATAAAGTCCCAACTGTTCCAGCAACAACGGGCATGACGTATTACTACGCAATAGCTGGAGAACGAATCGAATTAACGAGAAGTTTCTCCGAAGTTCAATGGAATTATACCCAAGCATGCCCAAAAAGAAAGGAGTAGGATAGAGATATGGGTAGTACCCATACTCTTTCTTATAAAGAAAACGAAGAAATGCTTTTTGCACTTTTTCTATAATAAGAGAGTAGTTTGCTTCATGCGGATGCCACACAATTGCATTATACTCTAGCTTACTTCTAACAAGCGAGTTGAAAAGCAAGCGAGAAGACAAGGAGTTGGAGAATAATCTAGCATATCTCAAGACAAATCCAAGTCGACGAAAGGAAACGTCAGCAATTGTCTTGATGTGGTTGTGAAAGGTGAATTGAGGATCAAAAGTGATACCCAAGTCGACCATTGATTCCACGCGCTTCAACAATACGGATCCAATGGAATATCCGTGACAATAGAGCGAATTCGCACGTCCATAACTCATAATGGCACATAGTAACGAACCCTATTTGCCGCTTTGAGCAACTATGTGAAAACGAATATGTATGATTTTCTGGGTCTACCTCACGGGCCGGAATGTGAAATTACCGCAAACGCAAATATCGGAAGGCTAAGATCGAAAATCGAAAGTGCGCACGCACATTAATACGGGAGGAAAAGCCCGTTCCTCTTGTTCCTGTTGTTTATCCTGCTCGCGCAAATTAAGTGAGTATGTACCGTTTACCATGCACCCTTTTTTTTTGATCTTTCGATTTTCGATCTTTGCCTTAAATTGCCGATGTTTAAGAAGGCTGTACATATTCGTATTCTCCTATTTTCTCATGCAAAACTGGACCAATTTAAAAAAAAAATTATCATCGGTATGAGAAAGATATGTTCTATGCACCTGTGCGCGTATTTTTTTTAAGTCGACTGTTAAATAAGCACGCTGGACTCTTTTCGAGGGTGTAAAAAAGAGGCGATTTTATAGATGTTTGGTGGCTCCTAGCTCCTATAAAAAATAACTAATCAAAAATATAAAATGATAGATGCATCCCAAAGGTGGACATCCATAGTATACTAGAAAATTATTTCTCTAGTGCCATAATTGAGGAAGGGAGAAGTGTAATACGTTTGTATGGACAAGGCGCTGGTGTCCAGCCATGGTTATTGTATGTACGCATAAGTTGAGTTTCGGAGAAGTGAGCTGACTGAACGCCAAAGGTTCACTCTGGCGTCTGGAGCTGCTGCGTCGGTTTATATACGGAAGTTCTAGGCGTGTCGTGTGCAGATGTCTTTGTCTTCAAGGCACGTGTTTTATCCGTATGTTGACTTGTTTCCTGCATTAGCTATAATGGAGTAGATAATCTTAATCACTGATTTCATTACTTTTTTCTGGAAATGTCTGCACACAACAAGGGCTTCTTGATGAATGACGCAATGGTAAGCAAGTACACGTGATAGTTTTTTCCTTTCAAAAGCAACAAACCCTTTTTTTACGCCGGTCATACTTTTCGCCCCGTCTGTTGAAATTTATCACAATTTTAGAGCCTTTGGCTAAGGATGATTACCAAAATTATCTCAATTTCATTCGCTGAATAAAAATTATTACATTTAAAATAAATAAAACAAGAAAGCTAAGTAATAGATCTGTGTATTTAATTTTCAATTATCATTTCTCTTAAAATTATTTAAATAAACTGCAATGAGAATAAATGTCATGTGAGGAGGGGGGGGGGGGGGGGGGGGGCGCCAGAAACATCATGGCCCGCATGCAGCCAAAATGTAAGAATATTAACAGTATTTATATAATAACAATTTTTTTCATATTCATCCCAGTGTGCAATTTACTATGTGTCTTGAGGTTAAATTTTTGAGAAAATGATTTTAGACAAATTTCACACTTGTAAGGCTTTTCCCCCGTGCGAGTTCTTAAATGTCTCACAAGTTTATTTTTTTTGATAAATGATTTTAAACAAATGTTACATTTGTGTGGTTTTATCCCAGTATGTAATTTTTCATGTGAAACGAGGTTAGATTTACCACTAAATGATTTTAGACAAATTTCACACTTGTAAGGTTTTTCACCCGTGTGAGATCTCAAATGGATCATAAGTGTATTTTTACCAAAAAATGATTTTAAACAAATTTCACATTTGTGTGGTTTTATCCCAGTATGCAATTTTTCATGTGTAAGAAGTTGACATTTTTGAGTAAATGGTTTTAGACAAATTTCACATTTGTGTGGTTTTATCTCAGTATGATTTTTTTTATGTATCACGAGCATTGATGTATAATACACTAGATCCGCCCTCACGTCTTATACTGGTCTCCCTTTTAGCGCATGCAAAATACATGGCACATGCACAGTTTCTCTTAGTAGGTACCGCTGCGTCGTAGGGAAAAAAACCCAACTTCTCAGCTAGTTAAACCAGCCGCACACCTCAGTCAGTGTAGACAAGATCTCCGACCAAAATCACACGTCAGGGCCCATCTATGTGTATTATACATCAATGATCACGAGGTAAGATTTTCGAGAAAATGATTTAAGATAAATGTCACATTCGTGTGGTTCTATCCCAGTATGCAATTTTGTATGTGAAACGAGGTCAGATTTTCGAGTAAATGATTTTAAACATATTTCACATATGTGGTTTTATCCCAGTGTGTATTTTTTTATGTTTCTCGAGGTTAGATTTTTGAGTAAATGATTTTATACAAATTTCACATTTGTGAGGTTTTATCCCAGCATGATAATTTTTATGTTTATCGAGGTTAGATTTTTGAGTAAATGATTTTAAACAAATTTCACACATGTAAGGTTTTTCACCAGTGTGAGATCTCAAATGGATCTTAAGTGTATTTTTATCAAAAAATGATTTTAAGCAAATTTCACATTTGTGTGGTTTTATCCCAGTATGCCATTTTTCATGTGAAAGAAGGTGACATTTTTGACTAAATAATCTTAGACAAATTTCACATTTGTGTGGTTTTCTCTCAGTATGATTTTTTTTATGTATCACGAGGTAACATTTTCGAGAAAATGATTTTAAACAAATGTCACATTTATGTTTTATCCCAGTATGCAATTTTTTATGTTTATCGAGGTTAGATTTTTCAGTAAATGATTTTAGACAAATTTCACACTTGTAAGGCTTTTCCCCCGTGTGAGTTCTTAAATGTCTCACAAGTTTATTTTTTTTGATAAATGATTTTAAGCAAATGTTACATTTGTGTGGTTTTATCCCAGTATGTAATTTTTCATGTGAAACGAGGTTAGATTTACTACTAAATGATTTTAGACAAATTTCACATTTGTGTGGTTTTATCTCAGTATGATTTTTTTTATGTTTATCGAGGTTAGATTTTTCAGTAAATGATCTAAGACAAATTTCACACTTGTGAGGCTTTCCTCCCTTGTGAGTTATTAAATGTCTCGCAAGATTTTTTTTTTTAATAAATGATTTTAAACAAATATCACATTGAAATAGCTTTTCTCCAGGAAGTGATCTTTTGTGTAAAATAAGTTCAGATTCAATGGGAAACGGCTTCAAGCAAATTTCACTATTATTTTGGTGAATTGTCGATTGTGAAGGCTCATCGTCCCATATTAAATCTTCCAATAAAACTTCTTCAGGCTCGATCTTCAAGCAATCACCTAATCTAATCAGTCGAGAGGATTCGTTGTTTCGAAAACAAGCCTTTCGAAAGCTGATCAACAATTCCAGATTAGTCTTACACGAAAGACACACCGTGTCTGGCAACCCATCGCCTCTTTTAACCTGCAGATGAAAGAAGTAGGATTAAGAGTTGACCAATTGGGTCCACAATAATTGTAACCTGTTACCAGCAACTGACATAAATTTGACAGCAGGTCCGAATGCGTTGCTCCAGACGCTCTGGATGAGGATCTGGTCTCTGGAAGATGGAGACGGAAGATTCGGCCGGAGCTGGTCCAAGACAAAGCCTGCACTCCATCGTCCCAGCATTTAACTCTGACAACAACCAGATCGACTGACCTTCGCCTTGCTATTATTTTGTAGTGACATCTTTGGTCTAAATTTGTTACTAGCTTAGGGCTGCCATAATTAGTGTTGTAAAATTCTCGGTAATAATCTTTTGGCGAATATTCTCCAAATCGAGATTTTTCGAGAATATTTATTTTTAGAGCATCTGGAGGGCTTTTATATAATACTATTCCGTTGCAATTTCATTAATAATAATTTAAAACATTTTGCATTTCATATGTACAGAGAGAAGGTAAGCAAATGTGATTTTTGAGCAATTGGCGAAACACAACAGAAATGTTATGCCTATTATGTAGTTTGTGTTAAAAGATTTATCGATTTCGGAAATAAATTCAAAGCAACTTATTTATAGATGTGGAAGCAAAAAAAAAACCAACTCACATTTTTGTGTTAATGGTAAACTCGCAATGTTTATTTACTAATTTTTTCCTATCTAAACTTAGTAAATTTACGATTTCAGATTATGTAATATATTTTAAAAGTAGGCACTGATGTGAAATAACCATTAAAATATCCAAACTCATACAAAATCTGTGTTCATATAGCTGAGTTCAATGGCACCGTCCACACACACGATATCTATATACGATATTTCCATATCCAGTTCTCACTCTGTCTTCAGCTGTCATAAATAAAGCACGTGCATCAACATGCCAGTCGTCTCATTCGTTCATCCCCCATCGTGATAAATCTGGGCATATCAAAAAGCGGTCTCCGTGACGAGACAGAATGTTAAATTACAGAAAATGCAAATATCGGAAGGCAAAGATCGAAAATCGAAAGATCTTAAGTCGAAAGATCAAAAAAAATGGTGCATGGTAAACGGTACATACCTTTGCCTTCCGATATTTGTGTTTTCTTTAATTTATCATTCTGTCTCGTCACGTAGACCCATCAAAAAGATGGGTCTACCTCACGGGACCTAAAGTGAAAAGCCCGAAAACGCAAATATCGGAAGGCAAAGATCGAAAAGCGAAAGATCTTAATTTGAAAGATAAATAAAGGGTCTCTCCCCCCCGTCGTACATACTCACTTAATTTGCGCGAGCAGGATACAACAGGAACAAGAGGAAGAGGCTTTTCCTCCAGTATTCTGCGCGCGCACATTAAACAAGGCTGTATGACCACAAGCGAGATAATTTCACCGCATCCCACTCATATATATTATATATACATAGTACCGTTTACCATGCACCCCTTGTTTTTGAGTTTTCGACTTAAGATCTTTCGATTTTCGATCTTTGCCTTCCGATATTTGCGTTTCACTTTCGTTCCCGTAAGGGAGATCGATCAAAAATATGGTTACATCTATTGCATTAGAAGGAGAAGAAGTTTTCAGAAAAATTGAAAACGCTAAATGGATAATGAATTAAAAAAAATGTGGAGTTGTAGATGAAAGTAGTACAATTTAATTTTAAATGGAAGATGATTGAAAATGATTTATTCCATTAGTTGAACACTAGATGAATACTATTGGAAGGGCTAAAATGATTATGACTAATATTATACGAGCTTATTTGGTAAACGGACTACTAGTCATATGTGCATCAGTCACAGGACAACCGGTCACTCTAGATCGGTCACACGTGATCACCCGTCACACAAAAACTCGTCACGAGAAAACTGGTCACACCCTAAAATCGGTCACGAGAAAACTGGTTAACCGATTTTAGGGTGTGACCAGTTTTCTCGTGACCAGTTTTAGTGTGACGGGTGATCACGTGTGACCTATCTAGAGTGACCGATTGTCCTGTGACCGGTTCACATTTGACTAGTGATCACCGAACCGCTTATTTGGCCATGGCCATAATATGAAGTGTTAGCGCTCAACGTTTATATTTGAAAGCAGTCAGTTGGTGGCGACTGTCATTGTCTCGTTGGATTTTTACGAGTTTTGACAATATTTAGTTTATTTCCATCAAAATTCATTTGCACAGGTCATAAAATTACTTATTTACTATTATAACAGTCATATGCATCTTATTTACATATCGTTTCTTGTCTTTTCTATATAAAAGTCATTAACTTAATATTTTATTGTTGTACTCTCATCTTCATATGAGTTTTTTTTTACTAAGGGTCCATTGATTAAATATTTCTGTTTAGTAAATATCATAAGATTGTCTATAATTGAAAAAAATACTTCTTTTAACCATTTGCCCGTGGCAATAAATATATCGAACAAGCCCTATACGCGGCACCTTTTTCGCGAATTTGGCAATCGCGAGTTTTCGACCTTAAATACAGTTTTTAATATATACTCAAGTAACCAGATATGTTAATTAACACATAAAGTATTATTTTGAACAATGAAATACATAATATATCTCGTAGTTTTGGATTAATTGTCAAATAATCATTCTTCATATTTGTATGAAGACGTGACGTCACATAAACGAGGTTTCAGTATGGTTCCACAAAAAACTAATTTTGACTGGTATATAAGAATTTTAAGCAAATTGAATAGATATAATTCAACTCTCAGTAATATATTCAACCAATTTTTAACTTTAAAACGGTTGAAATAGGCGCATATAAGCCTCAAAATCCCGTGTAAAGTTCAGAAATTCTATGGAAGAACTACAGACTTGTCGCTCAAAGCTTCCATAGAAGACGGCCGCGGCCAAACGCTTAATAATATATTTAAAATTCGTTGTATTTCAGACTATGGATATTTCAATTGGATTGGAAAAAACTAGCACCACATTTCATTCGGATGAAGTTTTCGAAAAGTATTCTTCTTTGAAGAAGCAATATGAAATTGTATGTAGACAGTTCGAAGCATGCCAGCAGGAGTTGTACGAGAGCAGAAAGAACAATCAAATCGCTTCCGAGTTGAAGGAACATCTCACATCCGAGTTGGAAATGTGGCAAAGGAACGAGGTCAAAATGAAGCAGGATTTCAACTACAAATACCAGACTCTAAACGACGAGATGGAACAGTTGCGTCACGAAAAATGGAAAGAGGTGGAAAATTGCAACAGCCTGATAGAAACACTACAGTCTAGAATAAAAAGCATGGAAACTATTGAGAATGTCTCCGCCGAGGAGAAGAGCGTTTGCCAAATGGACAATACAAAGATGAGCGAAGATTGGCGACGTTTGGAAGAGGAGAACGTGCTGTTGAAAGATCAACTCTCCGAACAGAAGGCGGCTTTGATAGAAAATTTAAACCTGGCCGAAGATTTAAAGAATCACATCAAAGTGTTGAACGAACGAGAGGACAGCTTGAAGATCAATCTGGAGAATAAAAAGAGCGAATTGGCTTCCGTAACCGACATGCTGCATTCAGCTCAAGAAGATCTGCTTCTGGCCAATTCGGAGCTGCAGCAAATCAAACAGCAAGCCAACGGCCACGGTAATAATAATTCAAATCAAACATACCCGTGTTAGTCGAGTGTTGGCCTTTAAGCTCGGCTGGCGATGTACCTTTGAATCAGATTGTTGATTAACATTGACAATATTGTGCAGATAAATACGGCAAAACCACAAGATAATGAGACGTGTTTGTCAGTTATTATTATTTGTGGTTTTGCTTGAGTCGTGTTGTTGTTCGACACAACATACGATTAAAATAAATACATTTTGTAATCTAATTTTATATATTTCAGCTCCAAAAGGAAATTCCCTGTTTGCCGAAGTCGATGATAAACGTCAAGAAATGCTCAAGAGTTATTCTCAATTAAGAGATAAAGTTCAGCAGGTATTGGATTCATTCATTTTAAATGTATATATTTATATAATATTCGATAAGAAGTTTGTTTATTAGTATTAGAGTGCTTTTCGGCAAGCAAAATTTTATAATAATCTATATTCAACAGTATCCTGCCTCTAATAATAACAGTTTATTCGTGTATTCTTCTTCTTCTTCATGTGCCATGTCCTCCTAGAACGTCGGCAACTAGATGTCCCATTCTTATTTTGTACGTTGCTGGTCGGAATAGTGCTCGGGTGCCGAGGCCGTACCACTGCCGAAGATTCTTTAGCCACGATGTTTTCCGACTGCGTTGGCCTACGATTTTCCCCTGGATTATTAGGCGCAAGAGATCGTATTTTTCGTTCCGCGTCACAATTTACGCCTTTTCACACTTTCGAGCACTTGGACATGTTTTCCCATCAGGGCAAGCACCTCGGCATTGGTACGACGCGCCATCCATGAGATTCCGAGCATTCTTCTGTATGCCCACATCTCAAATGCCTCTAGTTTCTTGCATCCGTTAGGGTTCATGCTTCTGTCCCATACAGAAGGATGCTGAACAAGTAGCATCGTAGAAGTCTCAGTCGGAGTGCTATACTGAGATCAAGTGTGGTAGGACTTTTTTTCAATTTCAAGAATGTAGCTCTTGCTTGCTCCACTCTAACGCGAATTTCCTTTCCACTTTCACACGTTTCACCCAGATAGCACCCAAGATATCTGAAACCATCCACTCTCCACCACGCTGTTATTGATCTATAAATGAGAGCTGACTGTATTGTGCGCCGACTTGCTGAATATCATCCATTTGGTCTTTTTTTTTTGTATTCAGCTTCAACCCCGCCCTAGAGCTATGCACAACAACTGCCTGTAAGTCGTTGAAGTTCGTGGTCAGTAGTACTGTATCATCCGAGTACCGAATGTATAAATATAGCGAACAAGCCGTGTACGCGGCACCTTTTCGCGAATTCGGCAATCGAGTTTTCGACCCTAAATACAGATTTTAATATTTACTCAAGTAACCAGATATGTTAATTAACACATAAAGTATTATTTCAAACAATAAAATACATAATATATCTCGTAGTTTTGGCTTAATTGTGTCAAATAATCATTCTTCATACAATTGAGACGTATCGTCGCCATTGTTCAACAGACGTGACGTCACACAAACGTGGTTTCAGTATGGTTCCACAAAACCACTAATTTTGACTGGTATATATTCATTTTAAGCAAATTGAATAGATGGCATTCAACTCTCAGTAATATATTCAACCAATTTTGAACCTTAAAACAGTTGAAATAGGCGCATATAAGGCTCAAAATCCCGTGCAAAGTTCAGAAATTCTATGGAAGACAGCCGCGCTACAGACTTGTCGCCCGAAGGCTTCAGCAATAATATTTTCTGAATATAAATTAAACAGTAGCGGTGATATCACTCGTCCTTGCCGAACTCCCTTCATTATTCTCACGCTCTCTGTTGTATCACATTCGACGTGTACTACGGCCGTCTGATTCCAGTAGAGATTATCCGAATTAGCCGATTATCTCTTTTGTCTAACCCTATCTGCGATAGTACATATTTCAATTAGTTTATTATGTCGCACAATATCAAATGCCTTTTCGTAGTCTATGAAACAGGCATATATAGTACATCGACGTTCATATCCAGACATCGCTGCGTTAGAACCTGTATACTAAATAATGCTTCTATTGTACCGAAACCGTTTTCCGGGTATTAAATAAGCCTAAAGCTCGTTGTTGAATTTGGTAATTTAATCCTCTAAATGTACATATGAGGTCTCCATTAGATGGTAATTTCATCAAAAATCGTTTAATAGTATGAGATATACAAACCTATATGTGTATTGTTCAATTTTATTTAGCATTTAAAAATGATTTCAGTTAAACAGAGAGCTAATGAGCAAACAATCAGAATTGGATTCTTTACTTTGCGAAAAGAAAACACTTTGGGAAGAATATTCCGGACAAGCCAATCATCACGATGCAGTTCTCAATAGTAAGAACCTTTAATTTTATAATTATTCCCATAGATGTAGAATAACCTAGATATGCCATTACCATTGACGTATAATATATAGAATGGTCATTCCTAACAAAAGTATCGCTTAAAAGCGAGCCATCGAAGTGAGAGACGGAAAGTCAGAAGAGAGACAAAAGAGTGAGGAAAAAAAATTCGTGGAAGTGATCGTCCCTTGACGTTCAGGGACGCACGGGCACATACAGATGTTCGGACTTTGTCGAACTAATACTACCACACAATTTCACTAGTAGAGCCTATTTCAAAGAGATCCTACTGCTACAGAGTTTAACAATCAACTGAGCAAAACAGCCGAAATCTCCGTTTGCACGGAGTTTTTGTAGTAACATTTTTGGAAGCTAGGAGCGCTTCTACCCATTCTACTTCAATGGCCATTACATACAAATTTCGTTGGAGAGCTTGTCGCCACTAACTGAGGGGTGCGGAGGGTTTAACTAGCGGGGAAGTGGTGGAAAAAAAAAGGAAGGAACCCAGCGGTCGGCAGTGGTCAGCAATCAGATTATGTACATATGTACATGCACTGAAGTTTTATTTTATTTATAACTTTATTTTATTGGACACTCTGCGTTACAGTAAACCAAACTAATAAAGCCATATTAAGAAAAAAATATTTAGCTATACACACTATATTAAACTACAAATGTATGTTACTATAATAAAACCATCATTAACTATTACAATATTTAAACATTAGTAACTTCCACTAGGATCAATTTTAAAGCTGACACTTAAATGTTTAGTTCATTTTTTGTAGTTTTAAACTTAATGTCGATTTCTGAATTTCCTTCAGTGCCAACAAGATATACGTGTGCGTTTAGAGACATCTGTGGCAGAGGTTGTCGACCGCTGTTCAATCACTGCATACAAAACTACATACATCGCGCCGATATTTCATTATATTGTTACGTATACTGAAAAGAGCCGCCGAGTAATTGCGATCGGATTAGGCCGGGTAGCGTCCTGAGAGACCGTGTGACCGGTATAAGTGGTTTCAAGGATTAGCGACAGGCTAAGTGCATGTAGGCTAAATAATGGGGACCGAGTTGGCTGGTATTGGTCCTTTCTCAGAATTGACCTGTACCGTGGGAGCGAATGTCGCGGGAAGACATATCCGTACGTGACCATAACAATAGGTATACAAATTAGACGTCGAAGATGTCCTGAGAGATCTATCCCTTATAAGGCGATACTTAGGCGATATCATGTCATTCTGGACTGAGCACTGCCAGTGCGTGTATCTCCTTAACCATCAATAAATGCTGTGAATCGACTTCGGCCTTTTACTTGGATCCTCCACCCACCCCTACGCAACAATATGTTAAAATACTACTATAATTGAAGACATTATATATTAATTCTTACTTATGATATGTGATGCCATCCGTCTTTTTATGTTTTCTTGAGTAATTGTAACACAATTTCACTGAATACGTTGGCATTTTCGAAAAATATCAATCGACCTTCCGACTTAGAAGCTAACTAGCTACTGAGAGAGAGAGTGTGCATGATCTGTACTATTTTTTGTGTGCATGGTCCAACAGGGTGATCGGCTTAGAGCGTCAGGGCGTATCTATAGTATTCTACATATATCTATGATTATTCCTCATCCTTTTCTCACATCTGATGATGATTTTGAATGCTCTTCTATTTGAAGCAGTACAGCTTGTTTTATCATCATGTAAAACACTCTTGATTTGAATTGAATCTAGTTATTGTATAATTATAATATATATGTATGTATATTTAAAAATTTTCAGGAGCATTCGAACATAGAATAACCGATTTAGAAAAGGAAAACGATCAACTGCACAGGGAAATCGCTCGATGGTACGAATCGAATTTAGATCTAAACACTTCGACGATAGCTCAGTGGGTTTCGGGTGTTTTGGATTATTACAGGTTTGTCGATTCTCTCTGTTGAATCGAATAAGACTGAAGATGAATTTTAGATGAAAAATATATATGTTACAGAGATGAAAATCAGCGGTTGACTAACGATTTCGCCGCCAGCAGTGTGGACAATTTGAACAAGGAGCAAAAGGTCAGAGAGCTTCACCGGCAGCTCGTGTCCTGGCGGACCAAAGCCATGGAAGCCAACGCGAGGGTATCTCAACTGAACACGGTGCAGAAATTGAACTCTCCCGTAGCCGTGAAGAATGAAAGTGTGGAATCGCCCGAGACGGGAAACGTCAGCCGAGTTTCGAATACGTCTCGCAAGGACTTCGCCATTTACGAAAGCGAAAACACTTTGAATCACGGCGGTGAGAGTGAAGTTTGCAATAATGAAGCGTCGCATAAGCCGGGAATATTAGTAACGGCCGGAGTGGCGAAGAGTAAAACGGCAAAGAAGACGTCTTTTCAATGAGCTATTTTTGTACGCATACATAAGGACTTGATTGTATATAATTTATATTTTTTAATATTATACTATTTTTTTATTATTATTAGCTTTTGTATGGCAAATTTGTTTTTATTCTTTGAATTTCAACCGTTATACATTTTTTTTTCGATTAATTTTATTTTATAAGGTTTCTTTTAAACGTTTTGTCTCGTTTTCGAATATTTTTACAATTTGTGTACAATTCAAACTGCAAAATCGATTGTCTTCGTAACATTTCATTACCTGCAACAATAACATGTATTTATTTTAAATAAAATTAATATACATGTAATATAATAAATATATAAAACATATACCTCGTTTTTATACTTTATATATTCCTCATTAACTCGCAATGTGTTTTCTATTCGATCTGCATAAAATTGTATTCCGTCTTCTATCGTTTGCGAAATTCTAATAAAAATGGTATGTAAATGGTTTTTTCAGTTTAAAATTGAATGCTTTTAATTCAGGCTTAGGGTGAAAACGATTACACGACTAGTAACATAAAAATTAAGACTAATTGAAAAGTCAAATGTATAATTGGTTGTGGCTATTTGCAGGTACTATATATGTGCAAATTATTGGCTATTTGCAGGTACTACATCTGCGACAGGTGCAAAGCCTTCTGCGCATGCGCGTGAACTGTCACTATCAGCGTGTTTACTGTTAAAATTATGTTTTAAACCTCTTACAATTTAGTTCGAATTCGTAAAGAGACATAGAGTAAAAAATATAATCCAAATTAGAAATTTATTCGCCTCGTGTATAATGAACGATTGATTAAACAAGTATAGCATACATTAAATATAAGGAGAAGGCTTTGCACCTGTCGCAGATATAGTACCTGCAAATAGCCAATAATTCGCAGATATAGTACCTGCAAATAGCCACACCCAATATAATTATATATTTCAGAACGTCCATTTAGAAATTCAAAAAAGTCCAGAAATTAGTGGTTCGGTGATTACTGGTCACAAAATACTCGTCACAAAGTCACTAAAATCTCTATAACGAAACATCTGGCAGCCGGAAAGTCCATCATACTAACGATAACGATCATACTAATGAGAACTTGAGTGCCAAAGATTGTGTATTCGCGATTTTCATGGCAAAAATTGTCTTTGTGACCACGGCAAAGTGACGAATAGTCCAATTACCGAAATTAGTATATCAAGGTTAACTTTATGTCTTTTAATAAATTTAAATTTATATTTTACCATGATGCCTTTACAGGTTGACCTATATAGTAGAAGAAATAAAGATACGTATGAAATTAGGAATTAGGAATGGAATGCATTTGGAGGAGTGAATGCGGTTTTTAAATTAAAAATGCCACTTTTGCCTGAAGAAAAAGATCTTCGAACAATGTGTTTTGCCAGTGATGACGTATGGATGTGAATCGTGGACATTGAATGCCAAGTTGCTACACAAAGTCCAATGCTCTCAAAGAAGTGTGAAACGTTGTATGCTTGGCATAACGAAGAAAGACAGGAAACGGAATACGTGGGTGAGAAGTATGACAAGGGTTGTGGATATAGTGGATAGAGCATTGATGTATAATACACATAGATGGGCCCTGACGTGTGATTTTGGTCGGAGATCTTGTCTTCACTAACTGAGGGGTACGGGGGGTTAAACTAGCGGGGAAGTTGGGTTTTTTCCCTACGACGCAGCGGTACCTACCTACCTACTTACAAAGAGAAACTGTGCATGCGCCATGTATTTTGCATGCGCCAAAAGGGAGACCAGTATAAGATGTGAGGGCGGATCTAGTGTATTATACATCAATGGGATAGAGTGAAGATATTGAAATGACAATGGGCGAGCCACGTGGCTAGAAGAATAGACGAAAAGTGGACAAAAGAAATGCTAGAATGATACCCGAG
The DNA here is from genome assembly GCF_051622035.1 of Arctopsyche grandis. Lineage (NCBI taxonomy): Eukaryota > Metazoa > Arthropoda > Insecta > Trichoptera > Hydropsychidae > Arctopsyche > Arctopsyche grandis. The sequence goes on from NC_135355.1 coordinate 1,560,709, forward strand.
AGAGTGTAAAATGGTAAAAGGAAGACCGCAGGGAAGATGAGTAGACGAAATAAGGAAAATGTGTGGAATGAGATGGATGAGAGTAGAACAAAACCGTTTCAAAAGTGAAATCAGATAAATTGACAAACTGTGATAGGGAACGATTGATTGGAGTCATAAATATCTAAATCTGATCAGCAGTACTGCAGAAATACTCTGAATAAATTCTCTTCAATCAAGGCTTGGAGCCCAGAACCTATTGTTGGTTAGCATTAATGCAACTACCTATACTGCTGGCTAATAGTTTAGTTTGTAGATTTCATTTCATAGCCAGCAGTTTGGCTTAATGGTAGCGTATATATTTAGCACCACTGAGAACGATGGTTCGAGTCGTCAAACTGCTGGTTAGATTTGGGGGTTTTGCGACTCCAAATCGATCGTTTCTCTATCAGAGTTTGCCAATTTTATCTGATCATTGTTGAAACAGTTCCTGAAAATTGGTAATAGATCATTTCCTGTTGTATAATTTTGTACAAATCTGTGTGTATAATTTTGTAGAAATTATGCACAGTAATCTGAAATCTATAGACATCTCTATAATTTTGTATTTATTATGTGTATAAAAATTGTAATAATAATTGTGCACGAAATCTAGAAAAATAATCCATAGATGTCTCTATGATTATTATTTCTGTACTTGATTAATTATTATATTCTATGTATTCTGATTGTATTCTGACCGTTATCGTATACTCATCGCATTGGAGCGATCTGTAATGACGAGTGTATATTGTTTGTAATAAATAAATAAAATAATTTCATCTGAGAGACCTTCAAAAGATAGTCGGGATAATATTATACCATTTAAGTCTAGTTACATATTTTGATTTTAAAGATGGAATCGTGTAATTGTTTTCACTCTATTCATTGCAATTAATGTAAATACCCATGTGGTAAAAGTCCTTGTACAATTTCTTTCCTTTTATCGCTTGCAACGTAGCATATATATGTTTCAGGTTCTACTGGTAGGTCTGGTATCTTTTGTATAATTTCAGGTTCAACTTCTATACTATTTTTATCAATTCTTTCTTCAGCTGCATTCGTTACAATTATTTGTCCCGGTGGATTTTGACAATGCAGTTCATTACTTCTTACGTTGCCCATTTTCTACAATAATAATATAGATAGATAATGAAAGTGCTGTTAAATCATAATTTTGTATATCGTATATGAAAAAGGGTAGTTTTCGAAATGAAAAATAAATGAACTTTATTGTTTTATATAAGATTTTTTATTCAAAAATGATGAAAGTTGCATACAATTTTTTTTTTTAAATTATGATTTATATAACAACGTTTTTAGTATCTATAATTGTATCTATAATAAAATATGTAATAAGTTTCGTAATAATTTAATCAAATGTCCATAATTTCACCGAACGGAATCCGCATTCGTTATTTATTATGGCATTAAACAACTTTTCGAATTACATGTGTAAAAAAGTTAATTTTGCTCGACCTTAATTATATCTAACCGATAATTATTTACCAAAGATGAATGGATTTTCACAGCTTTAAGTGCGTTTTGTCTGATGTATGATTTAAAACTTGGGTGTTTTACACAGAAATATTTCTTAATAGCCATACCGACATTAATTATTATTATATCGGTACTCTTTAGTTGTTTTAAATGTCAAATGCATCAGATGCGTTCAATCAAGTTTCACAAACCTGATTCGGTCCATTTTATAACTTATTTATTGTGAAGGCATACTGCTTCTAAGTCCTGAGATGGATTTCCAGTCTTTTATTTTTGTAAAATTTAAGCTCTGATTATAGATGTAGAATAACCTAGATATGCCATTACATACAAATTTCGTTGGAGATCTTGTCGCCACTAACTGAGGGGTGCGGGGGGTTTAACTAGCGGGGAAGTGGTGAAAAAAAAGGAAGGAACGCAAAAAACACAGTGGTCAGCATCCAGTTTATGTACATATGTACATGCACTGAAGTTTTATTTTATTTATAACTTTATTTTATGGGACACTCCGCGTGACAGTAAACCAAACTAATAAAGCCATATTAAGAAAAAAATATTTAGCTATACACACTATATTAAACTACAAATGTATGTTACTATAATAAAACCATCATTAACTATTACAATATTAAAACATTAGCAACTTCCACAAGGATCAATTTTAAAGCTGACACTTTAATATCTAGTTCATTGTTTGTAGTTTTAAACTTAATGTCGATTTCTGAATTTCCTTCAGTGCCAACAAGATATACGTGTGCATTTAGAGACATCTGTGGCAGAGGTTGTCGACCGCTGTTCAATCACTGCATACAAAACTACATACATCGCGCCGATATTTCATTATATTGTTACGTATACTGAAAAGAGCCGCCGAGTAATTGCGATCGGATTAGGCGGGGTAGCGTCCTGAGAGACCGTGTGACCGGTATAAGTGGTTTCAAGGATTAGCGACAGGCTAAGTGCATGTAGGCTAAACAATGGCGACAGAGTTGGCTGGTATTGGTCCTTTCTCAGAATTGACCTTTACCGTGGGAGCGAATGTCGTGGGAAGACATATCCGTACGTGACCATAACCATAGGTATAAAAATTAGACGTCGAAGATGTCCTGAGAGATCTATCCCTTATAAGACGATACTTAGGCGATATCATGTCATTCTGGACTGAGCACTGCCGGTGCGTGTATCTCCTTAACCATCAATAAATGCTGTGAATCGACTTCGGCCTTTTACTTGAATCCTCCACCCACCCCTAGGCAACAATATGTTAAAATACTACTATAATTGAAGACATTATATATTAATTCTTACTTATGATATGTGATGCCATCCGCCTTTTTATGTTTTCTTGAGTAATTGTAACACAATTTCACTGAATACGTTGGCATTTTCGAAAAATATCAATCGACCTTCCGACTTAGAAGCTAACTAGCTACTGAGAGAGAGAGTGTGCATGATCTGTACTATTTTTTGTGTGCATGGTCCAACAGGGTGATCGGCTTAGAGCGTCAGGGCGTATCTATGGTATTCTATATCTATGGCTCTGATACATTTTGAGTTTGAAATATATGAATTATTATGATAAAAAGTTGCATCGGATAATAAGATAGTGTATTGTTTTATAAGATCTTGCTAAAAGCATTGAGTTTATTTTTGAAAATGGACCAGCTCTGATTTATAAATGCGAAGGTCGACTATTGTCCGATACGAACCAGATTTATAGCTGGTTTTTAGCGACCGTTTACAACACGCCCATTCCGGCTCATCTTCTCAGTGAGATGGTCAGTACATGTACAAGCAGGAGTGAAATGGGTGTTTACACGTTTCAAGATTCGCCGGATAAACAATTTAATGCATTAAATTATTCTAAAATGGCGATTACACGTCCAGTTATATAAATGCTATAGAAAATGTCTTCATAAACAAACTTTCGATTGGTAATATATTATACATATAAAATTGTCAAATAATTTTTATTTTAAACGGCACATAGACAATATTTGTTTCCGGACCACAAAAATGCTGGAATTCATAGTACGAGTTAGTAAACCTTTTTAGAGTGCGTTGGTGCTTAAAATTCTTTATGAATCTCTAGTACGTAGCGTTCTAGAATTTTCTTCCAAAATATATTATTTTGATTTTTAAATGCTTTTTATTATTACGAAATTATATTCACAATACATCATATATCTATTTTAATAGCTACTGATCTACTGATCATTTTCTATTTTACAATGTAATTTAATTTCGTTAGTAATCATAGTATTATATTAATCTAATGTTAATGTACAGCATAATAGGAAAAAGAGCTCAAAAACCTATTTACAATTCTTATAAATGCTCATAATACATCTAATACATAATATTAATTAAATATTCTCTAAAGTCGATGACCTAAAACAGATTATGTTTTGGTAATCTGTGTGTTCCAATATATAGAGTCCTACTCATATGACTCATTCATTGGAGATTGAGAGAATCCGAAAACGGTTTCTCAGATATCTTTATATGACATTGTATAGTTATTATCCTTGGCTATATCCTAGTGCATTCCTATTAGGGGCGTTAGGCTTCAACTCATTGGAGTCTCGTCGTGTTATGTTTCAGGGAAAGCACTTTTTTAAGCTATTAAATGGGTTAGTACACAATCCTTGGGCTCTTAATGAATTTAAGTTTTATACAGCTAGTAAGTTCAGGGACCTGAGGAACCGTGATTAGTTTTCTCGCACAAATATGTTGGCAACATCTCCAATATCCAGAGCGATATATCTGCTCAACCGGGTTGCTGGTGAAATTGACCAGTTTAACATAAGCTGTGCTGGACTGGTTGAGTGGTTGTGGAGCAACGCCCGTGGTTGATTTTATCAATTGTAAATGTCAAGTACGGATGTTTTATATACTTTTATTTGTATTATGATTGTGTGACTGGCCACAGTGACGGGTTAGAGTAGTCTGTAATTTCACTGTGGCTATTAATGTTAAAAATAAGATTGCAAATCATTAGCGGCTCGTGAGATTTCATAGTGGGGGGGCTGCAGATATTATTAAGGCTGTAGTAGCTCGTTAACCAAACCGGTGATCGAATGATAACAAAAATAAAACTTGAGTATGTACTATACTGGGAGGTCTGCAGCCCCGCAGCCCATGTGAGTGACAAAAATAGCATGCATTTGTACTATACTGGGAGGACTGCAGCCCCGTAGCCCATGTGAATGACAAAAATAGCATGCATTTGTACTATACTGGGAGGACTGCAGCCCTGCCGCCCATACGGACGAGCCGCCACTGATGCAAATGAAATAGTAGCAGGTCTTGGGTCTCAATGTTAAGAGGGCTGTACACCCGAAACCTTAATTTTGTTACCGTTCCTTTCTTCGATATATATATTGAGTGAATGCGACAATATATATCGATATATATATATATATATATATATATTGAGTGAATGCGGCAGTTGCGCTTCGACCAGATAAAACGTATTTTAAATTGACAAAATCGAGGTTTCGTATTCTCCTATTTTCTCCTCCAAAACTGGACCAATTTTTAAAAAAAATTCATCATCGGTATGATAAAGATACTTTCTGTGCATCTATCGGCGTATTTTTTTAAAAATCAACCTTTAAATAAGCACGCTGGACTCGTTTCGTGGGTGTAAAAAAGAGGCGATTTTATAGATGTTTGGCGGCTCCTAGCTCCTATAAAAAATAATTAATCAAAAAAATAAAACGATAGATGCACCCCAATGGTGGATATCCATAACATATTATAAAATAATTTCTCTAGTGCCATAATTGAGGAAGGGATAAGTATAGTACGTTTGTATGGACAAGGCGCTGCTGTCCAGCCCTCTTAATGTGTTCATTAATTACTTCTGATGCAATATAGCCCTTTGATTGTAGATAGATATGTGGTAAATTGGATTCCTTATTTTATATATACATATATATATATATATATATATATATATATATATATTTTTTTTTTTTGTATCAATTTTACTATAACGCCATGATAGATTTCTTCAAGGCCCAAATCAAATATAAAATTTTAATTTTAATATGTATTGGAAGATTTTTTTTGCTGGCAACACATCCAAAAAGAATTCCATCAAAGTTGATCCTTTCTTTGGTTGCTAAAATTAAATTAAAATGTATTGTGATTTTATTATAATATAAAATATTATACTGTCAAGTATTACAATATAAATCGTATATGCAACTAACGACTTTTAAATTCATTTTTAATTGTAATAATCTTAACTTTTATCAAATAAACATAGGTATGTGATGCTCAACGGTTCGGACGCTGCAGATTCTCAAACGTTTTATCTTGTAAATTTATTTTTATCTCCTTTGGCATTTCATAAGTTAGCTTTGCGTCGTTATTGATGCGTCTACAACGCAAAAATATAGCAGTTTCTCGTATGCAGAAGAATTATAGACTGGGAATGCGTGTTCGATTCCAAAATTTGGAATCGAATAAAAGCAAGTTTTGCAACGTCAAGTCGTCGACCTCTAGGTTTCAGGTCCTTGAACTTAAAAACTGAATTTACAACGAGAAGTGCTTCGTTATGTCCACTCTCGTAAGTACATTTATACATCTGAGACAACAGATAAATTAGACAGTCTGACATTGTAAATTTGGAAGGATGCGTTCAATTCGCCAAAAAAAAAAAAGAGAAGAGAACTTAAAAAACCAGGTTAACCTTTTAACTACGAGCCGAAGGATGTTTTTGAACCCGGATTTCTAAATCAAATAGTACGATTCAACATCTTCACTTGTAGCTTTTGATCTGTGAGTCCATAGATATTAATTTCGTCATGCTTACGCATCTCAATTTTAAATGGGCTAATGTGAATATATTTATTTCATATTTATTGGCATCACAAATATCATTGAAAAAGTTTTCAATTCAAATAGACCAAATTTGTATATATTTTCATTTATTTATTGAATTAATCATGCACACTCGTCTACCAGATAGTTTTCTAGATAGTCTACCAGACATATTTTAGCATTTTCTAATGAGATGGTTAATAAATCAAATTTTTGTGAAAGGGATGGAACAGGGTTGCCAATTTGTTGGAACCGTTTCAATGAAATTAGATAAGATAAGGCAAGCTCTGATAGGAAATGATCGACCTTGGAGTCGCAAATCCAAGGTCTGGCCAGCAGCATACGGGATATAACCCGTGACCACACAATTCAAAGCATTAGATGCTATCCATTGATCTATGTTACTATGTTACACTGTTATATTTGTGTTATAAAAATAATTATAAAAAGTGTTGGTTTATAGAGGTTTGTTTTTTGAATTAGCAAAACTTTTTTCAACGACAGCAAATTTGACAGTTGATAGCTGATTTTTAGTCAATTTGGTTTGCCATTTTGCCATGAATAGATAAACAATGCTTGAAAATTTATTTTGAAAATCGTGGTTTGGTCCGTGAAACTTACCGTACACTACGGTCCATTTTACGGTCGTAAATTGGCTTTTAAAATCACGTGAGTTAGCACTTTTGGATTATTTTCTGTGGGGATATGTGAAGTTGCTAGTCTACGCCGATAAATCAGAGACGATGGATGACTTGGAAGCCAACATTCGCCGCGTTATTGCCGATATACGGCCCCAGCTGCTCGAGAAAAAGTGATCGAAAATTGGACATCCAGATTGTGTTTTATTCGAACCAGCCCATATTCCCAATATTATATTTAAACAATAATGACATATTAAGAGGGTTGGACACCAGCACCTCGTCCATACAAACGTATTACACTTCTCCCTTCCTCAATTATGGCACTAGAGAAATTATTTTTTAATATGCTATGGATATCTACCATTGGCATGTTTGTGTGGTTTTATTTTTTTGATTAGTTATTTTTTATAGGAGCTGGGAGCCACCAAACATCTATAAAATCGTCTCTTTTTAACCCACGAAAAGTGTCCAGCGTGCTTATTTAACGGTTGATTTTTAAATACGACCACACAAACATAGAAAATATCTTTCTCATACCGATGATGAATTTTTTTTTTAAATTGATACAGTTTCGGAGTAGAAAACTGGAGAATACTAAACCTCGATTTTGTCGATTTCAAATAGGTATTGAAGCATATACTAAAAAGAGCCGCCGGTTAAGTGCAATCGGATTATGCCGAGGCGCATCCCTGACACTGTGCGACCGTTATAATTGGTTTCAAGGATAATATCTAGACTCTAAGTGCATGTAGGCTAAACAATGGCCGCTATTTGGTCCCTTCTCAGAAGTGACTGATACCGTGGTACCGTAGGACCGAATGTCGTGGGAAGACATATCCGAGTACGTGACCATAACAATAGGTAAACAAATTAGACGTCGAAGATGTCCTGAGAGACCTGCCCCTTATAAGGCGGTATTTAGGCGATATCAAGACATTCTGGACTGAGCACTGCCAGTGCGTGTATTTCCTTAATCATCAATAAATGCTGTGACACGACTTTGGCCTTTTACTTGGATCCTCCACCCACCTCTACGCAACAGTATTATCTGGTCGGGGCACAACTGTCGCATTCACTCAATATATGCATATATCGAAGAAAGAAACGGCAATAAAATTAAGGTTTCGGGTATCCAGCCCTCTTAATATCTTCCAATAAAGCTAATATTATAATTTTTAAGTGTTTTAGTTCATTTTGAAGTTATATACCTCTAATAAACACTATATTTGAGATAATCGGAACTTTTCTAGTAAGAGGAGTAAGTCTAGACCGAGCGTGAAACGAATCGCCTTAGGGCCGGGCCGCACCGTGCAACTTTGTCGGCCGACTAGTTGCGCGACAGGAAAAAATGTATGGAAATGTGTGCGACAAACAAGTTGACGTGTGTGGCATGTCCCATCTACCTGCATGCATTGGTCTGGTTGCCCTCAACCAAGTCGCTCGCAAGTTGCACGGTGCGGCCCAGCCCTTAGCTTAGTGAGTCACAGTGGCGGTCCCTATCGGTTGTTTTTGAAAGTTCAACAGTTTGCGCTTTGCCTCTGACGTTTCGATTCGTGTCCACGGAGAGGGGTGACGAATGAGTGAGGATTGTTTTTGTTTAGATCGATTAAATATATTTTTTTTTCATCTTACAAAACGTTTCAATGCTAACTCGTGATAAATATGTCAATTTCTTTTTTTTGTTTTCAAATGCACTGAAAAAAGGAAAAGCTAACACGTTCGGTGTACAAAAAAATGACAACAAACTCGTATATACACATTCGAAGTGTTCAAAAGAGTAAGTTACGATGAAATTAATGTCATATATAGTAAAAAAAAACCGCAACATTTCAAGGAAGTGTCATTACTATTGTAAAGAGCATCAATAGGCGTCAAATCTGAGCTAATTTATATGCCAAACATTTTAAAATACAATATCTATACGCTGCTCGTTTTCCTTGACTTTATACGCGTCGAGATGCTTATAATGTTTGACGAAAAAAATACAGTTGAAAAAAGTGTAATTATATCGATGAGACAGACGATTCCATTCAATATAGAAATTCATTATACACCGTTTCAGCTGAACGCATTGTTCAGGCTGATTGAAAATGGCCGTGAAACGTCATCGTCATCGTGATTTTTGAAATAAATAATTTGAATCAAATGCACGGCATCAATTCGGGCAATTTATATATATATATATATATATATATATATATATATATATATATATATATATATATATATATATAGTATAGATATTGAGTACGTCCATTAATTGTGAGGGTGATGATGCTCAACCTTTTGTCTTATTTTGCAATGATTTTATTCAATGAGAATGCCAGGTCAAGGGTGCATACGGCATATGTGAATTTTTTTTTATTTTTTCCATCGAAACAATCTCTCTATATTGATCCGTTAATCATTATGAGGTTTTTTTGAAGCTGAAAAGGGCATTTTATAAAAATGTCAGGTCAAAAGATCACATTGAGATCACATGCGAATATACTATATTTTATTTCAATCGAATATGTACATATATACACTCGCCTTTACAGATCGCTCCAAAGCGACGAACGTACTATACAGATACAATACAATTAATACAAGCATTTTTATACAATGCGAATTCATGCAAGCATCATCCACAGTGACATCTGTGGAGAAATTGTTGCAGCATTTTATAATAGAAAATAGCTAATTGGCCTCAAGACGCGGAATAGCGTGAGATTTTGGAAGAGAGATTGGAAAGGAAATGCCAATTTACAGGAACCGTTTAAATGAAAATCAGAAAAATTGGTAAACTCTGCAAGGAAACGAACGACCTGGAGTCACAAACCAAGGTCTGGCCAACAGCTACTAGCGGGAATCGAACCGTAACCACTCCGCTTGAAAGCATAATATGATAACCATAAGTCCACGCTGCTGAATATAATTGTAAGTCAATTTCGAAATCTTAGGAAAATAGAAGTTTGAATATATGTAAACATATCATTTAACGGTTTTACCCGGCTTCGCTCAGTATTTGTAATATAAACAGCTTAAACATGGCCAATCTAATAGTAAACATTCATTTGTTTTTTTATTTAATTTATTTGAATCGAAAAAAATAATATTCAAGATATCGATATCGTCGTCATATAAACTGTGATTTGTTTTCAATGTTCCCAACAAATCTTACATACAAAGTCTCTTTCGAAATTATATACATATTAGATATAATATCGCTATTCTGTCTGTGTATCTACGATAACGCTTGCTGTACTATAATAGTCGTTTCAATTCGACATACATATGTACATATAATATGTATGTCACATCTAAAACACTGCCAACAAGATGTACAAATATAATACGAATATAATAACGAAAGAAAAACCTATATATATATATATATATATATATATATATATATATACTGTTTGCTACTAATGTTTCCTCTAGGCAAGTTTATGAGCATTTAGCGCCATCTATTGAAAATTTATTTAATTAATTATTTTTTCTATTGGTGTTTTATATTGTTTATATGTAGGTAGGTAGGTAGTTTTTAACATCTTTTTTCATATTAAACAATTAAATATAAATATATTGAAAAGGTATTTGAAAAAAATTCGACCGCCTGCGGATCGAACTCAGGGCCTACCCATTTATTTTTTTTAAACTTAATATGCCAACACCCATGCGATGATATTTCGGTAATTTGATTATTCGTCACATTGCGGTGGTCACAAAGACAATTTTTGCCATGAAAATCGCGAATACGCAATATTTGGCACTCAAGTTCTCATTAGTATGATAGTTATCGTTAGTATGATGGACTTTTCGGCTGCCAGATGTTACTAAATAGAGATTTCAGTGACTTTGTGACCAGTAATCACCGAACCAATATTTCATCGGGTTCAACACCAGTGAGAATATATTGAGAAATATATGTTTATTAGAACAGTTACATATCGGTATAAAAAACTAGTCAAAAATTGTTGAATATATGTCGTTTCATTTACGAAGGCCCGTGCCCTGCTTATCGGAGAGATGCGCACGCGAAGATCGGGTACTGACTGTTGCCTTTGCGCACCTGTTACTAGGAGTGGGGGTAGGCCTTAGCAATACAACGACTTGTACTGATGTTACATCGGTAATAGTTTTTCGCTTCACTGTGCGCGTGACCTTCCTCAAATCATTACCATATTTTAGATCTGGGCATGCAATCCCAGAACGTTGGCAATCATATGCATAAACAGCTCGTCGACCTTCTAAAGTCACGAAGTCCTACCTGGATCCCATGCAGCCATTGATCTTTCCCTGAATAATTATGTACACACGGGGGCGTTTAAAATGTGGAAATAAGAATACAGCAGATTAAATTAAGCGGAACTTTTAAGTTGGAACACTTTTTCAACCTTTTTTAACCCCTTCCAGTAGAAGCTCCTGCACGGTGAATCATTTCACTTTTATTTAGATTTAGCCAGTATTTTGGATGTGTCAATAGTTTGAGCTATCTGTTATTCAAATTGCGTGTCCGTGTTCGTCGTTTTATGATTTTCGTGCCTAAACTACACAGATGCGACTTAATAATCCCTGAACTATAAAACTATTCTATAAAAGTCTTGCTTAGATTTTAAAATATTCGTTTCTGATCAAGAAAAAAAATTATTAATAGTTAGTACTTCATATTTAACCGAATACATATTCTCAGATCCTAAGGGTAGTTTCGAACTCACATAACTAGTCTTCACCTTTGGCTGGGTGCTTGTGAAATAACAATAGACCGTTCCATTAGTTTACAAAACAAGATGAAAAAAAAGCATGGTTGGCAATAGTAATTGACAATAGTGAACCATTTTTTGTGCAGTCGTAGCAACGCTGGTCTCTGGACTTAACTATAAGTAGACACAGGCGTTGGCTAAGTGCTTTCAAAATAACAATTCCATTACTTTATATAGCAAGAGAGCAAAAGAGCGTAGTTGAAGATAGTAAATGACAATAGTGAAACATTTGTGCCAATCGTGCCAACGCCGATCTTTGGACATAACACAAGGCTGGATATCGGGTAGACACGATGCTAGTAGCTTGGACCAAGTCACTTAGACGAGTAACTTAGACGTCACTCGCACCGTGTCAACATGTGATCCAATCGTTTTTGAACGTTTTGTACGTCCAAGTTACTCATCCTAGCTACTTGGCCCAAGCTTTGATGCTTTTGGCACAAAAAAAGTTCACTATTGTCAATTACTATCCTCAACCATGATTTTCTGCTCTCTTGCTTTGTACAGTAATGTAATGGTCTATTGTTATTGTAAAAGTACCAAGCCAATGCCTAAGTCTAGTCATATCTACAGATCAGTGCTGAGACGGTACAACAGATGGCATAATATTATCTTCCAATAAAGCTAATATCATATCCATTACTATGATTTTTAAGTCTTTTATTTCATTTTAAAGTTCTATACCCTTTAAAAAACACAATTTCTATTTGCGATAGTCTAGATCAAGTGTGAAACGAAACGCCTTAGAAAAAGGCCACACTGAGCGACTTGGTTGAAGGTGACCAGACCAATGTATGCAGTTAGATGGGGCATGCCACACCCGTTAACTTCTTTGTCGCTCACATTTCCATACATTTTTTCTTGTCGCACAACTAGTCGGCCGACAAAGTTGCACGGTGTGGTCCGGGTCTTAGCCTAGTGAGTAGTGGTATCATTCTATTGGTTTCCGGAAACCTGTTGTTCGAAATCAAAAGTTTCCGGAAACCCGTTGTTTGAAATCAAAAATTCACGTCACTTTTGTTAAAAGTTATACCAATGTTTAAACAACTTCGAAAATATTGTTTTATTCGTAGTCGAATACATACCAGTTATAAGGAAGGAATTTTATTTATTTATATATTATCTTATCTATCAAGCTAATTTAAAAATACATCTTAACTACTTAACTCTAAAAATTTATAATTAACTTATATGTACTGTCTCTTACAGAGGTGTCTCTTCGCACCTCGCAAGAATGCATCCATGGTCTTAGCAGACCTGATGCACTCAGGAGGGCATTTTACATGAGCACACCCCTGTGAAAAACACCCCCAGCTGTCTTACTTTTTCTCACTCTACTTACAACCAAAATTTGGTTCAAATAACCAAAAATCGGAAACCCATTGTTCCGAAATTGGGATGACACCACTGCTAGTGAGTCACAGTGGCGGTCTCTATCGGTTGTTTTGAAAAGTTCAACAATTTGCGCTTTGCCTCTGACGTTTCGATTAGGTTAGGTTAGGTTAGGTCGCTCGTGTCCACAGGTATTGGCAATTTTGACAGGAATACCTGTCAAAACGAATCTCAAAGAGTTTACACTCGCATCAATGTCATCAAAACCACTTTCCAGGAACTGTATTGATGACTTGTCTCCTTCGAGACATTCTGTACGTGATTGCGACATATTCGCTTTTAATTATGCTGATTGTCGAAAACAATAAGTGTCAATAGACCGCTCCCACTAGAACGAAGATGTGATCATATCATTTAAATATCACTGTCAATGTTTCCGCAATATGCATACTATAATATAATACGATTTCAATTAGCGTATGTTCACATTCCTTGACACATGTCGCTGTCTCAACCTTGACATTTTGACACTACCTATACGTATAGTTTCGATTCTGGGGTCTGGTCTAGAACTTCTGATACCTGGAGGATGTCTGGAAGGTCGGCATCAAACTGGTATTCGGATTTGATCGTGAAAATGCAAATTTGGTCGAATAAACAAAATAAAAAAGCCACTAGATATTGACGGGATGCGTCCATTGGCACAAACTATTATTTATACGACACATAAAAATGAAAAATATGCTAGGTTGTGATCTCGGCGCCCTTTTTTTTTGATGAAGAAATATTTTAATGGTGTATTCTTAATCGAACCGATCTCTATCTTTGCATATATATAGAATGATTGATGTGTTTTGTTAATAAATTGAACTGTTTTGTGGTTTTGTTTGTCCGAATCTTGGGATGTTGTGCAGATTTTTGCTACTCTTGTTTTTAAATACCGCCCGGTAGTCCTTTGCTATTCGGGGGTCATCGTAAATAAAATACAGGCTTGCAATTTTAGTTTTTGACGTCAAAGTCCTGCCGACCAGTCAAATAAATTAAAAAAAATCTGACTACATATAGTAGTTTAAAGTTGACTGATATGTTTTGATTGAATATCTAATAAGTAAAAGATAGGTTTGAAGTCTATCGTTCAATTAATTTCTCGAAGTTTTGAACACTGTAGGAGTTTTTTTACAACAATAGTTTATTACAACGAAACTGAGCATAAAGAGAAGAAAAACGATATGCATCTTTCGGTATTTTAACTTTTAAAAATATGAAGCAGTGTATCGACTTTTTTGAAGCATTGTTTTATAAAACAATGGCATTTTAACACACCTACAGTGACTCCTTTGGAAAAAACCACAAAAATACAAGTTAAATTTAATTGTAGGTACATATGTAAGTTTAAGAGCAAATTTTTCGATTATTTTTGTATTTTGTATATTACATATATATTACATATATCGGTCTCCGTGACGAGACAGAATGTTAAATGATGGAAAACGTAAATATCAGAAGGCAAAGATCGGAAATCGAAAGATCTTAAGTCGAAAGATCAAAAAAAAAAGGTGCATGGTAAACGGTACATACTCACTTAATTTGCGCGAGCAGGATACAACAGGAACAAGAGGGACAAGCTTTTCCTCCCGTATTCTGCGCGCGCACATTAATACGGGAGGAAAAGCCTGTTCCTCTTGTTCCTGTTGTATCCTACTCGCGCAAATTAAGTGAGTATGTACCGTTTACCATGCACCAGTTTTTTTTTGATCTTTCGACTTAAGATCTTTCGATTTTCGATCTTTGCCTTCCGATATTTGTGTTTTCTGTAATTTAACATTCTGTCTCGTCACGTAGACCCATATTATATACATACATATGTATATAGTAATTAATTAAGAGAATCATCTGTGATTTGCTGTACTTCATATATTTGCCATTTTGAATCCGTACTTACAGTGTTTGACATTTTGAATCCGTACTGACAGTGTTTGCCATTTTGAATTCATTTGAACTTTCAGTGTTAGCCATTTTGATTTCGTGTATGAAACTGATTTAATGTTTTCCATTTATAATTGTGAATGTATCATTTGGAGGCCAACCCAAGGGTTGATTATTTATTATTTATTTAAAATTAAGTTTTATATAACAACTTTCTATCATACATATGTATATCCAATAAAACAAAGTGTGTAGAAATTGTTAGACAGGAAATATAAAAATCTGTCATTTCTGCGAAGGTGATACATTAAGGAAAAACTAATGAATCCCGTTATGGAAAAATGAAATTGAAAGGATTCATCGAATATTGTCTAATACTGAGTCAACTTTATATTATGTATGGAGAATTGTAACATTTTATCGTTTTATTTAAAAAAAAAACTAGCTGAACCCGGCATGCGTTGCAATGCCAGAATAAGAGCATGCAATTCTCATTCCCGTTCCCGTTCCCGTTACCGCTCTCGTTCCCGTTCCCAATTGTCGGAAGGACGCAGGCAGCGACCACATTTGAAATTATTCGATTATTTATTTATTTTACCCTAACAACGCATGTTGCAACGTGAAAACATTTGAAATTATTGCGTTGCAATGCCACTCATTCCCGTTATTCCCGTTTCCGTTCCTGTTTTTGGCCGATTTTATTTCACAGTAAGCTCCCCGGACATGCATACAATAAATCTTGAAAGTTCCATCGTTCCATCGTACAATAACGCATGCAATTCCCGTTCCCGTTCCCGTTTCTCGATGCGTTTAATAAGTGAATGCTTCAGTTTCAAATTAATACTTAATAATCAAATTAAATTATAGTAAAGTATACGTGACAGACATACAAACATTGATTTATATACATATGTAGGATTGTTATGAGTGGTACGTAATGTCAGGTTGGTATGAGTGGTACGTAATGTATTTGTACGTTGGCAATGCGTGCGCGCAAGTTGGTTACCAACGTAAACATTTCTTTAACTACACACTGGCGCTTCATACTTTCGCGTCGATAAAATAATAACTACGAATATTATTATTAAGAGGTTTTATCCCGTTTTTTCTCACGGTAATCTTCCCGGACATGCATACAACAAATCCTGAACGTTCCATCGTAATCGGTTCAGTTGTTTAGGAGCCTATTCGAGACAGACAGACAGACAGACAGAAAAATATTTATTTTTATATATATAGATTCATCCATTCCGAATTCGAATTTACATAAACAGTTTGTTTGATGTTTATTATTTTCAAAAAGTTTCCAAAGTGTAAATAGGAGTACATATGTACATATTTGATGAGCGTAAAATTCGAGGAATTTTCTATTTAACCAACTGGTAACGTGGTTACCAACGAACACATTTCCTTGACTACACAATGGCGCTTCATACTTTCGCGTCGACAAAATCATAATTACGAATATTATTATTTAGAGGTTTTATCCTGTTTTTTTTTCACAGTAATTTTCCCGGATATGCATACAACAAATCCTGAAAGTTCCATCGTAATCAGTTGAGTGGTTTAGGCGCCTATACGAGACAGACAAAGAGACATTCAATTTTATATATGTATATAGATAAATCCATTCTTATCATAGCTTGTTCCTTGATCAATGGAAGCTTCCATTTCCAATTAATTCGTCACCAGCTGAGAATTTTGCTAGAAGGACAACAAATTTTGATCAAAATTATGAAGAATTGATCGAACATATTAGAAGGGGTATTCCATCGGACACATCCTAGTCGCGATGAGATAATCCACGGTGTCATCCTCTTTAGGAGTTCCTCTCTCTTTCTCTCTTCCGAGAAGCACCGACATATATAACAGTTGGTGGTGGTTCTTGTACGTCCATTGACGGTCAATCAGCTTCCAAAGACAGATTGGAAGAAGACGTGCCTCGTGACGTGCGTGACCCTCAACACCGGTTCTTGTGGTTTATCGGTTTTGTTCAACATATTCAGACAGAAGACAACATGAAGACGACACTTTTCGCCTTGACAGTGAGTGCTGATTTACTTCATTTTGTGTAATCCATCACTGTTGCATTCAATCGATGTGGGTTGGTTCAGAGAAGTTTGATTTAGGGCAAAATCAAGTTGGATCAAATGAAAATTTTGGCTTTTTTGTACTTCACAACTCAAATTTTCTATCATTTAGAACCCACTGATTGCGAATATAATATTTAAATTATTATATTATCATATATATGTACATTGATAAAATTTTAAAATATTGAACAGATAAAACTTATACATCAAAAAAAATTAACGTTGTCAATTTTTTTTAATAAAATGATTAAAATTAATATATACGCTCAGTATTTGCAATATAAACAGCTTTAATATGTCGAATCTAATAGTAAATATTAATTTGTAATTTTATTAAATTTATTCGAATCGAAAAAAATATAATATTCAACCAATTGAATTGTTATAGAAACTTTGATTTGTTTACGAAGTTTTCAACCAAAGATACTTACATACAAAGTCTCTTTCGAAATTATATATTAGATGAGATTTTTCTTTTAAATTCCATATATAAATATGTATTTAATCATCCAGACCAATTAAAATTCAAAGATTGTGTATTTTTTTTTAACTTTATGTTACGTATTTCATAAAAATGTAGGATTTTTTGTATACTTACATAAATTATACATTTATAATAATATATTGTATCTTTTGACATGTTTATAATTTAAACTTATAATTTATATAAGGCATATTTTTATGAAAAGTGTCATAAATGATAGGTTTTATTCATATAGTAAACTAATATAATACATTTAACTTCGATATTTACATATATATACATACCTAAATATATAATATGTATGTACAATACTCGTATTATATGTATAGTATTTTTAACGCTTTCAAGAGAGATAAAAAAAAAGTAGTATGCATTTTCACAATACGATTTTCTATACCTTAAATTAGTTTTTAATTTTGTTTCCAATTCGAATATACACTATAATTTTAAATAAAACGCATTTAAATTCCTTTGTTTTTATTCAATTATTCAATTATAAAACGCATGTAAAGATTCCGTTCATACAAAAAAATATACATTTTCATTTTAATATTTTCCACTTCATTATCAAGCTGTACGATCTATTCTTTTCATCTTAATACGTTTATTAAGACTATATTCTCAACGTGTCATTTTTTATTTTCGCATAAAAGTGTTAATTTAATTCGTATCACAATTTGAAATCTGAAAAAGGTAGCAAACGAAAATGAATAACGTATCGGATACGACCGAATGTTTTACATACTCTTTCCGGTGCACAATCGTTTATTTTTAAAGGTTTTTTATAAAATACATCCTGACCTTTTGAATTCGATCCACGTATATTCATCATATCAGATAACATTTAATTCAGGTGGGTGTTTCGATTACAAGTAGCCAACTAAGTCGTCTTGAACTGAACATCCCTTAAAGTCCACCTCTGCACTTGTTTCAAATATGAACACAACAGAATAAAAGTGCAACTTTTTTTCAAGACGAATTAATTAACTGCCCGTTATGAACGACAGTCGTGGCGTTGACATTATAAAAATTTGCATAAATTGGTCATAATAATCGTTATGGCCAGTGTTCGCCTTGACACTGAAAACGTGTCAAAAAAAAAACTGGACTTGAATAATTAGCATCCATTGTGTAAGATAATTAGCAGTAGCCGACGAAAGGTTGTTGACACCTTAAAAAAAAAACTAACTGTCTAATGATTAGTTTAACTCATCATCTATGTATCATATTTGGGAACAAAAGCTATACAATTATCACGGGACTTCTTAATCTTTTTCATTCTATCGACCGCTTTACAGAGAAATGTTATAATAATAGGCTTTAGGCGTTATAGTGTTGTCAAGTGACGATTGTTCACAAACATTCCTAAATAACTTAAGCATCAGTCGTATTTGATGCTTGGTGGTCGACGTATGTTCGATAAAAACTTCTCTGGGCAAGTTCAATGGGCAAATGCATCGCTAAAAATTGTACAATGCATTTAAAAACACACAATAAACAAAATGGGATACATTTTTATACGTAAATTGATCATTTAAGTAACATATTATTCAATTAACATCGTAGTTTGACGCATTCTACATAAAATTTCAGGGGTGGCACCAGAGAAATGTGAAAATTATTTTTAAATAAATGTAAAAACATTTATCTCGGTGGCGCCGAATATTCAAATATATTAATAACCAATTATTTAAGTTTAATTAATATAAACGTCGTTCATTTTATATTATACATGTTTTTGTTGAAACTATACATTACACGTTAATTTAAGAATTTCCGAGGACAGATAAATACAAAAAAGTGGATAAAAATAATCCGCCAACTGAGAAAAGGAAGGGATTAATCGGCCACCAACGCCCAACACCACCAAATCTATATTAAAATAAAACTTTAATTTCTGTAGTGAATATGTGATGACCCTGATTGGTATTTCGTGCGTTTTAGCGTAGTTATGGAGACGTACCGTGTAATATTGAAACAATTTATTTATTCGTAAAGGTGCTTCTATTATTAAAATATTTATCTGCCCCTTAAGGAGTCGAATGCAAGTTAGCCTGCTAAAAATGCATTTTTAAATGTATAAATAGAATAAAACATAAAAATAAAATGAAGTTCATCAAAATAACGTTAAACTGTGGTAACATATTTGACCAGGCAACACGCATGTTATAATTAATATACTAAATAACAAATAAACTTCAAATTTTTGTTGAAATAGTTGAAAATCACGATTTGCATAGACATATTATATCAAACGGAATTAAGTCTCCTTAAAGCTCACTTTAAGATTTTCAAAAGCAGGTTTATTTCAAGGAATAATCTTATAGCAAAAAACTACAATTCGAAAGTTTTGTTGTAAGATTAATAAGATCATCCTTATAAAATCCAACTAGGTTTTATATTAGGATAAAAGGGTTCCGCGACAACTGGCTCACGCACCATTCACTCAACGGCGTTACGCGCATAAAATTTCACTCACGCGACAACTGGCTCTTCAGTCTGCGGATTTTCAAAAGCATTTATTTAGTTTGTAGTACCGGTAGTTCCAAAGGCTTGTTTTCAATCAAATACTGATACCACCAGTATCGGTACTTTCGGTAATGCCCGTGAGCCAGTTGTCGCGTGAGTGAAATTTCGTGTTCGTAATGCCGTCGAGTGAAAGGTTCGTGAGCCAGTTGTCGTGACAAGACACTGCGGATCTAAGTTTCAGTTTGCATATTATTAAGATAATGTAATAGGTCTAATAGGTCTGTGGAAAGATGATTAAAAACCCTCGATATAGCATGAGTTATAATGGTCGATACGAAATTAATTAAATTCGCGGCAATTTTCTCAGTTTAAATTAAGCGCAAGCATTTTCAATTATCTCGTTAGGCTTATGTCGAGCTTTGAGATTAAAGATCGAAAGGGAAGGTATTTATTTTTAATGCCTAAAGAGCAAAAGTGGTTTCGGAATGTAGAGACTGGTTCTTAGCGCGCTTTCAGCAATTTAAATTAAGAGTAAAAGCCTTGCAAACATCGAGCTTTTAAAAGCTTCGCATTTGCAAACTCGTCGTATGTACATACAATGCATAAGTTAAATTCCCCATCTCCAATGTCAAAACATCCAGTTTAAATGCTTAACATGCTGTAGGACAACAATTGGTAAAATGTATAGGATTGAAAGGATTCGGTATGGGAAAACCGGTATAGATGGGAATTAATTCAATTTTTGAGATGATTTTGAATGATTCTATAATGTATTTGGCATTATTTATAAAAAAGTGGATATAAATTTTAAAAAAGTAAATCATATATATGTATGTACATAGTCCTAGTATTATGAAATGATATGTCGAATTTGGTGGTCTTAACCTTTGAAGGATGAAGCGTGGAGATCGAAGGAGTGTCCCGAACCGGGGTCGAATAAGACCCTAGTATTTTTAAATCAAAATACAGCTTTTCTCAATACAAATGAGTTCAATATATATGTTATTAATCATTTTATACATTAACATAAAAAAGTTTTAATCCTATAGCATGTTTTTGACTATTTTTGTATTAAAAAATAACGACAAGCATCAATGCGCAAACGCACATAGGTAAGGCCAACAGGGACTGCATGACTCAATAGCCACGCGCCAAAAGCGACGAAAACAATAGCATACGAAAATATAGCTGTCTCTTTTTCTCGCATTGATTCATCGATCAACAAGAATATGCAAGCGAACAGTCAAAAACATGACTCATCGCTACCGCCTTTAAACCACACTTTGGAACGTAGAAATGTATTTTTCATACAATCATACAAAATCTATTAAAATAAATTTCTTGCAGTTCATTCTAGGAATACAAGAAATATAGGGTATATAGCTTTGAAAACCACATAGCTATTACGAAAAACGTAAAAATTGGGAGGATTTAGTGAAATAACTAACATAGTGCATCAAATAGGTTAGGTTTTTGAGGTGATTTTTACATTTACAATTCACTGTTTTTTTTACATTTACATTTTTTTTATACGGAAAAATCCTATAAAAACACCAAAAACAATTCAATATTCAATATATATATTGAAATGTTGGTCATAATGAAGAAATTATGCTGGAAATCAGGAATGTATTAAAAAAATTGTTTTGTTCGGTCACAAATCCAAGCTATCTCATTAAGAATCTAAGCACAAATTCGTTTTTTGACCATCGTAAGATTCATTATATGTCTTTGTAATTATGATAATTGAAGAATATGAAAATAGAAGTAGCTATTTATGAACTTACATACATATATTGGTAATTTTTATAATTGACATAATAGCTTTAAAAACAATGTAATTTAACGTGCAAACATTAGTTTGCGTGCACGTAACGATTATATTATAGTTTGTTACATAAATGCTATTAAATACATGAATATAAATCGTCTTTGTAGAAGCAGTGATATCTGATAAAACGTACAGCTTCTATGTACATAGACTTTGTATGTACATAGAAGCTGTATGTTTATACATAGAAGCTGTAATATTATAATATTTGTCCATTTCGTTATGATTTTATTTGACCAGACGTTGTGACCAACTTTTGTTCCACTTTGACTGAGCTGATTTTCTTGAAATTTTGCACACGTACAGGTTTCCGTTGACAATGTAATATTCTATCAAAATTTTAATTGGTTGAGAGAAAAATCAAGATTTTAATAGACACATTCTAACATACCAGATTTATATTTTAATGCATACATTGAAAGTGCACAATTTTGAATATCGTTTTGAACTTATAAATAGCTTCTAATTTACATTTTAATACCGTCCAAAATATAATAGATTATTATAGTCATTAAAACATTTAAGCATGTCATTTTATTCCTACGAGTCGTGTCGAATCTTATATATGTACATATGTATATGTTAACGAATGGTTTTTTAATTTTTTTCTCGTTGTAATAAAACGCATTTTATGAATTTTAATGCGTTTCTTTATATAGGCAGAAGTGTATAATGAAGCGAAATTGCACCGATCCATAAACAAATAAAACTCGAGTTTGTATAAAAATCATATTTATCATTTTGGACATCCTTTGCGAGTGGATTTTAAATTAAAAAAATAGTTTACTAGTTTGAATTTACATTCGAAATAGTGCTATTGAATATTCCTACTGAATATTTCTCCGAATGCTTGATTTACATATTAAGCAGACGAATCTATGTTATGCCAAATACCAGTTCTATTTACCCATTGTAACAGAAACGCAATTATCATATACCAAACATTGCCAACATTTGCTAATATAAATACACCTTCCTTTTTCTATATTAAGAATGCAAGTCCGCTATACAAATCTATAGTTTCCTATTTAAAATCTCGTAGTATTCTAAATTTAGACCATGGACTTTTGAAAAAGATTCGTTTTTTTTTCGTCAAAATTCTATATGGCCAAGTAGTTCCGAGGAATTCAACTTCTTTTATATGAAGATGAATGTTTGTTTATATAATATTTTCAATATGCAAATCAATAATTTTCAATAAAGAAACATCAAATTTGATACAATCTTTCATTGTGCTCTAACTTACACCTGAAAATTTGAAATAGTTAGTTTTTTATTTTTGATTTCCAAGTTTCATTCGTCAGAGTAAGTCTTCTTTTTTACAAATATAAAAAATATTTTTAAAAATTGCGTATATTAACTAATGCTACTCCACATAAATGTCTTAATGCATTCATACTTTTCTGAAAATCCGATTTTTTCTGCTAACTTTTTTCCATCAGAGAAACGCCAGTCAAATCCAGCTAGTATTACATATAATTATATCATATCTTTTTGGTATGCGATCACACTATTATAAGCTAAAATTTTCCCACCAAAACAGCCGACAGAATCGAGGAAAAAACCTGAATGTTGGCGATTTGCAATGTTAATCGTTTAACATTCCATTTGATATCGTAGAATCCTTTCAATTATTTTTTTCTACTCGGCAGTTTGAGAAGATGTGGTGTAGCAAACGCGTAATATCATCTTCACCTTGAATTTGAGAAGACAAGACTTAATGCCTTACGAATGCGAATGCAAATATGTACTTATATACACGATCTACCTACATATCTGCTCTGGACTTACAATCAACATAAACTTATCTAGCTTAACATTAAATTTTAGAAAGATCCTGGGTGTAAAAAAATAAGCATCTATATTTTTAATCTGTGAATCAATGGTTCATATGATATTAGAAATTAATTCATTAGAAGGAAAGACTTACAACTATCGAAAAAGAGCCTTTTAAGCATACAAAAATGAACTCAATTTTCCGGAAAATTCGTCATCGATCTAAATCATACGTGTATGTATGTACGTTTTCTCAAGAATTACAATTTATTACTAATTCGTTTTAAAATAATAGTATTTATTACAATCATTGACTGATTTATTACTAAATACTCCCCACCGTGCGTCAATATATTATACATATGATAAACTTGAAATTTTCCTTTAAAAAAATACAAAATCATATTTTTTCATATCTATGATATCATACACGTAATTTGCAAAAATATTGACATTTCTCGTTGATTAATAAATGCGTCACGCCTTTCGGAATCCGGATGTGAAAAATCTGAGAACTTAAACTGTATTCGTTGAAGAGCTTCCATTCAGTAAATACTATATATGTAATATAATATTCATTATCATGTGGTATCCAAATAGAGGAAATTACCTATTTTTTTCGATAAATTTGGCCAGTATGAAACATAGAAAATACTTTTATGATTATATGACGAATCAAAGAGATCGATTATTTAATTTAAAAAATATGACACGTAGTGAGTTTTCCGTTAATTTATTGAAAAATGAAAATTTGCTCTTTTAAATAACACGGTTTTACACGAAAATGGTTCAGAGACGAGATAGGACTTTTCTTATAGATAAACATGAGTCTGGTAATAAAAAATGTTGATTGGCGATATATGTGTTTTTTGAATCGCGCGATTTTTTATATCTTGGTGTTGTTCGGTCGATGTCTCAAAATCTGTCAATTTCCTGTTCAAAATGAATATTGAAATCTATAGTAGGGTATTTTATCTTTCATTTGTAGTACTTTTCAGATTTCAAATCTCTCTAATTAGTCGTCCAGTTCAAATCAAAAGTCAAAAGTACGTATTTTCACTTGGGATTTTTTCCCACTGTTAATACTATTTTATATTAAGTATTTTCTATTGAAAAATGTTTATTGGGATAGTGTTCTGGCTACATTATTTTTTATTTTCGTTTAAAAGGGTTAATTGGAAGTGTGCTGAATTTTAAATCGGTAAAATTGCGAGCTTAAAACTCGCTACTATTATTTACTCGTATTTACACAAATCTGAATTAAATTAATAGGGATAATACATTAAATCGTCTTTATATGAGAATTAAATTAAATTCCACTTAAAAAAAAATCATATTTCGACTATTCTTGTGTATTAATAACAAAGTTTATTTTATCGAGGTATGCCAGTTATCAATAGAACCAAAAAAAAGTCGTCATTTGTCGAACAGTGTAATCAATGCTGAAATTTATCAAAATGTCCTCCATTTCATCCTCATTTTCAGCCTATCATTTAAAATGCTTCAAAAATTATAATCATAAAGATGATTTCCATACATTTAAGTTTAAATTTAAAACATTCGCATTCCTATTCAAATATTTACAACCTTTCCATACATCGTGACCCGTTCTCGTGTGACATTTTCGCCAAAAATCAAGATTTAGAAGTTCCATTGTTTACCTTCAAAGTCTTTATATCTATTCTGACTATCATCTGACCGGAGTATTCGTGACTCTAAATAATAATCATCTAAAAAAATACGAAATAAATAAAACGGCGACGCACATTGTTGTTGTGCTCATCTTTGGCTATCTTTATTTACACTTTTTTTTATTACATCTTGCGAAGCGGATCTCGTTTGACCCGATGTCGGATTAAAAATAAGTATGTACGTATAATATATAATAATAACCGTCGTTATATTATATTATATAGTAGTAGGCAAGCAATCAAATCGCATCACGCCAATATCAAAAACGCCATTTTTTTCAATCGAACTATACGATTAAGATCGTGTAAAAGATACATGCAGGTTTGCAAAAAAATTGCAATACGATTACTTAAAAAAAATCATACATATGTAATTGGATATCGAACTCAGAAGGATTATATTACATATATGTACGTCGTTATGAGTGTCTCAAGTAATATGGCGCAGGTCTTCTTTCGTATTATTAAATGCCTTATTTTACGATAGGTACGGAATTATGTATATGAAATTAAAATATAAATCCTATACAGTTTTAGTTGTGATTTATTTATCGGTAATCTTAATTAAAATTCGGCAAAAAATGACGATTATATACGATCTACTTTTTTTGGCGGTTAACATCCTTAAGTTGGGGTTTTTCGGTCTCGAGCTCTTCCTTAGTATTTTGTATCGTGTCGAATAGAATAAAGTAGACAATTTTTAATAGTTTCCTTTGTCAGGAAAAAATCTTAAGCACACACGATTCCCAGAAAGATGCGAACCTTGCATTTTTTTATGTTTCTTTATTTAAACCCACTTTTTACAAGGTTTATTTGCTCCATCATTATGATTGGCAAAATTTGGCTCACAATAATTAAAAATGCAACATGCATTAACTACCATGCCACCCTGTAGTGTAAACATGTATGCATATTTATGTATGTAGAGCACTCGTATGTGCATAAATTCATTTAATTCAAATATGTATATCCATACATACATATTCTATATATATTCTAAAAGCTTTTCAAGCTTCGCATATTCAATAGGTCTTTTGAATGTGAAATGAAGCCGAGTATAATGTAAATACTTTCTGTATACTCATCTACAGTAATTAGTGTACATAGTATTATACTTATGTAATATTTCCGAACGAAATTCTTTTCAAAATTTAAAAGAATATGAGAGAGATTTCTTTTTGAAGAAGTTAACAATAGCTTAACGCCCATCTCAACGACATAAAACATACATATAATTATTAATTTACTAATGACTTGTATTCTATTAACCTGCAGAAGATTACAACCTGTTGATGAACCTTTGTAAGAACTTCTTATTCAATTACTTTGATCAGTTTCCTCTAGGAGAACTTATCTTCTCATGTATTAGAGATTGCTTTCACTGCATATGTATAGTTTTATTTGTTTTTACTAGTTTTTGGGTTATTTTACCTATATTTATCTGTTTATCCTGAGAAGATCTTTTTTTGGCACCCTTTCTTTAATGCTTTTATCATATCTTGAAATGTACTTTAGCCAGTTAAATGCTTCAATATATTCCCATGTACTTTAGCAGTGAAAGCTCCAATATATTCCCATCGGTTGTTCCTGGCCAGACCTTGGATAAGCCAGAGCTTGGGTAGGCCAGACCTTGGATAGGCCAGACCTTGGAACTCCAGGTAGATCGTTTCCTATCAGAGTTTGTCAATTTATCTGCTTTTCATTGAACAGTTTCAACAATATAGCATCCGTTACCCATTTTCTCGCTAATTTCGAGTTTTCATAATCTCTAATTTCGCTGAATTGAGTTTCTCTTTTTTGAAAAAGTTTTCTCAATAATACTTATCCTATCTAAGGTATTGTTTTGTCTCCCAACTGTTGAAAAAACGTAGCACATTGAATACACTGAATAGCACGGAAACTAATCAATCTTTATTTTTGACTCATTGAATTCGAATGTGACAATAATTTTTGTTGGCGTCTTCTAGTAAACATTGACATAAAAAACCAATCATTATAAACCTGGTTAAGTGAACAATTTGCGAAATTCACGGAAAAAATGAGTAAAAATAGTATACATATTTTTGAATTTTAAAATTTTCTAGATAATTAATTATAAGTATTTTAAACCATTGAAAAGTCACAATCAATAAAAAAACATCCAACTATTTATCCAATACTCATTTTTGGCAGAGTAATATTAGATTTTGAATTAAAGACTGCAAAAGTAAAAAATCTGTAAAAGTGTGCACATTCTTTTAAACGCTCATATCTCTTAAATGATAATGAGCCAACAAAAATAATTGTTATATTCTAAATCAATGGGTCAAATTTAGTAAATATTAATTATTATGCGCTTCGGGTTGTAAAAAAAACGTGATTTTCATTGCTCAGTAAAGCTTTTTGTCAAAATAAAGAGATCGTCATCTAAAATAAGCGTTCAATTTGAAGCCTAAATCAGATTAGTTATAAAATCAGACGATTAAGGTCTTGAAAGAGTGATTTTTATGCAAGATTCTTGCATATTATTAGCACCTAAGCTATGTAGTATTACATAAGAAAAAGTCATCGTAAATATTCATACAATACAAGGTCGATTGGAATATTAAGGTGAAAATTACACGGTCTCGAAATTGGTTAGAAAATTATCACAATGAAAAATGAAAGTGTAATTTGTTAGACACGTGTCGTCACATACGGAATAAATAACACATTAAAAGGAACAATCGAAGGCTATTACGAAATGGAAGATTCCGATATACGGATGTCAAAAGGTTTCATTGAGTCATCGGCGAAAATCATCATCAACGAGTCGTGATCTGCGGTCGGATGACCGAGGAAGGTCGTCGGATTTTTACCTGAAACGCAGTTATGTACGTGTTGATTGACCTCTGAACCTCTGGTTCCAGAACGTATTAAGCGCCTCGTGGATGTCGATATCGCGATTAACACAAATCATACAAGTTTCGTTGAGAAACGGATGTCTGTGGGAACTTTTTCAAATTGTTATTTGATTTTTATCATTTCTCTATCTCCAAAGTCGACTAATGATGTCAGGGGTTAAGGTGTTAATTTAAAAGAGTGGACGATGTATTTCGAAATTGAGCTTTTGACGTGGAACCGCGTCTATTCATAGCTTCAATACGAATAACGTTTGGTAACAATTAACAACTAGTTGGCCTGGTGACATGCAAAAATGTATGAAGTCCTGTAAATATTCACAAGAAATTAAACTTATGACTATATAATATTACGACGTTTATTCTTATCTATATATGTATGTACCTGACTGACCTCGATTGAAAATATTTTTTTTTGAGTATATCTGTAGTGCTGCTGGTCAAACCTGGATATTTGTAACTCCAGGTCGATCGTTTCCTATCAGAGTTTGCCAATTTTGTCTGATTTCATTGTTGAAACGGTTCCCGATTAAAAATTATCTAAAAACCTTCCTACCTACTATGTCACCACTATTTGAGTATGATTAATGCACAATAAAATTTATGAACTATTCATAGATGTCTCGTTAATTTGCGAGTTTTCAGTGTCTCGTAATTCAGCGACTTGTATAATAAAAATGCTGTATTTTTTGTAATTGGCCAGGAAGGCGCATTGGGGTTTACCTGTAAGGCCTTCCTGGTATAAAATGTAATAAAATAAAATAATAAAAAATATATAAAATTGAATGTCTGTTTGTCTGCCTGTCTGTCTGTCTCGTTTAGGCTTCTAAACCAGTCAACCGATTCCGCTGGAACTTTCAGAATTTATTGTATGCATGTCCGGGAAGCTTACTGTGAAAAAAAAAAATCTTTTATTAATAATATATTCGTAATTATGATTTTACCGACGCGAAAGTTTGAAGCGCCATTGTATAGTCAAGGAAATTTGTTCGTTGGTAACCACGTTACCAGTTGGTTTGTGACGACAAGGCGTTGAATAGACGTTGTTGAGTTCCAACCATCACTTGAAACGGGAACGCAACGGAAACGGGAACGGGAACGGAGAATTGCATGCCTTATTCAGGCATTGCAACGCATGCCGGGTTCAGCTAGTATATTATATATTATTTATTTATTTAACCAGCAGCATAAAATAGTATTTAACATGTAGTGCTTTCGAAAAAAGTGGTCACGGGTTCCATCCCACCGGTTGTTGCTGGTTAGACCTTGGATATGTGACTTCAAGTCAATCGTTTCCTATCAGGTTCTGATTTTTATTGAAACGGTTTCAAAAAATTGTCAACCTTTTCCCATTTATCGCAAATTTCGAGTTTTCAGCATGATTTGTTTGAAATGTTACTAATTTGACCATAGATGTCTCTGTTGATGTCAATTGATATTTGTATTTGCCTTGTATAATAATGTTTGAACATATGAAGATCTCGTGTTTAATGTAAAAAAAATATATGGGTTCATACCTGTAAATTAAATAAATAAATTCCACTGTGGTATAATAAATAAATAAATTTATTTATTTTTATTTGTATTACATACAATTTTTCAAACATAGCAATATATAGAGACATCTATGGAAAGTCAACAAATTTTTTGATACACAGAAAATAATTTATGTAGGTAGCACATTTAAGGTTCAACAAATTCGAGATGATAATAATTCGAATTTGCTACCGATTTATTTGATCCGTCACAACAATTAAACTAGAAAAATTGTAAAATTCTAACAGCAACCAAAAGATCTCGCCAGAAGCGAGGACTTGCTAGGACTTTAACCCATGATTTTTCTACTGGTATACAATATGTAGCTCAACCAGCTGTGACCTTGTATCGGTTGGCCTGTTGACTCACAGTCGATCTGCAGAATTGAGTAAAAGTTGTGCGAAAAATGTTTCTCTGTATCTCTCTCAATTTATTGTACTTTATTTTACCTTTGGATCAAATTACATCTATAAAACTATAGTACGTAAAAGTTTTGTAAATACCTTGAAAACATTGAAATGCCGTAAAAGTAGTTATGAATGTTTTAAAATGGATGTTTAATATATAAGACGGGTTTTCGTTGACGTTTACTAGTGAATTTTATACGGCACGGAAATTTTCCTCAATAAATAAACAACACGTTTTCCAGAAAATTCTATGGAAAACTTTATCGTTAGTAAAAAATGCTAATGTCAAACGTGTGCATGCATTTTTATTCGCATGGATTTGCACACAAGGTGACTTAGGTCAAGGTTTTCAATTAAAACTCATTTCTCTTTATGCTATTTGTATTTGAATGTCCTGTTCTTCATCTACTGTTCTGCTATTTGTAAACAATTTTAATTTGTTTTTTATATATTTACATACAAAAAAATCATTTGGATTGTCTCACCTCTGACTCGTTCATCTTGTTTGAAACGTCTTATATCATTTAATAATTTTATTTTTTATTTTTAGATTTTAGTATTACAAGTGTATTCAGCACCTCTTCAAGATCCACTCGTCCTGTTGGATCTTTCACCTGAAGAAGCTCAACGTTATATAAATCAACCTCCTCTTCAAGGACCTATTTTGGCTGCCAAAACTGCTAGTTTGCCACTTGTAAGAATATTTTACATTTGATGTATATGCGAATAATAATATTGATATATTCAAATGACTTATATTATTAATTAAGGTCAAGTTATTATTAATTAATAATATCAAGTTATTATTAATTATAAGTTATTATTAATTAATAAATGACTTATATTATTATTTAAGGTCAAGTTTAACGATCCCAAATTTCGATCGGGCGAATCTGGACCCACTAACGGCCACTATTGGAAGAATGGAATTGAAATCGAAAATACTGAAGACTATGTAGAAGATGTAAGATTTTGATATTTTAAGTTTAATTGTGTCTTGGCTCTATTGTATCGATTTCAATTAGTGTATTTTGATTATTAGGTGTACCAAGCTTCTCAATTCCACGGCCAAGATGGCTTGGGAGCTGCTGCTTTCGGATATTCAGCTCCGGAATCCTCTCGATTGGAAAACATTGAAGCTAATGGACAAGTAAAGGGAGCTTACACTTACAGAGATCCTTTCAATCAGCTTATTCAAGTATTGCATTTTATTTTCGGGACGAATTTTCATATTGAAATTTAATAGTTTCTAACTTTTTGCATTGTTTGTGAAAATAGGTTAAGTATTGGGCTGATGGGGAAGGATTCCACCATGAAGATAATATCCCAAAAGTAGAATTGAAGCCAGTAGAAGAGACTCATGAAGTGAGAGAAGCACGTTTGGCTCATGCTCAAGCCTGGGAAGAAGCTGCTGCTCTAGCTAGATTAAATCCCGATCCAAAGTAATTGTCATGGAAATTATTCATTCTCATCGATTCTTCCTATTCTATTCTATTTGGGTGTATCTCATTTTATTTTCTATCTTTTCAGCGGTGAATATGTTCCTAGCAAATATGAAACAGAAGATCCAGCACCATATGTAGCTCCTCCAGAAAACAAAATAAAGGAAGTTAAAGAACGTCAATACAAGCCGGACGAAAATGAGGAGAAAGTAAGCTAAACCGATCTCATTATGTTTTCTTATATGTATATGTATATAAAAAGAGCTAATAAACTTGGATCATCGTTATAAATAAAATTTTGAAGCTTCTTGTTAGGGGAACTACATATAACAGATATGGTTTTGATTTCAGGGACCTCCACGAGGATTCTTCTACAGCTTCCAGTACCCAGTATCGATCTTAGTCCCGAAATCTCAAGTCGGAGCTCAAGGTTTTGCTCCAGGCGTTCTCATCGATGAGGATTCCGTTGCCATAAATGCTCAATCTTCCAACGCCAGGATTCAAGCAATCCAGAGGCCAGTGGAAGTTCACGATGCTCAAGTCCCAAGATATGGTGCTCAACCTTAAGAACGTGTTTAGCACTAAGATATTTATTACGTTGTGAAAATGATTATTGCATGGCATTTTTAATTATATTTGAAACAGTATTGTTCATTTCGAAAGATCGTTTCCCGAATGGTACATCATTGAAAATTTTACGTGGAAATGAAACCACTTGAGAAATCGGTCTGTGAGTGAATATTAATTTTATCATTTAATAATATGTGTATCACAAAGTGAATTCCTGTATATTTTTTTTTTGCATGTGAACAAATAAAATTGTGATAATGGAATAGTGTTTTTATTGAAAATATGTACACATACTCGTAGAATGGAAGGCTGATTTATGATGCATAATAAAGTGTCAGAATGGACATAAAAATTGATGATGTATAGTCAATAAAGATTCGCATCTTAATTTTTATTATAAGTGGTTTTGCAGTGCTAAATTATTTAATGTTTTTGAACAAAATAAAATTGCACAAAAAAGCAGAATAAACATATCTTATTTGAATGTTTTTCTCCCTATGTATCAAAATTTTTAATAATTTTGTATTAAATTAGTAACATAAAAATGAGAACGATTAATAACAAATAATAATATTTAAATGAAAATTTAAGAAAACTTCACATTTTTCTTACTATAGCCATCTATGTATTTTTTATTAAAGCTGGATATTAAAATATTTTACATTTTTATAAAAAAATCACATTTAATATTTAAATTAATATTTGATATCATAAAAAATAAATAAATAAATTTTTTGTGATAATAATTATGTTTAAAAAATAAATAATTTAATACAAATATTATGATTTGATGTTAGTAAATTTCTTACTATAGCCATCTATTTTTTTTATATAAAACTAACATTTTAATAATGAAATTTTTTTTCAAAGCATTTTACTCATATAATTCGATGAATAAATTGAAATTTATTTTAAAATTAAATCTAAACGCTTCTAAATCACACATTAACTACACTGTTCGACAAATGACGACTTTTTTTTTGGTTCAGAGACGAGATATGACTTTTCTTCCACAAGAATAGTCGAAATATGATTTTTCTAAGTGGAATTTTATTTAATTCTCATATAAAGACAATTTAATATATTATCCCTATTGATTCAATTCAGATTCGTGTAAATACAAGTAAATAATAGTAGCGAGTTTTTAGCTCGAAATTTTACCGATTTTAAATTCAGCACAATTCCAATTAACCTATTTAAACGAAAACAAAAAATAGTGTGGCCAGAACACTATTCCAATAAATATGTTTCAGTAGAAAATACTCAATATAAAATAGTATTAACAGTGGGAAAAAATCCCAAGTGAAAATACGTACTTTTGACTTTTGATTTAAACTGGACGACTAATTAGAGAGATTTGAAAGTTGAAAAGTACTATAAATGAAAGATAAAATACCCGACTATATATTCCAAAATTTATTTTGAACAGGAAATGGACAGATTTTGAGACATCGACCGAACAACACCAAGATATAGAAAAATCGCGCGATTTAAAAACACACATATCTCCGAATCTCGAGCCAATCAACATTTTTTATTACCATATTCGTGTTTACTGGGCATAGATCTATAAGAAAAGTCATATCTCGTCTCTGAACCATTTTTCGTTTCGAACAGTGCTATCTATCAGTCATTCACTATAATTTTTTACCCGAGAAATTTTCTTCCTCCTGTTGTTTGTACGGTACAAATACAATGATTGGAAAAGGCACGGTTTGTCCAAATGCTGAATTCTTTGGAATCATCCCGATAGGAGTCATACTATCTTGATTTACAGCCGCACCAGGCACGGCAGGCAACGTTCCCATTTGGAAGAACGGTGAATTCGCACCTAAAATATTCTGAAACACTCGTACAATGGCTGCTAATATTTCTGGCACGTTTATTTCGATCGGCAAAAAGGGTATAGCACTTATGAGACTGCCGGGAAAAGAAGTATTCTGTCGGAGAGCGGGTCGATTCATATCAGGATTGAATTGATTTGAGGCCAATTGAAGCGGTATTGGATATTGGTACGGCATCGATTGATGAATTTGCCGAAGTCTGAAACAATCAATATAATACTTAAATAGGAAGTGCAAAGTCTTACAACAAATTTACATACACGTGTAATAATTTCACTCGTTATTACCCTGCTAAAGTCATTCACTCTGTAAATGAACCGTTAGTGAAGTTTCAAGTTTGCATGCAATTGCTGTTTACTCTTGAAATTAACGACCGCTTCAGTACAGAGTGGTGCAGAAATTCAGGAATTGTTAAGTACATACATACATATTATCTCAAGTCAAATATAGATCACCTCAAATGTGCAATTTTAATCTTATTTGATGCTAAAGTCGTGTCTTATAATAAATTGTATGCTTCTTAACATTTGCTAACAAACGAAGTTAATCTCATACAATTTGTCTGCCGACAGGCTTTTGTTTACAATGTGATCGGTCGGGTGATCCTAGTTGTGTTTGTTGCTGTCTATCGGACTTGATTTATTTATTTATATTATACTAGCAGTTTGGCTTAGTGGTAGCGTATATATTTAGCACCACTGAGGTCAAAGGTTCGAGTCCTCGCTACTGCTGGTTAGATTTGGGGGTTTTGTGACTCCAAATCGATCATTTCTCTATCAGAGTTTGTCAATTTTATGTGATCATTGCTGAAACGGTTCCTGAAAATTGGTATTATCCTGTTGTCACAAAATCTGCCGCTGTATAATTTGTAATAATTATACACAGTAATCTGAAATCTATAGATATCTCTATAGACATCTCTATAATTTCGTATTTATTATATGTATAAAAATTGTATACAAAAAAAAATCTAAAAATAATCCATAGATGTCTCTATGATTATTATTTCTGATTAATTGTTATATGCTTTATATTCTGATTGTATATGTATGTATTACTGTATTTCTGATTTCTGATTGTTTATGTATTCTGTACACCCGTCGCATTGGAGCAAATCTGTAATGGCGAGTGTATATTGATTTGTAACAATAAAATAAAAATATGAATGTACATATAATATGTAACAACTAAGTCTAGTTTTCGTTTTTTTGATATGTCTTTCGTAAGGTCTATCATTACGTCTTTAGATATAGCAAAGTTCATAGCAAGAGACTCTATGACAGACATTTCACAGACTTTTCTGTGAATGTAGTGAAGGATACGAAATTGATATACCGTTGACTTAAATCACATATAATATTATGAATTATAAGATATAGAAAAATATTTAATAATATAGTAAAAAAGCACCCCGACAAATCCACCCACGACAATTCCGCGCAGGACAAGAATAAACTCTTATATATTATATTTTATATCCAATAAAAATTAAAACATTCTTATAATTAGAAATCAGAATAAGGCGCTCGGGTAATTTTGTATGGGAGCCCTTCGACTTTGAGCTCCGGGTCTTTCTAGCAGATATAGCAGACAAGCACACATCTCGATCTTCAAGCTCTTCCATATACATATCTTATCATATACATATCCTTTCCATAACTTATCTATGTATGTACTCAGTGGTGGCTCGTGAGAATTCAAAGTGTGTGTGTGTGGGGGGAGGGGGGGGGGAGGGGGGGGGAGGGGGGGGGGTTGGCCATACCAGTGACCAAATGCAAAAAAAATAGCATGCATATGTATAATACTGAGAAGCTGCAGCCCCACAGTACACATGGACGACAAACATAACATGAATATATTTTTTTTATTATTCAATCAATCAAAGTATACTCGTCATTACAGATCGCTCCAATGCGACAAGTGTACTATACACATTAAGAAATTATATATGTTTTAAATACACAATCATTACATGATTCGAAACCATACATGAAATATACGGCCAGACATTTTTATTTTTACATACATATGTATATACGGCCGCAAGGACCATTGAATTAATTTTAACAATTAGTTAAGTACAGAATTAATCCATTGTGACATCTATGGATTTTTGATTTTGTGCACAGTTATTACAATTTATACACAGAATAAGGTGGCACGACAAACCAGCGCAAACCAACTTAGCGCCGACCTTTCGGCGCAGACAACTCAGCGGATGACTATTCAGCGCAAAATCAATTTTTTCAATAAGTTTCAAATGTGTCAAAAATAATTACTGTATTTAAATTGTCGGTCATATGTACATGATAATTTCATAAATGCGAATAAATTTATTTGATACTCTTTGTGCCTTTGTGCCCGGTTGAGAAACCCTGCTTAAAAATAAATTTCTGCGGCCTTAGTTGAGAAACCCTGCTTGCGTAATATTTCAAGGCACAAAGAGTATCAAATAAGTTTATTCGCATTTATGAAATTATCATGTAGATATGACCGACAATTTCAATACAGTAATTATTTTTGAAAACGCATTTGAAACTTATTGAAAAAATAGATTTTGCGCTGAATAGTCCATGCGCTGAATTGTCGTCCGCTGAGTTGTCGTTGCGCTGAGTTGTCTGCGCCGAAAGGTCGGCGCTCAGTTGGTTTGCGCTGAGATGTCAGTGCGCCACAGAATAAATACAGATGATCATTGAGACATCTATAGATTGAGATTTTTTGCATAATTTTTACAAATTATACATAAGATTTTTTGTGACAACAGGAAAGGATTTATTTGCCAATTTAAGGAACCGTTTCAACAATGATCAGATGAAATTGACAAACTGTGATAGAGAAACGATTGATTTGGAGTAACAAAACCCCCAAATCTAATCAGCAGTTTTGGCGGATTGAACCAGTGATCGCATGGTGCTACCATTAAGCCAAACTGCTGGCTATGTACTATATTAATATGTACTATATTTGGACGAGCCGCCACTGTATGTACGGTATAGTGAAGATACTTTGAGATTCATATATATGTATGTAGTATACCAAATTTGGTGGATCAAAGTTGAAAGCTGTATATTTGAATAGGGGAAAAATAAGATTAAACTTACCCTGGGTACGCCAGTCCGAGTGGAAAGTTTTGAAGAGGCAGGGGTGTAGTTTCACCGATGGCCAAAAAGCACATGATGCATACAACGTGGAGAATCATCTCGAATGGGAAGGTTGTTGTTCTCTCGAGAGTGTGGGTCACGATCCGTACGTAATTTACGTAATTTGAATATGCAAATAGTGGAGTGATGAAAGAGTTGAGGTGAAGTGCAGCAAAGTTGGCAATGAACTTGCGGAAGAACCAGACTAGAATGAGCACCTGGAGAACTTTTGCGCTGGGTTTTTTCAATGCTTCAAACGTGTCGTACTTACATACATGTATGTATACGGGGCAATTTATTATGAAACTTGATTTTTCGGTTTGTTAACTTGATGACTCTGATCAGGGGTTTGCAATTGATTAATTGTGCAAACATTTTAAAATCACTTCTAAATCTTATTGAAATCTACGCGGTTTTATTAGGTATTTTTGTTTGTATATGTAGTTCGAATCTTGTAATCAATTTGTGATCCCATTGATTTCCTTGAAAATAGCCAATATATTATCCTATTTGACATTTTGGACCATTGTGGCATTACAGGAAGAACCTAATGCGCCACAATGGCCTACATAATAAAATAAAATAGAAGGGAGGAAAGTTGGAGCTTGAACATTAAACGCCAATATGCTACAATCAAAGTATAATGCACTCAAAGAAGTATGGAACGCTGTATGCTGGGTATAACAAGGACAGGAAGCGGAATACGTGGGTGAGAAGTATGACAAGGGTAGTTGATATAGTGGATAGAGCAAATAGATTGAAATGGCAATGGGTGGGCCATGTGGCTAAAAGAATGACGAAAGGTGGACAAAAGAAGTGCTAGAATGGTACCCAAGAGAATACAAAAGGTAATAGGAAGACCGCAGGGAAGATGGGTGGACGAAATTAGGAAAATGTGCTGGGTGGGATGGATCAGAGTTGCGCAAAACAAAAACGAATGGAAGTGTGTTGAAGAGGCCTTCATCCAGCAATGGATGGTGAGTGGCTGTAGATGATGATGAAGTGAAAACTGTAAATTTTCATTACGAATAAACAAACAAGCATACAGAATCTTGAATCTGAAGTAGTTGATATAGTGGATAGAGCAAAGAGATTGAAATGGCAATGGTCGGGCCACATGGCTAGAAGAATGACGAAAGGTGGACAAAAGAAGTGCTAGAATGGTACCCGATAGAATACAAAAGGTAATAGGAAGACCGCAGGGAAGATGGGTGGACGAAATTAGGAAAATGTGCTGGGTGGGATGGATCAGAGTTGCGCAAAAAAAAAACGAATGGAAGTGTGTTGAAGAGGCCTTCATCCAGCAATGGATGGTGAGTGGCTGTAGATGATGATGAAGTGAAAACTGTAAATTTTCATTACGAATAAACAAACAAGCATACAGAATCTTTATTTGGAAAAACAGGTATAGGTGATTCTCTAGGAAGATGAGAGGAGGATGGGGGAAATGCACTGTTTTTATACTTCCTGCCTCCTGCCCGCATAGTTCTTTATCAGATGGCTTATATTCCAAGATCCATTCGACTTCTTTAAGAAATCGTTGCTGCCGTGAATGAATGTGATATTTTCCACCTCAGTGAGCGTAGATTATTAGAGATTATTTGAACGTATTTTTCTGGCAGCCTGCGCTCATTGTTTTCATAATTTTGATCTTATTTCTTCTATTTGGGCCTCTTGGAGATGTTCTGCATTCATGTTAACGCAAGACATTTCCAATTTATTATATTTTTTGCGACTTCTATGTTAATTTGAAATTTTGCTGCTATTGTTTTTTTTAGTATTTTTATTACTTTAACTTTTTTCTATAGGTAGTTAATATATTTTTTGTTTTTTCTGTTATATGTTCGACCATTGTGACGCAATAGGAATTCTTGTAATGCTATATTTTTCTAAAATTTAAATAATTATTAAATATGAATATATAAATATGTACATATGTATATGCAATTATATATTTTCAAATTATGATTATTAGATTTTGCAAAAAAAAAACTACGTTTGTAGTATTTTAGTCAATATACATGCTCAGTGGGTACGAGTTGGTAAGATTTTTAAAATGATTTCTTAGAAACATTAAATGAAATATTTTTATTTAATTTAATGCAAAAAATAAAATAAATATCAAAACGTTTATATAATTAGCAAATGCGTGACCGGCAATTTAAAATAAAAAATTACCTTAATCGTATATCATATTATGAGGAAAATCAAGTCGGATTTAAGTTTTCATCACAACGTTTCGGCGATAAATTTAAAAGTCCGTTTAAAAAACGAAGAGCACTTATTCAAAGCGACGTTATCCGTTATATACCTACATATATAAAAAAATCGTTTAACCGGATTTCGAATGGAGAGGAATGTGTTAAATGAAAAAAAAAGTGTTATAGTTTTAATGACTTTAATCAATACGGCTCAATTCGTGAAATTTACACCCATCGTTTGAACATCACTGTGTTTATGTTATATTAAATTTAATATAATATAACGGGAATTCAATGGATTTTTGCTTTGTACATACGTAATTAACGGTCATGAGTTTGATTTGCGTTATTATATATTATATAACTGTGATACAAATAATAAATCACTGCTTTAAATAAAAGTGAAATTTGTAACTAATATACAAATAATATGATTTTAAAATTTTTAAATGTTGAAAAATCGGTTTTTATTTTAAAACAATTGTGCTAATTAATTGAACTTTAATTTTGATCATATTTAATTTCATAAAAATAATGTATGTATAATCATAACAAATATATTGTGCGAAAAA
Source organism: Arctopsyche grandis (assembly GCF_051622035.1). Lineage (NCBI taxonomy): Eukaryota > Metazoa > Arthropoda > Insecta > Trichoptera > Hydropsychidae > Arctopsyche > Arctopsyche grandis. The sequence goes on from NC_135355.1 coordinate 1,600,642, forward strand.
CAAATTATTCAACATATGTTGATTGTATTCAATATTATAATAAATAATTCCAACATTCGACAAATATTGAACAAATACATTAAAATTTAATTATTAAACAAATAAATTAAAATTTAATTATTAAACAAATAAATTAAAATCAAATTATTAAACAAATAGATTAAAAATGATTATGACTCGAATTTATTTATTTTCACTAAATCACCAAATCAAACAAAGTCGTCAGTATTTTTTTTAAACTATATTTGTATTTTCTCTACAAAAAAATATTTTTTGTGATATAAACATACATACATATATCGAGCTTGTTTTTATTTGTGAAAAAAGTAATATATTATTTGTCCATATTTTTTTAACTCTACATAAGTGAAGAGTATCCATTTTAATGTTAAAAGTATTTGAAATTAATTTAAGGTGAATAGTATCTAAAATAAAGCTCAGTTATATATTCCCTTCTGAAAAACGCATAAAATGTCTGAATTTTTAATGCAAATTGTGTGTTTAATTAAAATATTTGATGGTATGAAATCATACAGATCATATTTAAAGTCTAATATATTCTTTCAAATGGTTTGTTTATTACAGTCTAAAATAATGACTAAAAAAATTTTCTCAATTTGAAAACATGTATTTTAAATGATTTCATTTTATTATTTTTATTATTTTATTATTATTCATTGAATAATAAATATATTGTATATGTATTAAATTTTATTGAATACTAGCTGTATTACCCGGCTTCGCTCAGTGTTTATAATATAAACCGCTTAAACATGACTAAGCTAATTTAATTAAAAAAAAAAAAAAATTAAAAAAAAATTTAAAAATTAAAAAAAAAAATTAAAAAAAAATAAAAAAAAAATCAAAAAAAAAAATAAAAAAAAAAATAAAAAAAAAAATAAAAAAAAAAAATAAAAAAAAAATCAAAAAAATTTTTTTAAAAAATCAAAAAAAAAAAATCAAAATTTTTTTTTGCCTTCTAGGGCTTCGCCCTCGGCGCCCCCCTGAGCCTTTGCCTTCTAGGGCTTCGCCCCTCCACGCCCCATGAGCAATTGCCGTTTAGGGCTTCGCCCCCATGATCAGTTGCCTTTTAGGGCTTCGCCCCTCCGCGCCCCCATGATTAAAAGCCGTCTAGGGCTTCGCCCCCCTAAGTTAATGCCTTTTAGGGCTTCGCCCCCCGCGCCCCAAAGATTAATTGCCGTTTAGGGCTTCGCCCCCCTTAGTTAATGCCTTTTAGGGCTTCGCCCCTCCGCACCCCCATGATTAAATGCCGTCTAGGGCTTCGCCCCCCTTAGTTAATGCCTTTTAGGGCTTCGCCCCCCGCGCCCCCAAGATTAATTGCCGTTTCGGGCTTCGCCCCCCTTAGTTAATGCCTTTTAGGGCTTCGCCCCTCCGCACCCCCATGATTAAATGCCGTCTAGGGCTCCGCCCCCCCTAGTTAATGCCTTTTAGGGCTTCGCCCCCCGCGCCCCCAAGATTAATTGCCGTTTAGGGCTTCGCCCCCCTTAGTTAATGCCTTTTAGGGCTTCGCCCCTCCGCGCCCCCATGATTAAATGCCGTCTAAGGCTTCGCCCCCATGATCAGTTGCCTTTTAGGGCTTCGCCCCTCCGCGCCCCCATGATTAATTGCCATCTAGGGCTTCGCCCCCCTTAGTTAATGCCTATTAGGGCTTACGCCCCATGAGGCTGGGCCCCCCGGGCCCCCTTCGGGGCCCCACGGGGCTGCGCCCCTTGTGGCGCCCCCTTTTGAGCCCCATGGGGCTGCGCCCCATGAGGCTGGGCCCCCCGGGCCCCCATTCGGGGCCCCACGGGGCTGCGCCCCTTGTGGCGCCCCCTTTTGAGCCCCATGGGGCTGCGCCCCATGAGGCTGGGCCCCCCGGGCCCCACGGGGCTGCGCCCCTTGTGGCGCCCCCTTTTGAGCCCCATGGGGCTGCGCCCCATGAGGCTGGGCCCCCCCGGGGCCCCACGGGGCTGCGCCCCTCGTGGCGCCCCCTTTTGAGCCCCATGGGGCTGCGCCCCATGAGGCTGGGGCCCCACGGGGCTGCGCCCCTTGTGGCGCCCCTGGCGGGGACCCATGAAACTACTCGCTTTGCGCCCCCGCGGGGGTGAATCCATTGAATCGAAAAAAACAAATCGGCGCCCATGGATCGAAAAAAAAAAAAATCGAATCACGTGTTCGATGACGTCACCGATCTACGGACGACGACGACGACGACGACCAAGGATATTTACATATTTACATACATACAAAGTCTCTTTCCAAATTATAGATTAGACTAGCTGATTTGCATAGCGTTGCTTAGACGATTGAATGTCGGAAAAAAATGAAACTAATAAAAACCTTGTAAAAAGTGAAACATTTTAAGAACTTAAGAGTTGTATATTTATTGGACCTTAATTGAAAACAATAGATGTCATAGCAACTAAAAACACAAACACTAACAAGATTTAACTGAATTTTCCGATCATTAAAACCACATACAATATAAGTTTGAGCACCATGAGATAGTATACCAAATCTAGCGGCTCTAAATTTAAAACTGTAGAATTTCCCAGGACAATGAAATAAAAAATGAAACTCTTTCAGAAAACTGCGTAGTCTCTACGGCATCCGTAACGGTAGTCTCGTTTAAATTACCGTTAGAAAACAAACAAAAATTTTGTAATTTAAATTTGAAACATGTTAATTTGTACAAACACACATTCATTTAGATACAAAGTACTAAAACATACATATATTCAAACTTTAGCAATTTCATCCTTGGTTCTAATCGGCAGGAGAACTTCGTAAGTAGGCTTGGTTGCATTTAGAGTATGATGCTGCAAAACATACTCCTCCAATTGTTCTATTTGCTCGGTCCTATTGATGAGTTGTTCTCCAGTAGTCGGTTTCGCGACAGCAGCAGTCGTAACTTCATCGTGCTTCATCCTTTCAGCAATTTCATCCTTGGTTCTAATCGGCAGGAGAACTTCGTAAGTAGGCTTGGTTGCATTTAGAGTATGATGCTGCAAAACATACTCCTCCAATTGTTCTATTTGTTCGGTCCTATTGATAAGTTGTTCTCCAGTAGTCGGTATCGCGACAGCAGCAGTCGTAACTTCATCGTGCTTCATCCTTTCAGCAATTTCATCCTTGGTTCTAATCGGCAGGAGAACTTCGTAAGTAGGCTTGGTTGCATTTAGAATATGATGCTGCAAAACATACTCCTCCAATTGTTCTATTTGTTCGGTCCTATTGATGAGTTGTTCTCCAGTAGTGGTCAAAGTCGGTGTTGCGACAGCAGCAGTCGTAACTTCATCGTGTTGAATCTGAGGCACTTCCGTGTCCGAACTCTGTGTAGTCTGGTAAATAAACAGACTCTGATCGTCGTGAACGTGCACCGAATAATATCCTTGGATCCTCTGGATGACGTACTCCAAAATTGGAGGAAACCTGTCGATGCTCGTCTTCACGTCTGACGAGTTGTCACCGTTCGTATGTCGCGCCTCGCACAAGTTTGTAGCTAAGATCAAGACCAAGTTAATTATTGTCATTACGATTCGGTTGTTCGAAACCATTTTTTCTCGCGACTGATGATCTGCGTTTTTGTGCTTGTGGTTGATGGAACATCCATAACGTGACTAAATACTCAAAACCGGAAACCGGACTGTTCTGAACGGTCTGTAATCGATCGATTAACTGTAAAGTGTGACAGTACCGGTTAACATTGTCGAAGTAGGCCCGTCTTGTCATTTTTTGACTCGTGCATATGATTGAAATATGCACGTATTGTTTACTTGTGGTAAATGTGTGAATCGTCTAGTTCCAAACCTCGATAAGTATGCGGTTTTATGCTTTAAACGTAAATTTGTTTGGTTGGACTTACCGATTTTCATATATAATATTTTATTTTTATTATTTTATTTTATTTTTTTATTTTATTTTTATTTTTTTTTTTATTTTATTTTTTATTTTTTATATAATATCGCTATTCTGTGTGTCTGTCTGTCTGTACTATAATAGTCGTTTCGATTCGACATACATATGTACATCACGGCTTAGGGCGAAATCACACAGCGCGGGATGTGGTATGTGGTACGTCGACAAGTTCTCCTATATTTCATAAAACCATTATCGATCACTGTCAAGCAAGGATAAATACAAGAATACAATTTTATCGAACACACCCAAGGTGGTCTTTTTTTGACGCTGTGTACCGGGCATCGCATGAATGTACTGGGTATCACATGAAGGATGCCCATTTTTTTCGCTCGTTTAAAAATATCTAAAAAAAAAAACCATGTACCACGTCCCGCCGTGTGTGATTTCACCCTAAACCACTTCCAAAACGGATACGAATATAATAACTTTTTTCTATATATACTGTTTGTTACCAATGTTTCCTCTAATTATGTTACATATATGTACATACATATGTATAATATGATATGTTTTTACATATATGGATATTGTACATATATTAGTTTGTTTCAAATTATCATACAAATGTAGGTGTAAATTACATGCATTTATGTAATTTAAATAATATTTTTGAAGTGAAGAAGGGGAAGCTGGAGACTATTCATGAATGGTATCTCCAATGAAAATATACCCAAGCGCATAAAATCAAATAGGTATATATAATATAGTTATTCTGTGTGTGTGTGTGTGTGTGTGTGTGTGTGTGTGTGTGTGTGCGTGCGTGCGTGTGTTTGCGTGTGCGTGTGTGTGTAAGATAACGTTCGCCGTACTATAATAGTCGTTTCGATTCGAAATAAGTACGTCACAGTTAAAAGACTACACCAACAAAACGTACAAACGATCAACATAAAACTTCTATATATACTGTTTGCTACTAATTTTTTCTCTGGGCAAATTAGTCTCTAAGCGTTTTATCACCATCTATTGAAAATTAATTCAATTAATTAATTCATTTTTCTATTGGTGTTCTATATTTTTTACATGTACATAGGTAGGTAGGTAGTTTTTACCCTTTTTTCATATTAAACAATTAAATATAAATATTAAATTAAATATATTTGAAAAAATTTCGGCCGCTTCCGTTCGAACACAGAACCGACACATTTATTTTACAACACTAGTAATTTAATACATGACAACAAAATTCCAATTCAGTTATTAATTATACTTCAGAACTACATATATAGGAATTTGGTCAGTTAATATTTTTATTAGCTCATCAAAAATTCCTTTTTATAACATTATATAGAAAGTCGATCATGTATTATCGGCTACAAAAATTAATTAGCAAACATAAAATACTGACTGAAATCCCGGGCCCTGGGAAAAAATAATTCCGGGTCATGAGTTATACAATCAGTTAAATTATTCATTCAAAGATACCAAATTATAATACGATATAGTTCATAATCGTATCTTCCTGCATTTTAACATATAATCTAGATACTTATATTATTATTATTCAAATTTATTTTGTCCTTGTCATCAGCAAAAGCAATTTTCTCGAATGAATAATTTAACAATAAACGTGTGATATAATAATAGATACAATGAATAAAACAACAGTTTCTTATTTGACTTCGAGTGAGATTCGTATAATTATCATTGTTTTTACATTTCGTAATCATCCAAAATACCAAATAACTTAATACTTTGTTACAATTTGGGCAAGGCACACTTCACATACAAATAAAAAAAAAATATCTTATATTCATTACATATATAAGGATATGAATTTGTTAGGACAATTCATAAGGCAAGTTTAATTTTTATCGAGTTTTACGACTCTTCATTTTTCCTTTTTTTCATCTTTCACCGAAGATTTTGTCAGATATGGACCAGCTAAAGCTGTGGCTACAGGATCGGATACTGCTAAACCAGCAGGTCCTGCCACTGCAGATCCTGATGGAGACGACTGAGCTGAACCTCCTTCACCAGCAACTGCTACTCCATGTGGAGCAGCTTGTGCCAGAGATGGACTAGATTTCAAATCAGCGTGAACTGTAAAAAAGTGTACAATTTAATATAATGCTACTTTCGAGTACTATGGAATAGGATGCCAAATCTTAATTGAAAATTGTAGATATACAAAATGGAAAAACAAACAAGATATGAAGTACTTATGTATACCGATTTCAACTTTTTCTTTCTTATCTCCTTTTTCAGCTTCGATTACTACAGAGTCTGATTCTTCATTTGTCAATGACTCTTCATTATTTGATCGTTGAAGATACCGAGAAAATGCCATAGCTGCTAAACCAGCCCTGAAAATTTACATTACAATATTAAGAAAATATTTTTTATTTAAAACTTTACATGGAAAATTGATGAATTACTGTGGATTTTGTGGCATATCTTCATGTTTGTCTTCCATTGTTGATTCTTCATCAGCAACCATTTCGGAAGCTTCATCAACTTTTTCAGGAGCTGATGGTAAAAATCTACTTTCTATAGACGCTGGATTGTTGATTTGGGGTTGTTGATTTTGAGGTGAGGCCAAAGCAAGCTGTCGTTTAAAGAATGGAAATGGTGGAACTTGAAGATTTTGCACTTGATTACTTCTGAGGAGATTGTTTGAATAGTCCAAAAAAATTGTTCCAGCTACAAAAAAAAAAAACGATTATTGCTATCATCAGATTTTATTTATTTTATGAAAATGTTCCAAAATATTTAATTTACTTACGTTGATGTTGAACAGTTTGGACAGCACCGGGTTGTTCGTAGATTAGAAATTGTTGAGGATAATTGTTGAATACACTCGGGTATCTGAACGTTGTTTGGGGTCTAAAATATAAATGATTTGATCAATTAAAAGTCAAAGTTTGATCTTAAAAAATTTAATGAAATTAAAGCCATATTATAATTGGAGTCACACAAGGTTCTCTTTTAGGGTATTTTTTTGAGTTGAAAATTTTATTTTTTTTAAATTGGCTCAATTACTGTGAGATTCTTAATTACTAGAATTTAAGTGAGATTTGACTCAACATATTTAAAATTTTGTTAATCAAAACCACAAAGTTGTATAATACTCACTGAATGGTGTTGAATTGAGGATATCCTGTCAAAACATGCGGTATGCCGTTTATAAAGTAGACTTTTTGTCCTGGCGAAAGTCCAGGACTGGCGGGGTACGGAATTAGCGGAATTTGAGGTTGTGGTGGAGGGACAGGAGCTGAAGAGGCAGGAGGTGAAGAGGTGTTTTTCAAATCGTCAGGAATGAGCTCCGCATCCGGTTCGAATTCTTCGAGTTTCGCTGGCTTTTCTGATCTGCCTTCTATGAATAAAATAAATTTTAATTTGATTGATGATTCGATGATTTTTTAAAAAAATAATATTGGTATTAAAATTCTTTAATCGCCACTTATTTCGAATTACCGAGGATTTGTATGATTTATCTGAAGGATTCTTTAGATAATCTCTTATTTTAAAATTTGTATTAAATAAGTTTTTCCTTTAATATATTGAAATGAATCATCAAGTTGAAAAATATCGTTTTTTACCGTTAATTAAATTTTATATTATTTTTAATCTTAAAATAATAAAATTATTTTTTTTCCTCGTATATTATATAGTCGAAATATGAAGAGTTTTTTATGATATTTTGAAGAAACCAGTATAACTATCTTGATACAAATAACAATATATGTACCTTTGGCGTTTGTCTTTGGTACTTCTTCTGGTTCAGCAGGAGCCGGTTGTCGTTCTTCAGGAACAGGTTTCGAATCGACTGGACTTATCTCGGCTTGAACCGGTGGTTGCATTTCTTGTGCAGGCGTGTTGCCATCATATGAAGGGTACACGGATTCCACATAACCAGCCTCAGCTGGAATATCCTTCAGATAAACCAGTCCATCGTGACCCAAGTACGTGGGACCTGGCCAAACGAGAATGTCATAATCCGACCGATATGTAAATGTCATTAGTTTATCAGATGATTGAAAATATGTATACCTTGGGGTATGACGTTGTTGTTCAACAATAGCACTCGTCCATCCAAAGGTTGTCCTTGGTGCGTTTGTTGGTATACTCCTGATGATGATGGGAATTGGTACAGGTACTGTCCATGTGGTAGTGTATGTGATCCCACGATGCACAAAAACAGCAATGCCTAAAATTGAAAACAATTTATCATGTAAGTTAATGTTGTGAGTTTTTTTGAGGGGGTGGGGGGGGGAGGAAATAAGGTACATATGTACACATATTCACAGCGGAGTGCACTGGTAGAGATTTTGTACACAGGTAGAGAGGTCACGGGTTCAAGTCCCGGCCAAATACGTTGCTGACGATATCTTTTGGTTATTAAAACACAGATCGACCGTTTCCTGTTATAATTTTCCGATTTTTCAAGTTTAATTGTTGTTTCAGATCCAATAAATCGGTATTCTTCCCTTCAGTTTCTTGCAAATTCGAGTTATTGGCATCTCGAATTTGTTGAAACTTACGAAATATGCTACCGACATAATGATTTTCTCGCAAATTTGCTGTGTATCAAAATTTTGTTGATTATCCATAGATGTCTATTGTAGTATATGTACTTTTATGTTTGAAAAATTGTCAGTAATTATGTACAGTAATTCCCTTCATTGGCACATATGATGTATTTACATACATATATAATAAAAATAAAAATGTTTTATTTAAATTTGGACCATTGTAACATTACGGGAATCCCTAATGCGCCACAATGGTCGAAAAAAATATACTTGTATACTATCTTATGACATTTAACATTAATTAACATGGAAAGGATTGAGGGCTCCTATTTAAAAGGTTAATTTTATTTAAATATTCATCTAATCAAATAAATGAAAATTTGAAAAACAGAGCTTGGAGTTTTCTATAGACGGTGTTTTTCCTGTCGAAACCAAGCAACTTCTTTTGTGTACTACTGTAAACAGTTGGAGCTGTGTATTCAAAAGACTGCTCAAAATAGCGTCTTAAAACTAGACTTGCACTCAAGACTAAATGAGACAAATCTATTCCTCCAAACATTGAGTAAACTATTCAATATATCTGTGACAGGTACAAAATCTAATATTAATGTTAAAGAAACAGTTTTGTTCTTTAGAAACCTGCCATTGTTTAATGTATTAACAGAGGCTCAATGTTTGGAAGGATATCAACACTTTTTTAGACAATTAATAGAGAATATAAAAAGTGAATCCACGCCGGATATATTGCTATTATTGATGGCAACAAAAATTAAATATGAAGAGTTTGGTTGTGCAGCTCTAAAATCTATTCGGTGTTCCGTCAATAGTGTGGATGCTGAAAGGTATTTTAGTAAATACAAGATAATTCTTACCGATCGTCGTACGAATCTCAAAAAATAATCTGTAGAAATATGCTCCATGTTGAGTTTTAATAAATTTTAATTGGTATTATATTTTTATATTCATATTTTTTGTCTTTGTATTTTTATATTCATGTTTTTTTCATTGTAATTTTAATTCAAAAACATTTTTGAATTTTTCTATTATTTTTTAATTGTTATGTTGTCTTTAAATTGAATATATGTATGTATATAAAATTTATTAAAATTCACCGAAATTTTTTATTAATTAAAATTAAACTCTTCATAAAAATAGATGCTAAAATTGAACATTTTTAATGCCTAAAATGAAAAATGAAAATGCTAAAATTGACAAAAATAGATGCCCAAAATACTTAGTACAAGATAAGTTACTGCAACGTATAGGTATAGCAATCCTTTTCTCAACTATTGAAATAGGCAGTTCGTGTAGAACAAGTTTTCAGCAAAGGATACCGGTTTTACAGGATGATAATTATATCCATACGATTTACTGGCTGGCTTGCACCAGTTGCTCGTCGTTTGACCATAAACTTATCCAGTAGTTGTGCGACCCCAAGTACATATATACGTACGTATGTACAACGACCGGGTTGCATTCCGCAGCATCACGATGCACCAGAACGATGCACATATTCACTTCTTTTCAGTGGGCGTACGAAGGATGTTCTTGACCGTATGACAATGCGCAAATGAAAAAGTGCTTCAATGTCACACATTATCATCGAGGTACATATCCTAGAGTCGCACATCCCACGTTGCATTATAATCGCATGGCATTGCGACACATCCTCGAATGTCGTGTGCATTCGAACGTGTGTGTGTGTTTGAGTGTGATCACTCATAAATCGGATAGAGGTGCATGTGCAACCGATTGCATCTTTGACTGGATATATGTGTATAATTCGCAGTTGACGAGGCGTGCAAAATCCGGACGACAATCTCTGTTTGACCCTCTTGGGTATTCAGTCATAACGTTCGGTTCGGTTCCAGAACGACGTATATGCTGGGTCGACTCCTGGTCGGGAGTTGAAGGATTTTGTTTGGTATTTTGATGTCTATGTAGAGATTTGATGTTTGTATTGCTCATCAAATCGTAGCTGATACTAATTTTGATTCAGTGTGTACTCTGCACAAGGTAATATGTGAGTAATATCCTTCCTAAGACAACAATGCGTGGCAAACGATTAGCGTTTGCTTTTTACCTATAAAATTTACCGCAAAATTTAGTGTACTATATAATGGGAACCTAAATGAGACCCTAAATGGTTTAAGGAATGGCTGAGAGTCTGTTGTTTAAAGGCTCAAAATAATTTTGAAAAAATTAATCGCCATCGGCCAATATATGTATAATACTATGCTTCAATTCAGTCTTAGCAGTTCTAAAAATAATGTCAAAATTTAATCAAAAAATTATTATACTATGATTCAATATTTATATTTTCATTTTTTACATATAAATATGTATATAGGTTTGAGCATATTTTCGACATTTATCTTTTAATAAGCCGTAAAAATAAATGGGTCATAAATTTGAACGTGGGTTGCATTGAATGGATGAATAATCGCTTTTATTGGTAAGTCTGTGTTTTCGAAAGTGAAAATGAATATAAAAAAAGTTTCTTTCGAGATGTTTGACGCAAATTTAATAATAATAATAGTATTTTTAATTAATTTTAAATAAACAGCGGCACGTTTGAGTTAAATTTATGTGTTTGATCGACAGTTTCTAAGGCTGAGACCTTTATTTGACATAAGAAAACGATTTATGACAACAAACCGCAAGAATACTAATGATCTAAAAACTGACGTTTCCGCTTGACGTACAAACTGTCAATTTTCAATAATATTTTGAGAGTAAATGGAATTGAATAGATTTAAAATTATTTTTCACAAGTTTTTCGCTACATTTAAACTTTCACGGTGAAACGATTTTAAAATATACATAAATTATTTTATTTTTATATGTATTTGAATCAATTTAAAAGCATTAAGGTCACCATAGTGTTAAAAATATAATATCATATTATATTTAAAATTAAAACCAATAAAATGAATGTATAAAAAATAATGTTGATTTGAAGCTGAAAAATGAGCTTTAAATAAATAACACATCATACAATATTCAATTCACTGCTAAAAAGTATGTAATCGACATATTTTTAACATATATTAATGTAATAATATATAATATTAAGCTTTAGAAATATTTAATAATCTAAAAGTTTCATACGAACTGTCAATTCGACGTAAATACTACATACATATATATATGTACGTGATATAATTAAATTACAGTTTTACACAGAATACACTTGGAAATTTGCCAGATGGTTCCGGAAAACTATCGGAAAATTGTACGTGACGATCGTACAAATGTACAAATAATAATTTTATTATTTAAATAAATATATTTAATTGGTTGGAGTACTCACCAGCGAACTTGTCAGCTTCATTGTAAACTTTAAAAAATTACAACTGATTTGATCACAGAAAAGTCGTTTAAAAAATTGGAACACTATATCCTTTGGATTATAATATTACCGATATTATATTATATTGTGTGTGTGTTTTTATTTATGTGAGAAACGATGTGTATGGTATGAATGTCTATGTAATAATGAAGACTCGCAGACAAAGTATTCATATTTATAGTAGTCAACTTGGTATATGTGGTGCATCATTCATTTCCATATATACAATGTAATATTGCGATGTAGTTTCTTGAAATTGAACGTCATATGTCAAAAAGTTGTATTTGGGTTTGTCGATTTATTAATTATTCGAAAATGTGAGCTCCATTCACGAACAACGTGTGTGACGTGTTTTAATTCGCAGAAATTTCTTAGTAAAAACCGCAGTAGTAGTGCGCGTATTTATTCGGATATTTACCTTTACTGATTAAGGAAATCCTAATTAATTTGTTTTATCAAAAACTAGCCGGATTTTACCTCGTATTGTGACTCAGCACAGACCAAAGCTGGAATAACAAACTTTCAAAGGACTTAAACTACTTCGAAAACCTGTCTAAGGTAATGTACTTTAGTGATTTTTTTTATCAAATGTGGTAGTTCTATATTAAAAACCGAAGAATTGCAAAGCGGACATACATATATACTGGGCGTTTTTTCTGGTTCGGTGATCATTGGTCACAAAAATTGGTCACAAAAGTCACTAAAATCTCTGTAACGGAACATCTGGCAGCCGAAAAGTCCATCATACTAACGAAAACTCGAGTGCCAAATATTCCGCATTAGCGGTTTTCATAGCAAAAATAGTCTTTGTGACCACCGCAATGTGACTAATAATCCAATTACCGTTTTTTTTATGGAAGCCCATCGATCCCTGGCTTCGAGCCCTGCTAAAGGCGCGTTCATACCAGTACAGCTCAAGCCGGCAAGTGCACGTAAACAGCAGTACAGAAAATATTTATCATATTCTATATGGACACATATGTGTCCATATAGAATAGAATATAATACCAGAAGAAAAGACTAGTGATTAGCGTATAATGCTTTGAACAGAGTGTTCACGGGTTAAAATTCCACTGGTTTCTGCCGACTAGACCTTGGATTTGTGACTCCAGGTCGATCGTATTCTACCAGAGTTTACCTATTTATCTGATTTTCATTGAAACGGTTCCAACAAATTGGCAACCTTAACCATTTTCTCGCAAATCTTGAGTTTTCAGCAATCTCGAATTTCACTGAATTGTATAAAATGCTGCAAATTTACAAATCTGACCATTAATGTATCTGTGAATGTCAATTGATATGTGTTTACTGAATTTCGCTGAATTGTTTAAAAAAGTTGCAAATTTACAAATTTGACCATAGATGTCTCTGTGGGTGTTGATTGATATGTATTTTTCTTTGTATTGTAGCATATGCTAAAAGGAGCCATCGTGATAATTGGTTTTCGAGGACTATCTCCAGGCTTAAGTGCTGTTGGCTAACAATGGAGACCCGCGAATGGGCTTAGTGGTCTGTAACGGCACCCAGCCACTTTCCGGTAGAGTTCTCAGAACTGACAGCGCGAAAGCGTGGGACTGCACGCCGAGACCGTGGGACGGCATATCTAGTACGTGACTATAACAATGCGTAAACAAACGCGTCGAGGAAGATGCAGTGAGCGACCTGCCCTTTATAAGTAGGTACATAAGTCATATCATATCATATTATGTGATGTATGAGTGGAATCTTAATCTACTCTCTTCCATTTGGGCCTCGCTGTGATTTTATTTTTATTCATATTTTGTTTTATTTATCTTACTTTTTCTTTCTCCTTTGTACATTTTTAAGTACTATTTTAATTGTATTATTATTTTCCTTTTGCTACTTTTTTATTATTATTTTATTTTACCATGTTTTCTGCTTTTTAATTTTTCTGTTTTTTACTAATTTCACTTGTATTTATATCTTTGTTAAATTTAGACCATTGTGGCGCATTAGGTTCTTCCTGTAATGCCACAATGGTCCAAAACTATTAATAAATAAATAATAAATAAATATCAAGGCATTCTGGGCGGAGCACTGGCAGTGCGTGGATCTCCTTAATCACCCAATAAATGCTGTGAAGCGACTTTGGCATTTTATTGGATCCTCCACCCCCCCTCCCCTACGCAACAGTATAATACTTGTATCAAATGTACAATGTTTCTGGCCAAGAAGGCGCATTGGGGTTATCCGTTAGGCCCACCTGGTATAGATTAAAAATAATGTTGACGGTGTAGTGTGACAGCAGTAACCGACACGATATATTCATATTATACAGCAGTGCATGTCACCGAAATTATCACGCATGGCGTTTCGTAATAGTGCACCCGTATTAACGAAGTTTTTTCGGAAACGTCATAATGTGACAATACTGACTCGAAGATACGACGCAATTTGTATGTGAGCTCAAAAAGGTTCGCCACAGCTGTTCCATATAATTTTTAAAACTATTTAATATTACTCATTGGTCACTAACCATTTATTTGATTCGATTCACTGAGTTTGCGGTATACTGAAAATAAAATTATTGTACGTACATACAAGTTATGAACGCGTCTTTATCCATATTGTGAAATAATTGAGCGTTTCACGGTGATTGATTTTATATGACAATCATATTTGTAAACAAGATTTGTTCCTCAGTTCTGTAAGGACTGATGTTCAAATTTGGGAAGCATAAAATTATATAATATTAAGTATATACTTATACGTATATATGTTTATGTAGAATATAAAAACTTTCTATTCACTCTTTCTAACGAACGTTTCGCGTGTCTAAAATGTCAACGTTTGAAATATTGGATATCAATGTTAGATCTTCATAAATTAAATTGAATGTATATCAATCTGTGCGATTGTTGTATCACATTTTTTGACTAAATAGAATCAAAATGGGTGTAAGTAATGGTGAGGAAATTCGGTAAAAAATAATAAAGGTATTATTGTAAGTCAGAAATCGCAAGTGATGTAATTGAAGCTTGTAAATTCCAGTCTGCCCTGCGGTGACGAATTCGTCGACAAAATTCGCCATGAACTTTAATCACTCTTTTTGTTTTTGGTCACTAAATTAAATTTTCCCCGGACTAGAATTTTCTATCGGCGCCATTGATCGTAGTTATTATTTCAAATATGAATTCAAGCAGGCAGCGGTATATATTTGACGAATTGTTTGGATTTCAAAAATTTAAGATGAATTGTTTGAATATCATCATTGATTACACTTACACTTTAAAATACGTATAATTAACTGTGAAGCGAATTTTAGAAGATAATTTTTTTTCCATAATACTGTGAGCTAATTTTGCTAATTTTTCACATTACCACGTTTATAAGGGTTGGTTTTCGATTTAAATATTTTTTTTATTTTATCTGAACGCACTTATTCGATTATAAATGATTTTAAATTACAATATGAAATGTTCTGGGCTTGTCACTATAGGTAGGACCGGAAGCGTCCTTTTTCCAGGAAACAGCGTTTTGGGTCTATTTTCCAGGAAACAGGGCAAATTACAAAGCTACAGAGCATAAAAAAAAGGTTCATCATAAAAATGAACAAAGCACGACGAACAATGGACAATGAACGGCGCAAAGTTGGTCCGCTCTTTACTCATCACTCATCGCTTGTAATTGAGAGTGAGCGAGTGAGATGGAGTGACACGCTCTCTATTCTTAATTTCGTTCTTACATCATCATTTGTGTCCATTTTTAAACTCAATTTAAATTAATTTATTGCTGAAATTGACATAAAAACATTACATAAAATATTGATATCAAAAACCCAATCTAAAGTGAAAAATTAACGAAACTAACTCATAATATTACAGAAAAAAAAGTGTAAAAAAAAATAAATTATTTTTTACTAGCTTAATAATTAATTATAAGAATTTCAAAGCATACAGCCAGCAGTATGGCTTAATTGTAGCGTGTATGTTTAGCACCAAGTGATCAGTGGGCTCGATCCGCCATACTGCTGGTTAGATTTGAGGATAATTGTGACTCCAAATCGATCGTTTCTTATCAGAGTTTGCTAATTTTATCTGATCATTGCTGAAACGGTTCCTCGAAAATTGACAAAAAGTCATCTTTCCTGTTGTCACAAATCTTCTGTATTTATTGTGTGTATAATTTGTAAAAATTATGTGCAAAATCTAGCTCCATAGATGTCTCAATGGATTAATTATGTAATTAATTAATTAATTAATTGCTATTTCGTGTTCTTCAGCTTCTGGAAATACAGTGATTATAAATGCTGCATTTTTTGTAATTAATTGTCCTAGAAGGCGCATTGGGGTCTTCCTGTCAAGCCTTCCTGATATATATTATTTTTGTTTTTATGATAATAATATGACTTCCTGGTCATTTTATTGTTGTTATTATTATTGTAAAATAATTAATAATAAATTAAATTAAATATCTATGTAAAAATCACAAATAATAGAAAAAATATCTCACTATTGATTCTAATACTCAATTTTGGCACAGCAATACTCAATTTTAAATTAAAGACTGCATAAGCCAAAAATCTGTAAAAATTGGCCATTTTTACCTACACACCCCTTCTTATTTCAAATGCACATCTAATATATAATTTCGAAAGAGACTTTGTAAATATATATATATATATATATATATATATATATATATATATATATATATATATATATATATATATATATATATATATATATATATATATATATATATATATATATATATATATATATATATATATATATATATATATATATATATATATATATATATATATATATATATATATATATATTAAAAGTAACTTTGTTTGGGAGTCGAGTAAATTTTTTTAATAAAAAAACAAATGAATATTTACTATTAGATTCGCAATGTTTACGCTGTTTATATTACAAACACTGAGCGAAGCCGCGTAAAAACAACTAGTATCTCATAAACGAGAGAAAACTAACAAAAGTTATTGTCATATTCGAATTAAGTGGGTCAAACTTACATAGTGACGATTGATAAGTTTCCTCTACGGCATTTTTTTTTGTTACTTTGAGTATTATTTATTATTAAATTTTTCCATTGTAATCAACTTTCAACTGGTCTAAAGTGTAGTTTTTTGAGTACGATCTCATACAAGAGATGCCCTTCATCCAAAAAAACGAATTGCATACATAATTGTCGATAGCATCATTGTCCATGATTGGCAGTAGCGGGCCATTGTTTGGCTGGCGACAATGACTTTGTAATTTATGGCTTGTCTTATGGCAAAGGTGAACAATTCACCGTTTGGCCTATAGTCGTGTTAAACTAGATACACATTTTAAATGAATCAACTCAATGAAAACCACCGACTCAGTACGAGGAAGTGGTGCGAAATTTACCAACGACGAGACTTGGGATTACCTGTTTATTTTAAACTCACCTATGCGTGGTAAAGTTGGGCACCGACACGTCGCTAGCAATTTGTTTGCCGTAGCTGATTCTCAGGACCTTCTTTGCTAGTGTTTTTATTTGACTAATAAATCTCAATTTAATATTAGCAATTATAACTGTGTATTTTGTAGCTCTTTCTTAGCGACAACAGACAAATTCAACTTGATATTATTAAATTGATGAACATATGTATTTGTTAATTTGTACATACTATAAGCTTCTGCCTAACACCGAGAGGCGCCGGGTTCGAATTTATCTGATTTCATTGTTGAAACGGCTACTTATCAAATTGGCAAAAATCATTCCACCCACAATTTGAATATGATTTCATATTTATAATCTATAAATTTATATATGCTGTTATGTACCTCGCTTATCAATGACAGAAGTGCTGGACTTTGCCCAACTCAGTGTTATGTACCTCGTTTATCAATGTAAAATAGTTGACTAACCAGTAGGGATAAGACACACCATTGATTTGTGGCACACCTGATTTAATAAGTAGTACCATTGATTTTTGGCACACCTAATTTAACAAGTAACACCATTGATTTATAGCCTTAAACAAACCTTAAACACTGAATAACTGAAATTGTACGACACGTGTCATCAATAATTCATTGTTTTAAAGAAGAGTATATAAACTCATTACTGTTAGAATTGAGGTTAGTCATCACCATCGACTCCGCAAGGGACAGTGAGTCATCACCATCGACTCCGAGAGTGACAGTCATCACCATCAAGACTCTGAGAGTGGTAGTCGATTCCATCGAGACTCCGAGAGTGCCAGTCAACACATCAGCAGCAGAAAAGTTAAATAGTGAAGTTGAAGTGAAACAGTTCTACGTATCTCATATAAATTCTACGTTCCATAATTAAATTCTGCCAATAAGATAAATGTAACACTTTAATAATAATAAATAAATCTTGGTGAGTTAACCAAGTAGTTTTAAAAAAGAAAAATTATTTAATCTGGCATTGCAACGTGACAATGCACAAGATTAATACCACAGGTTTCGCCAGGAGCCAAACCCTTGGAAAATGTTATTTTTTTAAATTAAACTAAGGTACTGTAGCGTATGCTAAAAGGAGCCGCCGTTATAATTGGTTTCGAGGATTATCTCCAGACTAAGTGCAAGTAAGCTAAACAATGGCCACTGAATTAGCCACAATTAGCAAGTAAGCTAAATAATGGCCACCGAATTAACGGCACCCGGTCCTTTCTCAGAAGTGACAGCGATAGCGTGGGACTGAGTGTTGTGGGAATACATATCCGGGTACATGCCTAAACAATAGGGAAGTAACCGGACGTCGAAGATGCTCTGAGCGACCTGTACTTTATAATGAGGTACTTAGACCATATCAAGACATTCTGGACGGAGCACTGGCAGTGCATGTATCTCCTTAATCATCAATAAATGCTGTGAAACGACTTTGGCCTTTTACTTGGATCCTCCACCCACCCCTACGCAACAGTATAATATCGCATCCTTCGAGCGCAAGTCTAAAAACTCAACAATTTGGTTTTGTTGAGCCATTAATGCAATTTTCAAAGCAAACTGTTAAATTTCCAATAGTTATGATGTTTTCAAATTAACAAATTTTTAATAAGACCTTTTTAAATATTAACGGGAAAAATTCCAATTGAAAGACAATTAATTGGAGTAAATGATAAAAATTAAATATTGTGATATTTCAAACCTTGCCTTGAAATTGTTGAGAAATTACTTTGTGCTCTAAAAACTTGATATGGATTATAGTCTCAAAATTTAACTAAGCAAATAGACTTGGACAAAAAGGTTCTCTTAATCGAAGTATAGAAATTTGACTTTCGTAAGGTTTGTCGTAGGTACGAAAAACTTCCTAGCTAGAAACTCTGCGACAGACTTGTCTGTCGACAAATATCACCTTCAATAAATATCTAGTAAGTCACATTGAACACTAGGAATCCTTGATATAATATATTTATGTATTATATTTTGTTTTTGTCGTTTCAATATGCAATTAACATACGAGCAGATGAGAAATGAACAATGTTTGCCAAAACACTTTGACTTCTTTATCGTCCTGACATTTGGTTTCTGTACGAGCTGTTCGAACGCAATAATCTTTTTTAAAATGACGCAATAATGTCCATTTAAATAGTGTACGTACATTTCTGCGTTATACTTATAAATTCATAAGTGTATTAAATTCTTGAAATACCTGTTGCTCGATAATTTCAAAACGCTTTACTGCGTTGTGCGAGATGAGCGCATTCGACTGGATTTTATGGAATAAATTGGCAATTATTGTAAATTTATAGGAATAAATTTAAGTTTAGCATCTCTGCATAATAATTTATCGTTTGGAGAATGCGAAACTAATAGTCTCGTGTGTTATAATAGATCTCGAAAAAGTATTTGTCAAGTCGAAACAACACCTACGTTTTAAATTTATTCCGTGGTCTAGATTTCAGTCGTTTGAATTGATGTGAGGAGATTTAAATATAATATGAGCAGAATTTAAATAGAAAATTATATACATACATACATATAGACATATAATATTAACGTGCATTAATTATATTTGAATTAATATATATATTATTTTTGACAAGGAAGCAAAATAACTTTTTTAGGTCGCATTTTTATTGATAACTAAATTTTTGATCGTTTATTATTCACAATCGGTCAGTAGCTTTGAAGCTAAATGGTCAGTAACTGTATACGTATTTGGTCACATAGTATGTACTTTTATTTTATTTGGATTTTTCAAAACTATATATATGTACATAAAACTATATAGAAAAAATATTGACATACTATCGGCGTTAAAACATAAATAATAAAAATGATATAAAATACTGATCAATCATTTTGCGTACATACATGTACATACATACTGACCATTTGTCATAACTGAATCGAATGAACAGACCATCTATTTAATTTACTGATCATTCGTAATAAATTTTGATCATTTATCATATGATAGTTACTGACCTATTAAATACAGGATTTTTTATCATTTTATTTTAAATCTTATAATGTATTAAAGGAATTGAAACTCTGTTTCAAAATAGATTTAAAAAAGTACTACATAACGCATCCATTGTAAAAAAAGGGAAAGTAAGGCAGAATTTTGTCATATGATAGTTACCGACCCATTAAATACAGGATTTTTTTACCATTTCATTTTGAATCCTATACTGTATTGAAGGAATTTAAAATATGTTTCAAAATAGATTTAAAAAGTACTACACAACGCATCCATTGTATAAAAAGGGAAAGTAAGGCAGAATTTTGTCATATGTTAGTTACTGACCCTTTAAATACAGGATTTTTTTTATCATTTCATTTTGAATCCTATACTGTATTGAAGGAATTGAAAATATGTTTCAAAATAGATTTAAAAAGTACTACACAACGCATCCATTGTATAAAAAGGGAAAGTAAGGCGGAATTTTGTCATATGTTAGTTACTGACCCATTAAATACAGGATTTTTTTATCATTTCATATTGAATCCTATACTGTATTAAAGGAATTCAAAATAGATCTACATAGCGGATCCATTGTATAAAAAGGGAAAGTAAGGCAGAATTTTGTTGAAAAATATATATTTTTTTTGTATAAAAGTTGACGGAATAGAAAATCTTAATATAAAAATTAACATTATTTTGTTCAGTTGTATAAAAAACACAATACGTACATTAAATTATTGATAAATTGAGTATATGAATCGAAATTGATTTAAAAATTCAAAACAGCAAAATAGTACATAAATATAAAATACAGCGAACTTTATATGATAATATATATTTATATGTACATATTTACATATACGGTTCGATGATCCATTTTTTATTTAAGGATTTGGATATTTCAGGTATTATTTTGCGGTTTTCGAAGTTGATTCGAATTATTATTGTATTGCTAATTCGATCGGGTATATTTGAGGCATTTGTGGGATGAAATATTGTGGATTAGTAAAGTACTGTTGTTGTATTGGCTGGAACATTGAAGGTCTCTGGACATTATTGACACTTGGAGTCTTGGCAGATATGGGTATTTTGGTACCAAAACCAACAGTGCTGGGGTCTACGCCAGCTATAGCCGTAGCTACAGGTCTAGCTATGGCTAAACCTCCTGGACCTACGACTGCTGTAGCTACGGGTTTGCTAGAAGCTACTCCTCCATCGCCCACGATGGCTACTCCTGAAATATACACAGTTTAATTAGAAAGTTTTATATTAATTGGGTCAGCTGATGGGTTTTGTATATTTATTTAATGCTATACAATTTTTTTATGTCAATCGAATTTGAGCTTTGCTATACACAAAAAAAGTTTTTACTAAGAAAATCGTTATCGACATATAAAGAACATGCTTGTTAAATTTATGTACATACTGATGAATTATGGCTGCAAAATTTGTCTAAATTCTTATGTGTTGAATTATTTGGAAATAAGACAATATATAAAAAACCTAATTAAGAGGGCTGGATACCCGAAACGTTAATTTTAATGCCGTTCCTTTCTTCGATATATATATTGAGTGAATGCGACAGTTGCGCCTCGACCATATAATATCTATTTTAAATCGACAAAATCGAGGTTTCGTATTCTCCAGTTTACTCCTCCGAAACTGGACCAATTTAAAAAAAAATTCATCATCGGTATGAGAAAGATATTTTCTATGTTTGTATAGTCGTATTTTTTTTTAAATCAACCGTTGAATAAACACGCTGGACTCTTTTCGTGGGTGTTAAAAAGTGGTGATATTCTAGATGTTTGGTGGCTTCTAACTCATATAAAAAATAATTAATCAAAAAAAATAAAACCACAGAAACATGTGCTAATGGTGGATATCCATAGCATATTAAAAAATAATTTCTCTAGTGCCATAATTGAGGAAGGGAGAAGTGTAATACGTTTGTATGGACAAGACGCTGGTGTACAGCCCTCTTAAGAAATCAACAATTCTTTCCGTAAACTTTCATTATGAGTATGGCAAAGTGCTCAATCGGCCATAGTGGGAGGGGGGGCGAAAAGGGAAAAAACGATCAGAGCAGCGTGGACAAATGGGACAGTGTGGATGATAGACGTCACCGTCAACGATAGACGTCACCGTGAAGGAAGATGCAGTATTTTCAAATGTGTCCATTACGATTATTTTTCATCATGGTAATGGTGGACGTCATTTCCGTTTATATTGATGACCAAACCGAGCAAAATGGCAAAGTTTGAAAGCGATCGGATAAGAACCCAAACTTTGTCAGACGACAAAATCGATTTTGAACTAATAAGAGGTTAGTAATAATAAAAAACCAACCCTTATCTAAATTTTGAACTTACGGCCACTAAATTTCGTACATTATTTCATGGAGTTCAAACGTAGATCGTAGACAGGTTTTAAAAGGGTTCGAATTATAAAATCGAAGAACCCTCATATTAACACGCCCGAGCAATAGCGGGCAAGTATATATTTACTTACTTTTACATACAGGGTTGTAAAATAGCCGGTACGCGCCGGTACGGCACTCCGCCACCTTTTATCGGCACCGGTACGCGACCCGGCATAAAAATTTCAATAATCAAAATATTGAAAAACTATTTTTTACCCAAGCTCGATGACAAGGAGCACTGTCGTGCATAAAAATGATGTTAGGATCAAGGATACCACCAGGATTTATGTGAGACACCAGATGTGTCTTTAGCACAATGAAACATGGACCCATTAACGAAAAAAATGGGTCCTGGACCTTTTTTTCGCTAATGACGGCTCAAACTATTGTCGAGGGTGGATGTTTAATTGTGCTACCGATACATGAGGGTAGATAGCGTTCTAGGGAGCTGTGACGAACAAACAAACGGCTTTGTATCATGAACTGAAGGATACATTCATCGCTCGATAATTCGATTTTTTTCGATTCAAAAGATTTGAAATCCCCGGGGGCAAAGGCGCCGAGGGCAAAGCCCTAGGTTGCGGAGCCCTAGGGGGCGCAGGGGGCGAAGTGCCGGATTCTGGTATACATAAAATTTCTATACATATAATTTTTTATAAGAGACTTACTATATATGTTTGTTTGTTCATGACAGACAATTTAATAGAAAATGAGTATTCAAATAAATTTACATAAAATAAAACTATTCAAATAAATTTAATAAAATGTTTACTATCAGATTAGTCATGTTTAAGAGGTTTGTATTACAAATACTGAGCGAAGCCGGGTAATACAGCTAGAATATAATATTGAAAACATTGTAATTGTAAATTTAACTACGTACATTGTATCTATATACGTTTTTATTCTATTTTAATTAGTTATAATATGACGCAGTAGCATTAGGGAAATGCAAATATGGTTATTTATGCCCAATAAGTTACCATAAATTTACATTGAACTATTTATTTTAATTAAAAACGTCAACAACAAAGAAAACAGGAAAATCGTTCAAACAGAAGATCAATCACATCGATTGAAGATAGCCATGTATATCTGAATAGACGAAGAATTACCTGACTTGTGTGTTGGAAATTTCAATGAACCGTTTGACGATCGTAAATCTTCCTTGGGGCATTCGAAGACCTCTAATGATTTATTTAAAAGGAACTATCTGCACTTCATTCAATTTGTATTATACGTAAGTGCATGAATATGTATAATTTTGTGCACAGAATGATTCAAGTACATGTTCTCTTCTAGGATGATGGTGATTATAATTATCATATGGAATAACCTGTTCTTGTCAAATTTATACATGCATCGGCCTCTGAGACACTCTGTATTATATTATATTAAATGTCAGGAAAAGTAAACGAACTTGCATTCATTTCGGAATACAGGTCACGATGTAAAAATTGAGTAAAAAAAAAAAATTGTATATTTAAATATCGTAGCAGTTCTCTTTAGTGCCAAGGTGATCAATCGACTTTAAAGGGTTATATAATTCTTTGTTCAACATACCAACTGGTTTGGCTTCAGCCACGGATGCTGATTCTGAATTTATTTGGATCGAATCTTCTTCGTCAACTCCAACGTTACTGCTGTCACCTTCATGCTCTTCGCCTACCTGGAATTCAGAAATATTTCACTGATTAACAATGTACAAAATTAGAACTATCATGATGATAACCAATCTGCATTAAGAAAAATAATCCATCTTCCTAAGTCATAGCATAGTGTTAAGGTGGCTGTACACGATGCATATGAATGTCTCAAGATAAACTCACACGTGATTTAGGGCGAAATCACACAGCGCGGGATTTGGTATGTGGTACGTCGACAAGTTCTCCTATATTTCTTAAAACCGTTATTGATCGCTGTCAAGCAAGGATAAATACGAGAATACAATTTTACCGAACACACCCAGGGGGTCTTTTTTTGGACGCTGTGTACTGTGCATCGCATGAATTTATTCAAGGGATGCCCATTTTTTTGCACGTTCAAATATATCTAAAAAAAAAACATGTATTACATCCCGCCGTGTGTGATATCACCCTTACTCGCTTAAGTCGCGCCCCCCACCACTGATGTTATGTCAAATACCATACATGTCGTTGATTTATAAAATATATGTACAATTATGTCAATAATGATTGGACTTTCTTCGTATTTTTGTTGTTTTTTTTGTCGTTTATGAGATATGAGCGCTTAAAAAAATTCGCAATTTTTGTAGATTTTTGACTTTTGCAGTCTTTAAGTAAGTATTGGAATCATTAGTCAGGTGTTTTTTCTATTGATTGTGACTTTTTATTGCTTTAAAATACGTATAAATAATTATGTAGCGAATTTTTAAAGTCAAATATATGCATATATACACACACACACACACACATATATATATATATTTTTTTTTTCTCGAGCTATTTTGAATTTATTGGATCAGTTCTATATTTTACCGCGTTAAATAAGGTTGGTTTTAAATCTCAACTATAATTTCAAATTACAATATGAAACGTTCTAGGTGGGGCCACTCATCGGTTGTTAGTGAGGTTGAGCGAGTGAGATGGAGTGAAGCGCTCTCCATTCGTCATCTTGTTCTTGCATCATGCATACAACAATTTTTAATTCAGTTTGAAATCATTTAAATGAGATAAAAAAATCAATCCTTATAAACGTGGTTAAGTGAAAAATTAGAAAAACAAGCTCTCAATAGTAAAAGTAGATAGCTATAAGGGATAAATCATCAAGAAGAATGAAATTATGAAGGAGTTAAAGTTTTGAAGTACATAAGATTCAGTACTCTTACATAAGCATGGCTAATGAAAAGTGAAACATAACAAATATGTATAAAAGTCATCAACATGACAATAAAATATGAACTAAAAGATTGAATGGAACATGGATGGACAAAATATAATACAATAATGATTTTTAAGAAAATGTAGAAGCATTTTAGCCACAGCCTAGAATATGTATGTAGATACAATACAATTTTTTTTTCTTCATCAAATTGACAATGGGATGTTTTTAAGTTTTCAATACCGTTGCTAGAACACTGTATTATATTCAATGATCTTAGACTACTGTGAAGCATATTTCTTGACGGTTAAATGCTGATGGAAATGGACAGAAAATATGGATGAGAGAAATACAAGAATGGTACCCAAAAGAATGTACATATATAGAAACAAAGCAAGCCTATGTACATACAATAGAATTGAAAGAGTTCTTCACTTACATTTTCATCTTCATCATCGAAGTCCTGCTTATCATTCGCCTTTTTATTATCAATTCCATTCTTGTTGATGAAGAGTTGAGACAGATCATACTCTCCTCTGGTTCCAATCTGGGCCAGACTGGAAGCAGCCTCTCCCAGAAGCGCCAAGTGAGTGACGTAAACCTTCTGATCGTCCCCTTTCAGCTGTCCACTCTTGGTAGTCTTCTTCTGCAGCTCCACCAGTTTCTGTGCCGACGCCTGTATATTGCGAAGACTGTTGGCAAACTGTTGGGAATACGACGTGTCTTGAATTTGATTTTGAGTGTCAGTCGGTTGCTGCAAGTCGTTGCTATTCGAAGGCACTATCCTCTGTGCCAAAGTGGTACCACTTGGGTCTCTCGCGATTTGCAAAACTTGGCCTTTGGCACCTCCATAGTAAGGCAGGGACAGCAGATGTGTTGGCTGGGACCACCTTTGAATTTTAAAACGTGTAATTATTTTAATACGGGGTGTGCGTGTCGAGCAAATGGTACCCAGCTTCAAAAATCGACAGATGAGATCACTGTACATTAAACACAGTGATTCGATCAAATGTTGACGTTTAATAATGTGTGCCATTCGCTTGAGACACATATAGAATGAAAAATTAGATATTAATTACATATAGACTTACCCAAATGTAATGCAATATCCAAAAATATATAGGGAATTGTTAGAATTTAACATTTAAAAATTGTATTGTAAGTATTTGGAAATATTTTTATTACAAAATGTATGTTTGTATTATTACTTACATATATCTACATATTGATTTGTTCAGATCTAAATGGGGGTGAGTTTTATGATATGTACAGGTGGCGTTGAAACAATTAGAAGATTTAATATCTTTAAAATGAACACTTGAATTGAAAAGAAAAAAACCAATCTTCATACATATGTAGTTCTCAGATGTTATCCTTATATTATGAATATTCTGAAGTCGATGAGCATAAAGAAAAAGTCCCACAGAAAGAAGTTGCATGCTTATAAATTAGGGAGCATTTTACTGTCGATTTGTATGAAATTTTGTGCAATATGAATCTGTCAATTTGTGCTTCGTTCTATTGAATTCAAACCATTTCAGAATTTCCAATCTATAATTCCGAAAAAGTCTTAGAAATCATGGTGAGAAATATTATAGAATCAACCCGTGAACATGAGGTTTGTTTGATTTCCTGTTGAACTCATTCGAATAACTTTATAGCATTATTTTATACTGTCTAGTTTGATTTTTAGCTCATGAATATTATTTAACTGTTCATTTTGGAGATGCTAATCGTCTAATTATTTCCACTACAAATCAATTGACATTAGATCTTTACCTACATGGTACTATACAAACTAATATAATATTGCACATTTCATTTAAAAGCTAAATTTCTATAAATCATTCGTAATAGTCAATAATTAGATCTGATTCGGCATGGGCTGTTCCTCCAGGTCCTGCTACAGCCACTGCTTTAGGATCGAAGATGATTTCAAAATTAGAGCCTTTCTTGACTATCGCTCTAGATATGGGATTGGCTACGGCAGTTCCCATGCTTTCAGCTGTTGAATGAGCTTCCGGTCTGAATATCAACAGTTGTTTAGTCGTAGTCGTACTGACTTCATCTTTGACAGGAAAGAAAAATCTGTCCACTCTAGGAGCGTCATTTGAACTTTTGATGTAAATCGGATGATCATTTTCGTTCATGGCTATCGATCGCAATTCCTCGTCGACGTACGATTGTATCGCTTCGTCGTCGTTTTTGTACGAAAGTTTCAAATCAGGTTCTACTTCTTTCAACACGAGCTTATTCTCTTCTTTCGGTGGGGTGTTTATGACATTTTGAAGGTTTGTAAAGTTGAAATATGCATGACCTGATGGTATATTGTAAGCCGACGAGATCCAAGGCGTTGGAGTGTATCTAAGAAATAAACAAAGTTCTTCTTCAAAATGAAGACCATCTTTTAAAATGCATGCACTACTGAGTACTTACTTCTATCATGCGTGTATGTGTGTGTTTATTTCATTTAATTGATCGGTTCCTTCCAATTTATTGTTAATGCCTTGGTTAATGAAAGGTTGAAGCGTGATGACTTGGAAGAAATGATAAACTTTGTTTTTGATCAATCATTGTATTTTATTTTTAATATATAAATAACAATACTAATTACAATAATTATTTTATAAATTTAACAGATTTTCGATATATTAACTAGAATATTGTTTCTAAGGACAGTTTTATTAAAATACTGTATTTAATTGTTACACTATTTTTTTTAACTACATCTAACTATTGTATATCACATTTTTATCTTATGCTCTAAAACTGCTTTTAAAAATAATTTTCCTACAATATTATATTTTAAATAATACAAAAGTGGATCAAAATAAATCTTCTGATTTGAAGCAGTCATAAATAATCATTATACAATTATGCAAAATTGAATTAATTTGGACCACTTTAAGATTGTACAATTTTCGGTAATAATAAATAGTTAAGTTTAGGCAAGATATGAACATGCTTTTATAAGACATGTATTTCTCTCTTTATTTAAATGCTATAACTTGGTTTTAAAAATGTCACATATTGCATCCTCAATTTGCTGAGAGAATTAGATTTTTTTTAATTTTGAAAATCTAAGTATAAGTTTCTTATAAATGATCCATAATATTGAAATATGGTTTTTAAATTGTGTATCTTCAAAAGAAACAAAAAAAAAAATAGAATATGATTCTTGAATTTAAATACAATTTGTATTCATTGACAGAATTAAATAAAATAGCTAGTTTCAGTGAAGTGAACCACTAAAGAGGACCAAAAATGACCATTCTAATATGCTAGATGGCATTTTAACAACAACAAAAAAATATAAACAATCAATAACCATTGACATTGCCCTTATACATAGAACAGTTCTACAGATTAACTTTTGCAAATGTCAAACTAGCCAACTAGTGATTGCAATCTTGTTACATTGAACTTTGAAATAGCATTTAACATCCGCGAGGTATTTTTTTCTACTTCTTCATACATAAGGTTCGAATTCTATTCTTTGGGATGTCTGTATATAGCCGGGCCCGTTGCCACAATCCTTCCACCTTTGGGTATGAATATCCTCTTGGTCCTGTTGTTTCCTTCCACTTTCGGTACGTATTCTCCTTCTATCGAAGTGTCACTTTCTGAGTCTTCGAATTGAGGATCGACGATCCGATGCTTCGACAGCTTCTCGATTAATCTGTTCAAGCTCAATTCTTGGGGAATTGCTACGATCTTAGTTCCAGGACCTGCTATGACAGTTCCGTCTGGTTTGGTGTAGGCCACTCCTTCGGGACCTACTATTGCTGTTCCTCCCCCTCCTGCTGTAGCAATTCCACCAGGACCTGCTATAGCAACTCCTCCTTTCCTCACTCGAAGCCTGTTGATGAAAAATCCTGGTTTGTCGACAACATGAGGTGTCGTCTTCATTGAATTGAACTGTGGAAATCTCACTCTTTTGAAATCGTCTTCTTTTTCTACTGTTTTTACGAATGGATTGAACACTTTATTGGCACCTTCGTCTATTGCCATGTCGTCTAGTTCTTGAACTTCACTCGAGTTGATATGTTGGGATGCTTTTTTCGTGTTCGTTGGAAATAATTGTAGTTTAATTCCTCTAGGATTATGTTCTGGTTTGGTTTTTAACGACTTTCCTTGCCTATTACCGTCTATGATTCTAGTACTTTTATCTGATTTAATGCTGTTTTTGTTCATTTCTTTAGCAGAAATGTCAGCTTGAGGTCCGTATTCGACGATTCCCGTGAAACCGTTTATAACTGATAGGAAAGGGTCTTTCATAAGCACTGGGAAAAATTGAAATTGTTTACTCGTCGGAATGTATTGAGATTGTTCTAGCGAATTTGGTGCTTGGAAATATTGCTGTTGGATGTTTTGTTTTGTGTCAAAACTATCTGAAGGATACGTAGAAATACTATCATCATCGATTGTGGTGTAAGTTGGAGCGATTTGAGGGTTTGCTTGCATAAATGGAGACGAATTTTGAAGCATTGGATTTGGCATCAAATAAGATATTCTTTGTACGATTTTTCTTTTTATATATTGACCTTTCGGTGTTTCGTTCCCAAGTTCTTTTAAATCATTTTTTAATATAAGATTTTGATTATGATACGACGAGGGCGATTGTATGTAGGCATCTTCATTTCTAGCACTTTTACTATTGCTTTTTGATTGTGATGATTTTTGCTCTTGATTTTCAGCTAGCTTTTGATTAACTTGGGCGATTTTGTCCAGTATCTCTTTGGCTTTTTTTTCAGGATTTTCGTCTTCGATCAAAATTGGCAATTGTCTGAGATGCCTATCGTTATATATTTCTTCCGATGGAATTTCCACCAGCTCTTGCTTTTCAATCCTAAAATGACAAACAAGAATCTTTTCTTTATTCCAATTTCTAAATTCAAAATATCTCATGCAAGTATTACTTAATAAATAAAATTTTCGTGAAAAAAAAATCTACATATAACTCAAGTCATATTATATCTACGCAATATCATCATTAACGTTTTCATTAAGTAATATTTTTTTAATACATTTGTATTTATAATGATTTCAAATCAGTAATTTTATAATTAACATTCAATATCATAAGACTAAATTGAAAGCTGTAGATTTTGACAAAACATTTGGATATTTTCATTCTGTGTGTTTAAGTAGTACTTGCTTGAGACACTTTCTATATGATTTTGATATATTATAAAATGTTAGTAATGTACAAGTACGTATAAGACTTACCTGTCGTATCGTTTGATGGTAAGTCTCGAAACCCAAATTAACACAGTTCAATCACTTTTATACATATATAAACGAATGTGTTAGTGTGTTCATGTAAGTATATATTTCGCGTTAGTTAATGTTAGTGTAGATAATTGTTTTTGATATTCAATTTCTCGAATTTCCACTCGCCATATTAGTGATCTAGTTGCGTCGGTGTGACATAATGCGAATATGATTTTTTATGATCCGCATCATCGGATTCTATTGGGCCCATAAGTTCAAGGCTTCTCGAATCAAGATTGAAAAAGATATATGTGTATGTTCACGACGTTAAATAATATGTTCACCTACACGTGAGACGAAAATAAGCGTAACATTTGTATATGAAGAGATAAGAACGTGATAGATAGGTCTGTAGAAAGGATATTGATACTTACAGAACGTTTTGAGGTCTTGCTAATGTCACTCCTGCCACGAACAGGATTGAAGCTAACTGTAATCAATCATAAATAACATTTAAATAATCATTAAGATAAGATTTAAAAAACTATCATGTATTGGTTTGAAAATGTGCAACATAGCTTATATGTACGTCTTAATTAGGTCAATTAAAAAAATATATAAGAAAGTTTTTTCTATTGTGTTTGATTTTAGACTGTTAAAATCTTTATTGTATTTTGATTGTGAAATTCATTATGTGTGTATAATTTATGTTAAAAGTAATATTTGGATTTAAAAACATTGAAAAACATCGCTAAGGTAGAGAAATTATTTAACCTGAGTGGAGTAATAATCAATCTGTACTTAATTTGATCTATTTAAATCGAATATGATAATGATTTTTGTTGATTTGATCTCCTTTATGAGATATGAGTGTTTAGAAAAATACACATTTTTGGCTTTTACAGTCTTTAACTCCAAATCTAGTATTGCTGTGCCAAAAGTGAGTATTGAAATAAATAGTTGGATGTTTTTTATATTTATTAAAATTTTTTATTGCTTTAAAATACTTAATATGAATTATTTCACGATTTTTAAATGTCAAATTTTTTTTTTCACATTTTTTATTCATGCTCAAAAATATTTTTTAACTCAGTTTAAAATCATTTACCCCTCGAACTATGTATGTATGTAGAACGTTCAGATAAAAAAATATATATTTATAGAGAAAAACAATCTTTATAAACGACATAAAGTGAAAAATTATCTAAATAAACTCGTTATATCACGGAAAAATAAGTATATTTTTGAATTTTAAAATTCCCTAGATGAATAATTATAAGTTTTTAAAGCAATAAAAAATCACAATTAATAGAAAAAATATTCGACTACTGATTACAATACTCACTTTGAGCACAGCGATACTAGATTTTAAGTTAAAGACCGGAAAAGCCAAAAATCTGTAAAAACTGTCCATTTTTTTAAAATGCTCGTATCTTGTAAACGAAAGCAAATCAACAAAAATCACTGTCATCTAATATATAATTTCAAAAGAGACTTTGCATATATGTAACCTTGGTTGGTTGGTTCGTAAACAACATATTCAATTTTTGGCGCTGGATTCTGGTATACATATAATTTCGAAAGAGACTTAGTATATATATTTTTGTTTGTTCGTGACAGTCAATTTAATAAAAAAAACAAATGAGTATTCAAATAAATTTATATAAAATAAAACTATTTAAATACATTTAATAAAATGTTTACTATCGTGTTTAAGCGGTTTATATTACAAATACCGAGTGAAGCCAGGTAAAACCACTAGTATTCGATAAATTAAACTTAGTAAATATTGGTTAGTCTCCGTCTATTGGTTGCTCAGTGTTATTAGAGACTTGTCTGCAGACAAATCGGTATCTCTAGAACTAGGCATTTCAATATTTTGATTTAGGAACAATATCATAAATTTAATAAAAATATATTTTTTAAGAAATCATGTAAATATTTATCATTTTATTTTAAAATTCAACGACGTTTAAAACATTATAGTGGTAAATTAATTCAGAATTTATTTATGGACGGATGAAAGTTGTAAATAAAAATAAACTCTTCGAAAAACTTTGATCGATTCCAAAGGTCGTCTATAATTGAAGTTTGAAATACTATCGAGAGATAGTATTTCAAATTTGGTGGTTTCAAAATATTGAAAACTGTGTAATTGCACAGTTGACGAACACTCCTGCCCAGCGTTGCCGAGGCGCTTTTTTATGAGAGCCCTTCGATTTATTAAAAGAGCTGTCTACGTCTAAGATAAGATATGGTTAGATAGTACTAAATTTCATTGTTTCATTATATTTTGAAAACTACCCAATTACAAACTGTCCAACTTCATTCTAGCTTCAAGCCCTAGCTCCAAAGGGCCTAAGTTAGGGCAATATGAAAAATTGGTAGCTACAAATAATCTGAAAACTGTGGATTTGTAAAGCCGAAAAATATATTATGAAATGAGAAAGTACATTCTATAAATATAATATATATAGATTATCTAAACCAAATCTGCTTTAGGTAATCGACTTTAGAGAGTCTTTTATCAATGTTATATATATTAGATGTATTATGAGCATTTATAAGAATTGTAAATAGGTTTTTGAGCTCTTTTCCTATTACATATGTTGTACATTAACATTATAATAATATAATACTATGATTACTAACCAAATTACATTAAAATTGTAAAATAGAAAATGATCAGTAGATCAATAGCTATTAAAATAGATATAAGATGTATTGTGAACATAATTTCGTAATAATAAAAAGCATTTAAAAATCAAAATATGGTTGTATATAAGATATTAACTTTAGTATGTTTTTTTTTTTTTTTGATTTTTAAATGCTTTTTATTATTACGAAATTATGTTCACAATACATCTTATATCTATTTTAATAGCTACTGATCTACTGATCATTTTCTATTTTACAATTTTAATTTAATTTGGTTAGTAATTACAGTATTATATTATTCTAATGTTAATCTAAAGCATAATAGGAAAAAGAGCTCAAAAACCTATAATACTTTAGTATGTAATTTCCTCAAATAATATATGTAGAATCAGTCACCTAAATATTTCTAGACCTCATTTCGATTCACATGTGGGCCATCAGGCACACGTTCGATCCACATACTGTCTTCTACTCGTCTTGAATATCATTAATACCAATTATATCGAACAATGACGAGCGATTGTAACACAATGTAGAAATTGGACACAAAGTTTGGACATCGCTGATGCAACTGTCGAGATGTGCACGGAATTGGGCATCGGAAACTGTGCTCCGAGATAGATGGGAAGTGAATGATTCTTTCAAAGAGTGATCGGAATGCAAGTTGACCCTTGTTTGCATAGATTGACAGTATGACTAATCATTTGACACAATGACAGGAGAGAACAGTTAACCGAAAGACAACACTGTACTGTTTTTTTTGGACAAAGATAAACATTTACATTCACGTACGTGAATGTTTGTCGAAGTTATTTGACCGCACCGGGTGTTGAGATGACAACGAAATGAGACCGAATCATGATGCAGATATGAATTTAATCTGACGAAATGCCGTTATTCTAAGAATTCAATTCAATTCAATCTTAAAATATTTATTTATTTATTTATTTAACATACTTGGGGGAAGGCGGCAAATCCGATAAATCCAAGGGGTTTGATTTATATATTATATCAATTTATACATATGTGTAAATTAAATGAGTAAAAAGTAAAATACATTCAAAATGACAGTATTAAAATAAAAATAAAAAATAAGAGACAAAAAAAGTAAATAAGAAACAGAAATAAGATATTGTGAAAGAAGAATTACAGAAATCCTTTAAGTTTAAGAAATACATCAAGCTCATTCTTAAAAATATTAAGGTTGTCAGAAATTACAATATCAATGGGAAGACTATTCCAAACTGAAACCACTCTATATATGTGTATTATAACTGTTGAATTACCTATTATATTTTTTTATAAATAACTAGCTGAACCCGGCATGAGTTGCAATGCCAGAATAATATATGCAGAATAATATAACGTCTCTTCAAAGCCATGTCGTCATAAACCAACTGGTAACGTGGTTACCAACGAACACATTTCCTTGACTATACATACAATGGCGCTTCAAACTTTCGCGTCGGTAAAATCATAATTATAAATATTATTATTAAGAGATTTTTCCCCGTTTTTTTTTCACAGTAATCTTCCCAGACATGCATACAACAAATCCTCAAAGTTTCATCGGAATCGATTGAGTGGTTTAGGAGCCTATACGAAATAGATAGACAGACAGACAAACAGACATTCAATTTTATATATAGGTATATAGATATGTTTGTTATATTCAGGTGAAAATATATCTATGTATAATTTAAACCCAAAGTGTCATATAATATTACAATTTTTTTAAGTCTAATTTGAAATTATTGTAGTGTCTAATATTTTGCATTCGGATTTATGTATTTGATCTATTTTGATAGATTCGATTCGATAAGATTAGGATTCTGTTAAAATTTTTGTACTAATTTTGATCCATCTTAAATTATTTTAAGGCGAAACACGAATTATGTCGAATATTTGAAATCTCTTAATTATAATGGACACTAATTGCTTAGCAATGTGTTATTATTTGCTTCAACGACGTTGTTTTTAGTATTAAATTGGTTGTTTATAATACGGTATGAATGTTAATTGCGGTTAGTTAGCACAAAAAATTCAAAACTTATTTTTTTTTTTAATTATTTTTACAAATCATAAACGAGTTGAGCATATAATAAGTTGTGTTTCGAAACAACTCAAATTATGGTAAAGAAAAAATTGTTAAAAACATTCTACCTGCTTCAAATTGTGCATTAAAAATTTTACATATATATAATTTCAGATACATGTGTATAATTTCAGATTTATTCCAAGTAATGCCATGTAAAACGCATATATTTGAATAATTATTATCTTTTATTTTTTTTAATTATTATTCAAAATCAATCACGTATAAAAATAGTGCTAAAAACAAGTTTTTATCATTAAAAATGGAAAATATAAATTTAAGAAAATCAATGCATTTTAGTGTGAATTTCTAATTAAAAGATATAAATATCAATTGACCTTTTCAATGAAAAAAAATTGCGTTGCAAATTTCAGTTTGCACAAATCTATAATAAAATATACAAAACTTAATAATATTACTACGATGTTTTGAAAAAAATGAGGCAAAACCTTTTGTAGAATGATTTTTTTTTGATTATTTTTCATTGGAACTTCGACAGTTGAGTTATTGATGATGAACTCACTTTGAAACAATTTTTTCCTCGTCCATTTTATATAATTATAAAATATCAACAAATCGTGCAGAAATATAGGGTTGTCGACGCTTTTATAAAGATCGAATTTTATGGTGTAAATTTAAATTTATTGGCGTATATAAAGCGCTACTTGAATATGCAATCGAGAGCGCATTCTTATGTAAAATACTTTTCTCAAAAAAACACACACACACACACACATACATACATACATACATTCGAAATTTCCCATAGAGTTTCAATGGTGAACTGAGACGACGAAGTCAAGGCCTCAATAATTGATTCTTAACTCATACTCATAACGGATGCGAGAAATGTGAGTTATTATTCAAATTGTGTCGTCTTGTACTATACAAGTGTTCCGAATAATACGACGCTGATTTGAATAAAAACAATAATTATTTGATATACAAGCAGACTTTTGTAGCTATGGCAAATTATGCAAACGCCTTCCGTGGATGATGTTCGTAACTAATGGACCACGAACTCGTGGGGGTTGTTGCCATAAAAATTTGCATAAGCCGGCTATGTGTTTCATCTCGGAATTTTATTCAACGCCTTATCAATTCGATACTCCATTTTATATATCGACGAAAACAAACAAGAAATAAAGGTGGTCTTTAACGTAAATATGTATCTGCACATATACAAATATAGTTAACCAAAACAGACGCCATATTATTTAATGTTAGAAAGCATAAGTCAAGTTCAGATCTGAAAATCCCCTCTGGAGAAAGTCTGAAATGGCAGTCAGTAATAAAATATTTAGGAGTAACGTTCGATAAAAGAATGAAATAGGCACCTCACATTGAGGCAGCGAAATGCAAGGCGATGAGGGGTATATCCTCAATATACCCAATATTTAATCGCCATAGTTCTTTATCAACTCAAAATAAAATAAAATAATATCGCGCGCTCATATTACCATTATTAACCAATGCTTCACCTGTATGGAATAACGCCTCGAATACTAACCATTCCAAGCTCCAAGTAATACAAAATAAATCCCTAAAAATAATTTATAATACACCCATATATACTAACTTGAAAAAACTGCATGCCATATATAACATTCCGTTTGTTATAGACATTACTAACTGCCTAACCAGTAGATTCTATGACAGAATCACTAATAACCATACTAACACACTTGTGAAGAGTCTCGGTGATTACAACTAAATGTCTATAACCTTCAAGTATAAACACAGATTACCTAAAAACAATCTGCTTTAGGTCATTGCCTTTAGAGAGTATTTAATTAATATTATGTATTAGATGTATTATGAGCATTTATAAAAATTGTAAATAGGTTTTTGAGCTCTTTTTCCTATTATAACATTAGAATAATATAATACTATGATTACTAACCAAATTACATTAAAATTGTAAAATAGAAAATGATCAGTAGATCAGTAGCTATTAAAATAGATATAAGATGTATTGTGAACTTAATTTCGTAACAATAAAAAGCAAATATAAGACATGAAAAAAAAAAACGAAATAAGAGAAAATATCAAGAGATAAAATAGAATAAAAATATCCAGGATGGTAACAAAATAACTAAAAGAAAACAAAAACATAGAAAAGATTGGAAAAGAAGAATTACAAAAATCTTCAAGCTTTAGAAAGACTTCTAGCTTGTTTTTAAATATATTAAGGTTTTCAGAATTTACTACATTGTTGGGAATACTATTCCAAGCTTTAACCACTCTGTTTGAAATGAAGGAATATCTGATCAATTTATTCGATTTTCTTTTCGGAGTCTGAGAGTGTGACCTTTAAAATGAGGGTTTTCATTGAACGTGATGAGTTTGAACATAGTGCAATTATGATGATTATTTATTATTTTAAAGACTTCAATTAAGTCATCTCTTATTCTTCTCATCTTAAGTGCTATTAATATCAGCCAAAATATTTTTTTATTTTACTCATAAAACAATTTTCATATCAATCAAAGTGCCAGGGCGGTGAACTGTCCCGACGTGGCCCGACTACACCACTGCTTTTAAACTGTTAAAGTGGGTATCGATATAAAAACAAGAGGTCTCTAGTTCAAGCCTCGGTTTGACCGGAAATCGAACTAGAGACCTCTAGAAAATAATAATGAAGACTATTGAAAATAATTTATTCCGCGTATTTCTGCAGTGCTGCTGGTTAGACTTGGATATTTGTGACTTCAAGTCGATCGTTTCCTATAAGAGTTTACCGATGTATCTAATTCAATTGTTGAGACGGTTTCTCATCAAATTGGCAAAATCATCCTAACAACTATTTTTCACCACTATTTGAATATGATTTCGAAATATATGTTATAAAGTTTATTACCATATATGTCGCTTAGGGCAACTGTGATGGCACCATGGTAAAATATAAATTAATAAAAAAATATATTTATCAATAATAATATATCTATTAAAATATTCCCAGAAACGAAGTCGATAGATTTGTCATTCGTTGGTTCCATCCTGGTTTCTTAAGGTACGATATATTTTGTAGCTAGTGACCACTTGTCTGCTGAATAATCATTCCGTCAATGCCTACCTTTATTTTTAACAGGCTATATATAATTGGGAAAGCTTGCTTTAAGTCTCAAAGTATAGCTATTTATAAATAAATAATCTTAAAGCCTAGCTGATAAATATATAAAAATACAATTTAAACACGTAGCGATCGTCCGTGCCCATTTTTGATATATTTTTAAATATTACAATTCATAAACATTGATAAAACAATAAACACGATTTGAAAAGTTTAATATTTGCATGAAGTCTAATTTTGAATATAGAATAATTAAAAATATACTACTAATTAAAAGCTTATTGAAAAGTTTTGACGCGGGAAACGCCTGGTAGAAGTTCCTGAATATTCATACATAGGTAGATATTATGCATCTGTACATAAATTTTTCTGAAATTATTCATATATTGTATAATATAAAGGCTGTAAAAGATTTGACAAAAACACTTTAAATTTTATATGTATGAAAGTATGTACGTATAAAGATAATCTAGAATATCAATTAAATGTTTCAAAATTTTTATTTTTCAACACAATTTTATCTTGTGGTATATGTACTAGTTGTAAATATATACTAAATTATTCCTGAATCGTAAATACTTCATAGATATATCTACTTATTGGGTTAAAAAATGATACTAATAGACTTTCAATTTTATATGAATTATCTAAGCCGTCTGTAAAAATCAGATTCCGAAATATAGCACGTAATAAAATTTGAAGAAGTAACTGTTTGAGTGGTCAACGTTTGCTGTATTGTCCTACGTTTGAGAGAACGTGACGAGATTGTGTTGAAAGGTGGTAAGGTGGTAAGGGACCATCGAGAGTGTTGATGATGATGGTGGTGCAGTCGAGCTGTCTTGCTACGAAGTCATCGAACTCCATTGACCTTGCCCATCATCATTAGTTGTCATCTAGTGACCTTCACGTGTACTTGATGTCGAATGAGTGCAATAAATACAGGTGCAGGTGCAGAAGACCGTGCGCCAGTTAGAGTCGGATCGATAATGAGATTTGCGATCTGTTGTCGGACGTGTTTATGCAGTTTATACAGGTATCAGTTTTTTGTTGTTTATTCAATTTTCAATCCAACTATTAGGAGATCGAAATTCGCTAATAATGATATGTAAATTTGAGTCAATTCACACTATACATACATACATTAGACGCTGTAAATTAATTTTATTCATACAAATTAATTCATACGCCTTGTATGAAGCATTTATCCTTTACCGTTAAGTCTTCACATGCATCTCGACACGTTATGTAATAATAAAATGATTATGAATAAAACTTTTTTTCATTCGTTAGATCGAAGTTGATACGAAAATGCGACAATGTTAAATTGGCGACATTTTTTTTTTAATTTTGCATTTTCTTCAAATAAAAAAAATACTTCACTGTTTGTTAAATTGTAAATATTTTTAATTTATGTATTTTTCAATATATAAAATAATATTGAAAGATTCGGTCTATGTATGTAATAATTAATAATGTGAGTATGGGTTTGATTGATGCTCGCGCGTTAATGTCTTTTAATTGTTGACTTTTTTGTTCCCATTTACAAAATTGTGTAAATAAGGTTTAATAAAAACGTGTGTTTTCAAATAAAATAACTATTAAAGATTTATAAGTTTCTTTTTATTTAAACAAATATGTTATTGAAGTTGATAAATAATTGTTTGAAATAGTAAGATGATAATAAATTAAGAATTTAGTTCTCTGTATATTAACCGCGCGTTGATGTCTCCAAATTGATTTATTTATAATTTATTTAAACAAATTCAAATTTTTAATTTAATTCATGCATTAAAATATTTTCACAGTACACGGTTGTTTATATTCAAATTTGATAAACGAGAAATTGCGATAATTAATAATGAAATAAAAAAAACTTACCGATAAAATAAAGCGAGACATTTTTTTAATTGTTTCTAACTCCAATAATTGACGAATAAATATTCAAAATATTTATATCAGTGGGTGAGATTTTTCTAGGACCAATACCAGGGTGTGTCCTCGCACTGAACTTGCCCCGATTGTGAGAACAGTGCGACTGATCGCCGGTACTGTCACACTACTGTTTTATAAATTTAGCAACCGACAACTTTAGAGAGAGGGGCACCTCTTTTGTATATTTTAGAAGAGAAAAAAAAATCGATCATTATCTAACATTATTGTTGTGATGTACATATGTACAACTAGTGTTAGAGCTCTCAGTCAATGACAATTCTTAGAAAATGTCTCAACAATACATTTTCACGTATGGGTGTTTTCTATTTACATAATGAATCACTACAAGACGATCCAAACAAGTAAAACATTACTTAAATTGTCAAGTGAAATATGTTTGAGTACTTTTAAGTAAGTACGTACAAAAATGAATGTTTTTCCGCTGTGCAAATTCACAGTTTTCATATTAGAAGCAACAAATCTGGTACAATTTTTCATGGCTACTTCCACCATTAATCTGTTTTCCATTCAAAAACACCCGAGCAACGCCGGGTAAGCGTGTTTATATGCTGTGCAATTCCTCATTTTCAAATATAGAATCATTTAATTACTTATGTATGTATATTAGATAGCAGTATGGCTCGGTGGATGCGTTTATGTTTACCACCGAGGGGTTACCACGTTCGCTCCCGAGCTTATCTTTAATACTTCTGGTCAGATTTGGATATTTGTGACTCCAAGTCGATCGTTTCCTGTCGGAGTTTGACAATTTATCTGATTTCAATGTTGAAGCGGTTCCTCAAATTGGCAAAAATAATCCTACCCGCTATGTCACAAATATCTGAATTTTATTTATGTACAATATGTAAAAAATTATATACAAGTCTAAATTCATAGATGTCTCTATGGATTAATTAATTGTTAATTTCCTGTTCTTCAGCCTCTAGAAATACAGTGATCTATGTAATAAAAAAATCTGCAATGTTTGTATTGTCCAGGAAGGTGCATTGGGTTTACCTGTTAGGCCTTTCTGGTATATATCTATGTAAAATAAAAATAATAAAATAATATGTTGATTATAGACAGGCTTTAGAAGAGTTTGGAGTCCGTTGAAGGTTTATTTTCCTCAATTTTCACCCGCCTAATCATCGCCGGTCAATTCCGGTTCTTATATATTTGATTGATACATTAAAATTTAACAATTTATTAATAATAAAATTAGCCATTTTCTTTATCGGTATTTACCGTTGTATTTAGAATTATATATAACTTTTTTTTAGCAATATTCTCTACTTTGTCACTAGATGTAAAATAAAATCATCAAATTTTGACATTTGAAACATGCTTAAGATATGTAGAAAGAATACTATGAAAATATCACAAACAAATCTAATTTATCTCTATTCCGTGGCAGGCAATGAAAAATTTATCTGATCCATGACTTTATAGCTAACATTCCTGTATTATATTATTTTAATACGAACGGTCAATGAACTTTTTTATGTATTAGATATCAAAAGCGTAATAACAGTCTATAAATCCGATGGCAAACTTTGCTATTTAATATACGAACGTGAACGTATGTATATAAAAAAAATAAATTGGAAACGAATTCGTATGGAAAAATCCCACGCTTCGATTTTAAACTGATGTGATTTTATTACTGACTTGTTTACAAATATAATAAATATGCTTTTTTTTTTAATATATTCAATTGCTTAATTTTATTTGATCAAAATAGTGGTTATTAGAAATTGAATAAAGTTAAAGCTCAAAATTGACCCGTTGAGGGGGTCAAGTTCAATATAAATAAATGTTAATATATTTTAGAATGTGACTCATACTTATAAGGCGATAATTATCTTACTGAAAAGGATGCACTTATTTCTTTATTTTTTGTAAAAAATATTTAAATTATTGTCCAGGAATAGGTTTACGTCCGTCTGGAGTGGTAAACATAGTCCTTTCGAGGCAAACGGGTTAATTTAAATGGTCTCGCCATAGAACAACCTTTTTTATTGAAGTTAAACATGTATTTGTGAAATCGATATGTCGACAAACTCAAATTAAATTCAAAACACACCTGAAGATAAATTAAGTTGCATTGAAATAATACATATTATGATATTTCAAACAAAATCTCAATACAATATTACATAGAACAGATTCGTATTTTGTCTTTATCAAGTTATACAATACAATATGAGCTGTGCTAAGATCGATGAATTTTTGAATATCTGACGATATTCATTGTAGATAACTGTAATAGTGAAATTATAATTTTGACAGTTGGATGATAGTGCGTCGCCGACACGAATCGCGCCACCCCACGTCACAACCCCGCTCCTATCCATCCCCACTCC
The DNA here is from genome assembly GCF_051622035.1 of Arctopsyche grandis. Classification (NCBI taxonomy): domain Eukaryota; kingdom Metazoa; phylum Arthropoda; class Insecta; order Trichoptera; family Hydropsychidae; genus Arctopsyche; species Arctopsyche grandis. The sequence continues at coordinate 1,643,385 of NC_135355.1, forward strand.
AATGTTGATCTTCCCGCAACCCCACTCCTGTCCATTCCCACTCTCCTCATGGTCCACTATCTGTTTCGATTTGGCTTTTTTTGATGCCACATATGTGGGACTGGATGCGGAAGCAAATACATCATAATATCTTAGCAGCCAACACTTACATATGTATTTAAGGTTCGGTTAGGTTAGATTAAGTTTGGGTTGGTTTTACTTATTTATGGTTAGGTTAGATTGGGTTAAGTTGGGGTTGGTTTTATTTATTTGAGATTAGTTGTTACGGTTGGTAGTACGTCGTAATTCGAATTCGTACGCTGTAATTCGAAATCGTACGTTTTAATTCGAATTGTAATTCTATTGTTTTATCCGTACTCACTGCTTGAGTGAAATTATAATCTCAATAGTGAAATTATAGTTCCACTGAAAATAAAAACTTCACTGTAACATATACATACACATATGTATAAATGTTTTTACATAAATATTTACAAAGTCTCTTTCAAAATTATATGCATACTAGATGAGCATTTGAAATAAGAAGAGGTATGTAAAAATGGCCAATTTTTACAGATTTTTGGCTTGTACAGTCTTTAATTTAAAATTTAGTATCGCTGTGCCAAAATTGAGTATTAGAATCAATAGTGAGATATTTTTATCTATTATTTTTATTTTTACATAGATATATACCAGGAAGGCTTGACAGGAATACCCCAATGCGCCTTCCTGGACAATTAATTATAAACAATGCAGCATTTTATTATTACATAAATCACTGTATTTCTAGAAGCTGAAGATCACGAAATAACAATTAATTAATTAATTAATTATATAATTAATTGATTAATTAATTATATAATTAATTAATTAATTAATTATAGAATTAATCCATTAAAACATCTATGGATTTAGATTTTGTGCAAAATTTTAACAAATTATACACACAATAAATACAGAAGATTTGTGAGAGCAGGAAAGATGATTTTTTGCCAATTTCGAGGAACCGTTTCAACAATGATCAGATAAAATTGGCAAACTCTGATAAGAAACGATCGATTTAGTGTCACAAATACCCACAAATCTAACCAGCAGTATGGCGGATCGAACCCACTGATCACTTGGTGCTAAACATACCATTAAGCCATATTGCTGGCTATGTTATAAATTTAAATTGAACAAAACTATTGCGATTCATTTTTATAATATTTTCATTCGATTAAAAGTAACATTACATGGTATCGGATTTCGGAAAAACTTGGTCTGTAATTAATGAAGTGCTTTATATTGAATTTTGTTATATTTATATACATTATATGTGCCATGACAGGAATTAGCCCAAGGCGATACATATGGTTAGATTATCTTTGTATATAAGTAAATATTTACAATTTTTAGAATATAATACATAGAATACAATAGAGACATCTATGGACAGTTAACAAATTTTAAGTACACAGCAATTTTACGAGAAACACTTTATGTAGGTACCGTATTTAGAAGATTCAACATATTTGAGAAGTCAATAAATCGCGTTTGCGAGAAACTGAGGGGATCATACCGATTTATTGGATCAACAACTAAGCTAGAAAAACCTAAGAAGAGGCCATGTAAAAATTGTAAAATTCCAACAGAGGATTCGACCTATCTTTTAGTATGTAATAGCTCTACCAGTGCAATACACAGTGGATACCTTACTTACATATGTAATAAATGGTCAGTATGTACATACATATATCGATTGGTCGTTATTTTAAGTGGTCGGTTTTTCGGGACATAATGAAATGATTTTTTAATGCTGAAAACGAGTTTTTTTTATATCGTATTATTAGTTTGGTTTATCAAACCAAATTTGATGTATCCAATCAAACCAAAAATTTGTTGTATCCAATCATTTACTAATGACTGAACTAACCATATTCGGATATATTATAGTTGCTCACCATTTAATTTAAAATTAAACAAAAATGAAAGACCTATTTTAAGATCAAAGTTTTAAAAAGCATAAAATAAAATAATAAAATATTCAGATAAGTTGTAATATATTCATATAAAGTTACCGCAGCTAAAATAAATGTGGAAGCTTTATTTGTTTTTGTTTTTAAATAATAACATTAATCTACATATTTGATAATGCAACACGTATGTTATATTTGATATTTTACTGATTTAAGTTTATGTTTTCACTGTGACAAGTGTTACAAATTTCAATTTGCGATGAACCGACTAAATTAAGTTAAAAACAGAAGTTCTTTTTGGTTTTATTCGATTTTGCAGGACTGTTAAACTGGTATGGGGGTTTCATACCCCACTGTTAAAACGAAGTGGGGTATGAAAGTGCCCCAATTTTTACGTTTTTCGTAATAACTATGTGGTTTTCAAAGCTATACACCCTATATTTCTTGTTAGAATGAACTACAATAAATTTATTTTAATAGATTTCGTATGATTTAGAAAAGGGGTACATTGTAAAAAATACATTTCCACGTTCCAAAGTATGATTTAAAGGCGGTAGCGATAAGTCATGTTTTTGACTGTTAGCTTGCATATTCTTGTTGATCGATGAATCAATGCGAGAGAAAGAGACAGCTATATTTTCGTAAGCTATTGTTTTCGTCGCTTTTGGCGCGTGACTATTGAGTCATGCAGTCGCCTGTTGACCTTACCTATGTGCGTTGGCGTGTCAATGCTTTTAGTTATTTTTTAATACAAAAATAGTCAAAAATATGCTATAGGACTAAAACTTTTTTATGTTGATGTATAAAATGATTAATAAGATATATATTGAACCTATTTGTATTGAGAAGAGCTGTATTTTGATTAAAAAATACTGGGGTCTTACTCGACCCCGGTTCGGGTCACTCGTTCGATCTCCACGCTTCGTCCTTCAAAGGTTAAGGAAATATTTAAGTTTATTTTTTATGAGTATGTTTTAATTTTTATTGGATATAAAATATAATATATAGGAATTTACTTTTGTCCTGCGCGGCTTTGTCGGGGTGCCATTTGATGCATGTTATCCACATCTTATCAATTTAGGTTTTTGTAATCATTGTAACATGTACTGCAAATCTTGATTTATTTTATTTTAAAGTAAAAGCCAACAGTCTTAAATCAAAAACAGAATGAATAATAAAATACATTACAAAAGACCAATTATAGGATTCCGCTGGTAGTAATAAACTAGGGATCCCAATCGAATATTCGAATTATTCGTCTGATTTTTCAGCCATTCGTTATTCGAATATTTCATCAACTATTCGAATATTATTCGTGTATATATTTTTTATAAACTAAATAAACAAAATCAACATGAAAAGAGTGATGACAAAGAAGCCGACGATTATGAAGAAAATGAAAAATACATATAATGGGGATAATTGTGATAAAAATGAAGATAATGAAGAAGATGAAATGTCTATATGTGAAGAAACGGATTTTTATTTATTAAATACGGAAATGTTTGAAGAAAATCTCTTTTCGATCGATAATAATCTCTACGAAATTTTAGAAAACATCAGAAAAATAATACGAATATTTAAGAAGTCACCGGCGAAATATTCATAAATTTTTACAAGAAATCATAATGAAAAAAGAAAATAAAAAATTGAAATTATTATTGGCTGTAAAAATGAGGTGGAACTCAATGGCAACTATGATAAGACGATTCATTCAAACTTATGCTTGGTACATTATTCGAATATTCCAATAGCTCTTGATTTACTATTCGATATTCGAATATTTGGGATCCCTATAATAAACTAAAGGGTAAACCTATCTAATATATAATTTGCATACATATCTAATATATAATTTCGAAAGAGACTTTGTATGCATGTAAGTATCTTTGGTTGGGAACTTCGTAAACAAAATAAAGTTTCTATGACAACAATTCAATTGGTTGAATATTATATTTTTTTCGATTCAAATAAATTTAATAAAATAAAAATGAATATTTACTATTAGATTCGCCATGTTTACGCTGTTTATATTGCAAATACTGAGCGAAGCCGAGTAAAACAACTACTGTATAATATGTAGAATATCAAATATTAAGGAAATGATAGGCTTTAATTCGAGGTTAGTATAACGATCAATATCACAGATTCCCAGAAATCTTTGTATGATTTATGAATCTCTGTTTCACATGAAGCTTTTTTAACACATTACATTTTTAATATCGGCCGAATCTGAATCCACGTATTGTTTCAACTGCAAATATCACTTCGCCGAAATGTGGTCTTTCATCAAAAGGTCATTTCCAAATCAATTAAGATTCACCAACCACATTGTGCGTTGCGCAGCCATTTTCCCAAACAATGTCGAATGACCAAACCGTGCGATTTCACGCATAGACCATACGAATTGCATCGATTATATGAAATTACAACAGCGGTTCATCACTACGATTGGTTTTGTTTACAATTTGATGACTCGACGACCCATTTTCAAAGGTTAGATTAGTGTAACAATTTTCCTAACGGGACTTGCCTACCAATTTGTACGTATAATATATGTAATATATATAATACATATATAAAAATCAGGAGGCGAAACCGTTTGAAAAATGTTACTTTAATGATATCTGCTGATTCTTACCGAAGGTGTGTGGGATTCGTTTACAGTTTAAGAACACTCTTCACACACGCTTTTTTTCCTCTGACACCAATCTACTGCGTACATCCTATTATTGAGATTTGATCTGTAAATCTTAACGTCGAAAAAATGCACTCATAATAACTTACTGTATGCACCTCTGTGTGTACTATTATGAGAAATGACTCGATCATTAATTTTAATCACGTGAAGTTCTTTGAATTTCTTAAAAAACTTCTCTCTAACGAATGTGCATAAGTAGGGTACAACTGAATAAACATAAATGACAGTACTTAAACCTACCTATGGCTTGATTCTTGAAGAAAAATTTGAAGTGAAGAGATGTATATTTAAGATTAACAATGTATGTAGCTGAATTGCCCGGCGTAGCTCGGGTTGGTGAGAGTTGAAAAAAAAAACCACGGAATTTTTGCTAAATGGTGAGATAGTGTACCAAATTTGGTTGTTTTAAAGTGAAAACTGTAATTTCATAAAGGATTTTGATTTTTAAATCTTTTTACTATTACGAAATTATGTTCACAATACATCTTACATATATATATTTTAATAGCTACTGATCTACTGATCATTTTCTATTTTACAATTTTAATTTAATTTGGTTAGTAATCATAGTATTATATAATTCTAATTTTAATGTACAGCATAATAGGAAAAAGAGCTCAAAAATCTATTTAATTCATAAAGGATAAACATTTACTTCTATATAGTAGATAAAGAAGACTACCCGAACTGCCCGGCGTTGCTCGAGCTAGTGAGAGTTAGAGATAAAAATAAAAAATCAAACTTTTTAGTGAATTTTAGTCTATGTACATATGATCTAAGTAAAAGAATCATAAGATAATATAAAATAATTTGTGAAATTGTAAACTGTAGATTTACACAAGGACAAACAAACAATGAATGATGTTTCTGTGATTTTGATCGTTTTAGATAATTTGAAGTTAAAATAGAATACGACCAATTTTGAACTGTAGAAATTTCTACGAACATACATGTAAGTATAAAATTGAATGAATAATTTTAAAAAGTATTAATTACAATATTCATAGTGAAACAATTCAGCATAAATAATTATTAAAATACACTTTTATTTTCAAAAAGATTTATTTTTAATAAATTAGTAATTATTTAAGACTTAAAACTACTGAAATTCTTTCGAAAATGGAATAATATGTCTGCGAATTTTATTATAATTTCATAACCTAATATTAATGTTTGGAGTCATGTAAATATGTAAAAATAATATTCATATCAAATGTGCAATGACAAATATGTAACAGTATATTCCGCTTCAAAAATAAATATGTTTTTTAATATTAAAATCACATTATATACTTAAAAATATACACACCCAAATAAAATACATATAAAATTTACACTTGAAATTTTGTTTATACATTTTTGAAACCACCTAAAGGTCCTAATTCATAAACGTAAACTCTTTCACGAATATAATTCCCATTTGCATCATTCAAAGTCATACTTTTACTACCTTTTTTTCTATAATCATCATCATCATCACTATCCGTTACCACTGCATATTGACGAATCGGCTTTTTTCGCTTGAACGAAATACTGCTATGTTCCTCATCGTCTAAAATGGTATAAGTTCTATCGATGTTAACCTCTTGATTGATATTGAACACAGTCTGAGGCGAACTGGTACTGACGTTCATAACATCATCGTTGCTTCTGCTCTCTAGTTTAATTTCTCTCTCAGAGTTTGAAACGGTACCTCTGATGTTTACAATGACCGTTGGTTTGATGACCATTTGCGACTCTCTATTCCCAATCTGACTTTGACCTGCTAAATTATTATTTTGCGGTCGTAGCTGAGTGGTAGTAGTGGGTGAAGCTGTGGACGATTGGATAGCAACCTGTTGGTTTTGGTCCAACACAGGAAAACTTGCATCGTCGACTTGTTTGATCACTAGCGGTCTACCCGGTTCAGCTTGAGGTTTGGGTCGTTTAGTAGGAAGAGTTGGTCTCTTCAGATTTAAGCTAGTCGAGACTGGTTTGAGTTTTTCAGGTACTAAATTTTGAATCGCGTCCAGGAGGGAATCTTTCAACACTACTTTAGTCGTGTCGTTTACTCCAGGTTCCACAGATATGTGTAGAGCTTTGGGTTTTGGAGCATTTTTCTTGACGATTGTGTCGTAATTGTACATTTGATAAGTTTTGGGTTTGATCTTCATGTAGTCCATAGGCTTCATTTGCTGCTTGTCGCTGTCGTGTTGTATGCTTCTGTAATGCCATTGGATTTGGCTAATTGGAGCTGCGATCAAAGCTGGCCTGTCGAATGCTTCTATTTGATACCAGATGATGGCGAAAAGTACAACAGTGCAGATCTAAAATGAGTGAAAAATAGTTTTAAAATCAAAGTGCAAAGTTTGAAAGTATTTAATTGTAAATTTTCACTCACTTGCGGTGTCATAGTTAGTATACGATGTTGCTTTCAACGATTGCAGGTTGTAACTGAGCTTTTCTAGCACGATCGTAGTGCAAACTTGACTTTCTAGATGCATTTCTCACTTTGCGAGATGCATTTTTCTTTTTGCTCGTCGAAGAAACTAGAAGCGTTGGGCTACTTATTCTGTAGCATCTTGTACGTATGTATATATCGATGTAATAAATATAAATTTAACGAAATCAGTGTCAAATTTATGTGTATGCATCCTTATATTGGATTATTTCAAGATTTGATTCCGTTTAAAATAGAGTATCTATTTTCAAGTTGGCATATTTAACGGTATTTCAGAATGAATTGTCTAGAATTCTAAAAATTTTCCGTTACTTTCTATAACTGAAGACAGAAAACAGGAAATGGTAAATAGCAGGAATACTTTACATCATAAATATGTAGATACATAAGTATATATGTATGTATATATACATATACATATATAGTACAAACTTTATGTAACGAAAATAATTATTGTGTCCTTTTTACTTTATAATAGTAACAATAGATGAAGCTTTGTAAACACGCGAAAATTTCAACTCCAGATTTTGACTGATTCGAACTCAGAATCGATCACTGATCACGTTTTCATGATCTAGAAAAAATGTGTGTCTGTGTGTCCGTTTATTTTGGGGATTTTTTGAACATCGTCACTAAAATTCTTATTGATAACAACGTAAATTTTTAAATGGTACCTTCCCTTATATGTACATAGTAGGTGTCCCCTTTTTTTAAGTTTTTAAATTCAATTATCTCCCAAATCAAATTTCATTTTACATGTAATAGAAATTATAAATTTTATACCGTAATATTTTTACCTCAACCAGAAGTAGTACTTTTACTCTAGAGAATCGATGTTTCTAATATTTTCGTCAGAAACCTTTTAGTTTATTGAACTGAAATTTCATATCAAGAAGTTTAGGCTCAAAAACAAGTTATGTATAAAATTTGGTAAGGATACGTCAACTGAAAGTGGCAGTTTACTCTTGTTCGATTTTTCTTCCACTATTTTTTTCGACTCCTTAAACATCTGTGCTCTTCACGAAAAAATATCAAGTATAATTCTTGTATCAATGTGATTAAAATAAAAAGAAAACACTAAATTTATTAAACCAGAAGTGGGATTTTTTCCTCTTAGAAAAGTCAAAAATTTTGTGACCACGATTCTTTCCACACCCCTGAACGTATCAAGCTGAAAATTTATATTTGTATTCTTTATGTACTAACTTAGAGCTGATAAGGTTTTGGTAGGTTAAAATATTCAATTCTACTGAAAATTAGTGTATCATTATCATTTAATAATGATCAAGAGCATCAACAGCAGATACTTTGTAATGTAATGGAGTTTTTATTTTTTAAATTGAAAAAAAAACGATTTAAGAGCGGCCAAAGACTGTTTTGTTTCCCCCATTTTAATTATAGATTTCGTTAGTAAATATAATTCAGGGCTGTGGAGTCGGAGTCGCGAAGTTGTAGCATGTCAAGCGGAGTCGGACTAATAAAAAATCAACAAATTCCGACTCCTTTTTATTACTTTCTTAAATTAATAGTATTTGACGGTCTAAAGTCTATAATATTATTAAAGTAAATTTACTGATAAATTTAAATTTAATAATTTATTTATAAAAGTCATGAATTTAAATTACATTATAAATAAACGATAACACATTAAATGGCCAGTTTTCAATCAAGTATATAAATCAGTTTTCGGCCTTTCAGTTATTATTAAATGTCAGTATAAATAATAAATGGACAGTATAAAAATCTGATGTTCATTCGCCAGAACAAATAGCAATGCCTGTTGGATGGAATTGTCTATCAAGATCGTATCAATCTTGTGTTGATACTAATCAAAACGTAATACTGGCCATTCGTCAAAATAAAACTAGCCATTTAACATTAACTGACCATTTAATATAAATACTGACTTTTTATTATTTATACTTACCACTTGTACACTGAACTATGGATACTGGCCGTTTAATATATGTAGATAGTGGCCATTTAATAAAAATACTGACATTTCATATTTAAACACTGACAAAAATAGAGTGAAATCCTTACCAGTAAAATACAAGCCTAAATAAAATTGTGGAATTTCACGTATTTTGATGTATTGTGACCAAAATACATCAAAATTTTTTGCGGTCTCATACTAATTTTATTAAATTGATTTGTTTCTGTATGAAATTCATACACATACACTCTGAATGTACTTACTTCTTGTTTACACCCATTTCATTACCAATAATTGAATAAATGGGGTTACATGCCAATTTTTAGTGAATTTTTTAATTCCTTTAATTTTACATATTTTGAAAATCGGTATTATTTTTGGTTCGGTGATTATTTAGACACACGTCACTAAAATCTCGATCACGGAACATCTGGCATCCGAAAATCCCATCCATCGAGAGGTATGCCACGCGAACTATCATACTAACAAGAAAGACTGCCAGATATTACTTATTCGTGATTTTCGTGACAACGATTGTTGTGTGCACGATCACAATGTGCGAAATAATCCGTTAAGCATTATTTTTATTACTGTTACGTATACCGCTGAGTAAGTGCAGTCGGATTAGGCCGAGTAGCATCCCAGAGACTGTGTGACCGTTATAGTTGGTTTCAACGATTTTCTCCAGACTAGGTGCAAGTGGGCTAAACAATGGCCACCGAATTGGCATAGTAAGCGGCACCCGATCCCTTCTCAGAAGTGACCGATATCGTGGGACTGAGTGTCGTGGGAATACATATCCGGGTATATGCCTTAACAATGGGGAAGTAACCGGACGTCGAAGATGCCCTGAGCGACCTGTCCCTTTAAGGTCTGTTCATACTTAGCAGCACTGCACGGCTTCAGCACTGCACGACTCCGTTTCAAATATGTCATTTTATTACATTTCAATTCATATCTACCTACACGTCGCGGTCACGTCACGTTAACAGCACTTTGGCCGAGTGCAAGGCAAAATCGGCTTACTTATACATTACAGGCCATGACGACACGGCGCAATATTGCTTACGTCGTATTGTCGAGTATTAGCAATATGAATGCATACACGTGCATTCGTAACTACGCGTCAGAATACAAGTAAGCAAAAATGTTTCGGCGTTTATCGAACGAAAAATTATGTATAATAGCGCTTTTTTATTGCCTCAAGAAGGCAATAAAAAAGCACGGAGGCGTTTTGATGTGCATCCCATGTTAAAAAATAGAAAAACGGAAGGAGAGTTTTGGACACTGTATAAGGAGCTTGTGGATGATGGACAAAATTTTTTTAAATATTTCCGTATGAACCGATACCAATTTGAAACAATACTGGATAAAATAAAAACACAAATCACCAAAAAATCTACAAAATTTATGGAAGTGTGGGTCTCGGGGGAACAGGGTAGTTCCTCCCCCACGAGTTAGGGCCGAATGGTCGAACGACAGCTCCACTGCCGTAACCATGGCGACCGGTGCTGCCACCCTCTTCTATGGGGTCGCCACAGAAGCATTGTCAAAAAGTCATTGTCAGCGCCAAAACCATGTCGAAAGATTGAACAGCTGTCAACTGTCACTATCGATAATTGGTCCAAAACAGCAAAGCGGCAGACTCATGGCACGTAATTCGCGTTTATATCTCCACGATGGCGAAAAAGACGGATACGATACGTTGACGGATGTTGCTGTAAGGTATGAACAGGAAATGTCAGGTACTGCTGTAAGCCTGCCGTGGCGTAAACGTGACGGTTGATATAAATATACCCATACAAAATGTACCAAAGAATACTTTTCGTACGGCCGGATACCTGCTGAAGTCGGTACGTGCCGACTAGGTATGAACAGACCTTTATACGGAGGTACTAAGATCATATTAAGACATTCTGGACGGAGCACTGCCAGTGCGTGTATCTCCTTAATCACCAATAAATGCTGTGACACGACTTTGGCCTTTTACTTGGATCCTCCACCCACCCCTACGCAACATTACTAACAATCTTATACGTTGGCAAAAAAGTCCACCTTACTAAAATCATTCGACTTAGAGTCGGAGTCGAAGTCCAATCATAAGATGAAGTCGGAGTCGTAGTCGGTAAATTTTAAAGCAACTCCACAGCCCTGATACAATGTATCATATTTCACCTAAAATTATATTAGCAGATGGACGTACATAAATATGGTATAGACCAAATACATTTGCTTGACAGTTTGACGTTTTAGGTTATGTACATCAACATTCGCGCGTAGTTGACGTTTAGCTTCAAAACTGAGTTCAAAATTCAATTATTATTAACTTGTTTCTCAATAAAATGAGCACAATGGACGTAGACGACGTCAAAGAGGAAATAGACGAAATTGCCGCTAAAAATATAGAATCTCCACTAAAACAACCGATATGTTTGATAGTTTTAGGTAAGAGAATCGTTTCAATCCTTATAAATACAATACTAGCATAGTAGTAGTTTCGAAACAGCCATAGAAGCAATTTAAACGATATTTTCATCATTGAACATTTGAGGTTATATTACATGTAAATATTCTAGGAATGGCCGGTGCTGGAAAAACATCCTTTGTGAAAAAATTGAGTTCCTTCAAATATGACGAACACACTCCATATTTAATTAATTTAGATCCGGCCTGCCGAGACGTACCTTATCCTGCTAATATAGGTAACATACTGTTCGACACGAAAAATGGTTCAGCGATGAGATTAAACTTCAGCACACTTCCAATTAACCCTTTTAAACGAAAATAAAAAATAGTGTGGCCAGAACACTATCCCAATAAACATGTTTCAATAGAAAATAATCAATATAAAACAGTATTAACAGTGGGAAAAAATCCCAAGTGAAAATACGTACTTTTGACTTTTGATTTGAACTGGACGACTACTTGAAGAGATTTAAAAGCTGAAAAGTACTACAAATGAAAGATAAAATACCCAACTATAGATTACAATATTCATTTTGAACAGAAAATTGACATATTTTGAGACATCGACCGAACAACACCAAGATATAGAAAAATCGCGCGATTTAAAAAAAACACATATCTCCGAATCTCGAGCCAATTAACATATTTTATTACCAGATTCGTGTTCACTGGGCATAGATCTATAAAAAAAGTCATATCTCGTCTCTGAACCAAAACAAAAGTCATCATTTGTCGAACAGTGAAATCATCAAATGCACAATATAATACGAATAAAACAGCTAGTTCTGAATGTGAATGCTTAATCGTTTTCCATAGATATTAGAGATACTATAAACTATAAGGAAGTGATGAAGCAATACGGATTGGGTCCGAACGGAGGCATTGTAACATCGTTGAACTTATTCTCTACTAAATTTGCACAGGTTTTAAGTTTGATAGAAAAAGCTGGTGAAACACACAAATATTGCGTCATAGACACACCTGGTATGAATTCTATATATATATTGTATATTGTATTTATATCGGACTGTGTTAAATCTACTATTTTGTATATTACAGGTCAGATCGAAGTGTTTACATGGTCGGCATCAGGAGTTATAATAACGGAGACATTGGCATCGTCACGTCCTACGGTGATAGTTTATGTGATGGACACAGTGAGAAGTGTCGCACCCGCTACGTTCATGTCTAACATGCTCTACGCTTGTTCGATTTTATATAAGTCGAGATTGCCCTTTATAATTGTTATGAATAAAGTATGCTTTTTTTATTATACATACATATATATGAGAGTTTTCATAATGTTTTGCTTGATCTTTTGATAATGTTTTTGTTTTAAGATTGATGTCGTTGAGCATACGTACGCATTGGAGTGGATGCAGGACTTTGAAGCGTTTCAAGAAGCTCTGGAAAGTGAATCGGATTCATCGTACATAGGTAATCTATCAAGATCAATGGCACTCGCTCTTGATGAATTCTATCAGGGGTTGAAGTGTTGTGGTGTGTCGGCTCTTACCGGTCAAGTACGTATTTTCATATCATTGAAATATACATTTATTGCGGTAAAAATATTCATTGCATGTTTAATTTCAATTTTAGGGTTTGGAAGAGTTCTTTAAACTGGTCAACGAATCTGCAGAGGAATATGAAAGGTTTGTAATACTTCATTTTATGTATTTGTATGATCGAGCTTTGTTCGATAAAGAGGTGTTTAACTTTTTGCCCGCGGCAATAAATATAGCGAACTATCTCTGTACATTCTCGGGAATTTGGCAATTGAGTTTTTGGCCTTAAATACAGATTTTAATATTTACTCAAGTAACCAGATATGTTAATTAACACATAAAGTATTATTTTAAACAATAAAATACATAATATATCTCGTTGTTTTGGCTTAATTGTCAAATAATCATTCTTCATACAATTGAGACGTATCGTCGCCATTGTTCAACAGACGTGACGTCACATAAACGAGGTTTCAGTATGGTTCCACAAAACCACTAATTTTGACTGGTATATATTCATTTTAAGCAAATTGAATAGATGGCATTCAACTCTCAGTAATATATTCAACCAATTTTGAACCTTAAAACAGTTGAAATAGGCGCATATAAGGCTCAAAATCCCGTGCAAAGTTCAGAGATTCTATGGAAGACAGCCGCGCTACAGACTTGTCGCGAAAAAGTTTCCATAGAAGACGGCCGTGGGCAAACGGTTAATAAGAGTATAGGACGGGAGGTTATGTTTTGACCGTATTCTCTATATGGAAACTCGGTTAAATACAGAGGATTATTTATTTTTTGTTCAATATACAAGTCCAGAGTATTCACAGCTAAGAGGGCTAGTTAATGACTTCAGTGAAAGTGCTGGCTGGTTTATATATAATATTGTTGCGTAGGGGTGGGTGGAGGAACCAAGTAAAAGGTCGTTTCACAGCATTTATTGTTGATTAAGGAGATACACGCACTGGCAGTGCTCCGTCCAGAATGTCTTGATATCGCCGAAGTACCGCCTTATAATGGATAGGTCGTTGAGGGCATCTTCGACGTCCGGTTACTTCCCTATTGTTTAGGCATGTACCTGGATATGTATTCCCACGACACTCAGTCCCACGCTATCGGTCACATCTGAGAAGGGACCAATAGCAGCCAATTCGGTGGCCATTGTTTAGCCTACTTGTACTTAGTCTGGAGATAATCCTTGAAACCTATTATAACGGTCACACAGTCTCTGGGATGCTACTCGGTCTAATCCGATTGCATTACTCGGCGGTGTACGTAACAATATTATATATATGGTTGAGTGATGTCATCATGCTTCCGGGGTTTCCTATGGGCTCGAGGTTATTCTTTGTATAACTGCGCCTCAAGGTTGCTCGATGTGCGGTCGCGTGATGAGATCATGCTTCTGGGGTTCTTATCTTGGGCTCGCGATTGTTAATATGGAGCGAGCATAGATATATAATACATAGATGGGCCGTGACGCGTGATTTTGGTCGGAGATCTTGTCGTCACTAACTGAGGGGTGCGGGGGGTTTAACTAGCGGGGAAGTTGGGAAAAAAAAGGTTTTTTCCCTACGACCACTTTCCCGCTAGTTAAACCCCCCGCACCCCTCACTTAGTGACGACAAGATCTCCGCAATCGACCTTTCCTACTTAGATGCTAAATACCTACTGAGAGTTGGACCATGCACTGCTTTGATTGTGCATGGTCCAAAAGGGCGACCGGTTTAGAGCGTGAAGGCGTATCTATGGTATTATATATCTATGGAAGCGAGTCGAATTGTATCTTTGCCCTTGTGTGAATGAAGATATTTCAGGCAAGGTTGGCTCTGCATGCTCGTACAGGAACGCGATGATGCAATTGTATATGAAATAGATGATATCATCGAACTCGATTCAGGGTCGTATAAGTTGTACCACGTTCCTACAAGAATACTATTTATTTGCAACATATTTTATTTTTATTTATTCAATCAATCATGCACACTCGTCTACAATGTGACGAGTGTGCAGATTAAGAATTATTTAAACACTTATATATTAAACCCGACATCTATGGCCACAGAGACATCTATGGACAATATTTTGCAGCATTTTCTAATCGGCGAAAATCAAGATGCTGAATGATTCAATTTTCGCGAAAGGGTTAGGACAGGGTTGCCTATTCGTTGGAACCGTTTCAATGAAATCAGATAAATTGGAAAACTCTGATAGGAAACGATCGACCTTGGAGTCACATGTCCAAGGTCTGGCCAGGAGCATACAGGATAGAATGCGTGACCACATAATTGAAAGTATTGTATGCTAGTCATTGAGCTATGCTACTATTGTCTCGACACGTCTGGACTTCTCCGTTATTTACAATATATTGTTACATGACTTGTATCTTGCATCCTGCTCGCACACACCAGTATACTAACCTATGAAGGACGGAGCGTCGAGATCGAACGAGTGTCCCGAACCGGGGTCGAGTAAGACCCCAGTAGTTTTTAATCAAAATACAGCTTTTCTCAATACAAATGGGTTCAATATATATCTTATTAATCATTTTATACATCAACATAAAAAAGTTTTAGTCATATAGCATGTTTTTGACTGTTTTTATATTAAAAAATAACGGCAAGCATCAACACGCAAACGCGCATAGGTAAGGCCAACAGGCGACTGCATGACTCAATAGCCACGCGCCAAAAGCGACGAAAACAATAGCTTACGAAAATATAGCTGTCTCTCTCTCTCGCATTGATTCATCGATCAACGAGAATATGCAAGCGAACAGTCAAAAACATGACTTATCGCTACCGCCTTTAAATCATACTTTGAAACGTAGAAATGTATTTTTTACGATGTATCCCATTTCTAAATCATACGAAATCTATTAAAATAAATTTATTGTAGTTCATTCTAGGAATACAAGAAATATAGGGTGTATAGCTTTAAAAACCACATAATTATTACGAAAAACGTAAAAATTGGGGCACTTGCATACCCCACTTTGGTGAGGGAGGGCTAATGACTGCCCAGACTTTCAGGAATTAATTTAATTTAATCAAATATAATTTTGTATTTTTACATACCTCCTTTACGTTTAACTGACGATTACAATTCAGGAAAAAGTTTGCCTCTTATCCGATCGTTTTCATATGTACTTTGCCACATTGCTCATTTTGGTCATCAATATAAGAAAATGGAGCCTCCGCCATTACGATAGAGATAAAATATCGTATAAGAAGTATTTCAGGCCCGAAGATTTTTAATCTCGGTGACAGTTGGTAGTCATTAATTTTATACATAGATGGCGGTAGTAAAATAAAAAAATTGGTGTTTTTATTCAAAATAATAATTGTATATACAAATTATATAAGAGGTATGTTTTTAAAAAACTTTTTTTTGTTGCTTAGTGTAATCATTATTTGTTTACAATTTTATCTACAGGAAAATGACTCTTATGGCTCATTGTAATACATGTGAAATCCACTTCTTTTCGTGTGCGTATACATTTGGTGTGATATGGCCACATTCACCTGTCACTTTTTGTATGGAATCCGAATGATCGACCTTAAAGTCCATTTCTACATTTATTTGACAACCCAATGCGGTTATATTATATATTTGGGTTAAGGATAGATGTCACTATAATATTAAATGAAAATATCATTAACTTTTATAATTTATTTATTAGAAATCGTGAGTAATAGACCACGCGTCACGACAATGTCGTGCAACTCACGACTCGGTGTATTTTGTATTAGTCACTGCAATTTTGTACCTATGGCCTAGTCCATAGTGGCGATATAGTCCATATTAGACATTAGTATGCACAGCGACACTTCTGCGACTTTGTCGCAGCGACATTGTCCAGACTAGGGACTAAGCCTCAGTGTCGTCTGAGGTTCTGACAGAAGTTGACGTATTGTTTCGTTCAAGAATGTTTGACATTGAAGCTTTTATTTCTGCATTGGAAGAGAGACCGGCTTTGTACGATTTGAGCAATAAAGGATATCGCAATCGTGATATGAAAATGAAGTTATGGGAAGAAGTAGGTGAAGTTATGTATTCAAACTGGTCCAATCTGAATAATAAAGAAAAAAATGAGAAAGGTAAGCTTTGTATATATGTATATTTTCAATCGAAGTGATACTATTTAGAATATTATACATATCTATAATTGATTGTTTTTCCTTCTATTTTCAATATATGTAAATGAAAAGCGCTACAATTACAATGAAGAAACCAAAGATAGACTTCACTGTGAGGATTTTGGTGCTTTTTCTTCAGTTTTTGATGTTCAATATTAGCAAAATCACAGAAATATTTTAGTCTTTCTGTTCTGACGGTGTCTGCGTGTGATGAATCATTCCGAGTGTGAGAAAATTATCGATTCAAGATAAATTGATGATTGATTTTGTCTCCCTTCTACACGTAGTTCTCCAGAAAGTATAATACACAGACGAATAGTTCATTGATGCAGTGTTTACCAGACATCGAATTTTTTTTTATAGTTGAGTTAAAAAACTTGTGTAGGAATTTAAAAAGTAGTAAACCGGCACATTTGGGCGTCCCGAGAGGTTTGTTCGGGACACTGCACTTAAAACTGGTGGCAATCCCGATTAATCGGGACGCCTGACAACCCTAGCTATGATGTACATATTTCAATTACTAGGTTGATTAACATTAATCATATTGCCATCATTTTTTCTTACAAAATTGTGTACCTATAAAATGCACGCTGCCCTCTCAATTTCCGTAAACAAATCAGGCTGTAAATGTATTGCACTATGAAAAACTGTCCATTTATTAGCAACTATATACCGAAGGCACACTCAACGAAACGTCTAGCTCTTGTCAATCTGTAATTAAATATTCTCTTCTTCACATTTGAGTTTTTTCTGGAGTATCTTCTTAACCCTTTGCCCGCGGCAATAAATATAGCTAACAAGCCCTGTACGCTGCACCTTTTTGCGAATTTGGCAATCGAGTTTTCGACCTTAAATACAGATTTTAATATTTACTCAAGTAACCAGATATGTTAATTAACACATAAGGTATTATTTTAAACAATAAAATATATAATATATCTCGTAGTTTTGGCTTAATTGTCAAATAATCATTCTACATACAATTGAGACGTATCGTCGCCATTGTTCAACAGACGTGACGTCACATAAACGAGGTTTCAGTATGGTTCCACAAAACCACTAATTTTGACTGGTATATATTCATTTTAAGCAAATTGAATAGATGGCATTCAACTCTCAGTAATATATTCAACCAATTTTGAACCTTAAAACAGTTGAAATAGGCGCATATAAGGCTCAAAATCCCGTGCAAAGTTCGGAAATTCTATGGAAGACAGCCGTGCTACAAACTTTATATTTGTGTGGTATATCAGAATATTAAATGAGTTTTGTTGTATTCTCGTAAATAGTGATGAATCTTTGATTGAATATATTGGTAACTACACATTTTCATGGCTAGCAATACAATAGAAAAAAACTTTTTATAATTGTAATATAAAGACCGCTTTTCGTAGGTTTTACTATTCTTATGTGTTTCCCATCCAATGCAGTTGGGAAAATTACTGTCTTGAAAGAAGTTTTCAGCTATATTTCTTCAGTAGGTTCACTCATTTACCATTTTATCGCAAATAGCACAGCACGTCTCGTTCACAATTTCAGAAATGGTTGAAACGCCAACTCGATATTCAAATGCCAGAGATCTAACCGAATTTCCTGTAGCTAAGAACCTGAAAAAAAAGTATTTATTTGCTTTATTAATTATTTTGATAATTGTTTTAGGAAAATTTATGATGTCAAAGTGGAAATCTTTGAAGGATTGCTTCAACAGGGAACTTAGAGAGCAAAAAAAACACAAAAGCGGAGATTCAGCCAAAAATAGAAAGCAATATGAATATTTCGAGAGACTTTTATTTCTATTGCCAAACACCGAAAAACGGGAAAGACCGAGCAAAATTTCAGAACCGCAGAGTGTGAATGAAAATAGAAATACACATGGTACTAAACGAAAAAATAGCTTTGAGGAAAACTTATTAACTATTTTAAAGAATAAGAAAACCAACGCAGACGAAGATGATTGTGACCGTTTGTTTTTGTTGTCGTTTTTAAGTGACATGAAAAGGTTGCCAATTCGGTCAAAACATGCAGTCAAATTACAATTCTTGCAAGCTATGAACCAAGCGACACTTGGTTTGGAGATTGCACATCAAGGATATAATTTTAGCCAGTTTGTAGGAGCTGGATCAGGGCATCCGGCGCCTACAAACTCAAATCGTGACTATACGACTCGGAATGACGTTTCCAGCCCAAATTCCACGACGACAGACTCGGATGTGTGCGACATGTACGCAATTGCAGATTACATATAATTGAAAACATTTTCTTTGTGTCCAATTGGTTTTTATTATTTTTTTTACAATATGTTCAATCAATAAGTCGGATGCTTTGACGGTCATACGATAATAGTTAAAAAACTTGTCTTCATGTCGCCGTAAACTCACATATAATGTGTGAAACTGACCATTAGAAGATCTGTTTCTATTTATTGGATGAACAGAGTACTTTTTCTGTTTTCTTTCTGAACCCTCCCTCACCGAAGTGGGGTATACTATGATTTAAAGGGGTTTGGTGCAAACGATCGACAAGCGCCAGATAGACTAAACCACAGATTAACTGGATGGCTGCTTTAAACGCAATTCTCAACTTCACGAATGATAGATTGCACATCAGATGACGAGTAACCTTTCGATGTGCACAGATGTAACTATTAAAATTGAGTCGGATCTTTCTGGCGAGTTTAATAAGGCAAAATTCGGAACTACAGTATCAGAAGCACAGAACGTATACAGGGTAGGTGTATGTCGGGACTTTGGGTAGATTTCGCTTAGTGTAAGTGCGAGTAGTGCGCACGCATAAGGTACACGTGTCGTTAATCTGTGGTTCAGTCTGCCTGGCGCTTGTCGATCGTTTGCACCGCATCGGATTTAAAGGCGGTAGCGATAAGTCATGTTTTTGACTGTTCGTTTGCATATTCTTGTTGATCGATGAATCAATGCGAGAGAAAGGGACGGCTATATTATCGTAAGCTATTGTTTTCAGCGCTTTTGGCGCGTGGCTATTGAGTCATGCAGTCGCCTGTTGGCCTTACCTATGTGCGTTTGCGTGTTGATGCTTGTCGTTATTTTTTAATACAAAAACAGTCAAAAACATGCTATACGACCAAAACCTTTTTTTATGTTGATGTATAAAATGATTAATAAGTTATATATTGAACCCATTTGTATTGAGAAAAGCTGTATTTTGATTTAAAAATACTCGGGACACTCGTTCGATCTCGACGCTCTGTCCTAAAAAGGTTAAATATATCTTACAATAAGCAATGTTGTAAGATATTTATATTTATGGATAATTTTAATGATTTTATAACGACATTGTCGGGACTATGGATTAGGTCTTACATATACAAGATGAGTTTGTTTAATATGTAGCTACATATTTCGTATTAGGAAGCCCTATGGAATGTTTTTGAAATTAAAGATGTCTTAACGAGTCCATTTTTTACTCCCGTCACATGTTCTATCTACTTGAATCCAATTTGTATTATACATAAAGTTAATATTTTTATCTACAGGGATTATAAAGTTGAATGGGAGAAACGCAGAACTGAAAAGAGTGATGTGACAAATAAAGACGATTCGAGTAGTTCTAAAGAGGCTTTGGTTGCGGCTGTGACCGAAGGTCGAGAGTTGAGCGATATTTATTTGAGGCATCCAGGAAATGAGAGTTCAGACGATGACGAAGGCACAGAAGTCAATAAAATTCCAGGTAAGTTATTTTAATACGCGACATTTGTTTTGTATCAATTTATATTTATGTGTATTAATTCGTTTTGTTATAATGATAGATGATTCCCAAGAAGACGTAGACGCATTCCGTGCGTTTTTAAAGAAGCACATTAAACCCGAAGACAGAATTGATACCGAACATAAACTGCCAGATAGTACTTGAATACATTTTATTTTGTAAAGTTCATTTTTTAAAATAATAAATATTTTTTTTTAATAAAAGTTTAATTTTACAGTCTTTCATACTTGTTATAATAAAAATAAGTAACATGTGTTTATACATATAATATCTACGAGTCCTTTTCATTCGAATTGATTTCATCAATTATAAGAACGACTGAATTTATAACAAAACACCACCATTTTAAGTAAAAATTTGGAATGATTTTCCATTTATATATATATAATAAAGATTTGTAAACCTTCCCGCAATCAGTCAATTTTTAATTGATCTAATTTTTGTGACTAAACTAAATACAAAATCTCCATATTGAATTTCAACTATTTTTTATATACTAAAATCATTTTATATCTCGTCCATTTCTTTCTAACGAACCGTCTTTCAAATAATACGCCGGCTTAAACGTTATCGTGTCAGACGAAGAATCCACGACTCTCAACGCAGGATTGGGTATTGTATTTGTCGTACTACCGAGAGAAGTATACCTGAAAATAAAAAAAAAACACGTTTAAAACATTTAATTTATATATAATATATAAAGAAAAAACTTTCAACATACCCTAAATCGTACAGTTTGCAATAAGGCACCTGTTTGTCTATCAAATAACTCCAAACTTCTCGATAAGACCAATTCAATATTGGACTGACTCGCATTATTTGAGGCCAACTGGGATCAGTCATCTAAACATTACACATTGTTATTTTTAAAATTTGATCATAATAAATTTGATTAATTTTCGTAATTCTGACAATTTAGGATTAACCCTTTGCCCGCGGCAATAAATATAGCGAACAAGCACTGTACGCGGCACCTTTTTCGCGAATTTGGCAATTGAGTTTTCGACCTTAAATACAGATTTTAATATTTACTCAAGTAACCAGATATGTTAATTAACACATAAAGTATTATTTTAAACAATAAAATACATAATATATCTCGTAGTATTGGCTTAATTGTCAAATAATCATTCTTCATACAATTGAGACGTATCGTCGCCATTGTTCAACAGACGTGACGTCACATAAACGAGGTTTCAGTATGGTTCCACAAAACCACTAATTTTGACTGGTATATATTCATTTAAAGCAAATTGAATAGATGGCATTCAACCCTCAGTAATATATTGGTCAATTGTAATTTATTAAACTGGTCAATTGTCGTTTCTCACTATACGCTGATGATTTAAAGCTCTATTTGAGTGTCGATTCTGAACGTTCTTGTGAGCTTTTACAAGATGATCTTAATGCTCTTCATGATTGGTCGTTAACCAACTGTTTGCCTCTTAATGTCTCCAAGTGCAAGGTTATGTGTTACTCCAGATCCAGATCTACCCCCGATCGTACCTTTCCATATCTTGTTGGTAAATTTTTATTGAACTGGATCGATTCAACTGTTGATCTTGGGGTTGCATTCCAGAGTGAACTAAATTTCTCAGTTCATATCGACTCGCTTGGGTTTGTCTTTCGTAATTCTACACTACCATAATCCCGCTGTTTTGAGATTACTGTACAATGCTCTATTTAGGAGTGTCTTGGAATACGCCTCTATGATCTGGAGTCCTTACACTAAGTCTCTATCTGTGAAGCTTGAACTTGTCCAAAGACGATTTCTCAGACTGCTTTATAAGGAGCAATATGGGATTTACCCAGACTTATTTCCTTCAAAATTCGTCATGGGTATGGTCGGCTACAGTTCTCTTGACCACAGGAGGAGTGTTGCCCTCATCAAGTTCTTGTTTTCCATATTTAGAGGCTGTATCTCCTGTCCGTCTATCCTGGCTGAGTTGGGCCTTCATGCTCCAGAGAGTGTGATATGGACCCGCCATCGTCCCCTTTTTCACACTCCTTTGGCTAGAACTGTGGCATTTAGTTATTCTCCCATTCCTCGCGGCCTCCGTTTCTTAAATTCACTGGATGGTGCCATTGACATTTGTCACGTCTCTCTTCATTCTCTGCACCACTTCCTAAGTTATGGAGGTCGCGACCATTTAGAAAGGTTGAGTTAGTGTTTTTAATTATGATTTCATGTTTTATTTAGTTATCTTTTCCTTATTTAATTCGTATATTTGTTTATTTAACTTGTATTTTTTCCTTTTGTACTTCTTAATCTTTTTAGCACACTCGTCGCTTTGGAGCAATCTGTTAGCCGAGTGTGATTGATTAATTGATTTTGTAAAATAAAATAAAATATTCAACCAATTTTGAACCTTAAAACAGTTGAAATGGGCGCATATAAGGCTCAAAATCCCGTGCAAAGTTAAGAAATTCTATGGAAGACAACCGCGCTACAGACTTGTCGCGCAAAGCTTCCATAGAAGACGGCCGCGGGCAAACGGTTAAACAGCAAACGATATATTGTCATTTGTCAGCTAAAACATTAATAAAAAAAATTACACACATACATGAAAGAAATTAAGGTGTTCGCTGTGAGGATCTGATCTTCGAGTTCCCATTAGGCACGCTTTGATGTCTTCGTTTACTTTTAATGTATTTTCCAGGGCTAGCTTAATATTGCCGGGTACAACTGTTAAATTTATACCGTATTGGTCTTTAATGTTGAATATGAAATCTTCGAGTTCGGCAAACGGATTGTCCGGTTGGATATAAACTACAGACAGTGACTTTAAATCTCGCTTCGATGCGGATAACGTGTTTACAATTATGTCCAGAAGCACCGTACAGTCTTTGCCACCGTTGAAAGCTACGAATATTTCGTTTAAATCGTATCTAGTAAAGCACTCGTCTATAATCTGCAAGTGTTTAAAAATTGCAATTAATAAAAATATAATCTTTGGGCTGATTGAATATTTGACACAAAAACAATTGACTTACTTTAACAGATTCTGAAAATACTTTTGAATAATCGGCATGCTCCATGATTTATTATTTAATACTGTTTCAGACTATTTTCGGCAAATATGTTATGTGGAATTATATTGTTTATCTGAAAATAAATAAAATTTAATGTGTAAATATATAATTTTGTAATGTTTTTTTATAAAGACCGTTTATGAATATGTTTTTATGACTTATATAATAAGCAGACTTCGGCGGCCGACGATGCCACCATAAAATAACAATATGTATATATCTTCATAACCCTACAAAGCAAGAGAGTAGTCATAGTCGTAAAGAAAATAGTAGTATTTAAGAGGAACAGAGACTCGAAGCGTTCGTAGTCTGAGCTGTTTAAGTTGTAGATGTGGACAAATAAAGGTTGTATTCAATACTATTACAGTTGTAATCATTAATAATCATAATCGAAACAACTGTCTGATTGTATTTTTTACGACTTGGTTGGTCTGTGTTGCCACTCTTAGGCATGCATCAGTCTTACGAACGCACCAATGGTGCCAAAATTGTAGAACTATCAAACTGGTTCACAACTCGCTACAAATTATTACAATGAGTTATTATTACTACGTTAATGCTGTACAAAATTAAAAAAAGATAAACATGATAAGTACACTGTCTTGCATACCTCCTATTCATCCCGCTCAAAATTTTCGTCATTTTGAACATTTAATACTGAAAAAAAAACAAATCTGTCGATTTCCTGTTCAAAATGAATATTGGAATCTATAGTCGGATATTTTATCTTTCATTTGTAGTACTTTTCAGCTTTCAAATCTCTCTAAGAAGTCGTCCAGTTCAAATCAAAAGTCAAAAGTACGTATTTTCACTTGGGATTTTTTCCCACTGTTAATACTATTTTATATTGAATTTTTTCTATTGAAACATGTTTATTGGGATAGTGTTCTGGCCACACTATTTTTTGTTTTCGTTTAAAAGGGCTAAATTGGAAAGTGTGCTGAATTTTAAATCGGTAAAATTGCGAGCTAAAAGCTGGTACTAGTATTTACTCGTATTTACACGAATCTAAATTGAATTAATAGGGATAATATATTAAATTGTCTTTATATAAGAATTAAATTAAATTCCACTTAAAAAAATTATATTTTGACTATTCTAACAAAAATTCTATTGATAACTAGGTTACCCCGATAAAATAAACGAATAGTCGAAATATGTATGATTTTTCTAAGTGGAATTTTATTTAATTCTCATATAAAGACAATTTAATATATTATCCCTATTAATTCAATTCAGATTCGTGTAAATACTAGTACGAGCTTTTAGTTCGCAATTTTACCGATTTAAAATTCAGCACACTTCCAATTAACCGTTTTAAACGAAAACAAAAAATAGTGTGGCCAGAACACTATCCCAATAAACATGTTTCAATAGAAAATACTCAATATAAAATAGTATTAACAGTGGGAAAAAATCCCAAGTGAAAATACGTACTTTTGACTTTTGATTTAAACTGGACGACTACTTAGAGAGATTTGAAAGTTGAAAAGTACTATAAATGAAAGATAAAATACCCGACTATATATTCCAAAATTTATTTTGAACAGGAAATGGACAGATTTTGAGACATCGACCGAACAACACCAAGATATAGAAAAATCGCGCGATTTTAAAAAGTACATATATCTCCGAATCTCAAACCAATCAACATTTTGTATTACCAGATTTGTGTTCACTGTGCATAGATCTATAAGAAAAGTCATATCTCGGCTCTGAACCAAAAAAAAATCGTCATTTGTCGAATAGTGTAATTACCGATGGCGAAATTTTGACGATTTACCGGTAAATCAGTAATGCAATCCCTAATATACAGACATTATACGAATACAGGATGCGTAACCGAACGTCAGAGGCCGAGCAGAAGTTATTAAACTTTCCAAAACAAACGATAGATTTCACCACCGCGACTACTAAGCTAACACTTCAATAAAAGATAATGCTTGTTTGGGTTTTGAATAGATATGAAGCAAATATTACGTAAGCAATAACCCTATATAAATTAACATTTAAAATAAAACATCCTAATTTACGTTTCAAACAAGTATTTTAATAAATTTATAGGACAACATTAAAAATAAACACATGTAAATGGACTAATGTTTATGCACAGGTTCATCTTCTAGCGAATTGGAATGCTTTCTTTTCTTACTATTCACATTACCGAGGAGAATATCATCCGTTAGGTAAAAGCTCACTCTGAACATGTCCTTGTTAGGCGCGACACTCCGAACAAAATGAACTCCGTGCCGATCATCCAAACAGAATCCTAAGTTGGATTCGACTGTCTTTTTCGCCTCATCTTTAGCTGCATCTTTGCTAAAATCTCCCCCGACGAAGCAATAAACATGAACGACAATCTTTCTACCGTGCAAAAATCCTTCACCGGCATCGACATCTTTAATAATTCCGACGAAAGCACCTAAAAAAGTAACGGCAAGTGCCGGTAGATTCATCGTGACGTGAACCTGATTGTTTTCATTAAAAGAGACGGTATTGTCTTTCAGATTCGTTAGAAATTCGGCGAAATGTTTCCCGATGAATTCTCTTCCATCCAAATTGAACGCTTTAAAGTATCTCTCTTGTACTTTGTTCACTTTTGCGTTGTGTTCTAGCCATTTGTACGACTCGGGGTTTAAATCGTTGGCATATACGGTGCATTTTTTCTTGGCTGCCGGCACGGAGAAGGGTCCAATTCCGGCGAATACGTCGAATAGAACGTCTCCTTTGTGTATCAAGTTGACTATCCTTTCATGTTCGGCGCACAGTCTAGTATTCCAGTACACTTGGGAGAAATCTAAATCGAACCGACATCCGTTTTCTTTGACGGATGTTTCGAAGTTGTCCTTCCCGGATAAGACTTCCATCTGAAAGTTTCTGTATTCGTTGCTGATTTCATTCGTTTTGTTGACGACGGTTTCACAATTCTTCAACTTGTCTAAAAGCACGTCGCCTATGATTTTTTTGTACTCTAAATGAGCTTCTCTCAAGTTTAAGTGGACGATGTGTCCGATGAGAGAATAGCCAGAAGGGGTTTCTTTCCCGACCGGTAGAATTGCTTTAAAAATTTCATCACATTTCCAATTGTCGTACGTTATAGTGATGTCCTGGTTGTGAAAGTGTGTTTCGTTTAATCCTAATCCTTCTAATTCGGTCACAGTGTTCGGATCGAAGTCGGTCCAGTTTCTAATACACTTTGGGTGCATATAAACGATTTTCGAATCGTCGTCTCCGTTCTGTTGGATCGGTTTGAAGTTTTCCAACTTTAAAAAGTACTGCTTCAGATGTTTTACTATAGGTTTTATATTGTTCGTGTTCAATTGCAGTGTCGGGACTGTGGCGGTGATTGAAAATTGGCTCCGTTCGAGTGATGTCATTCCTCGGACGTGTTCTGGAGGGGTCAGTTCTTGCATTTTTAGTCCTTTAGCATTACCGAGTGACCTTGAACAATATTTTCGAATGAAACTCCTGATCATAACCTCGAAGATAAATAAAAAGCAATCGAGTGGTTTGAAGCCTACAAACAAAGTTGATCGCAGAATTTTGCAAGCGTTTAGTTAAATTAGTTAATTGAATCGAATATTTACAATTATCTTTGTAGATTGTACAATTTGGCCACGTTCAGTGTCATTCACAGTTCACACACGGTTTTTAACCTATAAATTTGACGTTTCGTATTTGGTCGTGACGTCTTGCTTATGGACCATAGCGTTTTTGATCTTTTGCAAACAGAGATGCGAATAAAAACAAATAAATTGTGATCCTTGTTACGTTGAAATGTAAAATGAAATAAATGTGGGAAAAAATGCAATAAAACGCTTTTTTTAAACTATAAATATTTATGATATAAATAATATATTAACACTTGCCTTACTATCAGTGGCGGATTATCGAACAGCATAATTGGCGCATATCTGTGGCCTCCAAATCGTTCTGAGAAAAATTATAATTGGGAAATTCTTATGCATTTTGCCATAAAATATTGGAGTTTACGACTACTTTTTTATGTAAAGTACAAAGCTTTGCAATAATTGCTCTCGTCGTCGTCGATTGTTTGGCCTTTCTAGATAAATTTCACCGCTACAAAAGAATTCGCTAACTAATTACATTAAAAATGGCAGAATATCGGAGAATAACAGTCTTCTGAAAGGAACGAAGACCAACCTCTTGAAAGGACCGAAAAGCAGCCCTGTAGAAGAACTAATGAGCAGCTCTCTGAATGGAACGAAGACCAACCAATGAAAAGGATCGAAAAGCAGCCCTGTAGAAGAACTGATGAAGATACCTTTGGAAAAATTAATGAGCAGCATCATACAACGTCTGAAGAACAGACTCCTAAAAGGACTGAAGAACAGTTTTCTGAAAAAGAAAATGAGGAAGAAGTAAAGGTGAAAATGATACTGTAATGGCTCCCAAAGAGTATGGATTTAGCATTGTGGCCAGAGTACCCATTTAAAATGTTTTACTTTTTTTCTTGATTGTTTGTATAAGTTTGTAAATAAATGTTTGTTTATATATTTGTATAATATATATTTTTTGTTTGTATAAGTTTGTAAATATTATATATTTATGTTATTTAATAAACAATTGTAAATACTGTGGCGGCTCGCTTATACGACATGGTCGAGTTTGGTTGCCTTCCTGCGAGTGGGGACCAACCCGGCTGGGTTCGGAGTGCTGCTACTCACTCTGTCTTCAGCTGTCATATAATAAACACGTGCATTAACATGCCAGTCGTCTCATTCGTTCTTCCTCCATAATACAAAATAACACAAGTTTTTTTTATAATTTACATACCTACGATTCACAATTGAAAAAAGTCACTTTATGATTAGTGGGGGGGGACTATTGGACAACACTAACATCTCCCGTTCTATGGTTATTTTTGAAAATTTTGCTTTTTGAACAATTTTGCTATTTAATTTTCTAAAGAGACTAAATTTAAGAGATTTCTAAAGAGACATCTTAGCTAAAACACTGTTTTTTCTTTTTCAATATTTTACATTAATTATAAAGATCTCTTTCGAAATCGCTAATTTCGCTAAATACTATCGAACATACATACATTATTCAATTTCGAATACGTAAATTTCATACATAT
The DNA here is from genome assembly GCF_051622035.1 of Arctopsyche grandis. Taxonomy (NCBI): domain Eukaryota; kingdom Metazoa; phylum Arthropoda; class Insecta; order Trichoptera; family Hydropsychidae; genus Arctopsyche; species Arctopsyche grandis. Next base: position 1,672,381 of record NC_135355.1, read on the forward strand.
GTACATATGTACATACATAGCAGTATGTACATATGTATGAAATTTAGTTTTTTGTTGATCTGTTATTATGTTCGTATCATATTCGTACGTTTTGTTGGCAGTGTTTTAACTGTGACTTACTTATGTCGAATCGAAACAACTATTATAGTACGGCGAGCGTTATCTTACACACACAGGCACATACAATAGTGATATTGAAGCAAATGCTAAAAGGAGCTGCCATCATAATTGGTTTTCGAGGATTATCTCCAGACTTAAGTGCTGTCGGCTAACAATGGAGACCCCCGAATGGACTTAGTGGTCGGTAACGGCACTCCCGCTGGAGTTCTCAGAACTGACAGCGCGAGACCGTGGGACTGCGTATCTGGTACGTGACGTTAGGTAAACAAACGTGTCGAGGAAGATGCACTGAGCGACCTGCCCTTTATAAGCAGGTACTTAGGCCATACCAGGGCATTCTGGATGGAACACTGGCAGTGCGTGTATCTCCTTAATCACCCAATAAATGTTGTGAAGCGACTTTGGCCTTTTATTTGGATCCTCCACCCACCCCTACGCAACAATATTATATATATGATTTTATGCGCTTTTGTAAGTATAGTTTCATTGGAGATACCATTCATGCATAGTCTCCAGTTTCCCCTTATTCACTTCGAAAATATCATTTAAATTAAATGTATGTAATTTACACCTATCTTTGTATGATAATTTGAAGCAAACTAGTATATATGTAAAATATCCACATAGGTACATATATACATATCATATTATATATATGTATATGTATTGTATTAGGTATATGTAAAGGCCTTTCTAGTTATTATTATTTTCATAAGCAAGGAAAGTACGTAATAACCACACGAACTTTATGCATCGTAAGGAATTATAATTGACCTATCATGTAAAGGTTAACAGTTCATAATAAAGTATTTAAAGCTCGTTTATATACAGGCATATAAATAAGGGCTGGGGGTTTATTTGGAACACTCTTCAGTGTGCTTCAGTGTGTCTGAGAATGTTTACAATATTTTTCTTAATATTTTTACTCGGCTCTTTTGGCAGATTTGTGCTCGGTGATTTTACACATCAAACTTCGTATTAGTAAAAGCGAAATGAATAAAATAATATTTTTCCCTTTCAGTTGAGGGAAACGAAATCGATCCGAATGTGTTCGATGCTTTTAAAGATATTTTTCTAAGTCAAAATATTAATACAGTTGTTATTGTTAATGGGCTGCAAGAGGAGCATATGTGAGTAATTTTGTAATATTTAAAATGTAATTTTAATTTACCAATTTAATTATATTATTTTAGAAAATATCGTATATCGAAAAAATTCCACGAAGGTTGTATCACGACTATTCAATTTTCGTTCAATCATTCGGATAAAAATGATTCGGTATAATATTATATATTTTAACATTTATTAATATAATATAAAATACATTTCATCCGCCTTTAAAGTATTTCAGTTACATTTCAACAGCGATGGAGAATTCTATTGATGTAACGACTTTGTTCTTGTGCGATCCTTGCGACTGTGAACTTTTATTAGAACAAGTATTATATGTAGTACTTTTGATTAAATTTGAACATTTTTTTAGAGCAATAACTTGATATTAAATAAAATATTTTAGTTGAAAAATAATAAAGTAATACGTCGTAGTTTACTTTACTTTTTTTATTGGGGTCGAAATAATGTCACTTCAAAGTTTAAGCGTACAATTGAAAAACCTATGAAGATTTCAACCGTTACCAATCCAAGACATGGAGTGTGAGTCTCATTTTTATAGCTGTTTGATTGAAATTAATTTAAATATACAAAATTTTGATTCAGTTTCAGAATATATTATAATCAAGCATCAACTAAGTACGACAATCAATTAAAAATGGTAAATTGGTGGACTGGAAGATTGTTTAGTTCACCAGCTCTCCCTCCAGCTGATGCAGTTTACAACAATTTCAATGGTCAAATATTCAAAGTACCTGTATTTCACGTATGTTTTGCAAATTTAATATAATTCTAATGATAACACTGAGCAAAAAAAAAACATTCGTTTTTTATTTACTTATCGGAGCGGAGACAAATCTATCTTTCTTAAGTTTGACCCATTGAATGATTTTTGTTGGCTTGCTCTCGTTTAAGAGATGTAATTGTTCAAAATAAGATATATAAATTATTATTTTGAATAAAAATACCAATAATTTTATTTTACTACCGCCATCTATGTATAAAACTAAAGACTACATATACGTCACCCAGATTTCAAATTTGCAAACTTTAAACGCGTCTTAAACGATATTTTATCTCTATCGTAATGGCGGAGGATCCATTTACTTATATTGATGACCAAAATGAGCAATATGGCAAAGTATGAAAACGATCGGATAAGAGGCAAATTTTTTCCTGAATTGTAATCGTAAGTGAAACGTAAAGGAGGTTTGTAAAAATGACCACGTTTATAAGGGCTGGTTTTCAATCTCAATATATTTTTTATTTTATCTGAACGTGATAATTCAAGTGGTAAATGATTTCAAATTGTAATATGAAACGACTTAGATGGGACGATCATCGTTCGTAAGTGAGCGTGAGCGAGTGAGATGGAGTGATGCGATCTCCATTTTCTATCCCGCTCTTGCATCATCCATGCGTTCTTTAAACAACAGAATTTAACTCAATTTAAAATCATTTACCGCTTGAATTAGTACGTTTCGATAAAACAAACAACATTGAAATAAAAAACCAATCCTGATAAACGTGATGAAGGGAAAATTTTGCGAAACTAGCTCATCATATTACGAAAAAAAAAGTATATCTTCCACTTTCAAAATTCGCTAGATAATTAATTATAAATATTTCAAAGCAATAAAACATCACAATCAATAGAAAAAATATTTAACTATTGATTCTAATGCTAACTTTTGGCACAACAATACTAGATTTTGAATTAAAGACGGCAAAAGCCAAAAATCTGTAAAAATTGCCCATTTTTTTTAAACTAGAAAAAGCCAACAAATAACATTGTCATATTCAAATTTTATGGGTGTTCAAACTTAGTAAAGAAAGATTTATTTACTCTTAATATGATTCTTCATCTGTGGTACACGAACCTGCTGTGAGTTTATAGAAACACATACGTACCAGTGGCGTGCCGTTCATGGATGCTGTGGATGCTGCGCATCCCTTAAAATTTACGTCAAATTTTTTTCATACAGTTTGTTTTCTGAATTTCTTAGTTTTATTTCTCTTTAATTTATTTTTGATTACGTGATTACGATATATGCGATCTTTTGTCTGATCCAAAATTGACATGAAAGAGTATCCCAGTTGAAAGGCCGCAGTCGTCTTCGCGACTGGTGCTTGTTTCCCATCAAGCTTGTATTACCATGGACGCTGAAGTTCTCTACAAATATTTTGCGCATGCGCACAAGTGAGCCGTCACTCTTGCGTATACGCATGAGTTAGACGACTCTACAGTCGTCTCGCTCGCGCGACACTTGCTCTGGAAGCAAAATCTTCTTTTGCGTATCTATGGACTTTCGCTTGATTCGTTGATTGATATTTCATACGTTACGTCCTAAGTTTTTTTACTTTTATTGTTTTATTGTAATTTATTACGTCCTAAATTATTATTTATTGTGGCCCTAAATATATGTAAATAGCAACAGTAACAATGCAAGTGGATTTACCACCGTTGTTAATAATAATTGCAATTGTTTAATTAAAAATGTACTAAAAAGGAAATTTACTTCTCTAGCATATAATAAAAAAGAGATTATTGTTAAGAACCCAAAACCCACACCATTGTTGAATATTCATTCAAAAACGAAAACGTATCAAAGACATTTTAATAAATATAAATATGACAATGTTCGGAAGAGTAAAATAAAATTTAAAAAAATAAACTGATCGTGTTTTGGACAGCATCCTCTAGTTGAAAAGGGGTGACCGTAAAAAAGTCGAAAATGTTCGTTTACCATGCATACACATGAAAATCGGTTAGTATATATATCAGTGGCGTGCGGTAAAACTCTCTCTACCCCCGTCGTATATTCTCACTTAATTTGCGCGAGCAGGATACAAGAGGAACAAGAGGAACAGGCTTTTCCTCCCGTATCCTGCGCGCGCACATTAAACAAGGCTGTATGACAAAAATAGAAATAATTTCACTTTATTTCTTTGCCTTCCGATAATTTTTTCACGTCACCGCACGCCACTGATACGTACATACGTAGTATATATCATAGAGTTCCTGATCAGTTATTGAAAGTATCAAATTTTGACTTATTTGAAACCGCAATTCTGTATACAAAAGCTATCTATACGAAAAAAACCATGATTTTTTGCCTAACGTAATATGCGTGCTTCATATTACATAGTATGATTTGGAAAAGGGTTCATGTAACAATCGAGTTTAAGAATCTCTGCTATTAAGCTTTGTAAGTGTAATTTATATTTTTCAAAGGCACCTCCTTGGCATTTCGTCCACCAGTACAACAAATCCGTGATTGAAGTGACCGGTGGGAGAGATCACAAACTCCTTATACTCTTAGCTGAGAAATTGAACTTCAGGCAAGTGTGTTGGAATGTAATTTAGCCGTTTCAAATTAAATTCAAACGTTTATTGGTGACTTTTCTGTTTAGATATGAATATTTCGATCCTCCCGATCGCAGCCAGGGTTCCGGCGTCGGGAATAATGGCTCGTTCAAAGGAGTTCTCGGAATAATTCAAAGAAGAGTTCGAAATTGACATTTTCAATGAAATACATATTTCATTTCAGTAAATTAATTGTATGAGGGTGTCACGAAAAGTTTTCCTCCGAGTGTATTTTATTGTCAGAGTAGGGTTGAAATGTTTACGAAAGGTCATTTATTATTTGCGAAATCGAACTTAAATATTGAATGTGGATGTATAAGTTTGCGATTCGCAACATCGCAAGTGCGTCATTTGATTTATAATTTATAAATACTGATAAAAATATTGAGAAATGGGTCAAATGATTTGTGGGAAAATTATTATGAATGATGATATTTTTTTTTAACTTTTCAACACTTATTTAAATATGTAGGGAGAAATCAACTAATATCATTTTTATTCGAAAGCCGCAAAATAAGAAGATTCCACGTTGAATTTCTCTTTCGAATGTACATACATATGTATGTTTGTATCTAGAATGAGTTTCCACTTTCGAATGTTGAAAAAGCAGCATAGCTCGGTATTTGCGCTAATGCTAACCAACGAGAGGTTCCCGGGTTCAAACTCTGTGTTGACCTCGATTGAAAATAACTTATTCGGAAGTATTTCTGCAGCGCTGCTGGTCAGGCTTGGATATTTTTGACACCGAGTAGATCGTTTCCTATCAGAGTTTGCCAATTTATCTGATTTCATTGAAACGGTTTCAACAAATCGGCAACACTGTCCTGTTTCTCGCAAAATTTACAGTATCTCGAATTCGCTGATTTATAAAATGCTCCAAATTTCGAGTTTTTCAGCATCTCAATATTCAACGATTTATTTTCAAAATTCAAAAATGCAGCAAAAAAATTATCCATATATGTATGTTTCTATGATCTTCTGTAAAAATAATTTCAATTTTTACTCGATTTCAATTTACTACTTATCAAGACTATGAAGTCGAATGAAATGGAACTACATATTATAATAAACTAGTGGTTTTACCCGGCTTCGCTCGGCATTTGTATTATATAAACCGCTTAAACATGACTCATCTAATAGTAAACATTTTATTAAATTTATTTCGATATTTTTATTCTATATAAATTTATTTGAATACTCATTTGTTTTTTTTTATTAAATTGACTGTCACGAAAAAACAAACATATATAATGTCTCTTTCGAAATTATATGTATACCAGAATCCGGCGCCTGCACCCTTGGATCCTTCGCCGCCTAGGGCTTTGCTCCCTAGGGCTCTGCCCTTCGCGGCTGCACCCCCAGGGATTAAATTTTTTTTTATTTATTTTTAAATTTTTTGCCTTCTAGGGCTTCGCCCTCGGCACCCTCTGAGCCTTTTGCCGTCTAGGGCTCCGCCCTCAGCGCCCCTTGAGCTTTTTGCCGTCAATGGCTTCGCCCTCGGCACCCCCTGAGCCTTTGTCTTCTAGGGCTTCGCCATCGGCGCCCCTCTGAGCCTTTGCCTTCTAGGGCTTCGCCCTCGGTGCCCCCCTGAGCCTTTGCCCTTTAAAACATAAATTGAATCGGCGCCTATGATTCGAAAAAAAAATAAATCGAATCATTTGTTCAATGACCTCACGAATCTACGAACGAACGAACCAAGGATACATATGTACAGACATGGGTCTACCTTACGGAGGTAGATCACGAAGATCTTCCGATTTTCGATCTTTGCCTTCCGATATTTGCGTTTTCGGGCGTTTCACTTTCGGTCCCGTGACCGATACATACATATATACAAAGTCTCTTTCCAAATTATATATTAGATGAGATTAGATATAGAATAATTCCAAATTTCGTTGTTCATAAAATCAAAACGACATTTGAAAGTAAGAAAAACATATTTCTAGGTTTATTGCTCAAGTTTAAATTAATACTTCGAGTGTTTTCGATTCACGAGGGGGGGAAGCTTTTCGGGAAACCCTCCAAGTTTAATTTCTAGGATGAAAATAATTTCAGGAGGCCGACTTCTTCCTTGGCGACGTGACGGTGACGTGGGAGAGACAATTGGGTGTGGAATTTTCCGTTTTCACTTTGGCCGACAGCGGGGCATTTATTACCCACGCGCCGCGTCGACTCAGCGAAACGTTCGCGTTATTAAGGCCCTTCAAATGGCAGGCGAGTAAATACATGTAATACAATCGCAACACGCCAAAATATCCATCAGCTCATCTGAGACCCATTCTTCTACATAGGTGTGGCCAGCAGTTTTGGCAACGGTGGTTATTTCAGGACCCACTTTCTGGGCTGCAGCCTCGGGCTCTGCTCTTTGGAGACCACTCAGATCCCCACCAGCTCCCACTCTCTCCACATGCGTCTGGTTCATCACTTCCATATTCCTGAGACAGAGTAAGACCACTTTAGGTCTGACCGCACTATGCGACAACCGAACGATCCGACACTTCACAACAGTACGCGACCAAATTTTGTTTGTATGAAATTGCATGAGACATAACGCACTGTGCGACAGTCGCATGATGTAGAACGACACTGTGCGTCAAAGTTGACATTCCGACCAAGGTGTCGTTCGCGACATGTCGTTGAGTGGGGGTTGCCTTGCGACAATTATTCTCCTTCTTCATATCGTGACTTTGAAATAGCATGTAGCCATAATCTTTTGGTTTTAATCGATTGTTCTTCTTCCTCGCATATCAAAGATACTATAATAGCGTCCGTTTTGTCCATCTTGCTCCGATGTACCAATCGAATGATTGACATAATTTACTGCGTAGTGTCGCATCGCTGTCCTTCAAGTGCGGTTTACCTAATATTGTCACACAGTATTGTGAAGTGTCGGATCATTCGTTTGACGCATAGTGCGGTCAGACCTTTAAGCTATTTGGACGTAGAAGTATTGTGAAAGCCCTTGTTCAAGATTGTTTATACATACGTGGCTGGTAGGGTTCAGTGGCGGCGCATGAGAATTCATAGTAGGGGGGGGAGGGGGGGGCTGTAGAGATTAATTGGAAGAAGCTCGTTGACTAAACCGGTGATCAAAAGAAAACAAAAATAGCATGCATATGTACTGTATTGGGAGGTCTGCAGCCCCGCAGCCCATGTTGGCGACAAAAACAGCATGCATATGTACTGTACTGGGAGGTCTGCAGCCCCGAAGCCCATATGGATGAACCGCCACTGGTAGGGTTTCAATCTAGAATCGATTAAATCTCCTCAACGAAGCTGAAATCCCTCCAGCAAATCCGTAAAATCATTATTGAGTGGGGAGAAATATATGCAATTCTTTAAACCAGCAGCATAGATCAATGGTAGCGTGTATTTTTTTCAATTGCGTGGTCACGGGTTCAATCCCTGGCAGTGCTGCTGGTCATACCTTGGATATGTGACTCCAAAGTCGGTCGTCTCCTATCAGAGTTTGCCAATATGTCTGATTTAATTTGAAACAGATAGATTATTAGTCGATGTTTGTAATTGGCCTTGAAAAATACTTACAATACTTATGTACAATGTTTATTTTTTAATGTTTATTTTATTTCAAACAAACATGTACACTCGCCTTTACAGATCGCTCCATAGCGACGAGTGTACTAATATAGATACAATACAATAATACATATAATACAAGAATTTTATACAATGCGAATTCATACAAACATCATCCACAGTGACAACTATGGAGATTTTTTTTGCAGAATTTTATTATAGAAATTGGCGAATATCAAAAAGATGAATAACTTGAGATTTTCAATAGAGATTCGAAAGGAATTGCCAATTTACAGGAACCGATTTATTGAAAATCAGAAAAATTGGCATACTCTGAAAGGAAACGATTGGCCCAGAGTCACAGACCAAGGTCTGGCCAGCAGCGGGACTCTAGTGGGACTTGAACCCGTGACCACTCTGCTCGAAACATAATACGCTAACCACGCTGCTGGTTATGTAGTGTAAAATAAAGTAAATGGGTGTTTACCTGAATAAATGAATATTTAAGCTCCCTTGGTATTGTTACGTACGCCGCGGATTAAGCGAATAGAATCACAGAGACTGTGTGACCGTTCAAGGATTATCGGTTAACGGATATCTGTTAACGGATTAACTAAGTGCATACCATGCGACCGGTATAAGTGGGTTCAAGGATTAGCGACAGGCTAAGTGCAAGTAAGCTAAACAATGATTGCACTTCTCATACCGTGGGAATACATATCCGAATACGTGACTATACAGTAGGTAAACAGATTAGACGTCCTGAGAGATCTACCCCTTATAAGGCGGTACCTAGGCGATATCATGTCATTCTGGACTGAGCACTGCCAGTGCGTGTATCTCCTTAATCATCAATAAATGCTGTGAAACGACTTCGGCCTTTTACTTGGATCCTCCATCCACCCCTACGCAACAGTATTATATCAAGGAGTAGAAAAGGGCAGGTGGAGTCTTGAACCAAACTGTATACAGCGATATATTGGAATTAGACGGCCAAAGGGTTAAGCCAAAATGAATTCATAAAGTAACGTTTCGATGCGGTAGGTAGAAAAATTTTACAAAAAGTACATTATTCAGGGTTTTTTTACAGGTGGTCGTTCTCCTTCGAACAGTGGTAGAGCAAGAGCTTTAGTACTTTTACTATCACTAGCAGCTACTTACGTCTTAGCTGGAGTGTATTCAGCAACTTTGACTTCTCTTTTGGCAAAACCAGCCAGAGAACCACCTCTGGTAAATCTTTTCGCACTTGAGAGAGCTATGATTCACTCAGGATACAGCCTCTTCGTCGAAAGGCACAGCTCTTCTTTGGCGATTTTACAGGTTGGTTTGAGCACTGGAACTTTTTAAAAGCATGAATTTTTTTCACTCGAACATACAATTTTAACAGAATGGAACTGGAGTTTACGGTCGTTTATGGAATTTAATGCGAAGGCAAAGAATCTACGCTGTGAAATCTGTGGAGCAGGGAGTACGCAAAATGCTACAGACTCCTGATTCTCCTGTAGCACTTCTGGCAGGCAGGGAGACTCTATTTTTTAATTCTAAAAGATTCGGTTTGTACACTTGATTCAATACATACATATTTCAAATCAGTGTTGGTTTACTTTGTCAACTCTTTTGCCATTATCTTCAAAAGTTCAATGGCGTAGTTCAAAGTACGTGTATAGAAGATGGCAGGTTGGAACAACGCTGGTACTATTGATATAAACTATTGAATTCTCGTTGTTCAATAGGTGTTTCGAGTTTCCAATTGAGCGAAAAGCTCTATACTAGATATTCGGCCATTGCTATGCAGCAGGGTTGTCCGTATTTGAATATTTTCAATAAAGTGTAAGTATATTATAATACAAAATAAATGTATGGAGTCTTTTCGCTTACAGAATGAAATGCATTTGCTATTTGATGATATAATATTATGTAATCCTTTTTTTATAATTGTATGTGATGTATGAGTGGAATTTTGATCATGTCTCTTCCATATGGGCCTCGCAAGGATGTTTTGTATTTACGTTTGGTTCTTGTTTTATGTGTATGTATATTGATGCTGACATTCCATACGTACTCTGTTTATTTGATATTTTTTTATTGTATCTACTTTAAATAATTCTATTGTTTTTAATGATTATTTATTATTATGTATTTTTGTCTGTATAATTTTTTTTCTCTCCTCTATTATATTTTCGACCATTGTAGCGCAGTAGGCTGTAATTCCACAATAGTCTAAACTTAAATAAATAATATGATAAATTCTAAGAATATTCAGAATTCAGAATTTTAAATATTCTATGACTTCTGAAGAAGGTTGTCAGGATAATATAATATATATATATAAAAACGGACGGAATGTTTGTGGATTTGTGGGTATGTGGGTACGTAGATATATGAGTATGTGGCGAGTGCGTAGACAAGTATGGAGATTTCAGAAAAACCAATTTTGGTTTGGTTATTATTTTCAGTTTTCCGATTTCAGTTCCGATTCCCGATTCAGTTTATTTTTTTTTCCGAAACCACCTGTTGAAATATCAACGGACACACAACACTAGTTACTTTATAAAAATAATGTAAAGTGATATAAAAATAATTTAGCGTGGACGAGTAGAGGGGTTTCCGATATCGGAGATAAAGACGCAGCGAGTATTAATAGAGGTTGTTTATTATTGTTCCGTCAACGAGCTAGCTCCGAATGAAGCACGGAACAAATCCGCCGAATATTTATAGACAACGTGTACTTTAAGCATTGGTCGATGGGTCGTGAGACCTTAGTGGTCGACTAGCACCAATCAACTAATTTATACGTTACAATAATTATAATATTTTTATTCCAGACGATAGATTTAGATTTTATAACTGGACAAAAACCGATGAGAAAATTTTTCCATAGATTCACTGTAAAAATCTGTATTTTTTAAGGCTCATGCAATTGTTCGAAGCTGGAATTCTCACTAAAATAACATTAGAAGAATATGAGAAGCTTAGAGATAGCGGCATGGAAGTACCTTCTACAGCTAGGTCAACGGGAACAAACGAGGACAAAGTCTCAAAACCCAATTCAAACGAAAATTTGCAAAAATTAGAGCCAATAAATATGAGAATGTTACAAGGGGCATTCTATGTGCTCATTTTTGGATACATAATTTCTGGTAATTATATTAAAACAAAAATAACTATACAATGTTCAACTTGTATATACATACATAGACATATGAGTATTGCTGAAATTTTCATTTAATTTTTAATTTATTTTAAAATTAGGCGTGGCGTTGTTCGTGGAATTTCAGAAGAAAAACAGAGCTTTTGTCTTGAGAAAGAAATTAAAATTTTCACCGTTCGAACGTTTCGAAAGTTTGAAAGGTGCTCTGGCAAAGTTCAAGTCACGTTTAAGGACCCGTTGGCGAGCCGCCACTGCACTCTCTGAAGTTTCGATCGATTTTGTGGAATAACACTCAAAAGTAATTCAAAAACACTTTAAAATTCACAAAAGTGCGTGTTTAAAATGGCTACATCTAAAAATCAGTGTGAAAAAATCAGTAAACGCTCTCTGTTACGTCACGAATAGAAAAAAAAATGAGAACCACTCTCAAATCTCACCTACATATAAATAATTGCATCTTCTAACTGTCTTTATTATTCAAAACCTCATCAGTTTGACCTTGAGATATCCTGAGACCTTGAAAATCAACGACCATTACAATTCGGATCACTCGACTTATGTTGTGAGCAAAAGCCTTATCTGTTGACAGATGAGTTGTTAGTGTCTGAAAAATTGATACTATAAATAAAGTTTAGTCACCTTAAATTTTAATCTGCATTGTGAAATTAATTAAAGTTAATAATCGCTTTTATTTTAAAGCATCAGCATTCTTGCTCTACATATTAAAAGAAAAATAATCTCGAACTTTGGCGACTTAAAGATAAGTCGCCATCTATGTATTTTGATTTTGTGCATAATTTTTACAAATTAAACACACAATAAATACAGAAGATTTGTGACAACAGGAAAGATGATTATTTGCCAATTTTGAGGAACCGTTTCAACAACGATCAGATAAAATTGGCAAACTCTGATAAGAAACGATCAATTTGGAGTCACAAATATCCCCAAATCTAACTAGCAGTATGGCGAATCGAACCCACTGATCACTTGGTGCTAAACATATATAACGTTCCTTTCTTCGATATATGTATATATTGAGTGAATTAGACAATATATATCAATATATATATTGAGTGAATGCGACAGTTTCGCTTCGACCAGATAATACGTATTTTAAATCGACAAAATCGAGGTTTCGTATTCTACTATTTTCTACTCCAAAACTGGACCGATTTTTTAAAAAAAATTCATCATCGATATGAGAAAGATATTTTCTGTGCATCTATCAGCGTATTTTTTTTTAAATCGACCGTTAAATAAGCACGCTGGACTCTTTTCGTGGGTGTAAAAAAGAGGCGATTTTATAAATGTTTGGCGGCTCCTAGCTCCTATAAAAAATAACTAATCAAAAATATAAAACGATAGATGCATCCCAATGGTGGATATCCATAGCATATTAAAAAATAATTTCTCTAGTGCCATAATTGAGGAAGGGAGAAGTCTAATACGTTTGTATGGACAAGCCCTCTTAAGCCATACTGCTGGCTAAAATAATACTTATAATACTTGTATCAAACGTACAATGTTTCTGACCAGGAAGGAGCATTGGGACCATTACCTGTTAGGTAATAATAGAAAAAAAGCTCAACAACCTATTTACAATGTTATTATTACAGTACTAATTAAAATCTCTTTAAAAGCAAATAGCAGTAGCATATATGTACATATTTATGATGAAGTGTTATTTATAGCGATTTTAATGGCGACACATTTTCATGTCGCTAATAAGTAGGCCCTACAAACGGACGTAGTCCCAGGTCAAAATTCTAAATTAATAAAAATAAATACACATTTTAGTAATGAAGAGTTAAATGTAAACGAGTCGCTCAAACGTCGGGAAATATTTTCCCTCGGTCTCGTCCGGCTAAGATTAATTGATGTGGCGACCATTGGTTGGATTGCGGTCCATGGCTTAAGTCGACCGGGGTTTTCCTCCCCATTTTCCCCCCTCATACCCTTCACCTCTGATGGCAGTGCTTTTCTCCGTCATTGCCGGCGAGGCGTGCTTTGAGGTTTGCATCAATCTTCCAAAAGCCCGGACACACTCGCAGATGTGCCGCCATTTATCAGCGACAAGCCATCTCGAAAAGATGGCGGCGCTTTTGCAACGCGCGTGAGACGAAACTCGAATTTATCCGCCAAAACCTCTCGTATTCTGCCACGATTTCCCTCTGTGATGGTACGCTGACGCATTTCACGTTAAATACGCCTTTTTTGAAGCTTGAAACATGGCGAGATGACAATGGCCAGTAGATTATTTGTATATTGTTATACACCCTACTACATATTTTTTAAATGCATAAAAGGTTTTTTATTTTTATTTTTTATTTTACAAAATCAATTAATCAAGCACACTCGTCTAACAGATTGCTCCAAAGCGACGAGTGTGCTAAAAAGATTAAGAAGTACAAAAGGAAATAATACAAGTTAAATAAATAAATTATATATACAAATATACAAATTACATAAGGAAGAGATAACTAAATAAAACATGAAATCATAATAAAAAACACTAACTCAACCTTTCTAAATGGTCGCGACCTCCATAACTTAGGAAGTGGTGCAGAGAATGAAGAGAGACGTGACAAATGTCAATGGCACCATCCAGTGAATTTAAGAAACGGAGGCCGCGAGGAATGGGAGAATAACTAAAAGCCACAGTTCTAGCCAAAGGAGTGTGAAAAAGGGGACGATGGCAGGTCCATATCACACTCTCTGGAGCATGAAGGCCCAACTCAGCCAGGATAGACGGACAGGAGATACAGCCTCTAAATATGGAAAACAAGAACTTGATGAGGACAACACTCCTCCTGTGGTCAAGAGAAGTGTAGCCGACCATACCCATGACGAATTTTGAAGGAAATAAGTATGGGTAAATCCCATATTGCTCCTTATAAAGCAGTCTGAGAAATCGTCTTTGGACAAGTTCAAGCTTCACAGATAGAGACTTAGTGTACGGATTCCAGATCATAGAGGCGTATTCCAAGATACTCCTAACTAGAGCATTGTACAGCAATCTCAAAACAGCGGGATTATGGTAGTGTCGAGAATTACGAAAGACAAACCCAAGCATTCGCGAGGTAGAGCAACACACAGAGTCGATATGAACAGAGAAATTTAGGTCACTCTGGAATGCAACCCCAAGATCAACAGTTGAATCGATCCAGTTCAATAAAAAGTTACCAACAAGATATGAAAAGGTACGATCGGGGGTGGATCTGGATCTGGAGTAACACATAACCTTGCACTTGGAGACATTTAAATAAATCCAACCAAACAATAGTCAAGGGCAAGATGCACATTTACCATGTTTTTTTAGAATTTCCAATAGAAATTCTAAAACCTTGAAGTTCAATACACAGTTTTTGTTTAACCGATATTATTTATTTATATATTATCTTACCTATCAAGCTAATTTAAAAATAAATCTTAATTACTTAACTCTAAAATTTATAATTAACTTATATGTACTGTCCATCACAGAGGTGTCTTTTCGCACCTCGCAAGAATGCATCCATGGACTTAACAGACCTGATGCACTCAGGGAGGGCATTATACATGAGCACACCCCTGTGAAAAATACCCCCAGCTGTCTTATTTTTTCTTACTCTACTTACAACCAGTTTGTCCTTATTTCTAGTATAAAAACTATGTTTATCTCTATTCCTTATTATATAATCATCAAAGTACTTAGGCAATAACTTGTGATCTAACATATAAACAAAAGACAATGTACTAATATTTAGACTAATTCTAATACTCATCCATCCCAATTCATCTAACATACATACTTCCAACACTCTTAAATCGACTCACATTCAAAATACCTCTCATAGCTTTATTCTGTATTTTTTGCATTTTTTCTAAATCTTTGCCACTAAACAAATTGCAACGCATTTAACATTTTTACCTTTTCGTAAGTGGCGAAAGCTTTTAAATTGATTTAGAAATTGCATCATTGTACTTTTGCGACAAAGGAAAGACCCTTTTGTCCAGTAGAAATCTGCAAGGCCAATGTTTCTTTTCAATGTCCGAAACATTGTCATCAACAAAAAAAAGTCACCAGACATTGTTAGGGATGTCCTTGCGACTGCTCCGATGATTAGGTATGCCACGGAATTTAAAGAAAGAACACCCCCACTTACATAATAAAAACACGTCTTTTAAAAAACCGTAAAGCTAATCAAACGAAGCTGATTGTCGTCAGACATATGACCCATGTCGGTCGTACCTTTGTAACACATTAAATAAATAAACATAGAAGATATCAAAAACCATCTTTGATTTTGACGACGCTGCCCTGGAGACATCACCAACACTGATCCCATTCCCTCACACTCTGTTTAATCATAACAATATACATATCAGTGTCTCTGACGATAAATTTCATCATGGCCGCATAGTCAGTGATCCAATAAAAATGTCACTTACTTTAAAAGAGGTGGGGATATTATTTTAAAATTTAGATTTTTATTAATATCCTTAACGTGCCTTAAATGTATGTAGATAATTTTTATTAAAGCTTTTTATTGTTCATATATTATTACTAGTGTTGTGCCCGATGAAATATCATCGCATGGGCTATGGCTAGAGCTTCCAATCCCGGGATCCTGGTGCTGAAACTAGTCTGAATACCGGGATTACGGTGCTGGCAGAAATTTTTTTAAAAATATTATTTATACAAAAATAATAAGGAAAAAACATTATATAATAGCCAACTGCATAGCTCGGTCGTTAAGCTTCTGCTTAACACCGCGAGGCGCCGGGTTCGATCCCATGAGCTGACCTCGATTGAAAAATATTTTTTTCTGAATTTTTTCTGAGTAGTGCTGTTGGTCAGACTTGGATATTTTTGACTCCAGGTCGATTGTTTTCTATCAGAGTTTGCCAATTTTCTCTGATTTCATTGTTGAAATGGTTCCCGTTTAAAAATTGGCAAAAAATCCTTCCTACCTACTATGTCACCACTACGATTCATAGATGTCTCGTTAATTTGCGAGTTTTCAGTGTCTTGTAATTCAAAGACTTGTAATAAAAATGCTCTATTGTAATTGTAGTTGTAATTTGTAATTGGCCAGGAAGGCGCATTGGGGTTTACCTGTAAGGCCTTCCTAGTATATACATATGTAAAAAAATAAAAAGTAAATAAATAATGAAAAATGGTGGGATGAACAATGACAGTCATAGTCCATTTGTTTGCTCTGAATCGTTTCAACGCCGGCTCGCCGTTTCCACAAAATTAGATATGGATATTTGCGACTTCAAGTCGACTGTTTCCTATCAGAGTTTGCCAATTTATCTAATTTCAATGTTCCATCATCCTACCTATTGTTTGTCACCAATATTTGAATATGCTTTCAAAGCACATAAGAAAAATCCATTTCGATCCAAGTAATGTTATAGTTCAAAAGTGGATGTTTCAACTATTACTAACGTACATGTATATATTTATAAATAATAACTGTAGAGCAATAAACAAATTAATTACGCACTTAGAGTTAAGGTTAATTTAAAGAGGACCATTTTTTAGATCCTTAATTAAAACTAATTAATTTAAGCGTCGAAAATTTAACAGTGAGTTGAGGTCCCCGCAGATGTTGGTCGTAACGAGCTGTGCCATCGTATTTCCTCGGCTAATCGTTTTATAAATAATTTCAAAGGGATGTCTGGCCATTTGAATGTTGATGGAATTTGTAATAAGATGTATTCTATTACGAGAAACATATTTAATAAACGTTGCAACCCATTATTTTTAATTAAATCTATGAAATAGGCTGGCTTTGCGTAAATCATGGAAGACAAATTCAAATATTAACGAAATATTTCAAAAAACGATTTTAATTATTAAAATTTGTTTTTCTAATAATAATAAATAAGAAAAAATACATATCTAATTTTGATCTCACCGTAAAGAAGACGAAGAAAGCGTTTGAAACGTAATACAAATAATGTTTTAAATAGTATTCAATTTTAATAATTAATCTAGGTTTTTTTTATCCCGACTTAGTCTAGGATTTTTCACTGTTTTATTAAAACTTGTAGCTTTCCCTTATTAGAAATAAAAAAAAAATAATTCTAATTTTTTTTGGCCGATTCAGAGAATTTTGTCTGCAAAATTAAATAAATGTCCGTAGAGAGGCTTAGCTTCAAAAATAATTTCAAAATAAAATATATATTTTCAATTTACATTGTTAAGGAATGCATGAAAATATTTATGTATAAATCGTATTTTCGAGCTAAAATTCACGTATTTATTGTTCGTTATTGTTTGCAAAAAATACAACTCGAATGTTTTAATTTTACCATGCGAGGCATCATGTATACAATTTTATTTTTATAATTAGCACGGTATGATATTTTAATAAATTTCATCATATAATATTACGGAATAAAAAATATACTCGAAGAAAGTCTTAGATTTAGGCGCCGATTTGATTAGGCACTCGGCTCAAGGGGCACCAAGGGCGAAGCCCTAGAGGGTAAAGGCTCAGGGGGCGCCGAGGGCGAAGTCCTAGAGGGCAAAGGCTTAGAGGGGCGCCGAGGGCGAAGAAATAGAGGGCAAAGGCTCAGGGGGGCACCATAAGAAAACAAAAAACTTGTATATAGAAAAACAAAATGAACATTAGAAAAAAAAACAAACGTGTAGAAGGGTTTCCCAAATTGGAGTGAATAACGCAGTTGTATACAAATTAGCTATTTATATATGAAACTAGCTATTGATGATATAAAAAATAATAAAATTGATTCCAAACTTTCGGCCCATATGTATTATGATACATATGTACGCACGTTCATAAGGATATTTGCTCTTTATTTTCGTCGGTGTGTTCATGCGGGTGGTTCTTGAATTATTTGGTATTAAGCGGATCTGGGAGGTGGTCTGACCGGCCAAAATCAACACCTTAATAGTCTGGCCGCGTTTGCCAAGATTTATGGAGCAGGTTCACACGCCTCTCCCTCTGGAAAATTCATTCTTTCCACCATAAATTCACCGGTTCGAGTCCGTTTCCCCCGTTTATTTCACTTACTTTTATACGGTGCACCCCACAGGTAAACAGAGCGCCCTGGGCCGTCGCCTTACGGACGGAAAAAAAACAGAAACGAAATTGTAACGACCGGTTTGTATTTAATTCAAAGATTTACCCAGTCAGACCCTATTACATAATATTATGGTTAGGGATACGAACGAGGCGTAATATATTCTTCTATTTTTCTGACTACTTATTTTGCTGTAACAACTCAACTTATATATGTACATATGACAATACTCAGCTTGTTCGTAAGAGTGAGAAAATGTTTATTTATTTATTACTAGCTGAACCCTGCATGCCTTGCAATGCCACAGTAACGCATGCAATTCCCGTTCCCGTTCCCATTCTCGTTCCCGTTCCCATTGGTCGGAAAAACGCAGGAAGCAAACACATTTGAAATTATTCAATTGTTTGTTTATTTTACCCTAACAACGCAGGTGGAGACGCGAGAACATTTGAAATTATTGCGTTGCAATGCCACTCATTCCCGTTTTTTTCCGTTTTCATTCCCGTTTTCGGGCATTTTTTTTACAGAAACAATCGCGGGCATACACACAATAACTCCTGTAAGTTTCATAGCAATCGGTTGAATGGTATAGGAAGGCATACGTGACGGACAAACAGACAAACAAACAGACAGATAAAGACAGACAAACAGACAGATAAACAGACAGACAAACAAACAGACAAACAGACAGACAAATAGACAGACAAACAGACAGACAAGCAGACATACATACAAACAGACAGACAAACAGACAGACAAACAGACAGACAAACAGACAGACAAATAGACAGACAAACAGACAGACGAACAGACAGACAAACAGACAGACAAACAGGCAGACAAACAGACAGACAGACAGATAGACAGACAGACAGACAGACAGACAGACAGACAAACAGACAGACAACAGAATTGTGGCTAAACATATCAGTTACATTTATTTATTTAACAGATATGCACCCATATTAAGAGGGCTGTACACCCGAAACCTTAATTTTGTTACCGTTCCTTTCTTCGATATATATATTGAGTGTATGTATATATTGAGTGAATGCGACAATATATATCAATATATATATTAAGTGAATGCGACAGTTGCGCTTCGACCAGATAAAACGTATTTTAAATTGACAAAATTAAAGTTTCGTATTCTCCTATTTTCTCCTCCAAAACTGGACCAATTTTTAAAAAAATTTCATCATCGGTATGAGAAAGATACTTTCTGTGCATCTATTTTCGTATTTTTTTTTAAATCGACCGTTAAATAAGCACGCTGAACTCGTTTCGTGGGTGTAAAAAAGAGGCGATTTTATAGATGTTTGGCGGCTCCTAGCTCCTATAAAAAATAATTAATCAAAAAAATAAAACGATAGATGCACCCCAATGGTGGATATCCATAGCATATTAAAAAATAATTTCTCTAGTGAGAAGTATAGTACGTTTGTATGGACAAGGCGCTGCTGTCCAGCCCTCTTAAACACGACGTATCTGGTCAAAAATTGTACAGAAGTATTATTAAGTGTTATACAGGACAAATACAAATATCAATTAACATTAACAGAGACCTATATGGTTAAATTTTCAGCATTTTATACAAATCAGCGAAATTCAATGTGCTAAAAACTTGAAATTTGGAGAAATGGATAATATCCAAGGTCTGGCCAGCAGCAACAGGTGGGATTGAACCCGTGACCACTTGGTTTGAAAACATTATATACTAACCACTAGTCTGCTTTTTAATGCTGCTGTGAGTTACAGAACATTAAAAAGTTCAAACTCCGTGTGTATTTTTGTTTTAGGCTAATAACCTCTCCTGAAAATAACCATTTTGGCTATCCTCTTTTAATATTTGCATGTTTGTATGTATGTAAGTAATGAGAATTCAACTTTGGTATTTTACGAGTATCTAACAGTACTCTAAATTAGACCATAGACAGGTTTTAAAAGGTTTTTCAGCATTCACGCGCCTGGGCAATGCCGGTTATAGCCAGTTAATAATAGTATACATTTATTTAAGTCTGATTTGCGTTAATTTATAACATAAAATATGACGGTTTAGGACTTGGTTGTATCAAACTAACACCGAAGCGTTGAAGCCGTGTGCCACTTGTTTGGGACATGTTAAAGCTGGAAAATTTGTTTTGTTGTTATTATATTGACAATAGTGATATTTTTGTAGCAATAATGACGCGTCATATTTCCCGGAGGCCCCGACGCCGGGCATTTATCAATGGAATGATGTGGAAAATGTGAAATATCGCCTTAGGGAAAGGTCGTTTGTTTAGTGGGAAACGTGCTGGAAAATGGCGCGTGTATTCTCTCACTGTTAATCAATTCGCTTTCCAAATGGAAAAAATATATAATTTGAGGATATATAGACCGACAGGAGTAATAGGAGCGTGAAAAGTAATAAAGAAAAGGTGATTAACGAAAATGATGATTTTTAATAAATGCTTTTTTAACTGAAAAGTCGTCTGTATGATACATATAAATTAAAATATTCATGGTTTCAATTCAATGACCATACATATATTCAAATACATTAAAATTTTCCGCTTTATGTACTTGTATATTCTCCTGCTCGTCAAATCATTCCTTTTCCACTTTCCATCATGTCCTGTCTAGAAGGCAAAGGTTAAACATTGACGAATTGCCCTATCCGAGCCGTTTATTTACATGATAGGCAATAAAACGTTTGAGGAAGGATTTGTTGAATGTGAAAAATGCTGTGTAAAATTCTTCTTGGCATGGAAATATGTGCATATGTACGTATATATATTTAGGAAAAATTCACGTAAACATTTATTTAATAAATAAAAAAATAAATATACACACATTAAATGAGTTAAAACTTTAAAAAAATTAGGCATTTATAATAAAATTTTAATTATTTTCGTAAAATGACAATATTATTGTAAGTAATTGTTGCTCGTGGACTGTTGGTTTATCATCATTCGCCGCATGATCGCGCGTTCGCGCCAAAACGGCCTCGACGAATGAACAAGCTGTATACAACGACCAATAGGGTTTGCCCCCGGCGAAAAGCCCCGGGCCATCGCCCCCGGTGCGCCCCCGGCGCCCTCCGGGCCTTCGCCCCCACCACCCCAGGGGCGAAGGCCCGTCCCCCGTCCCCATGTCGTCGAAACTTTGACTTGTTTACAAAGCTCCCAACGAATTTTACATATATACAAAGTCACTTTCGAAATTATATATTAGATTATTAAAGGTGTACGCAGATTATATTATTAAAAAAATGGCCAAAAAAGTTGGTGTACTTTGTAGGTTAAGAAATTTATTAAGTATAAAAAGTAAAAAATTGATATATAATTGTATTGTACGGCCTCATACTGTATACTGCGCTACAGTCCTCAATCTATTTAGTGGTTTGTGTATTGATAAACTGCAGAAAGTGCTGAATAGAGCAATGCGTGCAATTTTGAATGTGAGGAAACGTAAGAATGTAAGAAGTATGTTAGATGAATTGAAATGGTTGGACATTAGAAATAGTCTTAAAGTAAGCACTTTAAAGTTTATATATAAGCTAGATAAGAATCTATTACCCAAATATTTTAATAATCATATAGTTAGGAATAGAGATATACATAATTATAAAACGAGAAATAGGAATAAATTAATTATAGGTAGAGTTAAGAAAGCTAAAACTGCAGGAGGTGTTTTTCACAGAGGTGTTCAAATGTATAATGCCCTTCCTGAAGGCATTAGAAGTTCTAATAACATTGCTGCTTTCTTGAAGGGTGTTAATGGATACCTTTGTGGAAGATGATTTATAATTTTTTGTTGTTATTTTGTTATTTTGTGTATATGTATTAGCAGTTTTGCTATATAAATAAATAAATAAATTTTGTCGATATCTGGAAAATTTTTTCTCAGCCCAGATAAAAAGTGGCCGTGGGCTACTCTGACTTAAAGTTTTTGTTATCAAGACACTAACATCCCACACCCTGTACTTGGAATCCAAATCGTTGAAACTCATAATTTGCAAAAATGTTAGCTTCGACGGGTCAAAAGCGGAAAAGCACACAAACGGAAAATTTCATCGCGGAAATTTCCATTAGTCACGTCGGTGTGTATGTGTGGGTGTTTTATTAGATCGGTACCCGTGGGAATAACCGTAAAATCCGTCTGGATGAAATCAACGCGGGTGTAATCGCGTCACCAGAATCCACCTGACTTTCTTTCCACCCCTCGTAAAAGTCGACATCAAAGTATAAAATATCGGAAGCCGAGCTTCGGTTGTAACAACTTCGGTTTTACGGTCGCGCGTCGTATGCAAATTTACGCCGCGCTCCCGGTTCGGGATGAAGACGGGATCTGGCGGGATCTGTCGGAGTCTGTAAAGAATATTCGCCGTTTTCCCGTTCTCATTATCAACCTGGTGGCAGCGTCGTAAATACAGATGGTAGTTTCGCATCCCGCAGGATCACTCGTCGCCTGTAAACTGATCGAATAAATTCAACTGAAGTATGGAAAATATCGAACACATACACACACACACACATAGAATGTAGAAGTGCATATTGGTCCCTTGTCTGCACTTTAAAGAGTAAGCGTTGTTCAAAGGAAAGCTTTCAACGTGGCTCTCATTCATATCATATATTAAACGAGCCAATATTACATGAGTATAGGTATAATTTATCTTTTGAATCATTTATTTATTTATTTATTCTAAACAGACCATTGTGGCATAACAGGAATTCCTAAAGCGCCACAATGGTCAAAAAATATAACACAAAAAAAAAAAACAAAATAACAATTAAATATAAACATAAATACATCCATACATAAACATAAAAAATAGCATTTAATAATAACAGATAAAGTAAAAATATCAAATAAAATATAGCATAAGGAATGCCTTGCACCTACAGCCAGTTTCAATAAATATGTAAGAAACAACTACAAATACAAAACATCCCTGTAAGGCCCAAATGGAAGAGAGTTAATCAAAATTTCACTCATAAATCACAATCAATCATGAAAACAATGATGAGCGCAGACTACCGGATAAATGGGTTAGAGTAATTTCCGACAATTTACGCTCACTAAGGTGGAAAATATCACATTCAGTCTCGGCAGCAACGATTTCATTAAGAAGTCGAATAGCTCTTGGAATAGGAGCCATTCGAAAAAGGACTGTGCGGGCAGGAGGTACAGCCAGCAAATGATGATGTCTACCACGCACATAGTGATTAGGGACATAAAGTCCATAAAGACATAAATCATCTAATTCTGGCCTCAAAATCACAATGGAATAGATTCGGACTTGGAAAAACTTATTTAACTTAAATTAAAATTTCGATATCTAAGTAAGATATATTTGTAAGTAAGGCTGTGTGTGAGCAAAATGTAAGATAAAAGTCACGCCAACTTTAGTACAAAAGCTCTAGTGGTATTAATATCGGGTTGACACGATACGAGTAACTAGGACGTTCAAAACGTTAAAAACAGTTGGATCACCCATTGCCACGCTGCGAGTAGCATCTAAGTTACTCGTCCAAGCTACTTGGTCGTCCAAGCTAGTCGCATCGTGTCAACCCGGTATAAGACCATGAATTTCAACCATAAGGAAATCAACCTCTCTATTATGGTTTCACGACATAAAGTCCAATGATATAAGATCCAACGTCAAGGGCACTACTTATTTTCGATCAAATCTCGATCTTTCCAATATTTTTAAATTACAAATTAATTTGTAAACATTGACTATATATTTATTTATTAATTTTATAGTTTTGGACCATTGTGGCATTACAGGAAGAACCCAATGTGCTACAATGGCCTACATAAAAATTAAATTAAAAAAGCAAAAACAGAAAAATTATATACTATAAATAATATAAATCTTGTAAAAATGAACATTTTTTTTATTCTTGTAAGAATAAAAATAAAATACAGAATAAAAAGAGCAAATAACATAAAATATAGTAGGGAATGTCTTGTATCCACAGCTAGTACCAATATATAAGAACCAGCCGCAAATACAAAACATCCCCGCGAGGCCCAAACGAAAGAGAGAAGATCAAAATCTCACCCTTGCATCGCAGCAATTATGAAAATAATCATGAGCGCAGGCTACCAGACAAATGGGTTAAATAATATCTAATATCCTACGATCACTGAGGTGGCAAATATCACATTCGGGTACGGCAGCAACGATTTCATTAATAAGTTGGATAGCTTTTGAAAAAGGAGCCGTCCGATAAAGAACGGTGCGGGCAGGAGGTACAACCATCAAATGATGATAACTATCACGCACAAAATTATAAAAACTAGACTAAGGATTTTGCCTATTTTTTTCATATCCCCTAATTCTGATCATAAAAAAAAAATCATAAAAAATGGGTTTCAACTTTAGGACATCTCATTTAGGGGGTAAAATCTAATATTTCCTTGATGAAATTTTGAGCATAGTTTCACTTTGCTCAAGAAAATTTTGAGCAGGATGTAAGATTCCATCTACATATTTTATTTTATTTTATTTTAACAAATTATTTTAAAAATCAATTAATCAAGCACACTCGTCTAACAGGTTGCTCCAAAGCGACGAGTGTACTAAAAAGATTAAGAAGTACAATAGTAAAAAATATAAGTTAAAAAACAAATTACATATACAAATATACAAATTAAAAAAGAAAGGATAACTAAATAAAACATGAAATCATAATAAAAACATAATTAAAAAACACTAACTCAACCATTCTAAATTGTCGCGACCTCCATAACTTAGGAATTGGTGCAGAAAATGAATGGAGATATGACAAATGTCAATGGCACCATCCAGTGAATTTAATAAACGGAGGCCGCGAGGAATGGGAGAATAACTGAATGCCACAGTTCTAGCCAAAGGAGTGTGAAAAAGGGGACGATGGCGGGTCCATATCACACTCTCTGGAGCATGAAGGCCCAACTCAGCCAGGATAGACGGACAGGAGATACAGCCTCTAAATATGGAAAACAAGAACTTATGAGGGCAACACTCCTCCTGTGGTCAAGAGAACTGTAGCCGACCATACCCATGACGAATTTTGAAGGAAATAAGTATGGGTAAATCCCATATTGCTCCTTATAAAGCAGTCTGAGAAATAGTCTTTGGACAAGTTCAAGCTTCATAGATAGAGACTTAGTGAAAGAATTCCAGATTATAGGGGCGTATTCCAAGATATTCCTAACTAGAGCATTGTACAGCACGGTATGTATATATGTACGTCCACGGTAACACAAGATAGTAGATACGTAGTAATGTGACGACCACTTTTTCACGCTTAAAACGGCTCTCACGTTGAGAGCGTGGATGGCGAACAGGTGTCCTTCCAGGCCCGAGCGTAGTTACGTAAACCGTTGACTGATTTGGGATATGTCGTAGGATTGTAGAGTTCTCCTGGTTGGATGCTCGTCGTCGAAATGCTGTGCAGCGGTACTAGCTGGCGATCAGGTCACGAGGTCCTTCTTCTAGCATAGATGCTCAAACCGCACGTGGTTTGAAGGCGTCGTAGAAGAGACGGGGGCAGGAGATGTGATTTCCACTGCCTCGGGTCACGATCTCGATGAAACTGCGTGGGACAGAGAGAACTAGCTTGACCATGTCCCTTGAAAGTTCAACAAACAAGAAGTCCGTCTGGGTGGGTAAGCGCCCAGGAAGAGGGAGTTTGGGGTGGTTGCCATGCCAAACAGCCAAACTGACGGGACGATTAGGAGAACGTAGTGTTACAGTAATATATTGTCTATCTAAAAAGATACACTCATAAACAAATAGTTGCTCAGTTAAGTTGTTCTTTTCCACTTACCAAAATTGATGTACATATGTGTGTGAGTGAATTATGTAATGAGTAATGTTGAGGAGTGATGTATAAACAGTGGTACACATGAGTGTACACTGTTTGTGAGTTGGCAGAAGTGTGACGCCAACTGAGAGTTAGTAGACGAGCCGTTGGCCGGATGGCCACCGGTAGGTGCGTACGCGCACGTTTGTATACTTAATGTACAATAAACGTACATTGATGGACTAACATCGTCTTTGATTATCTCTCCCGCAATCCTCCCTATATCTTCGAATTCTACATATGTATAATATTGTAACGTACGCCGCGGATTAAGCGAATAGAATCCCAGAGACTGTGACCGTTCAAAGATTATCTGTAACGGATATCTGTTAACGGATTAACTAAATGCATACCGTGCGACTGGTATAAGTGGGTTTTAAGGATTAGCGACAAGCTAAGTGCATGAAACAATTATTGCACTTCTCATACCGTGGGAATACATATCCGAATACGTGACTATACAGTAGGTAAACAGATTAGACGTCCTGAGAGACAGTGAGACCGGTGTAAGTGGTTTTAGGGATTAGCGACAAGCTAAGTGCATGAAAGCTAAACAATGATTGCACTTCTCATACCGTGGGAATACATATCCGAATACGTGACTATACAGTAGGTAAACAGATTAGACGTCCTGAGAGATCTACCCCTTATAAAGCGGTACGTAGGCGATATCAGGTCATTCTGGACTGAACAGTGGCAATACGTGTATCTCCTGAATCATCAATAAATGCTGTGAAACGACTGTTGGCCTTTTTACTTGGATCCTCCACCCACCCCTACGCAACAATATTGTAGCGAATGCTAAAAAGAGCCGCCGTTATAATTGGTTTCAAGGATTATCTCCAGGCTTAAGTGAAAGTGGGCTAACAATGAAAGACCCCCGAATGCACTTAGCGGCGGTAACGGCACTCGGTCGCGTTCCCGTGGAGTTCTTAGAACTTAAAGCGTGGAGCTGCATATCCGAGTACGCGACTAAACAATGGGGAAGTAACCGGACGTTGAAGATGCCCTGAGCGACCTGTCCTTTATTTAGGTGTGTATGTATGTATATGTATATATGTGTATTTTTATATTTATGTATGTATGTATGTGTATTTGTGTATACGTGGAAGTATTTGTGTATATATGGATGGTGTACATCTATGTTTATATAATTGTATTTGGCCAGGAAGGCGCATTGGGCTTACCTGTTAGGCCTTCTTGGTGTAAATTAAATAAAAAATAAAAAATAAATAAAATAATGAGGTACTTAGACCATATCAAGGCATTCTGGACGGAGCACTGGTGGTGCGTGTATCTCCTGCATCACCAATAAATGCTGTGAAACGACTTTGGCCTTTTACTTGGATCCTCCACCCACCCCTACGCAACAATATTTTGAAAATAAATCCTACACTTCTCTTTTTTAACGAGAAAAGCTTGATCTTCTTGAAATACATAATATATACATATTTATCACTCAATGAGTGATCGACATTATACGTCTAATGAGTGATTGACATTCTTTGACCAATCAGCGCTCAGTAAGCAAACTATAAAAGACGGGCGAATTAGTATGCGAGACCATTCTTCGTCTGGCCGCTAAGGAGAGTTTATATATTTTCTGTGGTACAATTAATTCAAATTAGTAGGTTAAATAGTGCAAGTAGTATGTACGATAGAAAATTTATGGTGCTTCATAATGACGTTGGGTCGCAAGCTGTGGAAACACTCCTTAACATCGGAGATATAATTCGAAGGAGCGTTTTCGAAAATCTTTTATAATAGTAGTGAAAGCAAGTTGCGTAAACAGTAAGGAGTATCGGATTTCGTCGCCGGGCAAAGTTTAGCAGGACTGTTAGTGGTTAAACGGCCATCTTTATGGCGGACACGTGAGCCGGTCACCCAATTCGCCAAGATTATTTTCGCCAAGAAATGGGGGAAATGCCGCACAAGTGCGAGCCAATAACATGGAATATTAAAGCCTCCAATCCCGAGACCCACTATTTACCGTTATAGTTATTGGACACTCACACCCCACTGACCCTGCAATCTCCAATCCACCGAAACGCTCGTGAATTTTTCAACCACCACACATACATATACCCACCCAGATTTAACGGTCGGCGATACACATCACTCACCCTTATTATAATGCCTTTATGTATAATAATAATTAATGACTTAAGCGGTTGTGAGTCAAATTTCGTCGTATGTATATTTTGTATGTATATTTTGAAAAGGCATGACTCAGGTGATCATGTATATGTTTAGCACCAAATGGTCAATGGGTTCGATCCGCTATACTGCTGGTTAGATTTGGGGCTATTTGTGACTCCATATCGATCGTTTCTTATCAGAGTTTTCCGATTTGATCTGAAACGGTCCCTCAAAATTGGCAAAAATTATCTTTCTTGTTGTCACAAACCTTCTGTATTTATTGTATGTACAATTTGTAAAAATTATGTACAAATCAAAAATCCATAGATGTCTCAATGGATTAATTATTTAATTAATTAATTAATTGTTATTTCGTGTTCTTCAGCTTCTCGAAATACAGTTATTTATGTAATAATAAAATGCTGCATTATGTAATTAATGTGCGCGCGTAGAATACGGGAGGAAAAGCCTGTTCCTTTCGTTCCTGTTGTATCCTGCTCGCGCAAATTAAGTATGTACTGTTTACCATGCATCCTTTTTTTTTGATCTTTCGCCTTAAGATCTTTCGATTTTCGATCTTTGCCTTCCGATATTTGCGTTTTCGATAATTTAACATTCCGGCTCGTCACGTAGACCCCATATAAACATACCTTAGTTTTTTTCCCTATAATATTTTTGCAAAATATTATTTCCATGTTTATTTAGCTTCGAAACTATAATCGTATATACATATACATATGTATTTCATTCTTATTCCGATATTTGTGTTTTCTGTAATTTAACATTCTGGCTCGTCACGGAGACCGCTTCCTGATATACATATATCTATGTAAAATAAAATGCTGGTCATTCGTAATCATGATATTTATCCTTCATTTTATATATCTACTAGTATTGTGCCCGTTGATTTCAACGGGTGGCTTCGGAATGGAATTGATACACGAATTTAAATAGTTATAATATAAAAATATATGTAGTGTAAGGTAATAAATATGTAAGGTAAAGGCACACGCGCGTATGAATTCCCCGTTCACCCATTTGAAATGATGAATGAATGTGTGTGTGTGGGTTTTCGTGGATGTGTGTATGTGTGTACGCTTCCGCGCAGCGCATCTTACGATGACGTTACCCGTCGCTCAGCCTGACGTCACTCGGCGCTCAATTATTAATCTACGATTCTATTATTATTATCATTAAACGCGCATATGCTATATTGTATTCACCGACTTAATGTATGCGCATAAATTATCGCCAAAATATAGAGTGAAAAAAGAAAAAGTTAAAAGGGTTTTAAACAATTAAAATCTGACATAGTGAGATGGTGGCGAAAAGGGAAAAACGATGGGAACAGTGTGGATAAATGCGACAATGTGGACGATAACGTCACCGAGAAAGATGATGGAGTATTTTCAAACGTGTCTATTACGATTATTTTTCACCATCGTAATGGCGATCATTTCCACATATGTATTTTGATGAAAAAACCGAGCAAAATGGCAAAGTTTGAAAACGATCGGATGAGAACCCAAATTTCGTCACACGAAAAAATCGAAAGTGAATTAAGAAGAGGCTAGTAATAAATATTAATAAAAATAGCGTTTTTTTCTGCGCGTATACGGTCGTTTCGGCATACGCGCTTACACGCGCGCTACTTTTCGCGCTTCAAAAAACCGGACGCGCGTACACGGGCTTATTCCGGCGTTTTCGCTCGAACCGGTAGTGGTGATTTAGTATCAACATGGATAATACGAGCTTATAAGCGCGTCTACGCTCGTACGAGTTGCGCGTATGAAAAACGACGCGCCTATACGCGCCTACATGCACTTCCAAAAACGAGATGATTCGCGCGTATAAAACGCTAGTCTGAAACCGCCCTTAAAATGCACCTATTGGTCAATGGTTTTAGTCCACGTGGACCACTTCACTATGATTGGCCACATACGACGCACATATGTATAATATGTACATCGAATCGAAACTTCTGCTTAGCGTCAAGACCTCGCTTTCTTTACAAGCTGACCTCGATTGTAAAGAATTTTTCTGAGTATATCTGTAGTGCTGCTGGTCACACTTGGATATTTGTGCACCAGGTCAATCGTTTCCTATCAGAGTTTGCCATTTTTCTCTGATTTCATTGTTGAAACGGTTCCCGGTAAAATTGGCTAGATATCCTCCCTACCTACTACATACATATGTCACCACTATTTGAGATTGATTAATGTACAGTAAAATTTATCTACAATTCATAGATGTCTCGTTAATTTGCGAGTTTTTCAGTGTCTCGTATAATAAAAAAAAATTATATCAGCGACTTGTATAATAAAAAAAAATATGCTGCAATGTTTGTAATCGGCCAGCAAGGCGCATTGGGGTTACCTGTAAGGCCTTCCTGGTATATATGTAAAAAATAAATAAATAAATTATAGTACGACGAGCGTTATATTAGACAGACAGACAGACACACAGAATAGCGATATTATATTTATGATGTATATATGATTTCAGACATGTGATAGTTTAAAGCGCGTGCAAAGGGCGCCATCCGATTTCCACAATTCAAAACTTCAAGGTCAAATTTTTACACGACAACTTTGCCTATTAATTCTGAGACAGATAGCGTAAAAACTCCGTTCTCCGAGTGTGTTTCGTGAATTTGAATCGCGTAATTGTTCAGGCGTAATGTGAGAACGTGTCTCGCTTAGTGAACGCTCTATGGAGCGCGGCAATTCTAGCCCCCTCCCCCTCGCCTCGCACCACAATATCGTGCACGCCTCTCGAGGGTTTCGCCCTTTTGATATTTTTGAAGGGCAATAAACGATGTCATGACATTTCCCCTCCTGATCCGCGGATTCGGGTCGATCGTAAATTAACCTCTAGTCTCTAGGTTAGGCTACTTCTCTTTTATCTGTCCTCCCACCCCCGCCCCCGGCAATTTCCCCTACCCATTATATTTCTCGTCCCCCTTGCGCTTCCACCACAAGGGATAGGGGTTTTCAAACCCGACTATCTTACGATATCAATCAAATCACAAAACTAATTCGATCCACCAGCTTTACGAAACTTCCATACGTAAGCCTGGTAGCTTAGCTTGGTGGGTAGCGGTTGCTATTTCCGACTGAGAGGTATTGGGTTCAAACCCTAGCAATTGAAATCAATTTTCGATTGCATTTGAATTTTCAATGGCAAATTTTAAATATAAAAACACTTTATTTAACTAAATTATTGAGATGGTTTTTATTTTAAAATTTTTAGTTTACTAGTTATTTATTTATTTATTTATTCTAAACAGACCATTGTGGCATAACAGGAATTCCTAAAGCGCCACAATGGTCAAAAAATATAACACAAAAACAAAATAACAATTAAACATAAACATAAATACATCCATACATAAACATAAAAAATAGCATTTAATAATAACAGATAAAGTAAAAATATCAAATAAAATATAGCATAAGGAATGCCTTGCACCTACAGCCAGTTTCAATAAATATGTAAGAAACAACTACAAATACAAAACATCCCTGTAAGGCCCAAATGGAAGAGAGTTAATCAAAATTTCACTCATAAATCACAATCAATCATGAAAACAATGATGAGCGCAGACTACCGGATAAATGGGTTAGAGTAATTTCCGACAATTTACGCTCACTAAGGTGGAAAATATCACATTCAGTCTCGGCAGCAACGATTTCATTAAGAAGTCGGATAGCTCTTGGAATAGGAGCCATTCGAAAAAGGACTGTGCGGGCAGGAGGTACAGCCAGCAAATGATGATGTCTACCACGCACATAATTATTAGGGACATAAAGTCCCAACTGTTCCAGTCCCAGCAACAACGGGCATGACGTATTACCACGTAAGAGCAGGAGAACGAAACGAATTAATGAGAAGTTTCTCCGAAGTTCAAGGGAATTATACCCAAGCATGCCCAAAAGGAAAGGAGTGGGGTAGAGATATGGGTAATACCCATATTCTTTCCTATATAGGAAACGAAGAAATGCTTTTTGCACTTTCTCAATCATCAGAGAGTAATTTGCTTCATGCGGATTCCACACAATCGCATTATACTCTAGCTTACTTCTCACAAGCGAATTGAAAAGCAAGCGAGAAGAAAAAGGATTGGAGAATAATCTTGCATATCTCAAAACAAATCCAAGTCGACGAAAGGAAACGTCAGCAACTTTCTTGATATGGTTGTGAAAGGTGAGCTGAGGATCAAAAGTGATACCCAAATCGACAATAGATTCCACACGCTTCAACCGTTGTATAACCGGAGTAGAACTTTTAAATCAGCTGATAACTAATAACTAAAAATAAAACTATCATTGTTTGATCCGTGTACATATATTAAGCCTGTATTGGTTAGAAAGTTTGTTTTGATTTGAGGTTATGGTTTAAACGTCATTCTGTCATCATTCTCACCGAACAGTGCTGCCACCCTGCATAAAGGCCGGTGTGGCAACACCCAAGACCGTTGGCTCAGCAAGCCTCCACAAAACTATAAATATTTATATTTTATAGATAACGAGAACCTATAAAACAAATTTTATAAAATATAGAGTGAAAAAATAAAAAGTTATGGGCATTTAAATAATTAAAATTTGACAGCGAGATGGCAGTAATGAAACAACCGATGTGAATGATGAATGTGAAAGATTAACGTCACCGTGTAATACGATGCAGTATTTTCAAACGTGTCTAATACGATATTTTTTCACCATCGTCATTGCGGATGATACCTTAAATTATATTGATGACCAAAATGAGCAATATGGCAAAGTATGAAAATGATCGGATAAGAGATAAGGGATATAAAAAATGACCGCTTACACGAAAACCATGTGAAACGTATTCTTAGGTTAGTAAAAAAACAACAATCGCCTTTACAGATTGTTCCAAAGCAACGAGTGTACTTATACAGATACAATATATTCAATGAATATACGTACATATAGCCAGCAGAATAGCTCGTTGGTTGCGTTTATGTTTAGCACCGAGAGGTTCCCGCGTTCGATCCCGTGCTAATCTTTAATGTGCATTAGGGAAATATCATAATTATGCATTAGGGAAACTTTCCCTTTAAAAATGAAATTTTTAATATTCTAATAAAAAATTGATGTGACTGTATCTTGTATATTTAATGAATAAAAGAAGTACAAAAAAAAATTTGATAATGAAACATATTGTTGCGTAGGGGTGGGTAGAGGATCCAAGTAAAAGGCCAACAGTCGTTTCACAGCATTTATTGATGATTAAGGAGATACACGCACTGGCAGTGTTCAGTCCAGAATGACCTGATATCGCCTAAGTATCACCTTATAAGGGATATATCTCTCAGGACATCTTCGACGTCTAATTTGTTTACCTATTGCTATGGTCGCGTACGGATATGTCTTCCCACGACACGGTACAGGTCAATTCAAGGACCAATACCAGCCATCTCGGTCGCCATTGTTTAGCCTTCATGCACTTAGCTTGTCGCTAATCCTTAAAACCACTTACACCGGTCACACGGTCTCTCAGGACGCTACCCGGCCTAATCCGATCGCAATTACTCGGCGGCTCTTTTAAGGATACGTAACATTATGTACACACACCGGCTATGACAGAATTTTTGAAACAAATTGAGCGCAAATGTATGGAAACTTAGACAAGACAAAAGTTCTACTTTCGGTTGTCAGATTTTGTTTAAACATTTTTCATTACTTAAAATCATATATTTTATAAACGTAAAATAAACAAGAAGATAGATATAATTCAAAACGTCAAAATAAAATTATGAAATATTGTTTTAAAAAAAATACTACTTCCGGTATATGCATTCTAACCAAAACCTTATCAAATCTTATTAAGTACGTAAAAAATAAAAATATAAATTATCAACTTGATACGTTTAGTGGTGAGGCAAAATTCGTGTGGTCACAATATTTTGACTTTTCTAAGAGTTTATTAAATTTACATTTCCAGTTTATTGAATTAAATGATTTTTTATTTATTTTCCTCATATTGATACAAGGACTATACTTGAATTTTCTCGTTAAGAGCACACATGTTTATGGGATCGAAAAAAATAGTGGAAGAAAAATCGAACAACAGTAAACTGCCACGTCCGGCTGTCGGGTGCTCACCAAATTTTATACAGAACTTGGTATTAAGCATAAACTACTATATATGAAATTTAAATTGAATACATTAAAAGGTTTCCGAGAAAAACATAAAAACCTCAGTAAAAGTACAATTTTCCGGTTGAGGTAAAAATATTAGTGTATGAAAATTATAATTTCCATTGCGTGCAAAAGAATTTCAGTCTGATTCGTTAAGTGGTTTGGGAGATAATTGAATCCAAAAACTTAAAAAAGATTTCGGGTGTGACCAACCCATGACTTTATCTATGTATTTGAGGAATATAAGAAGGTTACAAAACAAAATTCGATATTGAACTAACAACTATGATAGCGATACAAATTGAGCGCAAACTTGCACAAGACAAAAGTTCTACTCCCAGTTGTCTGATTTTGTTCAAATTTTTTTATTATTTAAAATCAGTATAATTATTATACACATTAAATTTCAAGAGGATAAAAATACTTTAAAAGGTCAAAATAAAATAATAAAATATTGTTTTAAAAAAAAATACTACTTCCGGTTTACGAATTCTGATCAAAACGTTACCAAATCTAAGTTAGTACATAAAAAATACAAATATAATTTTTCAGCTTAATACGTTCAGGGGTGTGGACATGATCCAGGCGACAACATTTTTGACCTTTCTAAGAGGAGAAAATCCCACTTCCGGTTTATTAAATTTAATGATTTTTTTTTATTTCATCAAATTAATACAAGAATTATACTTGAATTTTTTCGTGAAGATCACACATGTTTAAAGGGTCGAAAAAAATAGTGGAAGATAAATCGAACAAGAGTAAACTGCCACTTCCGGTTGAGGTATGCTTTCCAAATTTTATTTATAACTTGTTATTACGCTTAAACTTCTAGATATGAAATTTCAGTTCAATAAACTAAAAGGTTTTTGAGAAAAACATAAAAAAACTTCGATTCTCTAGAGTAAAACTACTACTTCTGGTTCAGATAAAAATATTTAAAAAATACAAGGTTATAGATATTATTATTTCTATTATATGTAAAAAAAGTTTAATCCGATTTGGTTAGCGGTTTGGGAGATAATTGAATTCAAAAACTTAAAAAAAAGAGGACACCTATAAGGGGAGGTACCATTTCCGGTCAACTTAAAATTTGAAAAAAATTTACGTCGTGTCGATAAGAATTTCAGTAACCGATACTAAGTTTCGGTTTGATAGGACTAACGGTGTTGAAAAAATCCCCAAAATACACAGACACACACATTTTTTCTAGATCATGAAAACGTGATCAGTCTGAGTTCGAATTCTGAGTTCGAATCAGTCAAAATCTCGAGTTCGAATATTCGCATGATCACAAAACTTCATCTATTGTTATTACGTACATAGATAAAGTAAAAAGGGACACCTATGTACATATGAGGGCAGGTACCATTTTCGATCAACTTAAAAATTTGAAAAAAATCCACGTTGTATCGATAAACATTTTATTAACCGATGCTAAGTTTCAGTTTGATAGAACTAATGGTGTTCAAAAAATCCCCAAAATACACAAAACTTATGACGGAATATGTAACAAATAAACAAAATTTAAGAAAAAAATTTAATCCTATTAGACAGACAAAACGTCCAGTTTGAACATTTTGACTGGACGTTTTGTGTATTGCATAGACAAAACGTCCAGCTTGTAAGCCACATTAAAGCCGAATTTTTCACGTACCACAAAGAAAGTTCACGTCTCGTTCCTCGAATAAAGTACACTCATAACCGAACAGCCACGCAATAGAAGCGAACAAGTAGGAAATTACCGAACTTGGTCCACTCTTGCGGATAGGCATGAATATCAAACTAGATTCGTTCGGTTTTAACACCCCTGCGGGAGCTAATGGCGGATCTTTCCGGCGTAAAGGGGTAGAGGAAACGAACCGGTTCCGGATAAGTCGTACCTATATACATAGAGATCTGTACATAAAAGGACCCGACCGGTATTCGCCGAGTCGAGCCAACCGTTATCGATATTGCGAAACGGCCGGTTATCTGGCCGGTTATCTGAAATAATACGTACACGTGTATCTACACGTTGTTATGTAACATTATCACACCGCGCGAGAGTGCTAATTAGTCAAATGTCGGGGGAATAAAGTCGCTTATATTGCGGGAATTTTGTACAAAAGCTCTCGTTTATCTCGTATACTTACCTAATTGGCTTCAGCCTCTATTTGGGGCTCACCCCAGCATCGTTCGGGGTTAGTGGACCCCGTATGTGAGGATCTTCAATGAAAGCTATATAATTTTTTGCCTTATCGATGCTTGCACGTTGCCTCATCCGTTTATAACGGCTGTGATATATTTCTGAAATAAAACGAAATCGAATATCTGTATCGTGTCTGAAAGTTTGATTTATGACAATTTTATGTGGAACACAATATCGATTACGGTTTCATTTGATTTGACCTCAATGCAATCACTGAAATTTAGGTAAAAGTTGGGCTTCTAGACGAGGTGGTCCACCTCGTCGGACCCGGATCCATCGGGTTTTGAAAACCTGGGTTTTCAGAAACCCTAGAGCAGTGCTACTCAAACTTTTTCAGCTGGCGGACCAGTATATATTTTTCAGTAATTCTCACGGACCAGCATCATATATTAAAACAAAAAGGCTATATATGTATATGGTTGAAAACTTGTAAACAAATAATAATAAAATAAAATCTTAGTAGTAAAATTTATTTTATTGAATTCAAAGAAGTACAATATGTATATACTTAGACAAAGATAAAAAATGAAAAAAAAAACTAATGAGACATACATATGAGTTTGTTTGTTATTAGATAACTTATCCAGTTGTGGTTTAATCGAAGACAATGCCACACGCAATGGATCATAAATATCCACACTATTACGATGTTTTGTTTTAATTATACTCATGGTTGAGGAACCAGTCTCGCAAAGGTAAGTTGATACAAATGGTAAGGGCCGGGCCGCACCGTGCAACTTTGTCGGCCGATTTTTTGCGCGACACGAAAAAATGTATGGAAATGTGTGCGACAAACAAGTTGACGAGTGTGGCATGTCCCATCTACCTGCATACATTGGTCTGGTCGCCCTCAACCAAGTTGTTCGCGAGTTGAGCGGTGCGGCCCGGCCCTAAGAAAGTTTTCATAAATATATGGGAATTCTACTTTTATCTGATCTGATTTGCAGTCAGATCAATTAGTTTACCTTCAAAATTACGTGATATATCATCATTCTATGGCAAAAATGGATTTCTTATCCATCCTTTTCCGTTTCGTGGATCGTCATGTGGTGGAAAATAGAAATCGAATCGCTCTGATAAATTTGTCAAATGACAACTGATTATATCGCGCAAAGACGTCATATTAAGCTCCTCTCCCCCTTCGTAAATAATATCAGTCGAATTGTCATAGAAATCTTTTGAAACACGAATCTTCCATGTTTTTAGTTTTGAAAATGGGTAAGATTGCATTTATACAAATTAGTGAAATTCGAGATGCTAAAAACTTGGAATTAGTAAATGTTGCCAATTTGTTGGAACTATTTCAATGAAAATCAGATAAATTGTCAAACTCTCAAAGGAAACGATATACCTGGAGCATAAAGCCAAGGTCTGGCCAGTAGAAACCAGTAGGATTTGAACCCGTGACCACTTTGTTCAAAGCATTATATGCATGCAATAGTCTTTGCTGCTGGCTTACGTTTAATGGATCGTATTTATAATTAAAATTTGAATCCAAAGTAATGTACTACGACTGTAATGTTTCTTCCACTCATTTTTATTACATACCTCCTTTGAATTTCACATGGTTTTCGTGTTAGTGGTAATTTTTATATCTCTTATCTCTTATCCGATCGTTTTCATACTTTGCCATATTGTTCATTTTGGTCATCAATGTACGTTAATGTGTCGTCTGCCATTACGTTGGAGATAAAATATCGTATACAATGCGTATCAAATATCCACAATATCGCGTACAGTGACGTCTATGACGGTGACGGCAAGCTACTATAATCTATCTTCAACCTTTTCGCCATGATATGGCCATATCAGATTTTAATTGTTTAACCGCCTATAATTCACTCTATATTTTATAAAATTTGCTCTATAGGTTCTCGTTATCTCTAATATTTAAATATTTATAGTTTTAACTCTCATATGTATATATATTTCAAATTTGGCGTCTAGCTTCGTGTAATGTAATACACGATATATATTGATTTTTGGCCAAATATGTCAGATCTGACATTTCACTGTATATCTCTTCAGTGAGTTTTATCTGCGAGATAAGTATTCAATAAGAAGTTATGTTGTATCTCATTGTTAATATGATTTACTTTAATCTTTGCTGGTTCACGTCTAATGGATCTTATTTATAATTAAAATTTGAATCCAAAGTAATGTTTCTAAAGATCTATCTTTAGAAACACTACGACTGTAATGTTTCTGCCACTCATTTTTATTTGGCTTCTATTTTTTCATAAAAATAACAAACTCAACTCATACTTGCCCCCTTCTATGTAGTTAAAGAAAAAGCTCAAGTTACCTCGAACGAGTCAAGTTGCGCCAAAAAAGAAGTTGGCTTGATTTAATTTGTATTCGCGAAGCGCGCAACGTCCTCGCTGTACGGAGGATGTATTCATTAAAGCTTTATAATCTGGGGGTTATAGTTTTGGCGTAATAAGCCGTTGAATAAGCAAATAGAGCGGAGCTGAGGAGCTTTAGGCCCGACTGGTATGTTTGTAACTTTGTTCGTTCATTAATCAATGACATTCATGCGCGCCAGATGGCTGAAACGGGATTCAGCGCCGAACCTGAAATTCTCTCGTACATATAATAATTAGCAGGCGGTCTCTGCCTCTTGAGCCTTGTTTGTCAAACTCCTCATTTAGTCAACCGACCCAATACTCGTTAATGTCACCGTTATATCACCCACGCCTTGAGAAATGCTGGTCTAGTGGTGCTTGTACTACCTAACGGCGCGCTCGAACGATATTATGTCCGAGTGTTCAATGGTGATTAGAGAACGATATACTATCTACATCTGTGTATATCTCTATAAGTATAGGTATGGTATAATTCACCTAATCGTATGACAGTTGTTTAATAAAAAAGTATTTTGTTTCAACTTTTTTATCGCCGAGGGGCGCCAAACTCCTTCCAAAAACCCGTCAAGTTCTTAGTTGGTTAGGTTAGCTAACATTGAAATAAATTAATGTCTCCGACACGAAGCTAGAAGAGTTTAATCAACAAACGAACTCAATAAAGATTGCATGAGAATCGTGTGTCAGATCGAAGCGATGACAGCTAGCTATCCGAACGCGGCTTTCTACCACCCCTTCGCAACTCAATTAAAAGATATTTGTCCACTCTTATTTTGTTATATTGAAACTGTAGAGTCACATAACGGAGAAGAATGATTGACCAGCGTTGGCCGAGCGTTTTGTATGGCAGTCCTTCAATTCCTAGCTCCTACATCAAATATATATATCTATGTACTAATTATGTAATAAAAATGCTGCGTTGTTTGTAATTAATTGTCCAGAAAGGCGCATTGCGGTCTTCCTGTCAAGCCTTCCTTGTATGTATATGTACATATATCTATGTAAAATAAAATAAAATAAATATATACATATGTATATATATATACATATATATATATATATATATATATATATATATATATATATATATATATATATATATATATATATATATATATATATATATATATATATATATATATATATATATATATATATATATATATATATATATATATATATATATATATATATATATATATATATATATATATATATATATATATATATATATATATATTAGCCAGCAGTTTGGCTTAGTGATAGCGTATATATTTAGCATCACTGAGGTCATAGGTTCGAGTCCTCGCCACTGCTGGTTAGATTTGGGGGTTTTGTGACTCCAAATCGAGCGTTTCTCTATCAGAGTTTGCCAATTTTATCTGATCATTGCTGAAACGGTTCCTGAAAATTGGTATTAAAATCTAATCCTGTTGTCACAAAAATCTGCCTGTGTATAATTTGTATTAATTATACACAGTAATCTGAAATCTATAGATATCTCTATCGACATCTCTATAATTTCGTATTTATTGTATGTATAAAAATTGTATACAAAAATCTAAAAATAATCCATAGATGTCACTATGATTATTATTTCTGATTAATTGCTATATTCTATATATTCTGATTGTATATGTATGTATTACTGTATTTCTGATTTCTGATTGTTTATGTATTTCATTAACGTACACCCGTCGCATTGGAGCAAATCTGTAATGGCGAGTGTGTATTGATTTGTGACAATAAAAAAAAAAAAAAAAAAAAAAAAAATATATATATATATATATTTTTTTTTATTATTTGATATTTTTACTTTATCTGTTATTATTAAATATTAAAGCTATTTTTAATGTTTATGTATGGATGTATTTATGTTTATGTTCAAATGTATTTTTTTTTATGTATAATTGATGAGTATATTATTTTCGTTATGTATTAATTTATGTTTAATTGTTATTTTGTTTTTTTTTGTGTTATATTTTTTGACCATTGTGGCGCTTTAGGAATTCCTGCTATGCCACATTGGTCTGTTTAGAATAAAATAAATAAATAAATATTCAATCCAACAAATACTTCACAGGTATCCCCAAAGCGTCACTGTAGTTTTAATACAAATATATGTAAGTATACATAAATCAAGAAGAACAAAAATAATAAACAAATTAAAAGCAAGTACGAAATTTGTATAGTGAAAAACAAACACATAATAAATATAATTATGTCGTGCTATGAAGGATGTGTTCGACCAACTCAACATATGTACATAACTGGCGTTGAAGAGATCCAAGGAATGTGCCAGCAAGTTGAGGAGTCGAACAGCTCTCGAGAGGGGGAGTTCATGAGCATGTTTGTTTTAGCTCTAATTGGCAACAAGATGTTATGCTTTCGCAAAACCCTATGATTTTCCGGGGCCAAAAATTTCTCCAGGATAGCGGGGTTGCGAATCTCTCATCTTAATAATTTTACGAATGTTTCCTAAGAAATAAATCTCTTCTCTTTACCAAGGAGTTGTATGTATGCAGTGCCGGTTTTAGGGAGGGAGCTATGTCGGGCAAATAAGTTAGGGCGCCGAACGCTTTAAAATTTAAATTAGAGCCCCAAAAGCCACTCAAAAGTTTAGATTAGAGCGCCAAAGGCGAAAGTTCTTTCTAAGGGTGTTTAGAAAAAATTGCCCGAGGGTGCCATCGGGTGTAAGGCTGGCACTGTACGTATGTATTATATGTATGTAAATATATACAGCAGTAGTATAGGTCGGTGGTTGCGTTAACCTCCGATAGTTTCGCGGGTCCAAGTCCTGGGTTGACCTCGATTGAAGAGAACTTATTCAGAGTATTTCTACAGTGCTGCTAGTCATACTTGGATATCTGTTACTCCGATTCAATCGTTTCCTATCAGAGTTTGCCAATGTACATATCTGATTTATTGTTCAAACAGTTCCTCATCAAATTGGCAAAACATTCTACCACTATATATAATAGTTTCAAATTTATAATCTATAAATGCATATATTTTTTTTTTATTTTTTTTATTTTATTTTATTTTTATTTTTTATATGTATGTAAAAGCCTAATGCCATAGATGTCGCTAATGATTAAACCTTTTAATGGCATCATGCTAAATTATAATAAAAAAAAATGACATCGTCCAAGATAAAATTATTATTCGATAATAATAATTTAATTAATAATA
The DNA here is from genome assembly GCF_051622035.1 of Arctopsyche grandis. Lineage (NCBI taxonomy): Eukaryota > Metazoa > Arthropoda > Insecta > Trichoptera > Hydropsychidae > Arctopsyche > Arctopsyche grandis. The sequence continues at coordinate 1,714,597 of NC_135355.1, forward strand.
TACATATATTATTTACATTACTAGTAACTCTGCGCACACAAACTTAATCTTAGGGAAAGGGAAAAAATAAATGTAAGAGTTAAGATAAGGGTAAGAGGGAATGGAGGGGGGGGGAGGTGAAAAAATTTCACTCCATTTAAGCACGTGTTTTAAATGATTTCAACAAATGCCTAAAATAAATCATAAATTAAAGCAAAAACATATTCGGAATGATACAAGCAATGAAGTTTAATTTTATGCCTTGTTTTTCTTCTTTCCGACATCGTAGATCAGCGCGGAAAAATAGCAAAGTCGTGAAAATTTATGCAAATACCGAAAGACACATTCTGCTCGGCATCACAGGCAGAAAATTCCATTTTCTTCTACTTATCTAGGGATTTGCATGGATAAATTCGTCGCGAGGGAAAAAAATGTAACAATTCCTTTCCTCTCGGTCCATTCCAAAGTTTCTCAGCTTGAAATGAGCGAGTCAGTGCGTATTGAATTTCGCGAATTAGGTTGCACCGTGGAAATTAGCTTTTTCGACTTTTCCATGAGTGTTTATAAGTTAGATTTTATACTCGAGGGACGTTCACAAAGTTTTCGGAAAATATAGTTTGGTGTATTTCACCCTATGCACTATAGAAGCGAAGCTTACTTACGCAAAATCTATATAGACGAGTAAGAAACAAGATATTGTGAGGTAATTCTAAAGGATCACTTTCTAGAATCCACTCAACAAGCTTAAGAGTGCAACGTTTCGGAAATCCTATCCACTTTACTATGCTTAAGAAAGTTTTCACTTCACAAGACAGCAAATTTAATTTGTTTAATTTAACTTCCATACATCTAAATCCTTCTGGTAGAAATTGGTCTTCTGATTTTTCAATTTGGTCAAAATTTTTCATTTTGGACGATGATTTCAGCAATCAGCATCTTTTAGAATGCTCTTACAGCCCTATATATGCACATATATATTTTATTTAACATACGGCAAGGACCATTGAACAATAATAATAATACATAGAACAATAAAACAAAAAAACGCAATATTAATATAAGAAAAGAAAATAGAAAATATAATAGAGTTTTAAAACTAATTGAATAAATAAATGAATGAATAAAACAATAAAATTAAATGCATTTAGCATTTGTATAAATCAAAATAATTATGATGCAACAATTTTTTTAAACTATGTTTACTAATATTAAAAAAATAAAATTGGCTAAATTCGTTTCCCAGTTTAATTTGAAGTCAGAATAACGTTGAATTTTTTTTATAACTAGTGGCATGATTTTTGATGTGGAATAAATAATTGCATCTGGTAAATCTCCCCGGTCTATGAAAATTTATGAGGTCCACTAATTCACTACAGTCCACAACTCCGCTGGGTACACCAAACAGACATAATAAATCAATGATATGGAGCTTTAGTGATATAATCCATTGCTTGGTAATTAAGAGAGTAATAATTGTATGTATGTAAGCTTATTGTAAAAAACTAAATGTATGTAAGCTTATTGTAAATCATATTAACAATTAGATACAACATAACTTCTTATTGAATACTTATCTCGCAGATAAAACTCCGTGAAGAGATATACTTTTAGCCGTGAAATGTCAGATTTGACATCTTTGGCCATAAATCAATATATATCGTGTATTACCCTACAAGAAGCTACACGCCAAATTTGAAATTTATATATACATATGAGAGTTAAAACTATAAATATTTATATATTAGAGATAACGAGAACCAATAGAGCAAATTTCATAAAATATAGAGTGAATTATAGGCGTTTAAACAATTAAAATCTTATATCGCTATATCAAGGCGAACAGGTTGAAAGATACGGGACGAACGCTTATTAAACGTCAGGGAGATTTACTTTCTGCGTGTTTAAAACGCGTTGTATACGATATTTTATCTCCAACGTAATGGCAGACGATACATTAACGTGTATTGATGACCAAAATGAGCAATATGGCAAAGTATGAAAACGATCGGATAAGAGATAAAAATGACCACTGACATGAAAGCCATGTAAAGGAGGTTTGTAAAAAGGGGGTTTCTCAGATATATGTACATATGTACATACATACATAAATACAAACATATACCAGGAAGGCTTAACAGGTAAACCCCAAATGCGCCTTCCTCGTTCACATATTGATTAATACATGTAAATCTGAACAATATCTGACATATATGGTCAGATATTACAAACATCGTACGATAAATAACAATGAATAACCTATTCATGTAACAATACTCAATAATCATCCATAGAGACATCTATGGAGAAAATCTGTCGAAACCTAAGAGATAATAATATTAACTCTAGGTTTTTCGCAACAGAAAATTGGATAATAATGCCAATTTCACAGGAATCGTTTCAAATCAGAAAAATTGACAAATTCTGATATGAAACGACCGACCTTGTCAAACCAAGGTCTGGCCAGCAATGAGACTCCAGCGGGAAGCGAATTTGTAACCTATAGCACGATAGAATACAACACTTACCACTAGACCACACTGCTGGTTATGATATGAATGATAGTTTACAGTCACTATCCTAGGCTCTATTCTAGGCGTGGGGGTGGGGGCTGAAAACCAATCTGCTTAGGGGCGCTTTGGAACTACTTAGTTTCAAAATCAAATTATAAATAGCATTTACCACTTTGAGGGAACTTTTTGATCACCTCGCGTACATATGTACGTTTGTATATTCTATTTATAAAGCTTTCGCACACCGATATGTTGTATGAAAGTTTTTTTAACTCCCCCGATATATCCAAAGTTTTATCGTTTGACGATGTACGAATGTTTGTTAAATAAATCTGATAAAAGTTTTTTCGCTAGGCCATACCTCAAGGGACGGTATGTATGTATGTATGTATGTATATATGTACCTAACCCGAGAGGACGATATCAAAACGTCTCATATCCTTATAAATAATATGTGGTTTCTCGCCTTAAGGGACCAATATCGACGATTTTTTTTACCCACGTATATATAAGGTACCTTTCACGGTCAAGAACCAATTCTTGATAGCAAATAAATTTACTTTGTGTCAGCATTTTTTTGAAATATTAAAGCTTCAAGCTCTGTTATTTGTATTTGTATAGATTCGTTATTTGTGTATAGGTATACATATGCATGTATGAATTTAAATGAATTTAATGAATTTATGAATTTAAGCACTTTTGTATATATCAAAATTTGTATATAAGCTAGACAAAAATCTATTACCCAAATATTTTAATAATCATATAATTCGGAATAGATAAATATGTATATAATTATAAAACTAGAAATAGGAATAAATTAATTACACTGAGCAATAAAAAAAATCACGTTTTTGAGTTACCACAGCTGAGACTAACCAACTTTTACTAAGTTGGCTAGTTTGAGCTCTGTTAGTCTAAAACCAATCTTTATAAATGTGGTGAAATAAAAAACTGTCCAAATAAACGCAACATAGCACGGAGAAAAAATCTGTAAAAAAATATAAATTTTTGACTTTTAAAATTCGCTAGACAATTAATTAAAGGTATTTTAAAGCAATGAAATATCACAATCAATAGGAAAAACATGTGACTATTGATTCCAATACTCATTTTGAACACATCAATACTAGATTTTGAGTTAAAGACCACAAAAGCCAAAAAATTACTAATCAACTAAAATCATTATCATATTCGAATTCAGTGGGTCAAACTTAGTAAAGATTGGTTAGACTGCGCTCTGGTAATTTTTTTGTTGCTCAGTGTTATAGGTGGAAAATAGGTGTTTTCCACAGAGGTGTTCAAATATACAATGCCCTTCCTGAGGGCATTAGAGGTGTAAATGGTGTAACATTGGTGCTTTCTTGAGGGGTGTAAATGGATACCTCTATTGAAGATAACGTAATTATATATGTAAGTTTAATAAAATGCTATGTTTGGAATTGTATTATATTATTTTAGGGTTACTAATTATAGTTTTGTTAATTTTTTTAACTATGCTATATTATAGTTGTTAGCTTTAGTTTAAAATTGTCAATTGTGAAATAATTCTTGGCAATTTGCTATTTAATAATAAATAAAAAAAATTCAATTTGCTTTCTTATTAACTTCGACGCTACATTTTCCGAGAAACATTCATATATATACTATTTTTTATTATGTCACAAAATTTATTCATTTTTCTGAAATATGTAGAGAACGATTTTCATATTTGATTGTTTGCTTTCAATTTCGGTAATCTTTATGGTTTGACGCTGATGCCTATTTTTGGAGATGATCGAAATAAAATTAATACATATGTATATGTACTAAAAACATACATAAACACATACAAATATATTCGAGGCAACTGAAATTTCCAACTGAAAGTAAATTCAAATATATAATAAAACATTCAAATGCATTTAAATTACACATTTTATTTACATGAAACAAAAGATATAATTTTTATTGAATTGAATAATTTTATATTATTCAAAATTGTTATTTGGCTATTTTCTTGTAGCTGATTAATTGGAAAATAGTAACTGAAAAAATGTCGAATGCCATTTTTATAAATAAATTTTAAAAACAATAGTACAATATAGAAGGGAGGGGGGGGGGACGTTCAGGAAGAGGGGGTGTGCTGAGAGGACGTAAATCACGTATTAATTCCATTTAAAAACTTCCCGTTGAAAATCAACGGGTAATTACAATGATATTAAAATTAAAATATTTTTATTGTGACAGATAAATGGCCTTTAAGAAAATTGTAAAAAAAAAATTGTTGTATTATTTATACAAAATAAAAATGTTGTAGGATCCAGTTGTCAGAAGACATAGGCGATAGAGTGGTTTAAGACATTGGTTACTCGGCGGAGTGCCACAACGGTCTGTCGGTCGCATTACATGTTACCAACCTCATCATTCATTCTACTCGAGCATGCTGACATAATCATTCATACGTGCATTCTTCTAGGCTAGAACACTAAATGCCACAAATACATATATGACTTTTTGGAAATGTAATAAAATAAAGATGAGGCTAAATTCATTCTCTCAGTCCGGTTAGACAGAGAGTGAATTTAGCCTCATCGGACCGAGTGCACATTGCAATGTACATACATTAACTTTATCGATTTTTATTGAATACATTTTCAATTTATTTTTACACGAACCTTTTGTATATCACAGTGTACACCATATTGTTTCGTTCAACTTTGTCAGTTTTATCAATTATTTTATGTGGCAATTCGTGCACAATGTCGCCGCCCGTTCACGCCGCTCCAGGTATGCTATATTTATTTTCGTTGATTTGTTATGAAAACTTAAATTGCATAAAGGCTGTATTTTACACAAATAAATATAGAAAAACACAACAAAAAAATTCTTGCCCCTTTCTTTAATGTACATACTAAAAATAATTCCACAAAAATAAAATGATCAGAACTGTTTTTTATGTTGAATGCATTTTATTTAGCAGCATATAGCTCGGTCGTTAAGCTTCTCCTTAACACCGAGAAGCGCCGGGTTCGATCCCATGAGCTGACCTCGATTGGAAAAGAATTTTTCTGTGTATTTCTGTAGTGCTGCTGGTCAGACTTGGATATTGTGACTTCAGGTCGATCGTTTTCTATCAGAGTTTGCCAATTTTCTCTGATTTCATTGTTGAAACGGTTCACGTTAAAAAAAAATGGCTAAAAACCTTCCTACCTACTACGTCACCACTATTTGAGTATGATTAATGTACAATTCATAGATGTCTCGTTAATTTTCGTGTTTTCAGCTTCTCGTAATTCAGCGACTTGTGTAATAAAAATGCTGCATTGTAATTGTAATTCTAATTTGTAATTGGCCAGTAAGGCGCATTGGGGTTTACCTGTAAGGCCTTCCTGGTATATATGTAAAAAATAAAATAAAATAAAATTTCAGCGGTTCTGATCCAAATCTTTTGATTTCAATTAAAATCTGAAATATGAATGTCAATGACGCAAATTTAGATAGTGGTATCACAATGCAAATTAAAAAAAATACAACCGCCAAAGATAAAGCAATTTGAAACGGGGCGGATGAGCTTCGACCCACCCTGTTTTAGCGGCTTTGTGTGAAAGTTTTCATACCCTCGAGCTTCGAGCATAAAAAATGTAAAGCTATAGGCGCACTCAACAACGTATAATATAATATAAAATATAATACAATATAAGGAAGAGTGTCGATGAGTGACGGCGATAAAATTAATACAATATGGCGGCGAGGAAAATTTCCATCAGTGTGGCTCGTTAATCTAATACAACGGGGAAGTTGTAATTAACAAGATAAAACTCGGAGGGGAGAAAAATGTAATTAAATTGAAGGTGGCGGGCTCGTCATCTCGGTCGTGGGTGATGATGATGATGGTGTAAGTGTCTGAGGTGGCCTCATTATGAGATTAAAGTCATCATCACCTAGGCCCGCACAATGCCATTATGAGGCCTTTCATTACGTCCGCAAACTTCAACACCTTGTTTATATGTATGTATGTATGAATGCCAGTGTATATGAAGCTTTTACGTTCCATTTTCGTATTATATCTATACTGACTTTAAGTGCCAAGATTCACCCAGGTGTTTAGAATTTAATGTGTGGAAGTTTTAAGAGTGCGGTCTTGTACTGAAGCTGTTTGGGTTCAATTATGTATGGAACTGTATCGTTAGATATAATAAAAATATTTGTTGAAGTAAAACTTATATACATTCAGTTGAAGTTGTACTACTGGACGTGTGATGCTTTTAATAAAACACAAAATAATTCAAAAGCATATACAAACATAAACACGTATACTAGCCAATAAACAGCCAGCAGTTTGGCTTAGTGGTAGCGTATATATTTAGCACCACTGAGGTCAAAGGTTCGAGTCCTCGCCACTGCTGGTTAGATTTGGGGGTTTTGTGACTCCAAATCGATAGTTTCTCTATCAGAGTTTGCCAATTTTATCTGATCATTGCTGAAACGGTTCCTGAAAATTGGTATTATCCTGTTGTCACAAAATCTGCCTGTGTATAATTTGTAATAATTATTTCACAGTAATCTGAAATCTATAGATATCTCTATAGACATCTCTATAATTTCGTATTTATTATATGTATAAAAATTGTATACAAAAAAAATCTAAAAACAATCCATAGATGTCTCTATGATTATTATTTCTGATTAATTGTTATATGCTATATATTCTGATTGTATATGTATGTATTACTGTATTTTTGATTTCTGATTGTTTATGTATTCTGCATTTCGTTAACGTACACCCGTCACATTGGAGCAAATCTGTAATGGCGAGTGTATATTGATTTGTAACAATAAAATAAAAAAATAAAAAATATGTGTTTCCATATTTCCCAGGACTCCATAAAACGGGACGCTCCGCAAAAAAGTTGTCCCCCCCCGCTCATTTTAAAAAAAATTGCGCGTCCAAAATTTTTATTTATTATTTTTTAGAACATACAAGTAATATAAAAACAAAATAAATATATATATATTTTTTTGATTTTTTTTAGAAACGTAAATTTAACAAAAAAAAACTACAACTTTTTCTTCTTCTTGTGTTTAGTAATATAATTTTCATCATAACGTATATAAATTTCTCTGAAAGAAGAAAATCAAAAAAGATAAAAATTTAAATATATTATAATGCATTTTGAGTTATTTAAAAAAAATTACGACAAAAATAAAAGCACAAAGCGATTTATTTCCAAAGCCATCTAAAATGAATCATGTGACAAAACATTTAAATATTATTTTAAATCTATATTCACCTATACATACATATATAATAATATTTGTTTTTGGAAAACAAATTGATTTGGAAAACCGTGGAAAAATATGGAAATAAATTTATGATAAAATTTTTATGTGCATTAGTGGACGGAAAAAATGGGACAAATCAAACAATTTTACAAAAACGATGGAACGAATGCAAAGCACGTAAAAACGGGACTCTCCCGACTAAAATAGGACGTATGGTCACCCTAAATATGTATATAAAGAAAATAATTCTAACGAATTAAAATATAACATCAGTGGCAGTCTAACCGAATCCTGAATCATTCCAAAAAAGTCAATAAAAACACCATTCTCCTTGCCATATATAATCAATCTAGGGATGGTAGAATGGAGATAATAACTATGATAAGAGCTATTATTATTTTAAAAAAGCTGAACAGATCGAGTAAAGCAAAGAAGAACTTCTGATTCGAAAACAGATTGAAATATAGAAGGAGAATCAACAAGAGAATTAACAATTTTGTAGAAAAAAAATCAAATCATTGACGATCCTTCTATCGTGAAGTTTATTCATTTAAAATAAAATAAAAGTTTGTCATAGTTCAATGACAAATGAGTTTTAAAAAAGTTATATTAAACATATTTTAAAAATTTAAATTGATTTTTTTCTAAGGATTAAATTTTTTTTAAATAAAAAAGAGACCACAATGAGAAGTAATAATCTAGCTTACTTATAAAAAGTAAACAGAATAATAGTTTCACAGTATTTATAAAATTAAAGTGATTAATAATTTAAACCATGTAAACGGTTCCCTTCAGCTGATATACATATGTGTAATTAATTTGATCATCAAAAACTATACCCATTTCCTTCATCCTAGTCACCACCTTCAGATTCACTCTAACAATCGAATAGGTATGTAGAATAAGATAATTATTTCGTTTAAAAGTTTTAGATTGACATTTATGTATTTGGATTTAGGACAAAGTTATGGTATCATTCATGTAATTTATCTAAATTATTTCCGAGCAATAAATAATTAGTTGTATGTATATAAAAAATGTTAAAATCATCATTAATTAATAGAGTAAAAATAATAAAAGTCCAAAATTTAATTATTGTGGAACACCACTTTTAGCCACAAAAACGTTTGAAAATTCAGAATCAACTGATAACTAAAGCCCGGACCCTGAGGGGGCTGTATATTGTTCAAATGTTGTAAATGCATTGTTAAAGATTTGCCGAACCTTTTTTATAAAGGATTTACAATAATTGAACAATAAACGGCACGCTTCCGGCCCTACCTCTACTGATAACCTATGGTTTGTCAAATATGACTCGATCCAATTAAGAAACGTTCTGACAAATTTTATTTTATTTAACGTATATAATTAGCCTAATGAGTCACACATTGAAGATCCTACTAAAGATAATACAGGGCAGAATTTACTCACGGTGTGAAGAGGCGATTAGCATAGAGCAGTTTGGGTTCAGACAAGGCTTGGGTACCCGAGAGGCCCTTTTCTGTATGAAAACATCTGCTTTATAGACTTTGAAAAGGCCTTTGACCGTGTCCAACACGCTCGCCTGATGGAAACATTAAAATATATTGGCCTGGATGACAGAGATGTCAGATTGCTGCGAAGTATTTATTGGAATCAGACTGCAGTAGTACGTGTCGATGATCAATTCACTGATGAGATTCCTATAGAACGGGGCGTCAGGCAAGGATGCATCCTATCACCTACTCTTTTTAACACCTACACCGAATCCATCTTCCACGATGCTCTCCAAGAGGCGGAGGGCATCAAAGTGGGCGGCGAGACGATCACTAATATAAGATTTGCTGATGACACGGCACTAGTCGCTGAAAATTTAGCAGACCTGCAAAGACCTCTAGACCGTGTACATCAAGAAAGCAATCGAAGAGGTCTGCGCATACATCTAAAGAAGACAAAATTTATGATAGTAGATAGAATTCAAACAGACACCGGGAATCTAACCTTGGATGGAGAGGTGATAGAAAGAGTAAAAAGATTCAAATACCTGGGTACCTGGCTGAATGAAGAGATGGACCCAGATGAAGATCTAAGAATCCGCATCGAGATGGCTAGAACAGCATTTGTAAAAATGAAGGCGGTGCTTACAAACAAGCATCTCAATCTTCATACGCGGTTGAGATTCGCGAAGAGCTACGTCTGGACAGTATTACTACACGGATGTGAGACGTGAACTCTGAAGACCAAGATGATCAGCCGCATCGAAGCTTTTGAGATGTGGGTCTACAGGCGTATGCTGAAGATTCCGTGGACCAAAACGATATCAAACGAAGCTGTCCTCGGCATGATGGGGAGGAGGCAGGGAACTTGTTTCTGTCATCAAGTGGAGAAAGATGAAGTACCTCGGACACATGATACGGGGTCCAAAATACGAATTTCTCCGTTTGATAACCATAGGGAAAATATAAGGAAAAAAATGGATTGGCAGGAAGAAGTTATCTTGGCTTCGAAACGTGCGCATGTGGACCGATATGAGCGCCGAAGAGCTATTACGAGCCGCTGAAGACCGATGCGGATATCTTCAAATAATCGACGAGGTGGTCGCCAACGTCCGGATGCGGACAAGGCATTAACAAAAAGAAGAATATATGAAAAATGTTATGTTTAACAGAATCTAAGACCAGTATGTTGCATATAAAATTATTGGACAATTAAAATATAGTATTTTATTGACACGATCTAGCGATTGTAGTGTAGTGAAAACTATTTTCTTCTATGTATGTTAGTTATGAAACTCAACAGTTTAAGCCCAAAAACGTACAATTTTATACATTCTCAAACATATATGCACATATATAAGCACTTACATATATATGTGCATATATGTATGTACGTATATAAATATATTTGTTTTCGTTAAATTGCTTGTGTAGTAAAATACGTGCATGGAACACGTATTGGTCTATCTTCAGAGATTTGTGCAGATACTGAGATAAGTGTGGGAGGTAGCGTTTTTTTTTCTTTGTTCGCAAATCGAAGCAGCAACAAATGTTCAGAGAACATATGACGGCGAAAATATCTAGTCGCCGAAAAACAACATGGCAAATCTGAAAAGTTTTCCGTGCCAAATTCAACACAACGCTTTCTCGGACCCCATGCGAAAATATTGACCCTTTATGTGCGCGATTATGGGAAAAAGTTACAACTTTGGTCATTATCGAAAATATGTTTACGTCGTCTCATTCCGAGGAAAATAAACTTGGGATAGACGCAACGCGACACCGTTCAAATTTCGTCGTAAATAATAATATCTGTGGTTAGCATCACAAAGGACTGGAGGACTGGATTCTGTTTTCAACGCAGCACATAAGTCAGTATCGTCTTCCAAAGTCTTGTGACAATTCAAATAAACAACATTAGCGACAATACGATCTTCAAAGTCTTCAAGGGTTTTAGTAACTGTGATATTATACTCGTTTCTGTTTTGATATCAGACTAAAAGTGAGCATTCAAGTTGTCACGCGAGTCTCTCGTTAGATCTTTTTACATACATACATATATACTAGGAACAGGCATAAGAGGTAATTTCGAAAGAGACTTTGTATGTATGTATGGATGGATGTAACCTTCGTTCGTAGCGACACATCCGATTTTTTTTTTATTCATAGGCGCCGATTCGATTCAAAGGATTCGAAGTCCCTGGGGGCGAAGGCGCCGAGGACGAAGCCCTTCGCGTCGGGGGCAAAGTCTGCGCCCCCTAGGGGGCGCAGACGCCGGGAGCAAAGCCTCCGAGGGCGAAGCCCTTAGGAGTCTCAGCCGCGGGGGGCGCAGCCGTGGGGGCGCAGGCACCGAATTCTGGTATACATATAATTTCATATACATATATTTTTTTATAAGAGACTTACTATATACATATGTTTGTTTGTTCGTGACAGTCAATTTAATAAAAAAAGCAAATGAGTATTCAAATAAATTTATATAAAATAAAACTATTCAAATAAATTTAATAAAATGTTTACTATTAGATTAGTAATGTTTAAGCGGTTTATATTACAAATACCGAGCAAAGCCGGGTAAAACCACTAGTTTATTATAATATGTAGTTCCATTTCATTCGACTTCATAGTCTTGATAAGTAGTAAATTGAAATCGAGTAAAAATTGGATAAATTGGATAAATTTTTATTTTTCAAATTAAGGATAAATGGATAAATTTTTTATTTTCAAATTTAATTTTATATTATTTATTAAACATCCATTAAAATCTCGAAAATATCAAATTTATCACTACATGTTTATGTTCAATAAATTGATTAATTAATTTTTTTATGAAATGTTTAGTATGAAGTTTTTCCTAACAGGCAAAGATGTTTGATTTATTATTTATATATTTGTGTATTTGTTTCATACATATTAATCATTTTTTGGTCAGTATTTTAATATGCATAGATGGTCAGTATTTATATTATTTGTTCAGTATATCTGGTATTGCTAGTTTTTGATCAGTATGTTATCTTTTGGTCACAAAAACACGGGCAAAGCTCGGTAGCAATACTAGGAATTTTATAAAATTCTTTGTTCATATTGTTATTTTTACAATTTTTTTTTATAATATTTTTTTTTTATATAATTTAACTTTTTTTCTATTCAATGTTATATTGTAAATATCCGTCTATATCATGTCTTTAATAAATTTATAAACCCCTAATAAACATAATATAGTCTTTGTGTCTTTTTGATTTTTGTATGTTGTCGATTTTATATGCTAAAAAATCGATTCACTATATTAAAACATAGACAAAATAAAAAAAAATTATATTCAAGAATTCTCGAGAATCAAAAAAAAGTCGAGAAATCACAAACTTAATTAATTATTCCAAGTTTTTATCTGGTAGTTTGTAGACATCCCATAAGTGTGCGGAATAATTTAAAAATTAAAATTCACCCAGATTGGATTAAGTTCTAAAAATAATGAAAAAAAAATCATTCATCTTATTTCAGATTGAAAAATTATAAAATATATTAATTTATAATAAAAAAAACTCATTTATAAGGCATTATTTTAAACGCTGTAATTTCTAATTTTTAATTAAATCTTTACGGATGAACGATATCCTATTAAGAACCTTTTTAATTTGGCGCTATTTTCTTTTGAGATTAAATTTTCGGCTAGTCTCTGTTCAAATATTGATTAAATGAATAGCATAACAAATTATTTGCTTTATTTTATCCCAAATGGCTTCTCTTATCGGTAAACAAGCTGTAAAAAAATTGTGACACACTTCTACATAAAAGGACTGATAATGGTATCGTGCCAAAATTTTCATACGTGAGTAACCAATATTTTCTCAGTATTCTATTAAAAATATATGTATGTATATATAAAATAGTTTTTGACATTTTTGACATTGACCAGTCAATGACCAAGTTTGCGTAGAGGGTGATTTCATGAAATAATATGGGAAATCTTCATTATATATTAAAGATTGATTTATTAAAATAATATGTATTTACGTTGAATAGTATATCGTTCATATATGTATGTAAATATGAACATAACTATCATGGTTTTATTTATAGGCAATCATAGCAATTGAATTCAATGCAATGTTTAATTGTATTAAATATTGAATAAAATGGATTTACATAAATCGGCTTTCATCACAACCCATTGTAGTCATCAAAAAATCGCTCAATGTTCTTGAAGTTTTATCATTTCTAGAAATGGCAATTCAACTCCATTAGATTATTTTTTTTGGGTTGTTTGAAATGTGAAGTACTATTAATGGTTAGCATGTAATGTTTTCAATTGTGTGATCACGGGTTATATCCCTCGTGTGTGCTGCTGGCCAGACCTTGGATATGTGATTTCAAGGTCAATCCTTTCCTATCAGCGTTTGCCAATTTATCTAATTTCATTGAAACGGTTCTAGCAAATTTGCAACCCTGTCCTATCCCTTTTGAAAAAAATCGAGTTATTCAGCATCTCAATTTTTGCTGATAAGAAAATTCTGCGAAAATTTGTCCATAGATGTCTCTGTTAATCGTTTGACCATAGATGTCGCATTTAATATATGGATTTATACGTGTTTAAATTATTGATAAACAATTTGTGTATTTTTCTCTCAAACATTTTGACTAAGACAACCTAAAAGTACTGGGATTATCAAATGATACATTTATTATATGGAGCCCTAGTCATAGGGTCCATTGTTTGAGAATCTAGAGAGTGCAGAAAAGGTTTCTCAGATATGCTTACTTGGTTCTTTATGGTCGCTATCCCTGTATATCTATAGGAAGCACTGGGTTATACATAATTCGCTTGAGTCGCGGCGTACAGTATATCTGGGGAAGCATTTTTATAAATTACTGCTTGGATTGGTGTGCAATCCTCAAATTCTTGCAGAATTGAACTTCAATATTCCCAGCAAATTCAGAAATACTAGATACCGAGATTTATTCTCCTCACCTGAGGCACGTACCAATTTAATGGTTTCGTCCCCTGTCGCCAGGGGCATCGAGCTTTCAACCGGATTTCTTTTGTTTTGGATTTGTTCAATCTAAAATATATTGATCTGGTTGAGGGATTGCTTAGTTTAGAATTTTATATTTGTTTTATTTTTTATAATTTTCGTTTTGTGTAGCCATAGTAACGACTTGGAGCTAAACTGTAAAGTCACTATGGCGAAATTGTATAAAAAAATCAAATGAATCGTATCTTTAAGCACAATAAATCAATAGTTTGATGACTTGGATGATATAGAACGTGGCGCCACCTTGTTAAACCAAAGCTGATTTACATCCAATTCATTCAATTCAAGCCATAAAAATAATCAATAACTTTCAACGATCGAATTTAAGTCAATTCGGATGATTGCATGTAAGAGAAGTCGTATGAGCGCCATTTTGACTTACCATAAATAAAACTTTCAGATATATAAAATGTGTGTTTTCTTCAGCACTAAGCATCGTTTCGCCCGTTATATGATTTGGCATAAACGAAATGAACAAATTCGTGCAGTGAAAATTGGACAGACAAATAAATAGGCGTTGCGCCTCCAAAAACACTATCTCAAGTGTCTCAAAGCGGCTCAATTAATTAAATCGAATGTTTTAAAAGCGTCCACATTGAATGAGGCAGTGACAAATGTAGAAGTTATTTCAATGGAACTTAGCATTCGCGCAATAAATCAGACGTACTCGAGTTTTTCCTCGAATTAATTCAACGGTGGTGTGGCGTCCTCAAATGGATTCATTTTTCACTATGTATTTTCACTGTTTTCCAGATTTTCCTCTCCCCCACTATCTTTCAGTTCTCTCTCAACCTCCTTTCCGTGCTCTCCCCACTTCAGCTGAATATAAATAAATTTATACTGCAACATAAAAAATATATACAAATCGTACTATTTATGTAATACTTCCATAGTATAGTAATAAACCTTAAACAAATACGGAAATACCTTATATATTAAATATAAAAACGGACTGTCGGTAAATATGTATGTATGTATATAAAAATGTGACAGACGATCAACCAGTATGGGGAACCAATCACAGCCGAGTAATCGATTAGGGGAGGGGGGGGTGGGGGTAACGAGCGCGATCACATTTTCGCTGGGACCGTCGGCCGCACCAGCGTGCCTGGCGCGCTGGGAGCCCCTAGGGTGCCAGAGGCATCAGGGGGCATGGGGGGTGAAGCCCCTAGGGCACACACGCTTACACACATTCATTCATCATTTCGAACGGGTTGGATTGCAAAGTTTATAATGTGCCACTTATATTACGATTTATATTTCGTGCGCGTGCCTTACCTTACATTATACATTATACATACTACATATACACTTTATTTTTATTCGTGTTTCAATTCCTTTTAGAAACCACCCGTTGTAATCAACCGGCACAACACTACTATATAATATTATGAAAATGAATCTTTGAAAAGACGATACTTAAGGGGGGGCATTCTAGTCTAGAGGCATGAATTTAAGTTATTTTTTCAGGTGCAATAAAAAAAACCCAAAAATATTTGAAATAAAAAGTCTATTTTTTACCAGTTTTTTTTACTTTTCCGAATTTTTTAAAAATAGTAAAAATTGGAATTTTGTCATAGTTCTAGTTCATGCAATAGAGGAATGTATAGAAAAAGCTCACACCAAATTTCAAGTAAATTGGTCTAGTAGAACTTGAGATATCATGTCAACCGTCTCGAAAAAGTAGTTTCGAGAAAAACGCGTTTAAAGTTTCGGGTTAACTTACGTGCCGGTCAGATGCCACGTCACTAAAGCAGATATATCTCCGAAAATAATTTGAATTTTTTAAAATCCTCTTAAGGACATATTTTCAAAGGTTTAAGCTTTGAAAATATGAAAGAAAAAAAATCAATTTCTTCAAATTTCTAGACTAGAATACCCCCTTAATAAAAATATCTTGATAGAGCTTATTTTCTTAGAAACCTGAATATTTAATATTTCCTGTAACAGTTTTAAATCCAAGTTGATTAATTAATAAAATATTCATAATAAAATTTGATTCTATATACTGTTCGAAGGTTAAACATTTTACGTTATTAATATTATAATAAAATCCAGGTTGCCTGGCAAAATTGGGATCCCCGGGGTTACTTGGGCGGGTCCGACGCGACTGGGTGGGTTCCAATCTAAGGTCGATTGAATCTTCTCCCCAAAGTTGGAAACCCTCCAGCTGATCGCTCCAAACAATGGTGGGAGAGTTAGTCACTTAGTTGGACGAAAATAAGAAAAATATCAAAGGTCTTTAAATCCTTTAAAAAACTGGGGAGGAGGGTGGGTTCAGGGATCCTACAAACTCAGATTTCTCCACTTTACATTAGTCTGAAATTACTGCTTTACAATACTTATGTATATAATAGCGGACAAATATAATATGTACACACATATTTTTATTTGCCCAGCCTTGTACTAGAATTTGTGTACGGGAGTCCTTTGATCCTTCAAGATTTTCCAAAACACGTCTACAATCTGAATTAAGGTTACGAGATACAAAATTATATAATAATAATAAATTGGATCACAATAAAATAAAATAAAATTCAGTACTGAAGCTACATTTAATATTTGATTTATTGAAATAAGCAGTATGAAAATATGAACAAAAATTTTATAAAATATTTTATTACAATACGTCGAATTTTGTATTATATAAGCTACCAATTATAATGTTTGTCTATTGTAAACGTTCAATTAATTATTATGTTGGATTTGACATAAGTTTGACCAAAACTGATATAATCGTCAATGTGTTCCAAAAATCATATGTTAGAACAGTATGAGATAGTACACACAATTTGACCTTGTAAAACTTATAAATAAGATTAAATTACCTTGGTAACAGGCGAAATTCAAAAAATTTCCATCTTGCTCGCGCTCACGTAAGTAAGAATAAGTGCGAGCACGATTCAAGCTACGTGCCTTACTGGGGTATGTGCTAGTAGGATGCAGGATAAAAGCCATGTCCACACTAACACAAGACGTCATGGTTTTAAGGCCACGAAATTCGGCTAATGTTTCAATTTCTTTCACATATTCCATAGTACCATAGCAGCTCATCCTAAATCGAAAATATGGTATTTAGTTTTATATGTAGTCTAGCTGAACCTGGTATGTGTTGCAATGTCATAATAACTCAAAGGCAATAATTTATTATTGAAGTTTGCCAATTTATCTGATTCCATTGTTAAAATGGTTCCTCATAAAATTAGCAAAAACCATCCTACCTACTATTTGAATATGACTTAAAATTTATAACCTACGAACCCGGCATGCGTTGCAATGCCACAATAAGGCATGCAATTTACGATCCCGTTCCTGTTCCCATTTGTCGGGAAAATGCAGGCAGCGAACACATTTGAAATTATTCAATTGTTCACTTATTTTACCCTAACAACGCAGGTCGCGACGCGAAAACATTTGAAATTATTGCGTTGCAATGCCACTCATTCCCGGTTTTCCCGTTTCCGTTGCCGTTTTTGGGTGATTTTTTTTACAGTAAGCTTCCCGGACATGCATACAACAAATCCTGAATGTTCCATTGTAATCGATTGAGTGGTTTAAGAGCCTATACGAGACAGACAGACAAACAGACAAACGGGCATTCAATTTTATATACATAGATGAGAATGCATGTATGCATGATTTGATTGGTTTCCGTTCCCGTTTCCGTTCCCGTTCCCATTCCCGTTCCCGTTCCCGATTCAAGTGATGGTTGGAGCTCAGCGCCGTGGAGTAACGTCTCTTTAACGCCTTAGCGTGGTTACCAACAAACACATTTCCTTGACTACACAATAGCGCTTCATACTTTCGCGTCGGCAAAATCATAATTACAAATATTATTATTAAGATGTTTTTTTTTCACAGTAATCTTCCCGGATATGCATACAACAAATCCTGATAGTTGCATCGTAATCAGTTGAGTGGTTTAGGAACCTATACGAGACAGACAGACAGACAGACATTCAATTTTATATATACATATGTATAGATAAGAATGCACGTATGCATAATTTGGTTGGCATGCATGAGTTGAAGAATGGTTTGGTTCATTGTGGCTCTCCGTCAAATAAAATGCCTTCCAAAAACCAGATCCTACATTAATAACAAATCGGAGGCTTATATTTGTTATCGAAAATTCAGACTAGCCAAATTTTCCGTGATTCATAATACATTAATAGAACTTTTCTTATAGCAGAATAGCTCGGTCGTTAAGCTTCCGCTTAGCGTTGATAGGCGCCGGGTTCGATCCCATGAGCTGACCTCGATTGAAAAATAATTTTTCTGATTATATCTGTAGTGATGCTGGTCAGACCTGGATATTTGTGACTCCAGGTCGATCGTTTCCTATCAGAGTTTGCCAATTTTCTCTGATTTCATTGTTGAAACGGTTCCCGGTAAAATTGGCTAAATATCCTTCCTACCTACTATGTCACCACTATTTGAGATTGATAAATGTACAATGTAGCGCGACGTTCTCCCATAGTCCCATAGGGCAACACTCGCCCTTTATTTCGAGTGGCCACACAGAAAAGAGCCATATAGGCGCGCGCGCATCGAGAGCGCATCTCTCACCCGCCACCCACCGACGAAGAAAGATCTCTCATGTGCACGTCTCCACGGGGAGATCCGCCATCTTGATGAAGAATCGCTGTGAGGTCGAGTGCAGCATCACCCCCTCCCCTGAGTTCCAGCACAACGTCCCCTGTATTCCTCACACCGTTTCCGGAGAAACATCAGCCGTGAGAGGACCGACCAGAGGACCGCAGAGCCAGCGTCCTGACCACGAGGAAGCTGTTATCAACGAGACGATTTGCAGTCAGGAACCTCCCCGACTATATAAACTGTATTCCAAGGTTAGTTCACGTTTCCCTATAACCCGACCCTTGGAAGAAGAACGACGTATCCGCCCTCTGGATCTCCCACCGCGAGATCAGATAACGCGCGTAAAACCGTTCGTTACAACAATAAAATTTATGTACAATTCATAGATGTCTCGTTAATTTGCGAGTTTTTTAGTGTCTCGTAATTCAGCGACATGTATAATAAAAAAAAGTGCTGCAATGTTTGTAATTGGCCAGGAAGGCGCATTTGGGGTCACCTGTAAAAATAAATAAATATGTTATATAGCAAAACTTTGAAAAGGCCTTTGACCGTGTCCAACACGCTCGCCTGATGGAAACATTAAAAAATATTGGCCTGGATGACAGAGATGTCAGATTGCTACGAAATATTTATTGGAATCAGACTGCAGTAGTACGTGTCGATGATCAATTCACTGATGAGATTCCTATAGAACGGGGCGTCAGGCAAGGATGCATCCTATCACCTACTCTTTTTAACACCTACACCGAATCCATCTTCCACGATGCTCTCCAAGAGGCGGAGGGCATCAAGATGGGCGGCGAGACGATCACCAATATAAGATATGCTGATGACACGGCACTAGTCGCTGAAAATTTAGCAGACCTGCAAACATCTCTAGACCGTGTACATCAAGAAAGCAATCGAAGAGGTCTGCGCATAAATCTAAAGAAGACAAAATTTATGATAGTAGATAGAATGCAAACAGACACCGGGAATCTAACCTTGGATGGAGAGGTGATAGAACGAGTAAAAAGATTCAAATACCTGGGTACCTGGCTGAATGAAGAGATGGACCCAGATGAAGATCTAAGAATCCGCATCGAGATGGCTAGAACAGCATTTGTAAAAATGAAGGCGGCGCTTACAAACAAGCATCTCAATCTTCATACGCGGTTGAGATTCGCGAATAGCTACGTCTGGACAGTATTACTACACGGATGTGAGACGTGGACTCTGAAAACCAAGATGATCAGCCGCATTGAAGCTTTTGATATGTGGGTCTATAGGCGTATGCTGAAGATTCCGTGGACCAAAAAGATATCAAACGAAGCTGTCCTCGGCATGATGGGGAGAGGCAGGGAACTTGTTTCTGTCATCAAGCGGAGAAAGGTGGAGTACCTCGGACACATGATACGGGGTCCAAAATACGAATTTCTCCGTTAGATAACCATGGGGAAAATAGAAGGAAAAAAATGGATTGGCAGGAAAAAGTTATCTTGGCTTCGAAACATGCGCATGTGGACCGATATGAGCGCCGAAGAGCTGTTCCGAGCCGCTGAAGACCGATGCGGATATATTCAAATAATCGACGAGGTGGTCGCCAACGTCCGGATGCGGACAAGGCATTAACAAGAAGAAGATAGCAAAACTTGGTGTTTCTGATATTTTCCCAAATTAGTGTTACCAAGTTTAAAACCGTTGGTTTGGGGACAGCGGACGAATATACACACAAACATTTCCATATGATATTTATAGGGCACTTTTTGATCACACCTCGTATATAACACGTCCGAAGTCGTACGCACCTGAGAAGGGCGCGAGCAATCGAAAATATAGACCGGAAGTAGGCCAATAAATCTAAACGGGACGTTTTTTGAAATAGTGACACTTTACAGGGCTACAAATTTCCGCGATGGCCGGTCGTAAATTTTGCGAGCGACTCTACTTTTTTGGCAGCGGTGGCCGTTCGCCGAGATCCACCCCCCCCCCCACCCACCCACCCGCCCACCACCCACTCGTCTCAGAATCGTCCTCCCACTGACTCCCCGCCCTTCACGAATTATTAAATTGTTCACGGTAAGCACTTAGAGCCGAGCTTTCAGGCCGTTGTTTGTATTTGAAGTGTCGTCCGTGTTACGGCCACGGTCACGAAGATTACCTCTAACCGCCTCCCCCTCCCAACCACCCCATGCAGCCCCCCAACCACCCCCTCGTAGTGTGCCCCCGATCCAAACACTAATGTTTCATAAACTGCGATATAAATCACAAGGACCCGCAGAGTGCTCGCACTTATTAAGGTCCTTTACGCTATCCTCTTACGGAGCAGCGACGCAAAGAATACCACCACACACACATACATATGTGTATTTATATTTGACTAGTAAATAGCCCGATGAAATATCATCGCATGGGTATAAAATTATTATATACCCGTATAAAACTAAAAAAAAATCCGGAACCGGAACCGTTATTTTCGTAGACTCTCATAGATAGTTTTCAATTCTTTATTTGTAATAATTTTCAATTCTTAAAGTTAACGTTAACAAAATGTAATATTTTCCGATTATACACAAACGGTCATTGACCTCGTAACGTTGAATATTATTATTACACATAACAAATTACGTGCATATACATATGATGTGAATTTACAACACGTATTCTGGGCGAGGATATGGCGTGCGACGCGAGCTCATGAGGACATTGCGTTTGGATCGGAGGGTCCGAGGTTCGATTCCCGGCGCCCGCGGTGAATGAAATCAATTTTTTTCTCGAATATCGTCAAAATATAAATAATTTAAATTATAATTATAATTTAATTGAAAATAAATACATAAAAAATGGTTCAAAACCTCGCTAAATGAAATTATTACAATTACATATTTTTATATGGCGAGAAGGAATATTTCAATTAATGTTTAAAAAAAAAGGCGAAATGAAAAATTGGATTTGACGTGATGTCCGCGACCATTAGTTCAATTAGACCCATATTCAGGCTATTTGGGGTGATCGGTTCGAGTCGCGACAAAGTCGTCTCGTCGAAAAATGAATTAATCGATTTTTATCGATTCATTCATTATGTTCGGCGAGAGTTAGGACACACACACACACACACAGATTACCGTATTTATATATATGATATACATACATATATGCTAAAAGAATTTAATCATTTCATGGAAATTTATCTAACATTATACAAACAGTCACTATGGCGTTTCAAGTTGCGCAGGTCAATGGCTGGTGGGGGCTGAACATACACACAAATGAGAGCGAAATTAAACAAATGTTTTTTATTATTACTAAATTATGTTCACAATATGTTACATCTTATATCTATTTTAATACCTACTGATATACTGATAATTTTCTAATTTACAATTTTAATTTAATTTTGTTAGTAATGATAGTATTATATTGTTCTAATGTTAATATGTACAGCGTAATAGGAAAAAGAGCTCAACATCCTATTTACAATTCTTATAAATGCTCGTAATACACGTAATATTAAAGACTCTCTAAAGTCGACGATCTAAAACAGATTGTTTTTAGGTAACCTGTGTTTATACCTGAAGGGTATTTTTTGATTTTTAAATGCTTTCTTTTTATTACGAAATTATGTTCACAATACATCTTATATCTATTTTAATAGCTACTGATCTACTGATCATTTTCTATTTTACAATTTTAATTTAATTTTGTTAGTAATCATAGTATTATATTATTCTAATGTTAATGTACAGAATAATAGGAAAAAGAGCTCAAAAACCTATTTACAATTCTTATAAATTCTCATAATACATCTAATACGTAATCTTAATATTAAAGACTCTCTAAAGTCGACGATCTATAGCTGATTGTGTTTAGGTAATCTGTGCTTATACCTGAAGGGTATAGACATTTTGTTGTAATCACCGAGACTCTTCACAAGTGTGTTAGTATGGTTATTACTAGAGGCCGGATAACCAAGGTGCCGTTTATTGTTTAAATGTTGTAAATGCATTGTTACAGGTTTGCCGAATCTTTTTTACAAAGCATTTACAACAATTGAACAATAAACGGCACGCTTCGGGTCCTACCTCTAGTTATTAGTGATTCTACCGTAGAATTTACTAGTTAGTTTGTTAGTAATGTCTGTGACTAACGGAATATTATTAATGGCATGCAGTTTTTTCAAGTTATTATACATGGGTGTGTTATAAATTATTTTTAGAGATTTATTTTGTATTATTTGGAGCTGCCTCAAAAAAACAATATATAAAAATCTATATATGTATAAATATACTAAATATTAAAAATAAATATAAAAAGTACTACAATATAAAAATTGTGGTCCCGGCTTAAATGAAAACCTCAGAGGAATATCTTTACATATATTCATCGCTCATATAATGGATGTAATATGCATACTAGAGGATTAATGTAATTAAATGTAACCGTTAGCGTGTTGACGATAGCATGAATATCGAATTATCAACATTATAATTTCACTAGTGTTGTACCTGATGAAATATCATCGCATGGGTTTTGGCATATTAATTTATTAAATAAAAAAAATGTGTCGGTCATGTGCTTGACCCGAACGCGTGTCGTTTACAAATTTCAAATACCTTTTAAATATATTTAATTTAATGTTTATATTTAATTGTTTATTATGAAAGTGGTAAAAACTACCTACCTACATATAAACAATATAAAAATGAATTATTTATATAAATTTTCAAAAGATGGCGCTAAATGCTCGGAGACTTGCCTAGAGAAAATATTGGTAGCAAGCATTATATATAGAAGGTTTTTTCTTTCGTTATTATATTCATATCATATCGCTGAATATTTATACGAGTATAGGATATTGGATGCTATACACGGAGTTACACAATATTGGTCAACTGTAAAGCCAGTAACACTTGTTCGATCATGGATAAAGATTCTTCCTGACATGGAAACAGATTTAGTGGATACTGAAGAGAATGAAGCAAATGATATATCTGAAATATGTGGATTATTGGAAAATTTAAAATGTTTTGAAAACGTGGATAAGGAAAACATTGAGGAGTGACTCAATCATGATTTAAGTGATCCAGGTTTTAAACGCATGGATGATGCAAATATCGTTTATTTTGTTTTTCAAGAGGAAGAAAATGAGAGTGACACTACAAGTGAATAAGATACCTGTGGTTACATCTAATAATTTATTTATTTATTTATTAATAGTTTTGGACCATTGTGGCATTACAGGAAGAACCTAATACGCCACAATGGCCTAAATTTAACAAAGATATAAATACAAGTAAAATTAGTAAAAAACAGAAAAATTAAAAAGCAGAAAACATGGTAAAATAAAATAATAATACAATTAAAATGGTATATAAAAATGTACAAAGGAGAAAGAAAAAGTAAAATAAATAAAACAAAATATGATAAAAAAAAAAAAACACAGCGAGGTCCAAATGGAAGAGAGTAGATTAAGATTCCACTCATACATCAAATTCAAATTAAGAAAGTAATGATGAGCGCAGGTAACCAGATAAATATGTTAAAATAACATCCAATAATCTACGCTCCCCAAGGCAGAAAATATCACATTCAGGGACGACAGCAACGATTTCATTGAGAAGTCGAATACCTCTTGAAATAGGAGCCATTCGAAAAAGAACTGTGCGAGCAGCAGGTACAACCATCAAATGATGATGTCTACCACGCACATAATTATTAGGGACATAAAGTCCCAACTGTTCCAGCAACAACGGGCATGACGTATTACCACGCAATAGCTGGAGAACGAAACGAATCAACGAGAAGTTTCTCCGAAGTTCAAGGGAATTATACCCAAGCATGCCCAAAGGAAAGGAGTAGGATAGAGATATGGGTAGTACCCATACTCTTTCTTATAAAGAAAACGAAGAAATGCTTTTTGCACTTTTTCGATAATAAGAGAGTAGTTTGCTTCATGCGGATTCCACACAATCGCGTTATACTCTAGCTTACTTCTAACAAGCGAGTTGAAAAGCAAGCGAGAAGACAAGGGGTTGGAGAATAATCTAGCATATCTCAAGACAAATCCAAGTCGACGAAAGGAAACGTCAGCGACTGTCTTGATGTGGTTGTGAAAGGTGAATTGAGGATCAAAAGTGATACCCAAGTCGACCATGGATTCCACACGCAATAATACGGATCCAATGAAATATCCGTGACAATAGAGCGAATTCGCACGCCCATAACTCATAATGGCACATTTACTAGTATTCAGTTCAAGCCCTAAACTGGAACTGAACTCTAAAACAGCGTTAATATCTGCTTGAAAGAGAGAGGCTCGCCTCTCATCCTTGACAGCAAAGAATAGTTTAACGTCGTCTGCAAACAATAATATATAAAACACTAAAGTTTTTTCGTGTATTTATGTATCTTGTACCTACATACGTATTTTTCGTCAACGGTCTATTGTTCTGACGTCATCGAACAAATAATTCGCTTTTTTCCGATTTAAAGGATTCAAAGTTCCCGATTCAAACTTTCTCTCTTTTCTTTTATAAGATATTCCCTTCTTTGTTGTTGTTTTTTTATTATGTCTAATTTCTTTAGTTTAATTTTTTTTCTTTTCTGTTATATTTTTGACCATTGTGGCGCATTAGGAATTCCTAAATATATAATGCTACAATGGTCCAAACTTTAAATAAATAAATATGTATATATACACAAGGTGTGGACTGATGAACATATGTACGTTTCAGTTTATAGTATGTTTGTATTTGCGCACGGACGAACACAGACACACAAAACGCGCTCTGACGAACATCAATTGTGGAATTTAATAGGATGTCTTGCACCGCCGTGTTCGTCCGTGCGCGCCTTGTTTGTCCGTGTTCGCCAGTGCATGCATAGTCTGGACGCGCAATTAAGATGGGATAGTATACTAAATTTGGTGGTTATAAGTTGATAGCCGTGACGGAAGCTCACGATTTTGCCGGGAAATGCCGGTTACTTTGTATTACGAATTCTTGTAAAAAAAAAGCCGACAGTTTTTCAAACTAGATCTCATATCTGATTTATGTGCTTAAAAATACGAATTCTGAAAAAAAATAGTATCTTTAAAATTATTGCATAGCATAGCTTTTTTAAATATGTACATAATATATTATAGTGAAAATATTGCGTGATGTTTATTTTCTCTGAAAAATATTTTGAGCCGACAACCGGCCAATACTCAAGTTTCCTTATATGAATTTTTAATAAACGTTCAAGCTGTGGGTTGTAGAAGGGAAAAACCCTTCGCAAATACCTTGAGAAACGTAAATATTATCCAAAGGAATATTCGATATCCACTCATGGTGGATGCGAAAGTAAACACAATCGTTTATAACACCATCTTCCATCCATATATAGATCTAAGTACATATTATATTATATACATATGTGCTCAAGTATTTTCTGAGACATCTACATACGTACATATGTACGTACTACTGAATGTCATATACATATTTTTTGTGTCTGCCAAAACGAGTTTATATAATATACATATGTATATTTATATTATTATATATATTATATATCGAGCATGTTATTTTATAGCTATAGTCTTTAAAAGTGCTCTGAAATTGTTTAGTATATAATAATAATATTTAACTAGAACTTATGTTTAAGTAGAAAGTTTAAAGAGATTACTCAAGTATTACGAAAGCTGATATTTGAAAATATTTTAAATTCTAATTACATACGTATTTCATCCATCTATCCCTTTACAGACTCTTGGATACCACTCGAAAACCTCTCATGTTGCTTATTTCGTCTAATTATCTAGTGACATGTTTTCAAGGCCGGCTCGTGGCGGGAGCGAAGTGAAGAAAGAGCGCCTAGAATATTTTAAAAAATGCTATAAATATTCAATGCTATAAAGATTCCCGATTTCTGCTTCAATTCCGATTCCCGATTCCTAATTCAGTTCCGATTCCCGATTCCTCTTTCAGTTCCGATTCCCGATTTCCAGATCCTGATTCCTTTTTCATTTCCGGTTTTGGATTCATTTTTGTTTCGGATGCGAACTCCATTTTCAGTTCCAGATACCGATTCCTGTTTCAGTTCCGATTCCCGATTTTTGTTTCAGTTCAATTCCCGATACCTGTTTCAGTTACATCAATTAGGTGTCATATCTATAAAATGAAATTTTCCGGATGGAATCAATAAAAATCTGAAATAATGAAATTCGTATCTCTGATGAATGGACACAGACATGTTAAAATCTTAAGCTTCAACCAATCAATCGTTGAGGAGATAAAATTGAAGCTATGTATGAAGCAGTGAGGAAATAAGAAGAATGGATCATAGATAAGACACTAAAATCAATTAAATATTAATTATATATATGTATATCTCTCTTAACGCTAACTCAAATGTCCGAAGCAAATTTTCAAAAAATAATTTTCTCCCCAATTGAAGACACAAATGTGATCAATGTATACATTGGAATGAGATTTCAATAGCAACAGAAGATAGAATTGAACTATGATATTGGATCATATACAATGATAGAATTGAACTATGATATGAATAATTACAATTTAGGGCTTTGTCTTGAGTTAAATTGCCATGAGGTGTACAGGATGGTGTAAAGATAACTCTTTATGTCATAAAAATATTCGTTACGAGTGTAACATATCTTGTATGAAGACTTTCCTCAATCTCTTTGAACTCACATTATTCAATAAAAACTAATCATAATCGACTCATTTAAATTGCAATACGAAAGCTAAAATTTTCTCCTTTCACTCCAGCCCACTATACACACAACTCTTAGTATAATATATACTATCTCTAATGAGTTAATATAGCTTTTAGAGTGACGTCGCTATTCTGAGACGCGCTTTTGTTAAAATGTTCACCCGTTTCAATGTCCTCATGTCATATCTGAAACGCTATATATATAATATACTCCTACCTTCAAATCTGATATATTAGTATGGGTGTTAATAATATTAGTATGAGTATACATAAGGTTTCTAAATATATCGTACATATGACAAAGAAATCTAGTATGGTAAAAGGTTCGTAAAATATCGCAGTATCATATGTATGTATGTACATATGTACATCGAACAGGGGACTGATACATTTCTTTTAATTTTTTACTTTATCTATGTACGTAGTAACAATAGATGAAGTTTTGTGATCATGCGAAAATTCGAACTCGAGATTTTGACGGATTCGAACTCAGAATCGATTACTGATCACGTTTTCATGATCTAGTTTTTATTTAATAACTTAATATGCCAACACCCATGCAATGATATTTAATCAGGTATAACACAAGTAGATAAATAAAATCAAGCCAGAGAGACGAAATCAGTCCAAGCTGTCAAAGTTACGCGTTAAAAATTTGGCCTAATGCTGCGTACGGACCAAACATATCGAAATAAAAATTAAATTAAAAAGTTGAAATTAAATATCAAAATTAACCTTAAGAGTGAGATTGCGCTAAAATTAGATCATCGTTGATGTTTTGAATTACAACAATGTTTGAATTACGACGATACGCATTTACAACCAGAGAAATATTATAATTTCTCTGATTACGAGCGAAAAAAAACCTTGTTATTATTTCTTAAAAGTCGGCACGATATACTACTGTGTTTCGGCCGTCTATGAAACATTTAACAAAAAAAAAACTGTCGTTGTCGGATGTCGGTGATTTGTCAAAAGGTTTTTTTTCTTTCGTCGAAATAAAATTAATAATCACACATTGGATGGATTTGATTTATTTCGACGAGAGAAACAATTGAAGACTAAAAAAATTTCGATTGATGTACCGACAGCGCAACGGATTGCGACGATCGCAGGATCACTCATACTAATACATGATATATTCTCAGTAACTGTACAATACGGGGAAGTAAAAATAATAATTCTTTGATTTTTTTTCGATCTTAGTGCGTATCTTCGTAAGTCAAAACATCTTCGACAAACAAAAGTCGAAGATTACCTGTATGTGATTGTTGATGATCTAATTTTAGGTCAATCTCGAAAATTTATTTAAATTGGGCATGTTCTGTTTTAACTTTCAATATTTTATTTTAATTTTAATATATTGATTATAATTTTATTTTGATATTTGAATTTAATTTTAATATAATAATAATATTTTTAATTTTGATATTTAATTTCAATTTTTAAATTTAATTTTTATTTCGATATTTTGTACGCTATTGGTTTTATCATGCTGGTTAAAACGTTGGCCCATAATCGTCGTTGGTTTAGTCCGTAAGCACCATAACACGTACGAATGTACATATGTTAATATGTACGAGTATATCAGAATTATAATATAAACATTTTAACATTCAGTATATAACCTATTATTGAAGTCAAAATATATAAACCAATGTGTGTCTAGTGGTGAGTGTTGAATTCTTTCGTGCATTATGTCACGGGTTCGATTCCCACTAGAGTCGTTGTTGGCCAGACCTTGGTTTGTCGAGGTCGATCGTTTCTTATCAGAATTTGCCAATTTTTCTGATTTTCATTGAAACGGTACCTGTAAAATTAGCTTTTCCTTCCCAATTTTCCGTTGCAAACCTTGAGTTATTGTTATATGTATCTCAGGTTTTGCCTGATTTCTCACCATATATGTCTCTGTGGTTGTTTATTAAAAATTCGTATTATTACATAAAAAATAATATTGAACGTATTTATATGACGTTTGTAATATCTGACCATAGATGTCAGGTATTGTTTCAATTTACAGGTATATTTAATTGGCCAGGAAGGCGCATTGGGGTTTACTTGTCAGGCCTTCCTGGAATAATATAAATAAATAAATGAGTCGTCTAGTTCCAAAACCCGGTAAAAGCATTTCACTCATTTGTTGGTAAACGCAGTTTTTCTGCCACAACTTTATTTAGTGGATTTCATTTACAAAGTTTTATTTTAATGGAAGATATACGATTTAAAGTTATTTTGCAATTCAGTTTTTTGGAAAATTTTTGAGATTAAATGTAAATTAAGACTTGAAAACGATTTTGCCGGTGTTTGTTCCCGAGTTGTCCTTTCACGGCGATTCCGTTTGTTGGCTCACGATTTCTTTCGGATTGTTTTCTTTCTTGTATCTCCATCTTTGGTTTTTTCAATACTTCGAGACAGATCGTCCATGTTAACAGCAATTACGAAGGAAATACGGAATGACAGTTGCACCCAGGTAACCGGCCGAAATGGCCGCCATCTTGCCATATGTATATGTATGTATTACTGTATTTCTGATTTCTGATTGTTTATGTATTTCATTGACGTACACCCGTCGCATTGGAGCAAATCTGTAATGGCGAGTGTGTATTGATTTGTGACAATAAAAATAAAATAAAATAAAATAAAATATGCAGTGTTCTGATTGGCTGTCGGCAGTTTTGCCGTTAATTCGAATAAACAAAGAGAATTTTTGCCGTTCTTTGGAACAAAACAAGATTTTAAATATATTTTTTTAGTCATTTAACTTGGTTTTAGAAAGAATACAAGTATACAGTATTGTGTGAAAATATTCCTAGAATCGGAATACATTTTTATCTCAGTTTTGACCAAATATGCACATACCGGATTTTAGAACTAGACGACTCAAATATGAGAGATAATGAGAGCCTATAATGCAAATTATACATACATATAAGATATAGTGTGAAAAAGATAAACTTATAGGCTTTTAAAAAATTAAAATCTGACAACACGAGTGGGTGGCGGAATTCAAACATATAAAGCTACTGACCGCTATACTTCAAGATCTCCAAAGATTTTCGCTAATTTAGACGATTATTTTTCACCATCGAACTATCAAAATCGATTTAAATTGCTATCGGTGACCAAACCGCGCAAAATGGCAAAATTTCAAATCGATCGGAAGAATGTAGGAACTTTGAAAAAGTGAAACATATAATAGCTTTGTAAAAATTGTAGAGGAAAAAAATACAAAAAAAAAATCCTACGTCAAATTTCGTCTTATTAATTTCAATGTATTGTTATCAACGTGTCTTTTTGTGTTGTTTTATTAGTTGTATATCGCATTGTGCAGGGAATGATTATTAAATTACGCAATGCGAGTCACGTGTCTCACTTTATTGGACGTCATGTAAGTTTCTGTATCTCCTCGTTCGTTTTTTGTTCCGTGAGCTGAAAGTTAAGCCAACACAATAATCGCAAATACTGTTCTACCGTATTTCCAAGCTCATTTCGCCAATTTATAGTAATATACGACGTTTATATAACACAATATATAAATTCATCAACTGGACATTGGAAAACTTTGGCAAGTACAGGGTGGGCAAATTAGACGAATTACATACTTCTGGATTACAAATATCTTGAAAATTATCAAATTCAACTCCCGAATAGGGATATTGATAGAGATTGCATGACCGGTTTACCGATTTACCGGTAAATCACCAAAAATTTCACCATCGATAAATCAATCGATTACAGGATATTTTATTGTTTATTTTATTTTATTTTTATTTTACATATATATTTTCACATACATATATACAAATATACCAGGAAGGCTTAACAGGTAAACCCCAAATGCACCTTCCTGGTCCACATAATTATTACATAGATACATGTAAATCTAAATATCTGACATCTATGGTCAGTATACATATATTACAAACATCGTATTTATACGATAAATAACGATGAATAACTTTCATGTAATAATACGAATTTTATATTCGATAAACAACCACAGAGACATCTATGGTGAGAAATATGGCGAAACCTAAGATTTAACAATAACTAAAGGTTCGCAACAGAAAATTGGGAAGGAAACGCCAATTTTACAGGAATCGTTTCAATGAAAATCAGAAAAATTGGCAAATTCTGATAAGAAACAATCAACCTAGACAAATCAAGATCTGGCCAACAACGAGACTTAGCGGGGAATCGAACTCGTAACATCAAGTACGAAATAATTCAACATTCACCACTAGACCACGCTGCTGGTTATATTATATTATTTTATCGCAAATTTAGTACATATACAGTCATATTATTTTTAAATATTGCATTAAAAATAAATGCAAATGACTTATTGTGGATAAGTCCGGAATTTGTTTATTTTGAAAATTAAGACAATATCTACATAAAAAAATTATGTATGTATATAAAAAACCTAGGATGCGGTGCATCCGCTCTAAAATCGCCAGACAAATTGAACGACAGATTAACGGACGGCTGCTTTAAATGCAATTCTCGTCTTCTCGAATGATAGATTGCACATCAGATGACGGGTAACCTTTCGATGTGCACAGATGCAATTATTAAAATGGTAATTATTAAAATTGAGTCGGATCTTTCAGGCGAGTTTAATAAGGTAGGATTCGATAAGTTCAGAATCTTGCCTTATTAAACTCGCCAGAAAGATCCAACTCAATTTTAATAATTACATCTGTGCACATCGAAGGGTTAGTCGTCATCTGATGTGCAATCTATCATTCGAGAAAACGAGAATTACGTTTAAAGCTGCCGTTCTGTTAATCTGGCGATTTTAGAGCGGATGCACCAAACCCAAAACCTAATGTACCTACTACATATAATATAAAAAAATAATTATAAAATAAAATAAAAAGGCAATTTAAACATTATTTCAATAACAAATATAAACTATAAATATATAAAACTAATTGTTTTACACGGCTTCGCTCAGTATTTGTAATATAAACAGCTAAAACATAATGGTAAACATTCATTCATTTGTTTGTTGAATTTGACAATAATCACACTTTCTACTTAAAATATACAACGGAAATAAATCGCACTTTGATAAATCTAGAAATAGCAGAATTTTTCATCTTGTGGGAACCAAAGCATCCCAGAATTTACGGATTTTCTTCCGAAAACTCCGAAAAATATCTTTGGATTATGAATCGTATCCGACAATGTGTTTAAATTTACATGATCTCATCTGAGTGAAATTTATTAAATTCAATATCAATTGTACTATCCTATGCATGTATAAAAGTTTACTTTTATTTAGCTAGTGAATATTTGCTTTTCATTTTTCAATTTTTGTGTTCATTTTTAAGTTTTAATGGCTTTCACCTGTATTACACATTCTCTTATCTCTTTCAAAGATCAAATTAGAAGGTCACATAATTTTACAAAATAAATATGTTTCTTAGGAACAATCCCCCTCAAAACCCCCCTTTTGTAATATGTTTGAACAAAATATTTCCCCTCTGGCGACTTAATTTCATAAACATTTGAGTAGAAAATATTCAAATTACATTACTTACATAGAATGCCTCCGGCTATTTTTAAAAGAGCTAATATTTTATTATACTAAAACGACATTTATATGTACCCCAATTACTTTTTAATATCCAAAATTCATTTTTAATTAATATCGTTTTTAGCATGTTTTTTCGTGAAATAAAACAATGCCTAGAGACTGGTGGCGGTTGGTGGACTTAGGGGAAACAAGAAGATAGGGCAGAACCACATATAATGATAAGGTTGACGGACTATAAGCCTAATGGACACTTGACCGACGGACGCTTGGCTGAACAGACATTAGGCATTTCTTAGTTTTCTATATACATAAGAAAGAGTATGGGTACTACCTTTATTTCTACCCTACTCCTTTTCTTTTGGGCATGCTTGGGAATAATTCCCTTGAACTTCGAAGAAACTTCTCATTAATTCGTTTCGTTCTCCAGGTACAGCGTGGTAATACGTCATACCCGTTGTTGCTGGAACAGTTGGGACTTTTTGTCCCTAATAACTATGTGCGTGGTAGACATCATCATTTGATGGTTGTACCTCCTGCTCACACAGTTCTTTTTCGAATGCCTCATATTCCAAGAGCTATTCGACTTCTCAATGAAATCGTTCCTGCCGTCCCTGAATGCGATATTTTCCACCTAAGTGAGCGTAGATTATCGGATATTATTTTAACATATTTATCTGGTAACCTACGCTCATCATTATTCTCTTAATTTGAATGTGATGTATGTGTTGCGTAGGGGTGGGTGGAGGATCCAAGTAAAAGGCCAAAGTCGTTTCACAGCATTTATTGATGATTAAGGAGATACACGCACTGGCAGTGCTCAGTCCAGAATGACATGATATCGCCTACGTACCGCCTTATAAGGGGTAGATCTCTCAGGACGTCTAATCTGTTTACCTACTGTATAGTCACGAATTCGGATATGTATTCCCACGGTATGGGTCAGTCGTTCTGAGAAGTGCAATCATTGTTTGGCTTACTTGCACTTAGCCTGTCGCTAATCCTTAAAACCACTTATACCGGTCGCACGGTATGCACTTAGTTAATCTGTTAACAGATAATCCTTGAACGGCCTATTTCACACAGTCTATGGGATTCTATTCGCTTAATCCGCGGTGTACGTAACATATGTGTGGAATCTTAATCTACTCTCTTCCATTTGGGCCTCGCAGGGATGTTTTGTATTTGTAGCTTGTTCTTATTATTATCGGAACAGGCTGCAGGTGCGAGATATTCCCTTATTTGTATACATTTTCTTATTTTAATTTTAATTATTACTGTTAAGTTTTTTATGATTGTGCTAAATGCTTTATTATTTTTTACTTTTCTTTTTTTTGTATCTTAAATTTTTGTTTTTGTTTTTTGTTCTATCTATTAATTTTTATTTTTTGTTTTCTCCCTCACTTATTTTATTATTTTATTATGTAGGCCATTGTGGCGCATTAGGTTCTTCCTGTAATGCCACAATGGTCAAAAACGTTAAATAAATAAATAAATATTCCGCTCCTTTTACCATATGCTACAGTAATATTCCTTTATCCATCATCATAATTTACAGAAATTCACCATACACTTCTGATAAGAAATAATTTAAAACAATTAAAATTTCCAATAGGCTAAATGTTCGTCGGTCTAGTGTCCCTTCGGTCAAATGTCCGTTTGGCCAAAAGTCCATTCGGCCAAGCACCCGTCGGTCAAGTGTCCATTTGGCCAAAATGAATGACTAAAATATGTCGTATCGTATATTAAATACATACACGTTTGTTTACCTATTGTTATAGTCACGTACCAGATATGCAATCCCACGGTCTCGCGCTGTCAGTTCTGAGAACTCTAGCGGGAGCGACCGAATGCCGTTACCAACCATTAAGTCCATTCGGGGGGTCACTATTGTTAGCTGACAGCACTTAAGCCTGGAGATAATCCTCGAAAACCAATTATAGCGGTGGCTCCTTTTAGCATATGCTACAGTAATATTCCTTTATTTATCAACATAATTTACAGAAATTCACCATACACTGCTGATTAGAAATAAATTAAAGCAATTAAACTTTCCAATAGGCAAAATTTTCGTCGGTTTCTATTCGGCCAAACATCCGCGCATGAATGACTAGAATATGTTGTATCGTATATTACATATATTTTGGAAAAATAAATTCGTTTTACTTTGGCCAATGGTCCCTGAATGTGTCATTGGCTTCACGTACAAATAATTGTGGTGATTTCAAGATTTATCAATAAATTCATAAAACCAATTATCACTTATAGTTTTTCCAATAGAAATATTACATTATACATATGAATGAATTAATTGAAAATCTCATGCCTCGTCGATTGTTCGCCAAAATTCATCAAGCATAACAACAGGTGATATAAAGACATAGCTGTGGTATCTTTATACGTATGTACATATATGCTTATGTATGTATGTATGTGGGCTGGTGTGTTTTCACACACGTGTAAATAGTGCAGTTAAAGCTTCTCGAAACGGAGATTAATGTATTCAATTTGATAAAGGTACGAATGCTGCCAGAATAAAATACGAGCGTCATAAACAAAACCCGGCAGGATCACTATCGCGATTTAAGGCTTAAAAATATATTATCAAATATACCAAACAACTATATATTTATATAAAAAATAACTCAAATTTAAATTCTTAAAAATCTATGTACATTTTAATAAAATTTGTGAGTTGTGAAATTTGGTTCGTATGTATGTGTACAAACATACATATGTGTACATACATTAATACCTACATATGTACATATGTATATGAATAATGTGCTCAGGGATAAATTTGGATCACGGAACAAGAGCGTAAATATAAATCGACTGCTGGAATGATTGATGGGTGAATATTTGATATAAACAAGTTCGACATTACTCGAATATCATATTTATTTGTATGAAATGATCTAAATATGCGATACGGTTCAAAAAATTATAATTGCTCCACTAGTACGAGGTTTTAGCTCGAAATTTTACCGATTTAAAATTCAGCACACTTCCAATTAACCCCTTTAAACGAAAACAAAAAATAGTGTGACCAGAACACTATCTCAATAAACATGTTTCAATAGAAAATACTCAATATAAAATAGTATTCACAGTAGGAAAAAGTCCCAAGTGAAAATACATACTTTTGACTTTTGATTTAAGCTGGACAACTACTTGGAGAGATTTGAAATGAAAGATAAAATACCTGACTATAGATTTCAATATTCATTTTGAACAGAAAATTGACAGATTTTGAGACATCGATCGAAGAACACCAAGATATAGAAAAATCGCGCAATTTAAAAAACACCTATGTTTATCTCCGAATCTCGAGCTAATCAACATTTTTTATTACCAGATTCGTATTCACTGGGTATAGATCTATAAGAAAAGTCATATCTCGTCTCTGAAATAAAAAAAAGTCGGCATTTGTCGAACAGTTTAATATTTAAGCTTCCATAGACGTCATTGACTCACTTCATTGCTGTGTTTTATTTCAGAAAAACATAACCATGGGATTACTCATTATTTTAAATGATTTACAATGCCAATGGTTCCGATCCACTGCACTGGCTTATTTTACATACGTTTGTCGAGTTTTGCGGGCAGGTTTTGTATAGATATACCTATAGGGATTGCGAATCCCTTGAAGTATTTCAGTTAATTACTGGTTCTGTGAGTGGCATGCGGCGAAATTCGCGTATCTGCGTGACAAAAAGTGAAGGGGTTCGCGTTACAGACATTTCCAACCTTTACATATATTATATAATACGCCATTTTCAATTTAAAATTTTATCAAAATATAGAATCAAATTTTAAATGTGATGCAAATATAATCGAGTTGAAGATCAAACATTTGATGAAGTGACTCACAACAAGTAGACCGTACACGGGCTCACCAGTTTGCTTTGGCCGTTGATATTTATACTGTAGGCAACTTGAACAAATACTCATCCACAGGTTTTCTTCGAACTTTGTAAGTTTATTATTTATTTTATTTTATATATACATTACTACCATATGTGCCATGACAGGTTGCCCCAAGATAACTCCTATGGTCAGATTTTTGTACATAAATACTAACATTATAAGTCATCTAAAGACAAACTGGTATAATCAAATACAGTGAATTTACTGAAGGATGTAGGTAGCATATTTATCTTAATCTTAATATTTAGCATATCTTAACTAATCTTAATATTTAGCATAATCAACAATTTCAAGATGCTAGAAACTGAAGGGCGGAGGAGAACTCCGATTTATTGATTGGATTGTCACAAAAATTAAGCTAGATAATCTTAGACTTTTAAAAACGACTCAGTATCTTACTAGCAGCGTATATGAATAGAATATTTTTTTATTTGAACCCACTACCTCTCTACTGGCTTTTAAAAACGACTAAAAATCTGATTTCTTCTGATAAAATTTGGGTTCTTATCCGATCGTTCTAAAACTTTGCCATTTTGCTCGGTTTGGTCATCAATATACATATATGGGGAAATCAAGTCCGACATTACGATGGTGAAAAATAATCGTAATAGAAACGTTTGAAAATACTCCATCATATTTATCGGTGACGTTATCGTCCACGTTGTTGCATTTGTCCACACTGTTTACATAGTTTTTTCCCTTTTCACCACCATCTCACTATGTCAGATTTTAATTGTTTAACGCCTATAACTTTTTATTTTTTCACTCTATATTTTGCCGATAGTTTATGCGCATACATTAAGAGGGCTGGACACCAGCGCCTTGTCCATACAAACGTATTGGACTTCTCCCTTCCTCAATTATGGCACTAGAGAAATATTTTTTTAATATGCTATGGACATCTACCATTGGGTTGCATCTATTGTTTTATTTTTTTGGTTAGTTATTTTTTATAGGAGCTAGGAGCCGCCAAACATCAATAAAATCGCCTCTTTTACACCCACGAAAAGAGTCCAGCGTGTTTATTTAACGGTCGATTTAAAAAAAAACGCACATAGTTGCACAGTAAATATCTTTCTCATACCGATGATGAAATTTTTTTAAAAATTGGTCCAGTTTCGAAGGAGAAAATAGGAGAATACAAAACTTCGATTTTGTCAATTTAAAATACGTTTGATCTAGTCGAAGCGCAACTGTCGCATTCACTCAATATATATATTGATGCATTCACTCAACATATACATTCACTCAATATATATATCGAAGAAAGGAACGGCAACAAAATTAAGGTTTCGGGTGTATAGCGCTCTTATGTAAGTCGGCGAACACGATATAACATATGCGTGTTTAATAATAATAATAATAGATGCCTAATAATTGAGCGCCGAGTGACGTTAGGCTGAGCGATGGGTGACATCATCGTCAGATGCGCTGCGCGGGAGCGTAATACACACATCCGCAAAGACACACACACACACATTCATTCATCATTTCGAACAGGTGGACGGGGAATTAATACGCGCGCGAAAATACTCCATTATCGTTCTCGGTCACGTCTATTTGCCGTGTTTAACCACGTTGTCGAATATATCCACACTGTTCCGATCGTTTTATCCCCTTTCACCCCCTCTCGCTATGTCAGATTTTAATTGTTTAAACGCCTATAACTTTTTCATTTTTACATACCTCCTTTACGTTTCACATGGCTTTCGTGTTAGTGGTCATTTTTATCTCTTATCCGATCGTTTTCATACTTTGCCATATTGCTCATTTTGGTCATCAATACACGTTAATGTATCGTCTGCCATTACGTTGGAGATAAAATATCGTATACAACGCGTTTTAAAAACGGGGCCCGTAAACCTTCCTGACGTTTGATAAACGTTCGTCCCGTGTCTTCCAACCTGTTCGCCTTGATATGGCCATTTAAGATTTTAATTATTTAAACGCCTATAATTCACTCTATATTTTATAAAATTTGCTCTATAGGTTCTCGTTATCTGTTATATTTAAATATTTATAGTTTTAACTCTCATATGTATATATAAATTTCAAATTTGGCGTCTAGCTTCATGTAATGTAATACACGATATATATTGATTTTTGGCCAAATATGTCAAATCTGACATTTCACTGTCGGTTTTATCTGTGAGATAAGTATTCAATAAGAAGTTATGTTGCATTTAATTGTTAATATGATTTACAATAAGCTTACATACATTTAGTTTTTTACAATAAGCTTAAATACATACATCACATACACTTATTTTTAGTTATCAGCTGATTTAATTTATTCGAATGTTTTTTCTTTACAGAAGTCGTCCTTCAAAGTATAAAACAATTCTCCAAACCATTTTCATGCAGTTGACAGCCACTGACTATGTTAAAACTTTCGCTCCAAATGATTCAGATGAAGCAATCAACCAAGATTCATCTGAATGGATATAATAAAAATATGAAAAATACACCAGCGTCATAAAAATACAAAGTCAAAGTTTATCGAATAATATATTTTTGTGGTTTGAAAAGGCTTTGGTTACCGTTTGATCGTTTAATACGTATATCTCCAACAGAAGAAACATTTGATTTGGTTCGTTTGCTGAGCACACACGTTTGCTCGGAGCAAATAATTATTCGAGAGACCCCCGAAGGGGACGGGATGATATTCTACAACGACAGAATAATTGGGAAGATAAACATGGGACCAGATCCAAACAGCACAAACAGGTCGCCAACACCTAAACGCTTTAATGAAGTTGTTGTTTGCATAACAGCTTTCCTTTGAACGACCTCACCTCGCTGATTTTATATGTTCTACACACACACACACACACACACACAACCACAAGCGAGGTGTGATCATAAAATGAGGTGGATGAAAAAGTTACATAAGTTCCGGCCAATCATCCTCTAGCTACATTGTAAGCATCCTTGGATAATTTACACACTGCTGTTCCAAAAGTTTAAAATTTATTATTATTTATTTTTTACATATATACCAAGAAGGCCTTACAGATAGCCCCAAAGTGCCTTCCTGGCCAATTACAAACATTGCGGTATTTTTTGTTTAATATAGAAGTCACTGAATTACGAGACACTGAAAAACTCGCAAATTAACGAGACATCTATGAATTGCACATAAATTTTATTGTACATTAATCAATCTGAAATAGTAGTGACATAGTAGGTAGGAAGGATATTTAGCCAATTTTACCGGGAACCGTTTCAACAATGAAATCAGAGAAAATTGGCAAACGCTGATAGGAAACGATCGACCTGGAGTCACAAATATCCAGGTTTGACCAGCAGCAGCTCAGATATACTCAGAGGTCAGCTCATGGGATCGAACCCGGCCCCTCTCGGTGTTAAGCAGAAGCTTAACGACCGAGCTATGCTGCTGTGAAATAAAATTAACTGTTATACTGTTTATCCGGGCGGTAGAAAGACGTATTTGGATAGCTAGCTGTCATTGCTTCAAAACGACACAAGATTTCGATGTAATTTTTAATGAGTTTGTTAATGATTAAACTTTTCTAGCTTCATGTCATAAGCTTACTTCAATGCTAGCTTCCATATGTCGGTAAGATTGAAGAGTGGAGGTGGCAGCTCCCATTTGGTTTAATCATTTTCTCTCAATCTTCGATATATGTATCCATTTTTCATTGGAGAAGATCCATCTCTTTACCATCTATGTTTACAGTTACTTATTATGGATACTTCCCTAATACAAAATGTTTTCTCCTCACTCTAATGATTTAACGTATCAGCTAAAAGGTCTCCAACTTCGGGAATAAGATTCAATTTGGTTTAAATTGGAACCTCCCCAGTCTTGGAGTTGGTTTTTTTGGTTGAAATTGGGTCCTGTTTTATAAATTTCATTCATTTTTTGTGTACCCTTCTATATAAATTGATTAGGAAATAATAGGTGTCACCAGCAGAAAAATTCTTTTCAATCGGGGTGAGTTCATGGGATCGAACCCGGCACCTCTCGGTGTTAGGCAGAAGCTTAACGACCGAGCTATGCTGCTGGCTGTTTGTAATATATGATATAATCTGTAAAAAAAAAATCGCCCACAAACGGGAAAAACGGGAATGAATGGCATTGCAACGCAATAATTTCAAATGTTTTCGTGTCTCCATCTGCGTTGTTAGGGTAAAATAAATACAAATTGTATAATTTCAAATGTGTTCGCTGTCTGCATTTTTCCGACAAATGGAAACGGGAACGGAAATTGCATGCGTTATTGTGGCATTGCAACGCATGCTGGGTTCAGCTATTAGATTATAAATTTGAAGTCATATTTAAATTTGAGGAACCGTTTTAAAAATGAAATCAGATAAATTGGAAAACTTCAATAAGAAATAATTGCCTTTGAGTCTCAAATATCCAAGTCTGACCAGCAGCACTGCAGATATACCTCGAATAGATTCTGTTCAATCGAGTTCAAGCCAGGGCTTGAATCCGGGAACCTCTCAGTGGTTAGCACCAACGCAACCACCGACCTATACTGCTGGCTAAACAGCTTATGTATAACTTCAGTTTTTTAAATTTCTAATTTCCCTAATTGAATTTGAAAACAGGAACAAAAAAGCATAAATAACGGAATCTGGTCAAATTTTTTCATTTATTTTTTATTATCAATGAAAACGTGTAGTGTTCAAGCATCGTGGCTAAATGTGAATATATTGACTAAAAATAAACCCGTCCCCCTTTGTTAGGTAAAGATGAACTGAAGACCAAGATCGCGCCAAGATATGTATGTATGTATGAAAATACACATGTCACTCGTTTAAAAAAATGAAATTTAAACTGAATCACTCGTCGAAATTTTTTCGTAATTTATAGGATATCCGGGTTCCGATTCGATTATCGTCGGCGAAAATACGCAATTGTGGGGATTCCCACACGCGTGTGTACCGAAGCATACGGCAGAAGAGATTTGTCATACACATCTGAAATCAATATGGCGAAAAATGGGGAAAAATCGCTTCTGCAAATCATTCCATTTCATTTCAAACAAGCTCCGAAGAGTTTCGCGCTTTGATTGATAATCGAAACGACATTTTGAGTGCTCGGAGTGATGGGAGCCAATTTCGCCGTATCATAACCGACCATTAGCTGCGCCAGCAGCTCTCAATCTTTTTCATCTTGAGAACCGCAGAAATGAATTCACACACCGTTAATAGGCAAATGAATTGTATTTAACACATATGGGATTCATGTAGGATTCAATCCGTGAAGGGACACGTGGTACAGGTTGTCAATGGGACTCATTTGGCACAGGCATACCAACGTAATCATTTATACATACATACATATTGCTGCGTAGGGGTGGGTGGAGGATCCAAGTAAAAGGCCAACAGTCGTTTCACAGCATTTATTGATGATTCAGGAGATACACGCAGTGTCACTGCTGAGTCCAGAATGAATTATATCGCCTACGTACCACCTTATAAAGGGTAGATCTCTCAGGACGCCTAATCTGTTTACCTGTTGTATAGTCACGTATTCGGATATGTATTTCCAAGACATTGGGTCTTCCCGTACCGATTCTGAGAAATAACTAATAACGGTCATTGTTTAGCCTAAATGCACTTAGAGTCCAGATATAATCTTTGGAAGTAAGTGCATGCATTTAGTTAACCGATAACAGATATCCGTTGGTCTAAGTACAATTCGCTCAATCCACGGCGTACGTAACAATATATACACTTTTCGGGGTTAGAAAAAATAAATCCCATATTTATAAAATAAATTGAACATTGTATATTACATATATTGAACGGTTACCTGACAACTCGTTCACAGATTTTCCGTAAACCGAGGATGCGCTCCAGGCATTACGTATACGGCCATCTCTTTCTCACCCCGTCTGTTCACCAAGATCTCGTTTACTATGCTATTACGTATGCAGCCATCTCTTTCACAGACCGTCTGTTATCGGTGAACAGATGGTCTGTGAAAGAGATGGCTGCATACGTAATGGCAGAGTAAACGAGATCTTGGTGAACAGACGGGGTGAAAAAGAGGTGGCCGTATACGTAATGCCTGGAGCGCATCCTCGGTTTACGGAAAATCTGTGAACGAGTTGTCGTGTCACGATATTGAACGACTTATTATCTTTAAACTGACGTAAAGATTTGGATAAAATTTCTCACCCACCCGTTTTTGCCTAAAAATCTATTTAAATTGATTTTTGACTATGAAAGAGCCCATAAACTTGCTCGGTGTTGTCTATAGACTAGGTAAACAACCTTGAGAATAATATAATCTCAAATTGTTATTAAATGAATAAAATATAAAAAAAATAATGATTTATTTAATAATTCCTTTCATATAACTTGAACAAGCAAGTTATTTACGATGTAGTTATTAATTAACAAATATGTTGAAGTCTGTAACAAATTAGCTTGTTAGCCGAGAAAGAATGTAAAGATCAAAAATATGTACATATATGAAATAATAATAATTTCAATAAATTAATATTATGAGATTGTAGGGGGTCCGATTACTGCGAACTAAATACCTCAACAAATAAAAAAAAATCGGGTGTGACCAACCCATGACTTTATCTACATATGTATGTATTTGAGGTATATAAGAAAGTTACAAAAAAAAATTCTATATTGAACCGTAGAGACACATTCACACATACCGGCAGCATTATGAAATACTAATAGCTAAGACAGCATTTTCGATACAAATTGAGCGCAACATTTTTGACCTTTCAAAGAGGGAAAAATCCCACTTCCGGTTTATAAAATTTAATTATTTTTTTTTTTTTTCATCACATTGATACAAAAATTATATTTTTATTTTTTCGTGACAAGCACACATGTTAAAGGGGTCGAAAAAAATAGTGGAAGAAAAATCGAACAAGAGTAAACTGCCACTTCTGGTTGACAGATGCTTACCAAATTTTATACATAACTTGGTATTATGCTTAAACTTTTAAATATGAAATTTTAGTTGAATAAACCAAACAGTTTTTGAGAAAAACATAAAAAACCTCGATTCTCTAGAGTAAAAGTACTACTTCTGGTTCAGATAAAAATATTTAAAAAATACAATGTTCTAAAGATTATTATTTCTATCACATGTACGAAAATTTCAGTCAGATTCAGTTAGCGGTTTGGGAGATAATCGAATTCAAAAACTTAAAAAAAGAGGACATCTATAAGGGGAGGTATCATTTCCAGTCAACCTAAATATTAAAAAAAAATTCAAGTCGTGTCGATAAGAATTTCAGTACCCGATACTAAGTTTTAGTTCGATAAGACTAACGGTGTTCAAAAAATCCCCAAAATACACAGACACAGACACACATTTTTTCTAGATCATTAAAACGTGATCAGTAATCGATTCTGAGTTCGAATCAGTCAAAATCTCGAGTTCGAATTTTCGCATGATCACAAAACTTCAACTATTGTTACTACGTACATAGATAAAGTAAAAATAAATCAACAAATGAAATTAGTTTTATTTTTTTATAAATTAACTAGCTGAACCCAGCATGCA
This sequence comes from Arctopsyche grandis, assembly GCF_051622035.1. NCBI lineage: Eukaryota > Metazoa > Arthropoda > Insecta > Trichoptera > Hydropsychidae > Arctopsyche > Arctopsyche grandis. The sequence goes on from NC_135355.1 coordinate 1,759,149, forward strand.
TTGCAATGCCAGAATAAGGCATGCAATTCCCGTTCCCGTTCCCGTTCCCGTTGCGTTTTCGTTCCCGTTCCCGTTTCAAGTGATGGTTGGTGCTCTACTAACGTCTCTTCAACGCTGTGTCGTAATAAACCTAATCTCGAGTATTCAGCAATTTCGAATTTCACTGAATTGTACATAAGCTCATTGTAAAAAACTAAATGTAAATCAAATTAACAATTACATACAACATAACTTCTTATTGAATACTTATCTCGCAGATAAAACTCCGTGAAGAGATATACATACTTTTAGCCTTGAAATGTCAGATCTGACATATTTGGCCAAAAATCAATATATATCGTGTATTACATTACATGAAGCTAGACGCCAAATTTGAAATTTATATATACATATTTGAGTTAAAACTATAAATATTTAAATATTAGAGATAACGAGAACCTATAGAGCAAATTTTATAAATATAGAGTGAATTATAGGCGTTTAAACAATTAAAATCTGATATGGCCATATCAAGGCGAAAAGGTTGAAGATAGATTATGGTAGCTTGCCGTCACCGTGCCCGAGATTCTGGATATTTGATACGCATTGTATACGATATTTTATCTCCAACGTAATGGCAGAGGATACATTAACGTATATTGATGATCAAAATGAGCAATATGGCAAAGTATGAAAACGATCGGATAAGAGATAAGAGATATAAAAAATGACCACTAACTCGAAAACCATGTGAACTGTATAAGAGGTAAATAAAAATGCTGAAAATTTACAAATTTGACCATAAATGTCTCTGTGGATATGTATTTACTTTGTACAACACTAATAATACTTGTATCAAATGTACAATGTTTCTGGCCAGGAAGGCGCATTGAGGTTACCTTTTGAGCCTTCCTGGTATAAATATACAATATTATTTTGGAAAGGTATAAGTATTTTAGAATTACTCGGAGCCGGGGTGGAAATACCAAATATACCATACCAAAACGCTTGAGCAAAGCTGAACAAGTGCATTTGTATTTACTACCATCAAATTTGCTATAAACTCTAAGCAAACGTTGAAAAGGTTCGGAGCCCTGGATTGAAGGATTCGCATACAAAAGTGACCTTGAGTGAAAATGTTTGAACGGTATGCAATTCGGAAGTTTTCATCAAATTATCGCTTATTTCGGTATACTATCTTAGACTATTAGCAGGTTTTGGAATGGCTCGTATTGAATAAACAACCACATTGAATCTAAAATGACATCGAAAGATGCACATACTAATATTCAATTTATTCAATGAAAAAGTTGTTTTGGACACTTGGCACCTTTCATATTTACCGTCCACAATTATTATTCAAACGCCCGAAGGAGAGAGAGAGAGGGAATGTAATGGCGCGCGGTAGCGATTTGTTCTTCGTCAACATCTGCGCGTAAAAATTTTCCACCGCGATTTCCATAAAATGCGAGACTCGAGCCGGCTGACAGGTGTGTTTCATGTTCCGGATTTTCCGGCCCCAGTTTTCCATATTTTATTATTGTTGGCGCATGCACACCGAGACGCTGCGTGTCTCGATTTATGGTGGCCCCAGCTTCCGTTGCATTCCTCTGCATATTTCAATAAATCCTATCCCGAATTTAATTCGCAAATCTTATAAGATTGAACTGCAAAGCCAAATCGTGTATATATTATATATAATATCGGTCTCCGTGACGAGACAGAATGTTAAACGACAGAAAACACAAATATCGGAAGGCAAAGATCGAAAATCGAAAGATCGTAAGTCGAAAGATCAAAAAAAAATGGTGCATGGTAAACGGTACATACTCACTTAATTTGCGCGAGCAGGATACGGGAGGAAAAGCATGTTCCTCTTGTTCCTGTTATATATATGTATATATATATATTTTATTTATTTATTTTTATTTTTTATTTAATTTACACCAAGAAGGCCTAACAGGTAAACCCAATTCACCTTCCTGGCCAAAGACAATTATATAAACATATATGTACACCATCCATATATACACAAGTTCTTACACGTATACACATATACACATACATACATTCATAAATATAAAAATACACATATATACATATACATACATACACACCTACACATGTATAATGTTTGTATGTTTATGGATGTATGTAATGTATGTTTATGGATGTATGTAATGTATGTATATGTGTATATGTATATGTATATGTGTATGTATGTATATGTGAATATATATATATATATATATATATATATATATATATATATATATATACATATATATATATATATATATATATATATATATATATATATATATATATATATATATATATATATATATATATATATACATGTATAATGTTTGTATGTTTATGGATGTATGTAATGTATGTTTATGGATGTATGTAATGTATGTATATGTGTATATGTATATGTATATGTGTATGTATGTATATGTGAATATATATATATATATATATATATATATATATATATATATATATATATATTCACATATACATACATACACATATACATATACATATACACATATACATACATTACATACATCCATAAACATACATTACATACATCCATAAACATACAAACATTATACATGTATATACACATAAACACATAAATACACATAAATAAAGATAAATTACTCATATATATGTAGGAATGATTTTTAAACGAGCCGTAGGTATGGTTGGTCAAGCTGGGATAAAGTGTATGTGGTATGCATGGGAGAGACCGGATGCGTGCTGTTATGGTCACTTGTTTGAGAACAAGCCCGAAGACATGTGTTAATAAATACATAGTTCTGACTTAATCTGCGTTTCACTTGGAATCCTTCACATCCGGATCCTATATTTGGGGGCTTTGTCCGGGATGCCCGAAGACATTCCAGTGACAGCCAGGTGCGGTCAGACGACGACGCGGAGTTTTGACAGTTGAGGTTAAGGACGCGCGCGCGATGACGAGAACGCGTACGAGCATAAAGGCGAAGCCCGTGACGTGGGTGACGTCACGACAGCGAACACGCCACACAACAATGATGATATCCAAGACGATAACGCCATTGTCAGCGTCAGTTGTACGTCGGCTAACTGTCGTGGAGATGCAGAGGTTCGCGGACTTAGACGAAGATGATGACGACGAGGATGAAGAGGAAGAAGAAGACGAAAATTAAGTGAGTATGTACCGTTTACCATGCACCATTTTTTTTTTTTTTATCTTTCAACTTAAGATCTTTCGATTTTCGATCTTTGCCTTCCGATATTTGCGTTTTCTGTAATTTAACATTCTGTCTCGTCACGGAGACTGATATATTAGATATCAAAGCGACCTGAAGAGTGGCTAAAAATCAGATCACAATTTTTTTCACGGGCAGGAATTTTACTGAACTAATAGAGTAAAGCTAATAAAAGTCTTGAAGAGAAGCTTTTTTAAGCACGTTAGAGTGAATTGGTTTTATGCGGCTAAACGCGTAACGAAACGTTACAACGCTGAAACATTACACGAAACTACAGTAGGATACAGATAAGGTCCCACTTTACTATTTTTTTTCAATATTCAAACTTTTTGTCTGAAAACTTGGGTTTTGTTAAAGATTTTGCATCCAAATACACACACCGCAAATGCTCTGTACGTAATTGAATAATCGTGTAACGTGGACTGAAGGATGAGGTGAATTTTACGAAGGAAAGTAGGGAGGGGGAGTATGTCGTAAGTTACGCCAGGGAAAGCTAGCTGGGTGGGTCGCTAATGAAAATCGGTTCAGCACTTCCATGGAAAGTTTAGAGGTTCTCCGGTGGAGCCGTCCGGAAAATTGAACCGGCAGCTCCGGCTGCGGATCCGACGGTGATCTTGGCCATAATTTACCAGAAGTCTCCCCCTACCCCTGGCCAATCCGCCACCCCGTCTCTTCTACGCCGGGCCATGACTAGCGTGCCTAATGTGAAATTATTTCAAGTGCTTTCGAGTAAACACTTTTATGGTGAAAACGTGAGCCTACCCCAGCGCATAAACAAATACGACGAAAAAGCCGTTAGCTTCCCTCACCGTTCAAAATTGCTTTTAAATTAAAAAAAATAATCTATATCTACATGTGTACACTCGTATACGTCTGTGGCGATTCCGATCCGCCTAAAAATTTTGTGTCCAGAAAATTGTCCCAGAAATGCTTGGTTCAAATTCGCATCGTAATCAATGAACGTTCGTTTTTTGAAGCGTAAACACTTCTATAGCTATGTTCTATTATAGTTCTATTAGAGTCACAAAACCCCCAAATCTAACCAGCAGTTTTGGCAGATCGAACCAGTGATCGCATGGTGCTAAACATATACGCTACATTGATGTATAATACACTAGATGGGCCCTGACGTATGATTTTGGTCGGAGATCTTGTCTTCACTAACTGAGGAGTGCGGGGGGTTTAACTAGCGGGGAAGTTGGGAAAAAAAAGTTTTTTCCCTACGACGCAGCGGTACCTACCTACCTACTGAGAGAAACTGTGCATGCACCATGTATTTTGCATGCGCCAAAAGGGAGACCAGTATAAAGCGTGATGGTGGATCTATGTGTATTATATATCTATGTATACGCTACCATTAAACCAAACTGTTGACTAATATATATTGTAAGATTTATTCAAGTGACCAAATATGTGAATTGATACCTGAAGTATTATTTAAATATCGAGTCACGCAATTTACGCTATTGTCATCTCACGCATGACTTCTATAGCGGTCATCTGCAGGCAAATGGTTGAGATAATGTATCGTGGGTGTGTAGAGGGGCTTCCGAGATCGGAGTGAAAGACGCAGCAATCGTGGTAGAGATACTTTATTGTTCTTGATCCGTTGGCTAGCCATCTCCGAAAAAAGCAAACAGATCCACGGATTATTTAAACACAGCATGAATCTTTGGTCGATGGGTCACAAGATCTTATACGGTTTATTCATATGGCGAAGACTTTTTGTCGCGAACACGAGATAAAGTAATCAGTTCTAATTAACCAGTGGTCGACGGGCACCGATCTCCTAATCTCTGAGTTACAATATTGTTAAAAAATTTAAAATAAACTTATTTTTTTTTACAAACCTCTTTTATGTTTCACTTACGATTACAATTCTGAAAAAAAATTGCCTCTTATCCGATCGTATACTTACTTGGCCACATTGCTTATTTTGGTCATCAATATAAGTAAATGGATCCTCTACCATTACGATGGTGCAAAAATATCGTGCTAGACGCGTTTGAAAATTCTGTGTTTGAGTGTCTGACGTTAATCGCCCAAAATGTTCGGTGGCATTGTTCGCCTACCGCGCTCGCCTCGGCGTTTTCTTGGTGAATATCCGTTTTTGTCGTCATCTAGCTTTAATTTATAAAAAAGCCTTTCTAAAATATATTTTAGATTTCAATATGGGATAACCATCTAGTGCCGGGGTTCCCAACCTTTTGGTACCCTAGAGCGCATTCTAAAATATCGGTAGGGCGGCGGGCCGTGGGAGTGGCCGTTATTGTTTCTAAGGATATTTAGATAGTATATTGTTGCGTAGGGGTGGGTGGAGGATCCAAGTAAAAGGCCAACAGTCGTTTCACAGCATTTATTGATGATTAAGGAGATACACGCACTGGCAGTGCTCAGTCCAGAATGACATGATATCGCCTACGTACCGCCTTATAAAGGGTAGATCTCTCAGGACGTCTAATCTGTTTACCTATTGTATAGTCAAGTATTCGGATATGTATTCCCACGACATTAGGTCTCGCGGTACCGATTCTGAGAAAGGACTAATAACGGTCATTGTTTAGCCTAAATGCACTTAGAGTCCAGATATAATCCTGGAAGTAAGTGCAAGCACTTAGTTAATCTGTTAACAGATATCCGTTGATCCTAAGTGCAAACACTTAGTTAATCCGTTAACAGATAACCCTTGAACGGTCACATAGTCTCTGGGATTCTATTCGCTCAATCCGCGGTGTACGTAACAATATCATAAAGATGCTCATCGATGATTCGAGATCTGTATATTGATTTTATTAAATTCTGTCGCAGTCGAATAATGGCGGGAACATATAAAACGGTCGATTGGGCGCCATGGCGCCCGTGGGCGCGGGGTTGGGAACCCCAGATCTAGTGCATGTATTATAGATTCGTTATTTGTGGTCGGATTTTTTTTTAATATAATCTTGTTATGATTGAAAAGCTTAACTGTATTTTATTTTACCATTGTTTGCATTAGTGAAAAAAATACGCAAGATAGGATGAAATATGTAGGTATTGAAATTTAGATTTTAGCTGCGACCACTTCCAAAAACTGACTTTGATATAAATTTAAGTCCTAAATTGAAAACTGAAGATTGTTTCTCCTCAAAAAGTTCCGATACTTTATAGTATACAGATATAGTATGGTAAATTTGACGACCTTAAGTTGGAAATTTTGGATTTGTATTTATGAGGAACAAACACACATGCCCGAAGTTGTACGAACGTTTTTGTATGGGAGCTTTTCGATCCAAAGCTTCCTAGCCATTGTGAGACTACCAAATTTGGTGATCCTAAGCTAAAAACCGCAAATTTACATAGTAAACAAACACTATTGCCCGGCATTACCCTGGCGAGAGCATTGTGTGAGAGGTCTTAAATCCCGGCCATAGTAATTTTGTCGTCCCACTATTATGTAAGTCTATTTTAAAACGTTTTAATAGAAAGTTGGATCGATACTTGTGTACATACATAAAATGTCTTTGTTATGTTTTCTATGGGTTCAAATCTCATGTCGACACTTGCTCAGGACTCGTGCAGAATTTAATTCGATCTTTTGTCACTTAATACATTCATACAAACAGAGCTATATAGCACTGTGCAATCTTTGTTCATCCGAGACTTCATTAATTTCAATCCAGAGTAATTAGACGCTTAAAAATGCTTGAAGTTTATTCAAAATCAGTCGGATCTCATTACACGTCAAATACATCAAAAACGAGTCTTTCACGACCCTTTTCAAATAATAAAAATACTAACTTACAGGATTTTTAATTTAAAACTCTACCTGCCTTTCGCAAAACAATTGATATATAAAGCGAAATTCAACGGTTAATCCAATGTTTCATTTTTTTTCTTAGATATATACGTCACATATTTTATATTTATATTTTATATACATAAATTTAGTTTAATCAAATTTACAGGCAATCGTCAAACCAATAATTGAAATGTATTGACAATTTTTATTGCCAAAGTTTAATGAAATGGTTGTACATATGTCAATAGACACTTTAAGTTGTTATAATTGCTATTAGTCCACTTTTTTTGCGAATAATAATGAGTTTCAGATGATTGTCTATTAATTAGTCTTTTATAGATTCGAAAATATATACGACTGTTTATATTTTCAAGTGTACACTATAAAAGTACAGACTAGGTTTGTGAGATGAATCTTAAAAAGTGGGGGTGCAACGTTTCGTAGCACATTCAATTGCATAAACCAATTTAGCTCTACCATGTGAAAGAAATTTTTTTAGTTTGACAAATATTTTACAAACAGTTTTAAGAAAAAAATTATAACATAACCATAGCGTGGTCTAGTAGTGAAAGTTGAATTATCTCGTACTTGATGTTACGAGTTCGATTCCCGCCAAGTCTCGCTATTGGCCAGACCTTGATTTTTCAAGGTCGATCGTTTCTTATCAGAATTTGCCAATTTTTCTGATTTTCATTGAAACGATTCCTGTAAAATTGGCGTTTCCTTCCCAATTTTCTGTTGCGAACCTTTAGTTATTGTTATATCTTAGGTTTCGCCATATTGCTCACCATAGATGTCTCTGTGGTTGTTTATCGAATATAAAATTCGTATTGTTACATGAAAGTTATTCATCGTTATTTATCGTATTAATACGATATTTGTAATATCTGTCGATAGATGTCAGATATTGTTTAGATTTACATGTATCTATGTAATAATTATGTGGACCAGGAAGGCGCATTTGGGGTTTACCTGTTAAGCCTTCCTGGTATATTTGTATATATGTATGTATGTAACCATGGATCGCTAGATCACCCATTATATGTTTACATAGGTTAAATTATTTAGTAATGGAAAAAATCTAAATAAATAAAACTGGATTAAAAAATAACGCAATAAGATGAGAAATTTAATGTATAAAAATGGAAAAAAAATAGTTGATTACACTGTTCGACATATGACGACTTTTTTTTTGGTTCAGAGACGAGATATAATTTTTATTATAGATCAATGCTCAGTGAATACGAATCTGGTAATAAAAAATGTTGATTGGCTTGAGATTCGGAGATATATGTGTTTTTATTAAATCGCGCGATTTTTCTATATCTTGGTGTTGTTCGGTCCATCTCTCAAAATTTGTCAATTTCCTGTTCAAAATGAATATTGGAATCTATAGTCGGGTATTTTATCTTTCATTTGTAGTACTTTTCAGCTGTCAAATCTCTCGAAGTAGTCGTCCAGTTCAAATCAAATGTCAAAAGTATGTATTTTCACTTGAAACATTTATTGGGATAGTGTTCTTGGCACACTATTTTTTGTTTTCGTTTAAAAGGGTTAATTGAAAGTGTGCTGAATTTTAAATCGGTAAAATTGCGAACTAAAAACTCGTACTATTATTTACTCGTATTTACACGAATCTGAATTGAATTAATAGGGATAATATAATAAAGTGTCTTTATATGAGAATTAAATAAAATTCCACTTTGAAAAGTCATATTTCGACTATTCTTGTGGATTAATAACAAAGATTCGTTTATTTTATCGAGGTAAGCCAATTATAATTGGTCAACCTAAATAAAAGATCTTAAAAAACTGCGGCAGAATAATGGTCAGTTGCAGATTTTCAAATTTTTCATAACGCATGCTAAATTTAAAGCCGACTAATAATTTTAAATTGTAATTTTATCATTGTAAAAGTTCATCTTTGTATATTGTCGTTGCAATAAGAAACTATAAAATTTATAAAAAATTAATTCATCCTGAAACTGTTACACAATCGGCCATTTTTCTGCCGCACCACATATAAAGAAATCGAAAGCTGCGTTCATAGAATAGCAAAGTATGTAAGTTTTTGCAAGATATACCCATTAAACGGCTGGTTTTTCTTGCCACCCTTCTTCTTGTGTCTCGTATAGTAGGAGATAACGGGCAGGTCAATTTGCGACGGGTTTTTGCCACAAAAAGTGTCTCTTTTTGGGTAAACTTCGATGCGACATCTGGTCCCCGTAGGTTTTGGCTATCCATAAAACATGTATCGCTCGCGTATGTAGACTGCTTCCCAACGGGTCAATTTTCCACAGAAAACAATGATAAATTGCGCAATATATTGGACGATGTTAATAATACACGTTTCTTAAGGTGAAAATGCGTTCACGTAAATACTTTCGTTTAATGGAGTAGCTCTTGATGTCGTTTCAATTGTTCGCCTCGGTGTCTTAGTGTAGTCGAGTTATTTATACCGGGATTATTGTTCAACAATTATTTATGGGCTTTATAATTTTCGAGTTGTTGCTGAGCCATAATGAAACCGCGACAAAGCTAAAACTTGTAATCTTGCTACGGCAAACTTTTCTCGAAACAATATATCTGCGTGACTCGGTTTCGAAAGGGCCGATGTCGAATCTCAAACTAATTTCGTGACAAATAATAATTTTTCATCCGAAATTAACCACGTTAACAAATATAATAGAATTAGCTCATGAATGTATAATTGGAAATAAAAAATCCCGTTTTGAACATTTTTTAAGCTCAAACCCTTGAAAACGATAATAGCAAGAGTTTAATATACTTCTGAATGAAATCTTAATGGAAGCCGGGAAAAAAATGTTGATGTAATATTTAATCATGTATATGTATTACTAAATATAATTAAAATAACAAATTCCCCATCCCATTACTTTTATTTGGATACGATTTGACGGTGCATCTAAAAAAAGTTTTTTTTACCAGTGTTTCTATTTTAAAATTTTTAGTTTACTAGTTACATATATAACCGGAGTAGAACTTTTAAATCAGCTGATAACTAATAACTAAAAATAAAACTATCACTGTTTGATCTGTGTACATATATTAAGCCTGTATTGGTTAGAAAGTTTGTTTTGATTTGAGGTTATGGGTTAAACGTCATTCTGTCATATTCACTGAACAGTGTTGCCACCCTACATAAAGACCGGTGTGGCAACACCCAAGACCGTTGGTTCAGCAAGCCTCCACAAAACTATAAATATTTATATATTAGAGATAACAAACCTATAAAGCAAATTTTATAAAATATAGAGTGAAAAAAGAAAAAGTTATAGGCGTTTAAATAATTTAAATTTGACAGCGAGATGGCAGAGCGAAAAGTAATGAAACTACCGATGTGAATGATGAATGTGACAGATAAACGTCGCCGTGTAATACGATGCAGTATTTTCAAACGTGTCTAATACGATATTTTTTCACCATCGTAATTGCGGATGATACCTTAACTTATATTGATGACCAAAATGAGCAATATGGCAAAGTATGAAAACGATCGGATATGAGATAAGGGATATAAAAAATGACCGCTTACACGAAAACCATGTGAAACGTATACGTATAAGTAAAAATAGCTTTTGCTCTTCAGAACGCATCATTTGCGCATTAGAATAAATTAAATTGTGCATTTAATAAATATATTTCGGTTCAGTAAAAAAAATGTTCGATCATTTAAGAATAAGAAAGTGCGCAATTAAAAAAATTCGGGTGTGACCAACCCATGACTTTATCTATGTATTTGATGAATATAAGAAGGTTACAAAACAAAATTCGATATTGAACTGATGACTATGATAGCGATACAAATTGAGCGCAAATGTATGGAAACTTGTACAAAACAAAAGATCTACTTCCGGTTGTCAGATTTTGTTCAAATTTTTTTTATTACTAAAAATCACTATCAGTATTATACTCATTAAATATCAAGAAAATAAAAATAATTTAAAAGGTCAAAATAAAATAATGAAATATTGTTTTAAAAAAAAATACTACTTCCAGTTCACAAATTCTGACCAAAACCCTACCAGTTCTAAGTTAGTACACAAAGGATAGAAATATAAATTTTCAGCTTAATACGTTCAGGGGTGCGGACAGAGTAGTGGGCACAACATTTTTGACCTTTCCACGAGGAAAAAAATCCCACTTCCGGTTCATTAAATTAAGTATTTTTTTTTTATTTTTACTTAAAATCACTATTTTTATTATACACATTAAATATCAAGAAGCTTAAAACAATTTAAAAGGTCAAAATAAAATAATGAAAAAATAATGAAATATTGTTTTAAAAAAAAATACTACTTCCAGTTTACGAATTCTGTCCAAAACCCTACCAGCTCTAAGTTAGTACACAAAGGATAGAAATATAAATTTTCAGCTTAATACGTTCAGGGGTGTGGACAGAGTAGTGGGCACAACATTTTCAACCTTTCTAAGTGAAAAAAATCCCACTTCCGGTTTATAAAATTTAATAATTTTTTTTCATTTTCATCAAATTGTTACAAGAATTATACTTGAATTTTTTTGTGACGAACACACATGTTTAAAGGGTCGAAAAAAATAGTGGAAGAAAAATCGAACAAGAGTAAACTGCTACTTCCGGTTGACGGATGCTAACTAAATTTAATAATTAACTTGGTTTTAAACTTAAACTTCTAGATATGAAATTGCAGTTCAATAAACCAAAAGGTTTCTGAAAAAAACATAAAAAACTTCGATTCTCTAGAGTAAAAGTACTGCTTCCGGTTCAGATAGAAATATTTAAAAAATATGAGGTTATAAAAATTATTATTTGTATTATATTTAAAAAAAATTCAGTCCGATTCAATTAGTGGTTTGGGAGATAATTGAATTCAAAAACTTAAAAAAAGAGGACACCTATAAGGCGAGGTACCATTTCCGGTCAACTTAAAAATTTGAAAAAAATTTACGTCGTGTCGATAAAAATTTCAGTAACCGATACTAAGTTTCAGTTCGATAGGACTAACGGTGTTAAAAATATCCCCAAAATACACACCCACACAGACACACACACAGACACACACACACACACACACACACACACACACACACACACACACATTTTTTCTAGATCATGAAAACGTGATCAGTGATCGATTCTGAGTTCGAATCAGTCAAAATCTCGAGTTCGAATTTTCGCATGATCACAAAACTTCATCTATTGTTACTACGTACATATGTAGATAAAGTAAAAATTGCAGTTTAGTACACAAATTCCTAATTCGCGAGTAATCAAGACTAAATACATACGAATTATACAGAGTAGGCCAACTTGGACGATTGCTGATCCTATGTACATATTTGCGAGATCTTTAATGCCCGTTAATGCACATTTCATTCATTTTAGGTTGCTTTATATTTCTGTCGTGAAAAAAACTTATAAAATGCCCGCATTTAATATTAAAATGCTGACCTAATTCAAACAATGGATTTGTAATTTTTCAAATAATCAAGTTTTTTTTTATTTATTTACTAGAGGTTTTTAGTCTTATTGCTTATTTTATTTTTTTAAGTGTACAAATATTATATTAAAAGAACGTAAGACTTTTTATGTGTTATTTTGTTTTATAATCTAATTACGTTGGTTTCTATAGCTGTTTTTTTAATATTTTTAAATGAAATAATATTTTTTTTAATTCTGACAAATTTTATAAAATGCTTATTAAATTGTCTCCCTTTTATCAATTATATTTTGCATGTGGCGCTAGAATTTTCTTTCAAGGTTATTTCATATAAAATCTTTAATGTAAGTTTATTCGATCATTGCCACATTACATACATATTTTTGCCACAGTATACATATGTATATTTCACCATATTAATGTATGTAATTTCAATCGATACAGTTTGAGAGCCTTTTCCCATTCAACTTCTTCAAATTAAATTGCACCATACTTAACGACTATTGATGTTTATTTTAAAATTCAAATTTGTGTATAAAATATGTGACAAAACAACTCAAACAGGATGTCGTTATTAAAAGTAATTATACTGACGAATGGTAGGTGTTTGCTATATCGAAATAAAAAACTATATGTAGTTCTTTACTTAGCATTGAAATTATGATATTACATAAGTTGAATTTATTAGAATGTCGAAATATTACAAATACATTTCTTTCCATTAATGTGTAGTGTTGGATTTAAAATGAAATAATATTTAGATCAAACCTCGAAAGAAAGAACTCTTTTTTTAAATACCTCCTTTACGTTTCACTTACGATTACAATTCAGGAAAAATTTTGCCTCTTATCCGATCGTTTGCATACTTTGCCTCCGCCATTACGATAGAGATAAAATATCGTATAAGAAGCATTTCAGGTCCGAAGATTTTTAATCTCGGTGACAGTTGGTTGTCATAAATTTTATACATAGATGGCGGTAGTAAAAAAAATATTGGTGTTTTTTTTCAAAATAATAATTTCATATACAAATTATACAAGAGGTATGTTTTTAAAAAACTTTATTTTATGTGGGTGATTTTTACAAACCTCCTTTACGTTTCACTTACTATTACAATTAAGAGGACTTTTTTATATCTCTTATTATTTTAGCTTACAAATTTTTACACACGTTTGCAGAAGGCATTGAATAAATAAATAATTGTTTTACATACCAGTAGGTTAGGTTTGGTTAGTAAATATAACCAGTGCCAAACCTTTTGAACTCGTAAATATATTATACTACGTATGAGTACTATTATAATTTTTCAGTTTCAGTTAAAATGCTGAAAAAGTGCTACTTAAATGCAAAAAAAATATATTTATATACATATGTACATATTTCAAAAAATTAGTTACTTGGATGGCGATTATTCATCAATAAATCACTCGGGAGACTATTAGAGCGTAATCATACTAGACGGAAAAGGAAGAAAAATTAATAATAATACTGGATTTTTTCCATCGTATCGGAGATCTATCATGGCGGGAAAAATCGCGGGGAAAAGCGGCCTAAAAGGAATCGCTCGTGCGGAAAATCGTCCCACTCGTTGTAACCATTTGAACTGTGCAAGCAGCCGGCTAATATGACTTTTCCATTTTCCTTCATTTGAAAAAACCATCACCCGCCGCTTTCAAAATATAAATTGCTAATGGATAAATAAAAATCACCGTACCACTCCCGTTCCTCTGCGATAATGTATCTTTACAAAAGTTACTTTTCGACACTTGTACACTACTTATATACGTATATACATTATATATGCATATACACATAAACACAGAAATACACATAAATAAAGATAAATTACTCATATATATATATATATATATATATATATATATATATATATATATATATATATATATATATATATATATATATATATATATATATATATATATATATATATATATGTATGTAGTATGGATACACTCTTCATATATGGAAGTTCACTTCACAATTCTCAAACTGAGCCTTCTCGGAATTGGCGTAGTCTATTATTATATCAAAATAAATCAATAAACAGCATAAGTTTTGTATCAAAAACACTACAACGGGTAGCTCACATATGTATATGTATATATATAGGTACATACGTTTCAAAAGCTCCGGGAAAGTGGTTTCTATTCATAAATAGAATAGAGTAAAATTCATTAGACTTGTTTTATCAGGTATCCGCGTCGGCGTTGCATAATAATTAACCCTCCCTCACCGAAGTGGGGTATGCAAATGCCCCAATTTTTACATTTTTCGTAATAACTATGTGGTTTTCAAAGCTATACACCCTATATTTCTTGTATTCCTAGAATGAACTACAATAAATTTATTTTAATAGATTTTGTATGATTTAGAAAAGGGGTACATCGTAAAAAAATACATTTATACATTTCTACGTTACAAAGTATGATTTAAAGGCGGTAGCGATAAGTCATGTTTTTGACTGTTCGCTTGCATATTCTTGTTGATCGATGAATCAATGCGAGATAAAGAGACAGCTATAGCTTTTCGTAAGCTATTGTTTTTTGTCGCTTTTGGCGCGTGGCTATTGAGTCATGCAGTCGCCTGTTGGCCTTACCTATGCGCGTTTGCATGTCGATGTTTGTCGTTATTTTTTAATACAAAAACAGTCAAAAACATGCTATAGGACTAAAACTTTTTTATGTTGATGCATAAAATGATTATTAATATATATATATTGAACCCATTTGTATCGATAAAAGCTGTATTTTGATTAAAACATACTCGACCCCAGTTCGGGACACTCGTTCGATCTCGACGCTCCGTCCTTCAAAGGTTAAGTTTGATTTTATGTAAATTTGATGTTACTCTTATATATGTACATCTGAACATGGATTAAATTTGAACATAAATTTTCATTCAAATTGAATTGAAAAAATCTGATTTTATTAAAGCTAGCACAGATTTTATAAAGACAATGCACTAAAGATATCCACTCTTTATGAATGGATTAATCGTTATAATGAGGGTCGACACAAGATCAAAGGCGACAGAATGGAAGCGGTCAACTTCAGTTTCTGAAGAAAATAGACCTTTTGTGGAAAATATAATGAAAAGAATAGCGTTTAAAGTGATAGTTTAAATTTTAGGCATATTTGTTTAATTATCTGATAGAGCTCTCTGAAAGTTTAGATAAATTCGTTCTAAGAGGATTTGTTTATTTATTATAAAATAAATGTTTTGTATTTGTAACAACAACTATAGTATATAGTAGAAGCATGAGTTAAAAGGTATAAATGTCATCACAACAATACACATAAATGTAATAATGTTTGTGGCACTTCGCTTTATAAATTGATCAAACTAAATGGCCTGGAAATGTCAGTTAATTTGTGGCTATGCTCTGTTACGAAGCGTGCTTGAAAGCCTCCAAACACACAATCAAAACACATTTCTGTACATGAAACTATTTCATAAGGAAAAGATACCTTTCTCTCCTCCATTTCCGTCGTCAGAGGGGAGAAAGCAGGGGTGAAAAAACAGGTCTTCCTCCGTTCGAAGATTATTCAAAGTGAATTTTGTTGTATATAAAATGATTAGCTCGAAATGAGGTACATTCACTTTCCTAATAAGGCTTTGCATTTTGTACAAAAAAATATCTTTCCAATTGAAATCTGTGAAAGCCATTTAACCTTTCATGTCGGAAGCCTTTTTTCGTTAGATGTAGAAAAAAATATTCAAGGATTTCTCTACCAAAGATTAATCGTTTCATATTACAAAAGGGGATTTAAAAAAAGGGAATTCACCCTCTGCGCTTTTCGCCAAAAACAAGCCGGAGAAATTTTTCTACCGCCCTTTTTTATAGAAAAGAAAAACGTTTCGACTGGAAATTAATATTTCAACGTTGCTCTAAAAAGAAATAATAATTAGAACAAATGGATTTGTAATACGCTGCGCTCGATGATTGATAGTATCCGCTCGAAAGAAAGGAGAAAAAAATATTTATACATGTAGTTATATAGATATAAATATACATATGTTTGGGTATAAATCATATTATTAATACACTAAAGAATAATGCGTTAAAATAAATCTTTATTATGAATGTTAAGAATGAAATACATATGTATATGTACATATATACGACTATAGTTTCGAAGCTAAATTAACATGGAAATAATATTTTGCAAAAATATTATGGGGAAAAAAACTAATAGGTATGTTTATATGCGGTCTCCGTGACGAGACAGAATGTTAAATTACAGAAAACGCAAATATCGGAAGGCAAATGTAGCTTAATTGTAGTAAATAAATAAAATGATTTCGACTAAGTTGTCGTAATCATGTCGTAGTTGGGTACCACAGTACCTAATTTGGTAGTTTTGAAATCTGTGAATTTTAATAACCAATAAACATACATATGTAATTTTTTTCAAATATTTGTATTTGACGGGATATAAAAGGCTAATTTTCGATTTTCCACAATATATCTGGTAAAAAACTTAAATTATTTAAAGAAAAATGATTTCGATTAAGTTGGGCTACCACAGTTTACCTAATTTGGTAGTTTTGAATTATGTGAATTTTAATCTAATATATAATTTCGAAAAAGACTTTGTATGTAAGTATGTAAGTATATAAATATGTAATGTTGGTTGGTAACATCGAAAACAAATGGAAGTTTCTACGACGATTCGATATTTTTAATTTATATTTTTACGTAGTTGCAATATTTTTACGTAGTAACAATAGACGATATTTTCGATATTTTTCCGTAGTAACAATAGTTGAAGTTTTGTGATCATGCGAAAATTCGAACTCGAGATTTTGACTGATTCGAACTCAGAATCGATTACTGATCACGTTTTCATGATCTAGAAAAAATATGTGTATGTGTGTGTGTGTGTGTGTGTGTGTATGTCTGTGTATGAAAATTTTTAAGTTGACTGGAAATGGTACCTCCCCTTATAACATAGGTGTCCTCTTTTTTTACATACCTCCTTTACGTTTCACATGGCTTTCGTGTTAGTGGTCATTTTTATCTCTTATCCGATCGTTTTCATACTTTGCCATATTGCTCATTTTGGTCATCAATACACGTTAATGTATCGTCTGCCATTACGTTGGAGATAAAATATCGTATACAACGCGCTTTAAAAACGGGGCCCGTAAACCTTCCTGACGTTTAATAAGCGTTCGTCCCGTGTCTTCCAACCTGTTCGCCTTGATATGGCCATATAAGATTTTAATTGTTTAAACGCCTATAATTCACTCTATATTTTATAAAATTTGCTCTATAGGTTCTCGTTATCTCTAATATTTAAATATATATAGTTTTAACTCTCATATGTATATATATAAATTTCAAATTTGGCGTCTAGCTTCATGTAATGTAATACACGATATATATTGATTTTTGGCCAAATATGTCAGATCTGACATTTCACTGTATATCTCTTCAGTGAGTTTTATCTGCGAGATAAGTATTCTTTTATCTGCGAGATAAGTATAAAGTAAAGTTATGTTGTATCTAATTGTTAATATGATTTACAATAAGCTTACATACATTTAGTTTTTTACAATAAGCTTATATACATACATCACATACACTTATTTTTAGTTATCAGCTGATTTATTAAGTTTTTTAATTCAATTATCTCCCAAACCGCTAACTGAATCGGATTAAATTTTTTTTAAATGTAATAGAAATAATAATTTATATAACCTTATATTTTTTAAATATTTTTATCTGAATCGGAAGTAGTACTTTTACTCTAGCGAATCGAGGTTTTTTTTGTTTTTCTCAGAAACCTTTTGGTTCATTGAACTGAAATTTCATATCTAGAAATTTCAGCGTAATAAAAAGTTATGTATAAAATTTAGTAATCATCCCACAACCGGAAGTAGCAGTTTACTCTTGTTCGATTTATCTTCCACTATTTTTATCGACCCTTTAAACATGTGTGGTCTTCACGAAAAAATTCAAGGATAATTCTTGTATCAATTTGATTAAAATAAAAAAAAATCACTAAATTTAATAAACCGGAAGTGGGATTATTTCCTCTTAGAAAGGTCAAAAATGTTGTCGCCTGAATTCTGTCCACATACCTAAACATATTAAGCTGAAAATTTATATTTGTATTCTTTAGGTACTAACTTAAGGTTTTTGTCAGAAGTCGTAAACCGGAAGTAGTATTTTTTTTTAATACAATATTTCATTATTTTATTTTGACCTTTTAAATTATTTTAAGCTTCTCGATATCTATTGTGTATAATAAGGATAGTGATTTTAAGTGAAAATAAAAAAAAAATCTGTTGACGAGAATTCATATTCGCCGTTTAGCTCGAAGTTTTCGTCCATGTTTAAATAAGATTGATTATGATGATAAACGTGTGTATGTATGTATGTAAGTATGTATAGCGATAGTTGTGGATTTCCCAACTCATTCGATTTAACGTCACACGTCGTGTATTTTGACGTTAGATGATTTTTTGGAGCCGAGCCACCGATGCAATATTTATGTATGATATTATGAAATCGGAATATGCTCCAATTTGACGTTTGTATCGATGACGAGATGCGACACCTGCTCTGCTATGAATATCGTTATGCGAGCCTTGAGAGATTTTCTCGAGAGGAACAGGATGTGTTTCGTATTATTTTTCATTTTTATTCAGCGTATTTGGAGCATAAAGAGAGAGAGAAAGAGGCAAAAAACGAGAAAATACTTGTGCGAGTTTCCCGCACCGCGGAAAATGTGATATGGGCCTCGAGAGGCCTTCCGGCTTAAGTGTTATGCATTCAACTAATTTGAATAAGCCAAGAGGGACACATCCGAACAGATGCGGTCTCTTCCGAGCATATCGTCGATGAGCAAATACGAAAAAATACACAACGTTTGGAATTTTGTAAACTTGCTCTTTTACTATGGAGTGAATTGCGTTTAAGTTTTGCATATCGTTCGTATACAAATTTTACTCCGTCAACTTTCTCCTCGGCGAACTTAAATTAGGCTTTCTTTTTTATTCTGTTTTTTTATAACGTATTTCAAGCCATCTATTTACATACATACCAATGTTTTCTATATACGTATTTATTTAATTATTATTTATTTTTTACAATTTCGCCATAGTGACATTACATATTAGCTCCAGGTCGTCATTATGGCTAATTTATTACAAGACATCGAAAACTCATAATTAACGAGACATCTAAATACATAATTATTACATACATACATACACATGTAAATCGAAACAAAGCCTTAGGTCATCGACTTTTCTTTAATTAATATTATGTATTAGATTATTTTCTTTAATTAATATTATGTAACATTATTTTACGCTGTACATATTAACATATTAACATTATTTATTACCAGATTCGTGTTTACTGGGCATAGATCTATAAGAAAAGTCATATCTCTAAAAATAATTTATAATACACTCATATATACTAACTTGAAAAAACTGCATGCCATATATATCATTCTGTTTGTTACAGACATTACTAAAAAACTAACCAGTAGATTCTATGACAGAATCACTAATAACCATACTAACACACTTGTGAAGAGTCTCGGTGATTACAACAAAATGTCTATATCCTTCAGGTATAAACACAGATTACCTAAACACAATCTGCTTCAGGTCAACGAATTTAGAGAGTCTTTAATTAATATTATGTATTAGATGTATTATGAGCATTTATAAGAATTGTAAATAGGTTTTTGAGCTTTTTACCTATTACGCTGTACATATTAACATTATAATATAATACTATGATTACTAACAAAATTAATTTAAAATTATAAAATAGAAAATGATTAGTAGATCAATAGCTATTAAAATAGATATAAGATGTATTGTGAACATAATTTAGTAATAATACAAAGCATTTAAAAATCAAAATCAAAATCGAAACAATACCTGACATCTACATACATTGCAAATATCGTATAAATACGATTAATAACATTTTTCATGTAGTAATTATTTCGTTAGTACGCGTGCACTCGCCACTATGACGTCACTTCATGCGTGAATATTTCCACAGTGGCCAAAGAAAACAGGTTTCACTTGATTGATTGTACTGCTGTTTACGTGCAGTTGCCGGTTTATGCTATGCTAGTATAAACAAACATTTACTTTGTAGTGACATTGTATGTATGTATGTAAATCAAAATTAATGTTTGTATATTCGTTTTACCGCTTTGAAAATTCACAGTTATTAACTAAAGACTGCCTTTAAAATTTCTTGTACAACATCTCATGAAATCGTTCCTTCGACCGACACTGTTAGACACGAAAAATGGTTCAAAGACGAGATATGACTTTTCTTATAGATCTATGCCCAGTAAACACGAAACTGTTAATAAAAAAATTTTATTGGCTCGAGATTCGGAGATATGTATGTGTTTTTTAAATCACGCGATTTTTGTTCGGTCGATGCCTGGCTGATAATTGACTTACCTCGATAAAATAAACGAATTTTTGTTATTAATCCACAAGAATAGTCGAAGTATGATTTTTATTTAATTCTTATATAAAAACAATTTAATGTATTATCCGTATTAATTCAATTCAGATTCGTGTAAATACGAGTAAATAATAGTACGAGTTTTTAGCTCGAAATTTTACCGATTTAAAATTCACCACACTTCCAATTAATCCTTCTAAACAAAAACAAAAAATAGTGTGGCCAAAACACTATTCCAATAAATATGTTTCAATAGAAAATACTCGATATAAAATAGTATTAACAGTGGGAAAAAATCCCAAGTAAAAATACGTACTTTTGACCTTTGATTTGAACTGGACGACAACTTAGAGAGATTTGAACGCTGAAAAGTACTATAAATGAAAGATAAAATACTCAATTATTGATTATAATATTCATTTTGAACAGAAAATTGACAGATTTTGAGAAATTGACCGAACAACACCAAGATATAGAAAAATCGCGCTATTTAAAAAAACACATACATATCTCCGAATCTCGAGCCAATTAACATTTTTACTACCAGATTCGTGTTCACTGGGCATAGATCTATAAGAAAAGTCATGAAACAAAAAAAAGTCTCGGAACCAAAAAAAAAGTCGTCATTTGTCGAACATTGTTATATGTAGGTATTTGAAAATCAATTGTTTGAGTTCATATTGCTCGAAATACGAGTTTCTCGCATCGCTCAAAAAAACAGTGTAGATTAGGGAATAAGCTATTTATTTAATGCAAATATATTTTTATAATTCATGTAATGTCGTAACACAAGTCAAGGAAAAAAATAAAAAATAGCAACAAAAAAAGATAAATAAATAGCAATTTTTTTCGTTTAACATTGAATTTCATTGACCTTTTGACCATTGACAATGAATATTCAACGCAGTGAGAGTAATGTATCTGTCGATTAATCACGAGACCTCATTGGCTGTTGAACGCTGCTTGCTCATAGGCAGTTGAGTCCTGATCGCTGATTGGACGATGAACGGTGGTCACCCACTTCAGTCCACCCACATCAATATTTTCTATCAAATATCTAAAATATACTCATTGATGATTTGAATCAGTCGTTTTCAATATCGATCGAATTTTCACACACTAAAGTGAACGGTAAGCATTTTGTAATGCACTCGAGCGTCATATATTCAACGGCGAGTGTTTGGCTTTTATCTTAAGGGACAAAAAGCCGGGTTTGATCCGGTCGGTTTAAGTCACCTCGGCGGCCATTACAACAATCACCTTCATCCCACTCGTGTGTGACATCTCGAGTCCTTTATCCTCGCGAGGGGTTCTTTTATGGTCGGCATCAATATACTGGCGGCCAAATAAATTCCACGGCGTGGATAAAGGGGGTGTGAGAAACCACCCCGTCCCCCTCCCCTCGAACCAGAGAAGGGTTCAACGTTTACGCTCAGTCACGGTACATAAAAACGTGAGTGTAAACAAAAACTGGAGTGGGTGTATACACACACGCGTCTCCGTGTATTATATTATATTAGATGGAAAGACCGTCGTGCGACGGTTGGTGTTCAAACATTTCACCCCACTTGAAAATTATGTCCTATCTTTGGAAATTAAGTAAATGTAAGCGTATGAGAAGTGGTAACGAAAAGTATTTCTAGCACACGTGGTTTCAAAATCAATCAATCAATCAAATTCAGTTTTGAACTTTTTGATTACGGATACGGATACCTTTTTCCACGTCGAATAGACACATTCACACATGTCAAGCAATGCTGTCACAACACTGCCACCCCTCCTCCACCCATATTCCTCTGCCATTTCATTCATCCACGTCAACTCGCGAAACCTCCCTCCGTGTATTTTTTAATTAAGAACCTTATTCCAGACAGTAGGGAGAATATTGTAGTTCCTATCGTCCATATAAACAATATAAAGACAATACAAATGATAAAATAAGAGTAATACTAATGATATTGCAACGTGAGAACATGAAAGATAGAGTATCCCCACTGTATAAGTGAATTCGTGGGTGAACAATAGAAACCCCGGATTAGGCTAACAAGAGATACGCTGGATTTATCACAGACCTGGGCGAGTTCATGCGTAAACAATAGATTCGCCAGGTTAGATATTTACGTGCCTAGACAATGGACATATGGACGGATTGGAAAAGCTGTGCGGTGCAACTTGTCCTTTATAAGGCGGTAAATCAGATTTTCTGGAGAGACCGGCTGTTCCGTGTGGACCTCCTGAGTCATTGAATAAATGCTGTGAAGCGACTTTGGCATTTCATTTGAATCCTGAACTCACCCCTGCGCAACAATATAATATACATACATATAATAAAAATAAATAAATAATTTAAATAATCAATTATTCAATTGACAAATAGTTTATAGTGATCAATATAACAGTTCCATCCATCAAATATATGTACGTACAGTGATTAATGGAAATGAGTAAGTAATCGAGGGAGCAAGAATATAATTTGACGATATAGAGACACTATAACGTAGGGAGGCTGCTATCATCCTGAGAATGGTCTCAAGGTAAGGTACGTGCCCTTCCACAGACATCTGTGATGCGCTGCAACCCCTTAATAGTCCGAAGAGAACAAGGTAGTAGTTGTTGGATTGTACTTTCATCTCCTACTTGTATTTCATCCATAGTTTTCATGAAATCTTACAATTAAACCTTTTTTTTTTAATTATTTATATACACACCTCAGACTTTTTTTTGCTCTCTTTCTTTCCATGTCAATAGTAATTGATAATCGTGAACCATTTTTTGTGAGTTAAAGCATCCTGGCTTCATTATAACATACATATCCAGCAACATAGCTCGGTCGTTAAGTTTCTGCTTAGAATCGAGAGGTACCGGGTTCGATCCCATGAGCTGACCTCGATTGAAAAGTATTTTTTCCTAAGTATATCTGTAGTGCTGCTAGTCAGACCTGGATATTTGTGACTCCAGACCTGGATATTTGTGACATCGGAATCTTGTGTCGTATTGAAGCAACGACAGTTAGCTATCCAAATATGTACGTATTTCTACAGCCCGGATAAACAGTATATCAGTTATAACAGTTAATTTTATTTCACAGCAGCATAGCTCGGTCGTTAAGCTTCTGCTTAACGACCTGAGTATATCTGTAGTGCTGCTGGTCAGACCTGGATATTTGTGACTCCAGGTCGATCGTTTCCTATCAGAGTTTGCCAATTTTCTCTGATTTCCTTGTTGAAACGGTTCCCGATAAAATTGGCTAAATATCCTTCCTACCTAATATGTCACCACTATTTGAGATTGATTAATATACAATAAAATTTATATGCAATTCATAGACGTCTCGTTAATTTGCGAGTTTTTCAGTTTTCGTAATTTAGCGGCTTTATATAATAAAAAAAAAATGCTGCAATGTTTGTAATCGGCCAGGAAGGCCCATTGGGGTAACCTTTAAGGCCTTCCTGGTATATATGTAAAAACAAAAAAAATAACACTTGTATACTTATATATTCTGTACATCTATAGGTAGTTATGATTTCCTCTGTATATCATCTGTGTATCAAGTGTATATAGCCCCAATCATGTATAGTAGAATATTAATATTATGTACGTACATAATTGAGCCGATAAACATAATTATCGCGTTTGTTAACGCCGTTATAAAACGGGAACACTTAAGTTAATTGATAACGAAATTAAGTACTTTTCGCTCGCGGCCTCCTCTCTGTTTACGAGCTCTTTTTCCGCCGTAATGGGAAAATACGTTACTGACTTTCACTCGATGGTATTGCTCGTTAGCCTGGATATGTTTGGAAAAATTTTCAGTTCAACACGTGTCTCAAGTCTCAATATACATATGTACAATATAATATACACTCGTAGAGCTATTGCATACCAGTAGAAAGGTCATAGGTTCAATTTCCGGACAAATACGCTGTTGGCGAAATCTTGTGGTCATTAAAACACAGATGGACCGTCTCCTGATAGAATTTTCCGAATTTCCTTGCTTAATTGTTGTGAATTATCCAATAAATCGGCATCATCCCCCCTCAGTTCCTTGCAAATTCAAATAATTAACATCTCAAATTTGTTGAAACTTGTAAATGCTACTACCTGCATAGTATATTTCTCGCAAATTTGTATGTATCAAAACTTTGTTTGATTGTCCATAGATGCCTCTATTGTATTCTATATACCGTTATGTTTGAAAAAAAATGTTATTACTTAAGTTCAAAATTAATTTAACTATATGTGACGCCTTAAGGTTAATACTGTCATGCCACATATGATATTTGTAAATAATAAAATAAAAAGAATATAAATTTTTGAAATTGGAAAAGTTCGCAGTTTGACACACAAGACGAACACGCAAGACACTTCATTGATGTGAACATGCGCGTCTTACGTGTCCGTGTTCGTCTGTGCGCCCCACACTTGTGCGCACTTTGTGTCTTTATTTAAATGCAGCTTAACACAAATCTCTCATCGATAAAACGGTGTCCCGACAAAACCGCGCAAGACAAAATCGCGGGGACAAAGTCTCTTGGGCGAAACCACGCAGCGACAAAATCGCGCATACAAAAATAGCGTGACGACAAATTTGCGCAACGTATATATACATTTATTTTATATATATTTTATTGTTACTGTGTTCTATCGGCTTTTTCTTATACATTAGACCTGTTTTTATTTTTTTATTTATTTATTTAAATAGGCACACATACAGAATAAAATATAAAAAGAAAGTTGTATAGAGAGACAAAAAATAATAATAAACACTAATAAAAATGTATGTAAAAACATGTAATATTTATATATCATGTTTTCATTATATACTAGTTGTTTTACCCGGCCTAAACATGGCGAATCTAATAGTAAATATTCATTTGTTTTTTTATCAAATTTATTTGAATCGAAAAAAATATAATATTCAACCAATCGATATATACCATACATATATACGTATATATATATATATATATATATATATATATATATATATATATATATATATATATATATATATATATATATATATTTAAAAATATATATATACATTTATGTATATACAAAGTCTCTTTCGAAATTATATATTAGATTACATATTTTATACTATGTATGTACATACTACAGAAGTTAAATTTCATTATTCAATATCTAAGTAATCACTAGGGTTTTTGAAGTAATTATCAATGAATATGAGTATGTATGTATATGTATCTAAGTATTCCAGAGAAGGGATAGCTGGCTTTCGATAAACTAAGGTACGAAATTAATTATGCACATTGTAATTTATCTATTTACATATATACATAAATATATTTAACAAACACATACAGCGTCAATTGTACTTTTTGATTTAGTGGTAAATAAAATAAAATAGCGTAAAAACCATATTTTTTTGTCAATCCAGTATTTTCATGTTAAATTTACTCATAAATATAAATTTTATTTATCTCTAAAATTAAAAATAAAATTTATGAATTAGTGACAGATGCAAACACTGACCGCTCTTAGAGTTGATTACCTCGGTAGATGCAAATTAAATGGCGCTTAACTTATTGACATACATATAGTAAAATACTGTAGCATGGGCATGTAGAGGGGTTTCCGAGATCGGAGTGAAAGACACAGCGAGTAGTTGTAGAAATAGTTTATTGGTCTTGATCCGTCGACGATCCAGCTCTGAATGAATCACGGAACAGATCTGCCGAATATTTATAAACAGCGTGTACTCTCAGCTCAGAGAGGTCATTGGTCGATGGGTCGCGAGACCTTATTGGTTGTTGTATACGGTTTATTCATACGGACTTTTTGGCCGGAATGCAAGATCAGCACTAGTAAGCCAGTGATCATTGAGCACCAATCACCCAATGTCTACGTTACAATAACAGATTTTTGTTGATGCAACATTTGCAAACCAACTTAGCCAGCAGCATAGCTCGGTCGTTAAGCTTTTGTCTAGCATCTAGAGGCACTGGGTTCGATCCCAGGAGTTCGCAGCGATTTGTAGCGGAACAATCTTTTAGACGAGAGTGCATAATTAATTGAATAAATAAAATAAAAATTCATTAATTAGACCATTGATGCAAGCAGTAGTTTCAACTGTACGCTGCGTATAAGTACATACCCAGCGATTCTAAAACCTTATCAAGCACACAAATGATTTGCCAGCAGCATAGCTCGGTCGTTAAGCCTCTGCCTTACACCGAGAGGCGCCGGGGTCGATCCCATGAGCTGACCTCGATTGAAAAGATTTTTTCTGAGTATATCTGTAGTGCTGCTGGTCAGACCTGGATATTTGTGACTCCGGGTCGATCGTTTCCTATCAGAGTTTGCCAATTTTCTCTGATTTAATTGTTGAAAATTGGCTGAAAACCTTCCTACCTACTATGTCACCACTATTTGAGTATGATTAATATACAATAAAAATGTATGTACAATTCATAGATGTCTCGTTAATTTTCGAGTTTTCAGTGTCTCGTAATTCAGCGACGTGTGTAATAAAACAAATGCTGCATTGTTTTTAATTGGCCAGGAAGGCGCATTGGGGTTTACCTGTAAGGCCTTCCTGGTATAAAATGTAATAAAAAAAATAAAATAATTTACATGTTCATATTGTTCACTTCAAACAAAGCGTCGAAAATATGTAGAACTAGTTTGATATTATTGAAATATAATATTTGGTCTAGACAAATATCGAATTTCGCACGTGGAACGCGGTTAAGGTACCCGTTTTGCTTTGAAATTGGTTATCAAAACAATAATGCGGTTAAGAAAATGGAATCAGGGGGGGGGGGGGTGGGGGGTGGGCGAGTAGACGAGTAAGTTGAACTGAAAATCTAGGAGATGATTTGTAGATTGAATTTTAATTTATTGCGTGCCGAGGCGGATAATGAACTAGCATAAATTAAGGGAAGGGTTTCGGCTTCCCCCATTGTTTATTTACGATATTTGCCTCCACCCCGTAGGGTTGCGGAGCCGGAAGTGCGACGTGGAATAGGGTCGCGGAAATGAGAAAAATGGCCATTGGTGCGGCTCTTGCAAAAATCTCTCGATACACACAACACAACAAAGATGGAAGAACGACCCACAATTGGATATATACAATATATCTTGTTAATGTGGAACTTTAGCGTCACGACACTGGGGAAACTTTGCCGTAACGGCTGACCCCTGAAAAACATCGTTTCCAAGCAGAAAGAAATGCTGAAATTAGGCGGTGACGGTGAACAAAAAAAAAGTGGAAAAAAAACGTAAATCAGAAAGTTGTTTCATTAGGAAACCAACCAAAGCGACAAGAAAGTATTATTTTACACGTTATATTCGTCGTACCTACCCAACCCGTACCAATTTTACAGCGCCGTTTTTTTTGAAAGCCTTCTTCTATTTATTGTTTAGGTTGTCGTACGCTTTCATTATTCATGAATTAGATGACGTGCATATGTACAAACATACACATATGCAAGTGAAACTGTTGTTCGAGACAGAAGTCAACTGTTTGCTAAGGTTTGAGAGTTGAGAGAGTGTTGCCCGTCGTCAATTAAAGTCATTAAACCATATACGAATTATCGGGATCGATTACGAATTATATTACGGGTAAAACCGGTAAACGGACTACTAGTCATATGTGAACCAGTCACAGGACAAGCGGTCGCTCTAGATCGGTCACACGTGATCACCCGTCACACTAAAACTGGTCACGAGAAAACTGGTCACACGCTAAAATCGAACAACCAGTTTTCTCGTGACCAGTTTTAGTGTGACGGGTGATCACGTGTGACCGATCTAGAGCGACCGGTTGTCCTGTGACCGGTTTACATTTGACTAGTAATCACCGAACCGTAAAACCACTAGTATTTTTATAAAATTGAAATGGCCGATGCGGTGTTTGTTCTTTGGCCAAGGTGTTCTCGCTGCTTGTTTGACGTCTCTCTTTTCAATTTCTTCTATCTTTATATTCAACTGTCTGTTCCATGTATGCTTTATCTATGTATGTATTTTATATATGTACTAGCTGAACCCAGCATGTGTTACAATGCCATAATAACGCGTACAATTCCCGTTTCCGTCCCCGTTCCGGTTTTTTTTACAGAAACCATCGCATTCATTTCGTTTCCGTTTCAGAGCATTATTTTCGTTGCTCGTATGTTGTTCACGACGTATTAAGTCGCGATTTGACTTAACTTGTAGATAGATATGAAATTTCAGTTCAAGTAACCAAAAGGTTTCTGAGAAAAACATAAAAAACCTCGATTCTCTGGAGGAAAAGTACTACTTCCGGTTCAGGTAAAAATATTCAAAAAATATAAGGTTACAAAATTTATAATTTTTATTACATGTAAAAAAATTTCAGTCCGATTCAGCTAGCGGTTTGGGAAATAATTGAATTCAAAAATTAACAAAAGGACACCTATAAGGGGAGGTACCATTTCCAGTCAACTTAAAAATTTGAAAAAGATGTACGTCGTGTCCTTTTTTTGAGTTCGAATTAGTCAAAATCTTGAGTTTGAATTTTCGCATGATCACAAAACTTCATCTATTATTAATACGTACATAGATAAAGTAAAATTCTATATATATACGTATATTAAATTGAATGACTGTGTTTGTGTGTCTCGAATAGGCTCCCAAACCACTGAACCGATTACGATGGAACTTTCAGAATTTGTTGTATGCATGTCCGGGAAGAATACTGTGAAAAAAAACCTTTTAATAATAATATACGTAATTACGATTTTAATGACGCGAAAGTAAAGCTATCCCGCCTTCAACGCTTCACGCCGCGAGTGTGACAATAATCGCGCCACGCCTACCTCGCACTCGGAGTAATCATGGGAGCAAGAATATAATTTGACAATATAGACACACGATAACGTAGGGAGGCCGCTATCATCCTGATAATGATCTCAAGGTAAGGTACGTGCCCTTCCACAAATCTTGATAGTCCGAAGAGAGCACGGTAGTAGTTGTTGGATTGTACTTCCATCTCCTACTTGTATTTCATCCATAGCTCTCATGAAATCTTACAATAAAACCTTAATTTTTTTAATTATTTATATACACACACACACTTTTTTTTGCTCTCTTGCTTTGTATGACAATAGTAATTGACAATCGTGAAACATTTTTTGTTAGTTAAATCATCCTGGCTTCATTATAACATATTACATATCCAGCAGCATAGCTCGGTCGTTAAGCTTCTGCTTAGCGTCGAGAGGCGCCGGGTTCGACCCCATGAGCTGACCTCGATTGAAAAGTATTTTTTCCTTAGTATATCTGTAGTGCTGCTAGTCAGACCTGCATATTTGTGACTCCAGACCTGGATATTTGTGACATCGGAATCTTGTGTCGTATTGAAGCAATGACACTTAGCTATCCAAATACGTCTTTCTACCGCCCGGATAAACAGTATATTAGTTCATTTTATTTTACAGCAGCATAGCTCGGTCGTTAAGCTTCTGCTTAACACCGAGAGGGGCCGGGCTCGATCCCATGAGCTGACCTCTGAGTATATCTGTGCTGCTGCTGGTCAAACCTGGATATTTGTGACTCCAGGTCGATCGTTTCCTATCAGAGTTTGCCAATTTCCTCCGATTTCATTGTTGAAACGGTTCCCGGTAAAATTGGCTAAATATCCTTCCTATCTACTATGTCACCACTATTTAAGATGAGCTTATACAATTCATAGATGTCTCGTTAATTTGCGAGTTTTTCAGTGTGTCGTAATTCAGCGACTTGCATAATAAAAAAAAATGCTGCAATGTTTGTAATCGGCCAAGAAGCCACATTGGGTTTACCTGAAAGGCCTTCCTGGTATATGTATGTAAAAAAAAATATATATATATATATATATATATATATATATATATATATATATATATATATATATATATATATATATATATATATATATATATATATATATATATATGGATTCTAAATAAATAACTAGCAACTTCAACTCTCATTACGGTTTGAACTATTATTACGACTACATACATACATACGTATACTCAATTGTATGTAGGGTCTGTTTTTCTCATATGTATGTCGCCTCAGTACAGTAATGAATCACTCTGTATTGAGGGGAATATCAAGTAAGGCGTCGACAGAGTGTCGTTCGGTTGCGACTTTAATTGCCAAAGTCGTATTAAAATACAGGAGGAGTAATTGTGGAGTGTAACGATGGGGCGTGACGGGATATGAACCCGGTGATAAATTTAACTGCTTAATGAGCCGGTTTTATACACCTTACGACCGCCAGATAAGTCACGTGGCCTATGATTAATTACGATTTTATGTTTGGCTCCGACACACTCCAATTGCCCCCTTTCCCCATTAAAGACACACTCCGCTAAATATCCATAATGCGATACATGCTCCATCGACAGAATCTTCATCTATGCTAGGTACACAATTTCCCTCATAAATACATTCATAGTCCTGCTAGAAGTAGAAAAACTTCATTAAACTTTTACGCTAGTCTGAATACATTCCTATTATATGTATGTGCAACAACTTGAAACATCTTCTTATTTAAAATAATTGCTTATTATAGTTAATTTATATATTTATATATTAATGTGTAGGAATTAGTTTTCAAACCCAGGAGAGTGCATGTACATATAAAAGGTAAGTATTTAAAAAAAAATATTTTACCAGGGTTTTTATTTTTATTTATTTATTTAATATACTTGGGGGAGGCGGCAAAGCCGATAGGCCCAAGGGGTTTGAATAAACATATTTTACAAATTATACATACATATGTATATGCAATAAAAAAATGAGAAAAATTAAAATACATTAAAAAAAAACAACATTAAAATAAAATAAAATAAAAGAAAAAAAATATAAAATATATAAACAAAAAAGATAAAAACACAGAAATATGATTATGGGAAAGAAGAATCACAAAAATCCTTTGGTTTTAAAAAAAGTATCAAGTTTATTCTTAAAAATATTAATATTAATAGAGGTTACAAAATCGTTGGGAAGACTATTCCAAACTGAAACCACTCTGTTAGAAAAGAATGTATCTCTGATCAATTTATTAGATTTATCTTTTTGGAGTCTAAGCGAGTGACCTCTGAGGTGAGTGTTTGTGTTGAATGAAATAACATTAGACATATGACAATTATAGTGATTATTAAGAATTTTATAGACTTCGATTAAGTCACCTCTAGTTCTTCTCGTCTCCAATGTAGTGAGATTCATTATTTTCAATCTTTCATTATAAGAAAGTGATTTGAGTTCAGAAGGAATCTTTGAAATTCTCCTTTCAACCCATTCAATACATGTAATATCCTTTTTAAAATGCGGATTCCATATGTTAAAAGCGTATTCAAGTCTAGGTCTGATGAAAGTTTTATATATTTTTGTTAAAATAGTTAAATTTAGAAAATTGAATACCCGCTTTATATCATAAAAATGAGTAAGTTTTGTTGACAATATGATTTATATGTGCGGACCATTTTAGGTCGCAAGTGGTGATGATACCTAGGTCTAATTGGTATTGGACGCAATTGAGGAAAAGGCTGCTTATTTTGTAGGAAAGATTTGGGTTATTTTTTCCTAGGTGGAGAACAGAGCATTTCTTAACATTTAAAGTTAGAAGCCAAGTTTTTGACCACGACAATTGTGTCCAAATCGCTTTGAAGAGAATTTATTTAATTTTTTTTAGTTTACTAGTTATATTTATTTATTTTTATTTTACAAATATACCAGGAAGGCTTAACAGGTAAACCCCAAATGCGCCTTCCTGGTCCACAAAATTATTACATAGATACATGTAAATCTAAGAATATCTGACATTAATGGTCAGTATACATATATTAAAAACATCGTATTAATACGATAAATAACGATGAATAACTTTCATGTAACAATACAAATTTTATATTCGATAAACAACCACAGAGACATCTATGGTGAGCAATATGGCAAAACCTAAGATATAACAATAACTAAAGGTTCGCAACAGAAAATTGGGAAGGAAACGCCTCAATGAAAATCATAAAAAATTTTCAATGAATCGTTTCAATGAAAATCAGAAAAATTGGCAAATTCTGATAAGAAACGATCAACCTAGACAAATCAAGGTCTGTCCAACAGCGAGACTTGGGGGAATCGGGGAATCGAACTCGTAACATCAAGTACGAAATAATTCAACATTCACCACTAGACCACGCTGCTGGTTATATAACCGGAGTAGAACTTTTAAATCAGCCGATAACTAATAACTAAAAATAAAACTATCACTGTTTGATCTGTGTACATATATTAAGCCTGTATTGGTTAGAAAGTTTGTTTTGATTTGAGGTTATGGATTAAACGTCATTCTGTCATAATTTTCACCGAACAGTGTTGCCACCCTGCATAAAGGCCGGTGTGGCAACACCCAAGACCGTTTGCTCAGCAAGTCTCCACAAAACTATAAATATTTATATATTATAGATAACGAGAACCTATAAAGCAAATTTTATAAAATATAGAGTGAAAAAAGAAAAAGTTATAGGCGTTTAAATAATTAAAATTTGACAGCGAGATGGCAGGGCGAAAAGTAATGAAACTACCGATGTGAATGATGAATGTGACAGATAAACGTCACCGTGCAATACGATGCAGTATTTTCAAACGTGTCTAATACGATATTTTTTCACCATCGTAATTGCGGATGATACGTTAACTTATATTGATGACCAAAATGAGCAATATGGCAAAGTATGAAAACGATCGGATAAGAGAGAAGGGATATAAAAAATGACCGCTTACACGAAAACCATGTGAAACGTATAAGAGGTTAGTAATACATAAATGATTAAGTTGGCATGCGTCCAGCATTTGCAGTGGTGTCACCCTAATGGTTTCTATAGGTTTCCGGAAACCCGTTGTTAATTATAAAATATAGAGTGAAAAAAGAAAAAGTTATAGGCGTTTAAACAATTAAAATCTGACATAGCGAGATGGCGGCGAAAAGGGATATAAAGTAAGAAGAGGCCAAAACAAACAAACTGGACGAACAGTCTGAACGATCAATTCGGACGATAGACGCCAAGGAGAAATATGACAGAGTATTTTAAAACGTGTCTATTACGATTATTTTTCACCATCGTAATGGCGGACGTCATTTCCACTTACATTGATGACCAAACCGAGCAAAATGGCAAAGTTTGAAAATGATCGGATAAGAACCCAAACCTTTTCACACGACCAAATCGTTTCTGAAGTTATACAAATCGTGAAAATTATTTTCGACGGTTACAACTTCGAAAAGGTTTTTTTTTATCTTTTTATTTATTCGAGTTTTTAAGTTGAGCGGAAATGTTATTGCCCTTTATAGGTATGGACACCTACATACATACATATGTAGGTGTCCATTTTTAAATATTATTGTAGAGAATAAAGGTTTTAGAGTATATTGAACTGAAATTTCAAGTTTAATACCAAGTTATGTACGTTTATATAAAATTTGGTGAACCCAAATCAGTTTATCTCTAGTTCGATTTTTTGCCAATTTTGCCTGATCTTGCCAATTTTATCTGATCATTGTTGAAACGGTTCCTCAAAATTGACAAAAAAATCATATTTCCTGTTGTCACAAATCTTCTGTATTTATTTTATGTATAATTTATAAAAATTATGTACAAATCTAAAATCCATAGATGTCTCAATGGATTAATTGTGTAATTAATTGTTATTTCGTGTTCTTCAGCTTCTGGAAATACAGTGATTTATGTAATAATAAAATGCTGCATTGTTTGTAATTAATTGTCTAGGAAGGCGCATTGGGGTCTTCCTGTTAAGCCTTCCTGGTATATACGTATGAAAAATATAAATAAATATGTTTCATTATCGAATTTTGTTTTTTATACTTCTTATATTCCTCAAATACATAAGAAAAGTCATGGGTTAGTCACATCCGAATTTATTTTTAATAATTCTATTATTATAACACATTAAACCATATAATGTGACATGATAATTATTTTTTTTTAATTACGTACATAGATAAAGTAAAAATTGGGTTGTATGTACATATCTAGATGTATGTATGAAGGTATAATATAATTATTAGTGTTGCTTGTATGTAATATATAATATTATATGTACATATATCATATGCTATTCAACTGGACATATGTATGTATGTAATTTAACATAACGTAAGTCTAATTAGACGCTTATTACTTTGGTTGTCTCCCTTGAGAATTTAATATATTTACGTATATATATATATATTTATGTATAATATAATAATCATGTATGTATGGCTAATTGGTTATATTACGACAACTAATGGTAGGGTTGTCTTTGTTCCCCCTTGCAAAATCTTTTCG
Source organism: Arctopsyche grandis (assembly GCF_051622035.1). NCBI lineage: Eukaryota > Metazoa > Arthropoda > Insecta > Trichoptera > Hydropsychidae > Arctopsyche > Arctopsyche grandis. The sequence continues at coordinate 1,794,416 of NC_135355.1, forward strand.
GCCGCAAAATCGCAAAGTCACAAATGTCACAAAGTCCTCTAAATCCTGCATTTTGATAAAGCACTAACGAGCCATTATGATGTCCTTTATTTTCGAGCGGAATCGGATCCGGTCTCGCCGACATTTTTCTTCTTCCTTTATCCTTTCCGGTTCCTGAGCACCCCACCGGAAATGTAAACGACCGCAAGATTATTTTAATTGTAGCACATTCGAATCGTATTATATATAATTAAGTGATAAGATAGCTTTATATTAAAAATTGACGGTCAAATTTTCAATTCCTTTTGTAAGCGATTAAGTATTTTTATATATCTTCTTTTTTATACACATATGTGGATATAGGAACATTTTGTAAACAATTTACGTGAACATAAATATGTTTGGCTTAAGTGTATGTGAAGCCACGCAAGTGAAACTTTAACATGAAAATAAAACGCGACTAGATGTGGTGCACTGATGGTGTCCAGTCAAAACCGCTCGGTATATAAGCGCCCCGACATAACCGCCCCGACACAACCGCGCGGGGAAAAAACTGCCAGAGACTTAATATAACTGAAGAATTTTCCACTAGTGATTGCCAGCTTTCAACGCATGTTCTTGTATCCTACAAGTTGTGAGACAGTAAGAGATAAATTTCCACCGCACACCACTGATACATAAATAAATTTAGCAAAACCATATTTGTTTTTATTTCTCAAACTTTCACATTAAAATGCTATTTCATATGAAATTTATTACAAATGTAATTTTTACACATTACATTTGTAATAAATTTTATAGTAAATAATATTTTTAGGATACGATACGTTTAATTGAGTTTTGGAATAATTATTGTGTAAAAAAATAACGTTTTTGTACGCTATTTTAATAATCCAGTGAGCGAAATATCGCGTGAGTGATTTATCGATGATTGTAATGTCCGTGAAGCAGTTGTCGCGTGAGTGATTTCTCGCTGAATTTCGTGCGTGTAACGCCGTTGGGTGTAACATCCATGAGTGATTTGTCGCGGAATCATATAATACATATGTACATATGTACATACATATGTATATATGTCACAGTGAAATTATATTTCAAGTGAAAATATATTTTCACTGATGTTTCAATGAAATCATAACCAGTTACATTTTCAGGGTGGGTTTTATTTATTTAACATTAGATTGTTGGGTTTGGTATTATTTAAGGTTTAGGATAGGCTAGTAAGGGTTGGCCCTATTCATTAATGGGTTATTAGGGTTAAATTTATAGAGTTAAACGTTGTTTGATACATTTTCACTGCTTGAATTGGTGAAAATATATTTTCACTTGAAATATGCTTTCACTGTAACATATACACTTAATCCTATACATTTTAAAATGTGTAGTACAAAAATGTTGTTACTTTATTTTTATTAAGATCACAGTTTTATTTTAACGAATAAAATCACATAAAATTTATGGAATTAAAGTACATATTTTTGGGTAGGGGTGGGTGGAGGATCCAAATAAAAGGCCAAAGTCACTTCACAGCAATTATTGGGTGATTAAGGAGATCGACGCACTGCCAGTGCTCCGTCCAGAATACCTTGGCATGGCCTAAGTACCTGCTTATAAATGGCAGGTCGCTCAGTGCATTTTCCTCGACACGTTTATTTACCTATTGTTATAGGCACGTACCAGATATGCAGTCCCACGGTCTCGCGCTGTCACTTCTGAGAACTCTAGTGGGAGTGCCGTTACCGACCACTAAGTCAATTCGGGGGTCTCAATTGTTAGCCGACTGCATTTAAGCCTGGAGATAATCCTTAAAAACTGATTATAACGGCGGCTCCTTTTAGCATATGCTACAATATTATATGTATATTTTGTGCGACTCAAACTTGAAATTGATATTTAATTTTTTTCATTAATTCTGGTGCGGTTTTGTTGACAAGCGCTTTTCGCTGGGGCGGTTTTTCCGCCACACGGTTATGTCTCTCGCGGTTTTTATCACCGCGTGCTAAACGAATCTATAGCTGTATAATGTGTCATAATTGAGTTATATAGTAGAGTTTTTTCATTTAAAATTTTTGCTTAATGAATTTCAGTATGAAAACAAATCTCAACTTAACTAATAAAATTGTAATTAAAACAATCCCAAGATTGTTAAAAGCTTCATTACGTTACCCGGTATGAATTTCAACTATTTCTCGTTGAACCCTTCACCGTCGATATCTGTGAATTCATAATGGAATTCATGACGAGCACGGTAATAAATTATTCTCATCATAAATCATTTCATTTAATGGGCTGTTTTGATTCAATTCGCTTCTCATTTACAACACGTGACTCGCGGAAAATTTTCCGTAGGCAACTAGCGCTTTTCCGAAGCCTCACAAAGCCCGAGGTCAGGTACTCCCATTATATTGCATTATTCATTTATTATATTATATGTAAACATTCAATTTATTCAACCGTGATTGATAAGAAAGTCCGTTTTGTTTACAAATTCTAATTATACACAATTCATAGTACATGCTTCATTTGAATATGTTAAAAATATTGAACATCTTTTCCCGAGATTAACTATCACTTAATGAATAGTTGAAAATAACGGAAAAATTGAGAATTCGATGTATTATTTAATTAACTAACAATATTTGAGAGCCACTGGTTTGATTTTTATGTGCAATTTTAATGTGGTAAAATTTAAAGAAATTTATATTTTATTATTGAAAAATATTGATACAGTCAATTAATTTTATGAATTTAAAGTCGTATTATTTGAACAAGAAAAATTGAATTGAATTGAATTCATTTTTACATACCTCTTTTACGTTTCACATGGCTTTCGTGTCAGTGGTCATTTTTATCTCTTATCCGATCGTTTTCATACTTTGCCATATTGCTCATTTTGGTCATCAATACACGTTAATGTATCGTCTGCCATTACGTTGGAGATAAAATATCGTATACAACGCGTTTACAACGCGTATACAACGGGGAAAGTAAATCTTCCTGACGTTTAACAAGCGTTGTTTAACAAGGCGTAAACTGTTCGCCATGACACGGCCTTATCAGATTTTTATATAAAATATATGTACATAAATATGTGTATGTTTTTGTATTAGGCCACTCTTATTTATCAGCAGCAGCGTGGTCTAGTGGTGAATGTTGAGTTCGATTCCCCGCTAAGTCTCGTTGCTGGCCAGACCTTGATTTGTCTAGGTCGATCGTTTCTTATTAGAATTTGCCAATTTTTCTGATTTTCATTGAAACGGTTCCTGTAAAATTGGCGTTTCCTTCCCAATTTTCTGTTGCGAACCTTTAGTTATTGTTATATCTTAGGTTTCGCCATATTGCTCACCATAGATGTATCTGTGGTTGTTTATCGAATATAAAATTCGTATTGTTACATGAAAGTTATTCATCGTTATTTATCGTATTAATACGATATTTGTAATATATGTATACTGACCATAGATGTAAGATATTTAGATTTAAACGTATCTATGTAATAATTATGTGGACCAGGAAGGCGCATTTGGGGTTTACCTGTTAAGCCTTCCTGGTATATTTGTATAAAAAATAAAATTAAAATAAATTAACTCGTTTAGATTATTTATTTATGTAAATAAACATTAAATATTTACATAAAAATGAAATGTATTTTGAGAAGTTGTTGCACATTATGTATGATCGAAGTCTTGAAATGGGACGATTTGTTCGTGCGTTCCGAAGAAAGCGTATTCAATGCTGTAAAATTGTGGGTAAATCATGATGATGCGAACCGTAAAAATTACAGCTGATGAGATCTGTGAGGATATCCTTGCTGCCGTTCGAGGTATTTGAAATTAAATGAATGTTACAGTTTAGTGATAAAAATCGTTCGAATAATGTGTTAAGTTTTCAGTTTATCGTCGGTGAAGTATTGACGCCCTGCCTTTCGTGTGCAAAATGTATTGCCACTATTAGACAAGCAATTAAAGACAAGACTGATACATCCTTCATCCCAAGAGAGACCCCTCGTAGAAAAATAAAAGAATAAAAAATGGCATTGGTTGGAGGGGATCTTTTAGATGCGAGTTTTATATCACAAGTATAATATTTTTATTGGATTGTAAATTAATTATTTTATTGCATAACTTGTTTTCAGGTGGAAAGCACCATCGATATATTTGACGAACTAGAGAATAATTGGACATTATCTAAAAACATTGGAATTAACAAATTTCGATTTGCGTCTGTCGTCGTGGGAGATTGTATCGTTATCATGGCGGACAGAATTCTTCAAATGAAACACATTCAAACATTTAAATACATTAAAAAAATTAAAATATTACAAAAAGTATACTTTAAATACATTTAATGATTATTTCATGTTCAATTTATTTTAAAATAATACAAAAAAAAAACTGCAGTCGATCAAATAATCGAATCATATGGAATGACATGTGCAACCGCACGAGTTCTCTTTCAGCTTAGAGTTGTTGAAGCTTTCCAAGATTTAATTGTCTCGTCGTACTCCCAAACATCATTTAAGCGATTATTTCCATCAAATTCACCTGAAAATCAAAACAATGTAACATTCATTTAATTTCAAATACCTCCAATGGCAGCAAGGATAATCTCACGGATGTCAACAGCTTTGCCAAGTCATTTTTGCGGTTCGCATCATCATGATTTACCCACAATTTTACAGCATTGAACAAATCGTCCCATTTCAAGATTTCGATCACGTTGGAGGCCGGCAGATTGAGAAAATCTTGAGTTTTTTACAGCTGAAACAGAAGTGGAATTGAAAAATATTTAAGTGACATATTTTTTTATATAATCAACACTCACCGTCTCGAAATTTTCCATAGTCAAATACATTGCCTATTTTAATAATTCGGAATCTCCTGTTGATTTCAAAACTTCCAGACAGTTTGAAAGATCGACTATTTTAAATTGCCTTGGAATTTTCACGTCCAATCGGTTTGCTAGCTCCATTAATTTTTCGACGTGCTTTTTGTCTATACCTAAAATTATATTTCACATAATTACATTTGAAGACCAAAATAATTGATTATCTTTGATATTTATGAACTCTAACTTATTTCGCCAGTGTAACAATACTTCAGGATTGCTTCGATGACTTCGTTGTCATAATCTGAAGAGACGTTATTCAATAGATTTTCTTTTGTCATAAAGATTTCGCTGCACGCCATTAGAACGACCAAGTGTGCGTAGAATCTGCAATTATGAAAATTATAATTAAACTGGCAGAACAATTTGGATTTTAAATAATTTTTGGATTCGAATTAAGATACTCTCGGCCTGGAGCTGCAAACATTGTGTCGCATTTTATATTTTGTTGGAAGGCCTCATACAAATACTCCACCCGTTTCGCAGCAAAATCAGACTTGGCCTTCACTACGAACATCTTGTTTCTAATTTTCTCTTAGATTTCTACTGAAAAACAAGATTGAAAATTAGACAATATAACTATAAGTGCTGAGCATAATAAAGTTAGACTTACCAATTAGAAAGAATAGCAGCGAATGGTTTGGAGCACTGTTGTTCTGCGGTTTTATCACGATAGATAAGGATATCTCAACCCTTTCGTTGCATCGAAACGTATATTAATTAGTTATTGAAATTAATACAGCCTAAGAGCCGGGCCGCATTGCTCAACTCGCGAACAACTTGGTGACTTTTAAATTTTACTTGCGGGCCGCACCAAAATACTCGGCGGGACCGCAGTTCGCCCAGGCCTGCATTAAGGCAAACGTGCGGATAAAAATACAAATATATATGCCGGATCGTGTCCAGTCTGAAGTAACTGAAGTGCGTTCGACAAGTTGGTTACTGCAGTTTGTATATCTTCATAAGTCAGAGCACTCGCTGCCTACTTGCAATACTTCCGAGCTTTGGTCTTCTGATCAGGAGTCAAAGTAACGACAGCCGATGGATTGTATGCAGCGGGTACTCTTGGCCCAGCAGCTGGTGCAACGTAAGCGTGAAATCCTCCAGGATGGCTGTCAGGAATCTGCGGCACTGATGGTAGGATATTAGATGGAGGCACGATGGGTTTTGTGGGGAAGTTGAAACCAGCACTCATGGAACTGCCAGGATCGGAAGGTGGAGGAGGGTCGATCACGATGTTAGTACTCAAAGTCGGTGCTCCCACACCAGATATAGACGGAAAATCTTCATTGTCTTCTGAGGCCATCAGAACTGAAAATAAACAAATAAAATCATATAATTGATGAATTATTGTCTGATTAGCTCAAATAGAGAGGACGTTGAAAGCATGGAGCACGTTTCCATGATGATTCTTTATTTTTAGTATGATGATCAGTTATGACCAATTCTGCATCTACAATACTCATAAGGCACTGAATTGATTTTATTGCAACAAAATCAAACTTCTGGTATTTAATTTTTGAAGCAATTGACAAAATTATATAACACTAGTGTTGTGCCCGTTGATTTCAACGGGTGGTTTCGAAAAGGAATTGAAACAAGAATAAAAATAAAGTTATACCTATATGTTATAATATAAGTATAATGTAAGGTAATTTATAGGCGCACGTGCACGTAATATTAATCGTAATAAAAAGTGGCACATTATGCACTTAGCAATGCAACCCGTTCGAAATCATGAATAAATGTGTGTGTGTTTCTGCACCTCTAGAATCAAGAATCAAAATCGAAACGGCTAGTTTCGGAAAGAAATTGTTGCATTGGAAATTACGAATTACGAATTACCAAGTGTTTCGTTTTGTGTATCACCGACTCCCCGAGGGCTTCGCCCCCAGCACCCTCGAAGCCTCTAGTGCCCCCAACGCCTCCGGCACCCCAACGGCTTCGCCCCCTGCGCCCCCAACGCCTCCTTTTTTTGATATTGTGACGAGGGAACTGACCATTCTAAATACCAGAATGGATCTTTCCCCAAATTTTATTATGCCATAAAAAGTAGGAAAATCCCTCACTCGTCCGTCAACAGTTATACAATTTAGCTTCCTGTCCAAAAAATACCTAAGAGTATAAATACCAAATAATGCTAGTATGCTTTTGCTAAAAATGTGCATATTATTCACTCTTCAAAAGCCGGGCCCCGGGTTATTTACATACCCTTTCCCCCCTCTCGTCAGGCCTGGTTGAAAATATGTATATGTACATATTATATGTATTTAATTAATGATTTTAAAATTGTAGTCAGTTTGTTAACAGCTAATATATAATTTCGAAAGATACTTTGTATGTAAGTATGTAAATATTTTTGGTTGGGTTGGTTCAAATAAAACTAATAAAAAAACGAATGAATATTTACTATTAGATTCGCCATGTTTACGCTGTTTATATTACAAATACTGAGCGAATCCGGGTAAAATAACTAGTTTATAATATATACGTATACATAAATACATAAATAATATCAACACCTTACTTTTTATATTAAAATTTTATTAATGTAAATATTTCAAAATATAAAACACGAACTCAAAACTAACAAAAAATAAAATTCTCATTCTACCGACCACTATACGCACGAACAATATTGTATTTCTTGACCAAAATAGATTGCGAATCTGAAACGAAATTAAATTGGCTACCTCAGGTCGAGTGGAGGTTGAATGCGATATCATGTACATTTTACATAAGTCTATCCATTATAATAAACAAAAATGGATAGTCAAAATGTTTAAAATTGTAAAAATAACTGACTAAAAACGGGTCTCTAGTTATCAGCTTTGCGCTCTAAGAATATACATAGGTAATTTCCTGATTCCGAATTCATCGTTCGACTTCGATAAAATCGACGAACACCGCAAACAAAACGGAGTTTATCTCGAATGTAACGGAAAAATGAGAGAATTTGAAACAATTTCGAATCCGAACTGAAAGTGATGTTCCGTAAAATTATTCAATCCTCGGCTAGATGGGTATTCGATATTAGTTCGTTTCGCAAATGGCGTTTGTATTTAATGGAATCGGCGCGCCCTTTTGTGATTTATTTGTGCAGAGAGAGAGCTGACTGCTTCGTTTCCTAAACCAGAGAATTCCTATTTAAGTTTCGGGAAGTTAATTTAAGTTTCAATTGCTATTTTCGTTATCCAATACACACCTTCGCAAGTACACGCGATATAAAATATCGCGAGGGTCCATCTATTCCGCGCGCAACTTTGGCAATAAAGGTTTTGCACACTCTTATTGGCGAAATTGCGTAATTGTGTCATGCGTTGACATGGGTTTCACCGATGGCTGATTCCGAAGCAAAAACTCTATGCCCTGAAGGCTTCGAGGGCCGCGCATCAATCAATTACAGCATCCCCGCGTCACGCCAGAAACCATTGCTTACTCAAAAGTTGCACACTCGATAGAATGTCCCAGGGATTGCCAATCGTTATATATCGACCAATTACGTTTACAATTAATCTGTGGAAAAACATAAGAGAACGGACGTATTCATGGCAGAATTTACTCAGTAGATCTGCCATTAGTACCTTTATGTACGTGGAACGTATCGTTAGCACTAGTGTTATCCCAAGTTCCGTTTAACTTATGGGGTCATTTGTATCGTTGGTTCTTTATTCAATTAATCCTGTTTCTCATTATTAAACATTCTCATAAGAACATTTTATGATTACGGCTTCTCAATAAATTGTTTCAACAATCAAAAAAGTGAAACTAATAAGTTAATATTGTTGCGTAGAGTTGGGTGGAGGATCCAAGTAAAAGGCCAAAGTCGCTTCACAGTATTTATTGGTACACGCACAGCCAATGAATGCCTTGATCTCGCCTAAGTACCCGTTTATAAATGACAGGTTTATAAATGACCCTGCATCTTCGACGTCCGGTTACTTCACTATTGTTTAGGCATATACCCGGATATGCATTCTCACGGCACTCAGTCCCACGCTATCGCTGTCAGTTCTGAGAAGGGACCGAGTGCTGTTACTAAGCTGATTCGGTGGTCATTGTTTATCCTATTTGCACATAGCCTGGAGATAATCCTCGAAAACCAATTATAACGGTAGCTCCTTTTAGCATATGCTACAATATTTTATGAAAAAAAAAAATTGGTTACTTCATCGCGCTTAATACATTTCTCTTCCTTTCTCTCATTCATTCCATGATCACGCTAAGTTGTTTAATGCCGTATTCTTCAAATTAGATTTTGTCTATGAAACTACAAAAGGCCTACCTTTCTTCATTTGAATTTGAAGATTAATTTAATTCATTTTAATGAATATTTATTAAAATATAGTAAGTACAGCTGTAGATTTTACATTGCCAGAAAATAAGATAAGTTTGGTAACGTTGAAATTATCTGCAATGTATGTACATATGTATGTAAATTAAAAAAAAGCAAAAGTCCTAAAATTGATATTAGAGGTACTCCTTAATGAGGTATTTTTATTCATCGTATCTGTATTTTACGTAATTATTGGGATGTGTCAATATAAACTTCAGCAATACATATACATATATGTAAATTTTATTCCTTTTTTTAAGTAATTTTTATTACAATAAAAAATACTGAAAAAACTATTAACAGTTTGGGGACAATTTAAATATTTTTTAATTCACATTTATAAAATTCGTGTGAATTAAAAAATATATTTTATCATTTAAAAATATAAATGTACAATTTAAAAATATTTTCTAATTTATTAAAGAAAAAATGATAATAGAAAATAATTTGATAAGATTATAAAACATTGTGTTGCTTTAGTATAAATATGTACACTTAAAGAAGTAAAATAAGATATTAGACTAAAACTCTTTAATAAATAAATTAATGCAGGCATTTGATAAGTTACTTATATAACAGAAAACTATAAAGCAACCAAAAATTAATGAAAAGCATCCTATATTCACTTTCGTGACGTTGCCATATATCCCGAGCGTTATTTATTTATTTATTTACATATAATTATACAAAAGATAAACCATTTATAAAATGATAAACCAGTTATAATGACCAAGTACCATATTTTTCAAATTTCATTTCATATTTTTTAAATGCGCACTTTTTAATTATTAAATGATCACATTTTTTTTATTTCATACTACAAATAAAATATTGCTCAATGTTATATTTTTATTTAACAGAAATATATTTATTTAATGCGCAATTCCTTTTATTATAATTCGCAAATGATTGGTGCAAATTTATTTTTTCTAAATGCGCTATTAAATCGTAGGTACCCAAATAAAGTTTGCATAAAAAATAAAGTTTTATGGTTTCACTAAAATATTATCACTGATGTGACGGAATTAACCGGAATCGACAAGGTATGGTGTTGCTATAAAAAAATGAGCTCGTTCGAGCACTTTGTTGTATTGCGTGCTGGATTCACTTTAACTTTATAAATACAGCTTTAGCGTCATCTTTCTGACAGGAAATAACCTAGCGACGTTAGAGACTCGTAATAAAATTGCTTCTATAAAATCTCGTGACAATTTTATCGACTTTAAAGGGCACACCACACGACAGCGAACCACTTTGCCATTGAAGCTAATATATAAAGTAGATGGCAGTAGGAGGGAAGAGAGAAAGAGAGAGGAAGTGCACAAGAAACGATTATCTCTCGACAAAGCAAAACAAACACAATAAAGCTTGTGAGGATGCTCGTGGCGAGACAACTATAAGAAAAGGGAGTTGTATAGCTGAAAACCTTATTTCCTTTTCGCAGAAACTACCGGCGAGGAGCGGCCAAAGATAAAAGGCTTATTTCGACAGCGCTATTTATTCCCACCGACAATTTATAAATCACATGTCAAAGATTCAACAGAATCCGTACGTATTGGGGGTCTAATAAACTAATGGGGGGGAGGTGGAGTGGGTGGAGCAGTACATACGTAAGTAGTTGTGGGGTAATTTAGGCGATGGGAATGATCTTTTCAATTTGGTCCCGATCACTGAAGGTTTCGGTGATACTTAACCTTTTCACGGATAAATGAATATCCGAGGGATGTGCAGATAACTTCACGTCGTCGTCGTCGTCGTCCCCGAACTCCGACAGATAGAGCAAGTTTTAATTGGATAGCTTTTGGCCTGCACGCTATGAGTACCTACACCACTTCCCAGTTCGAGTTGATTAGTCTACATCCAGAGGTTCTAAACACTCATCTTCTTCGATTCTTGAGACGTTTAAATCCTCGTCTAGCTACATATGTTAAACTTAAATGTCTATTTGTCAGTTATACCGAAAGTCATCTATCGATAACGTCTTGGCTCATTCTGTCGTAACCGAATATATGTAATTTCAGAATTTTAATATTTAACTAAACTAAAAATAAATGACAAAAACATTGAACTAGTGCATCAATATAAATATTTAGGATGCTGGTTGAACGACCAATGGGACCATTCACAAGAGATTAAAATCAGAATAGAGATGGCGCGAAACGCTTTCTTCAAGATGCGTGATCTCCTCTGCAATAGAGATTTCAATCTTGACCTAAGGATGAGAATTCTACACTGCTACGTTCTATCAGTACTTCTTTATGGGGTCGAATCCTGGACCATGACTCAAGCTACAGAGAAAAAGCTGGCAGCATTTGAAATGTGGTGTTTCAGGAGAATGTTGAGGATTCCCTGGGTGGACAGAGTCCGAAATGAAGAAGTATTGAAACGAATGAAAAGAAAACGAGAGTTACATCATGTTCAGTCATAAAAATTTAACTGGCTTTCACGCCTCGTTAAATTTGGTTTCTTTATTCGAATACAAAAATATATACACACAAGAGTGAAAGAGAAACCTCAGCAACACTTGAAAAAAAACGAGATGCAAATATGTCGAACAATGAGAGAGGTAGAGTATTTTGAGTGATTGGACGTGTCAAACCGTACGAGTACGGCCATACTCTGGCGGGGCCATTTTACTTTTCCCGTAACCGTACGGTCGTACTCCTGAAAGGGTTAAGCGTCGTGAAGCGCAGAAAACTCGAATACCTGGGTCATGTGATGAGAAATCCGAAATATGAAATCATACAGCTCATATTGCAGGGGAAAGTACAAGGGAAAAGAAGCGTTGGTAGAAGACGCATCTCATGGATGGGCAATCTCCGTGGATGTTACCAATGTGACTCCACAACACTTTTCAGGGCAACCATGGATAGAGAGAAGATATACATATGTCATGATATCCAACCTCCTACGAGGATAGGAATAAAAAAGAAGAAGAAGAATAATTAACTCTAATTTTTATTACATCCGTCTAGTACTAAATACTAGACGGATGTAATGAATAACACTGTTCGACAAAAGACGACTTTTTTATTGGTTCAGAGATGAGATATGACTTTTCTTATAGATCTATGCCCAGTGAACACGAATCTGGTAATAAAAAATGTTGATTGGCTCGAGATTCGGAGATATGTGTTTTTTTAAATCGCTCGATTTTTCTACACTATCCCAATAAACATGTTTCAGTAGAAAATACTCGATATAAAACAGTGGGGAAAAAATCCCAAGTGAAAATACGTACTTTTGACTTTTGATTTGAACTGGACGACTAATTATAGAGATTTGAAAGCTGAAAAGTACTACAAATGAAAGATAAAATACCTGACTATAAATTTCAATATTCATTTTGAACAGGAAATTGACAGATTCGCGATTTATAAAACTCATACATATCCGAATCTCGAGCCAATCAACATTTTTTATTACCAGATCCGTATTAAATGGGCATATATTTATAAAAAAAAGTCATATCTCGTCTCTGAACCATTTTTCGTGTCAAACAGTGTAATCAGCGTTGTTTAAAACGCCCTGGCTCGGAGCCCTACCTAAAACCATGTGCGGTCCTAGTTAAAGTACTAAATTTGATAGGTCTGTATTGTAAGTATATATGTATAATATGTATGTGCATAGTAACATAGATCAATGGTCACGGGTTCTATCCCGTATGCTGTTGACCAGACCTTGGATATGAGACTCCAAGGTCGATCGTTTCCTATACATAGTTTGCTAATTTATATGATCTCATTGAAACGGTTCCAACAAATTGGCAGCCCTGTCCCATCTCTTTCGCAAATATTCAAGTTATTCAACATCTCGATTTTCGCTGATTAGAAAATGCTGCAAAAACTTTAACCATAGACTGTCAATCGTTTGACCATAGATTTCAAGTTTAATAAATACCTGTTTAAATAATTCTTAATATGTATGTACATATATTAATAGCAATCTCTTAGACGAGTGTGCATGATTGATTGAATAACAATAAAATAAAATGTATTGAAAACTGAAAACATCGCATAGCACACTTCTCGAAGTTAATTTAGCCGCTTTCATAAAGACGCGCACGAATACACAAGGCGTGCACAGACACGCAAGCTGCTTACAAAGACAGAAAGCGGCGCGTGTCTTATGTTTCAACGCCTAGAAACGAACAAGATAGTCAAGCAAATAGATACAAAGTATGCAACTGATGTGAGGAACTGTATAAATGCTGTTTTTTTTATAATAGAAGAAATTGGGAACTTAATAATGATTTTACAGATAAGCTAAAGGGTTTCCACCTTCGGGGAGAAGATTCATGAAGTACGAAACTAATTTTAATAGAGACAATGTTTTCTCTACAAGGTGGAGAATACACACAAAGTGCACACGGGAAACATGGATACACAAGGCACATGCCGACATGAACATGGCGTTTCATCAAGTTCCACAAAAGATTCTAGATGTGAATTTGAGCTCAAAAATTACCTGGCAAATATGTGAGATTTTTACCGTGCAAAATTTGACATGGAATCTTTCACAACCGAGGTGCGGATATCATCGAGCAGACATTAAGCCGATATAAACGGCCGTATGCAAATGTAAACGTCGGAATTGAACGCGTTAAAAGCTTTTTGAAATATATAATAAGGATAATAATGTAATCGGGTGAGAGGGAGGTCGCGTATTCTGCACACGTTTCCTTTTCTTTTGGCACACACACAACACTTACAATGGAATCCTGAAAGTTCCAAAGAAACATTACGCAAGTTCGTGAACCGACTCCAAAAGTTAATATGTCTCATTATTTATACGAAACTGATTGTCTCACAATAGGTACATACTCGTACGTATACAGATATTGTACCGGGATTAAGTATCCGGCTTTCACCAGATTTACACAATTGGTTCCATGAAATATGCAGATTATTATAGAATTATTTGATCAGCTTTTTCAAATATTTATTTTAAAAAAATAACTTGTTACTACAAAAGTTGAACAAAAGATTCGCAATCCTTTCATTTTACGATACAAACTATGTCAAAAATGTTGATCAAGAATGATTTTAATGGGCGCCGTCACAAAAACCGCGCGGGACAAAATTGCGGGAACAAAATCGCTTGGATGAATTGCGCGATTTTGTCGCTGCACAATTTCGTCCAATTGATTTTGTCCCGCGCGGTTTTTTCGAGACGTCATCTTATTGATAAAATTAGATTTTGATTGAAAAAGTCTCCTACTAAGAGTTGATTCGACTCTTGTTAAACGAATTATAGAAGTTCTATTCCCGTTTTTATTAAAACATTTATACTAATCAGGATCTTCAGCTCTAGTAACAATAACTCTTATAGAAATCTAAAACATGTATGTATGTATGTATGTCTAAGATAACATACGAACGTGTTTCCTTGTCAAATAACACATCGTAGTAAAATGTTCTTAATCAAAATAAATAAATATGCATGATTTAATAAATATATACATATGTTCATACATACATATGTACATTATGTTTTTTATTTATGTAATTTAATTTGATGCAATTTAAATATTATTTTGAAAGGAGATCCGTGACTTTTAATTTATTGAAGAATAGGTGGCACCCTAACAAAGCCACGCACGACAATGCCGCGCCGACAAAACTGCGCACGACAGTTCCGGTAATAACTAATTGTAAAATTTATTATATTTCATATCAAAAATGGCGCAATATTAACAAAAAAGTTTTGCGACTTCACACTTCACAAAATTATAAAATAAAAATTTAAAGAAAAAATATGGATTTAAGACTATTAAAACAAATATATTGCACTAAAACTGAAAATATAGAGGTATGTTTTTAAAAAACTTTTTTTTATTAATATATTATTAATTTAAACTCCTAATGTCGAATAAAACAATTTTTTTTGTTTATTTATATTTTTATTGCCTTTGGATTAAAACAGAGAATGGAAAGACGGAATGATTTTTCCTAGAAATTAATTTTCATAGATAAAATTCAGATCAATTCTCCCTCACCGAAGTGGGGTATGCAAGTGCCCCAATTTTTACGTTTTTCCTAGAATAAACTACAAGAAATTTATTTTAATAGATGATTTAGAAAAGGGATACATAGTAAAAAAATACATTTATACATTTCTACGTTCCAAAGTATAATTTAAAGGCGGTAGCGATAAGTCATGTTTTTTACTGTTCGCTTGCATATTCTTGTTGATCGATGAATCAATGCGACAGAAACAGACGGCTATGTTTTCGTAAGCTATTGTTTTCGTCGCTTTTGACGCATGGCCATTGAGTCATGCAGTCGCCTGTTGGCCTTACCTATGTGAGTTTGCATGTCAATACTTGTTATTTTTTAATACAAAAATAGTCAAAAACATGCTATAGGACTAAAAAATTTTCATGTTGATGTATAAAATGATTAATATGTATGTATATTGAACTGATTTGTATTGAGAAAAGCTGTATTTTGATTTAAAAATACCGGGCTCTTACTCGACCCCGGTTAGTGACACTCGTTCGATCTCAACGCTCCGTCCTTCAAAGGCAAATTTATTTGAATATTTGTGTCGATTCAACCGTAAATGTAACGTTGAATGATTTAGCAAAGCATACTAATTTATGACATGCAATTTTCGATCCATCGTACCGCTCTGATTTAAGCCACAAGTTCCAGTAAGAATTCACGCAAGCAAGTGTATGTATATAAATATAGTTGTAATTTGGCAGAGCCGGTCACCGCAGGAAATCTCACTCAGACTAATTCACATTTAGCATTTGCTCGTGTTTCGTGGTGATAAGTGTTCATATCCGTTGGGTCACTTCTCCAGGAAACGCGTTCGTGTTTCTGAAACATTGCCAACGCCGAGCCATGTCACACTTTTGACTTACATACCTATATCTGCTGTGGTTACAACGGATATTTTTTACAGTTATAATTATGGACTCTTTACTCGGGAATTCCCGGGATTTTTTGACGTTTCCGAATCTCGTAAAAATGATTTACGTTTATGTTTATGCATGCGGTTTTATAACGATATGAATGTAGCCGATTAGTTGAATTTGAATTTAAAAAATGTATTTTTCAAGTTCTACTGAGAATATTTGAAGAGACTGAAAATGTTATACAGAGATATATGGTCGAAGTCATACTTCAATTCGTAACTGGAAATAAAATCAGAATTTAATACATACAAAGGATGCTTTTTATTACATAACTCTTTTATACTTCACTTACGATTACAATTCAGGAAAAAATTTACCTCTTATCCAATCGTTTTCATACTTTGCCATACTATCGTTAAGCTTCTGCTTAGCGTCAAGAAGGTGCCGGGTTCAATCCCTGAATGAAAATGAATTTTTCAGAGTATGCTGTTGGTCAGACCTGGATTTGTGACTCCAGGTTGATCGTTTCCTATCAGAGTTTGCCAACTTTCTCTGATTTCATTGTTGAAACGGTTCCCGGAAAAAAAAATTGCCTAAAAATCCTTCCTACCTACTATGTCACCACTATTTGAAGTTTGATTGATGTACAATTCATAGATGTCTCGTTAATTTGCTAGTTTTTCAATGTCTCGCAATTCAACGACTTGTAATAAAAATGCTGTATTTGTATTTGTAATTGTAATTTTTAATTGGCCAGGAAGGCGCATTGGGATTTACCTGTAAGGCCTTCCTGATATATATGTAAATAAATAAATAAATAAATATTGCTCATTTTGGTCATCAATATAAGTAAATGTATCCTCCGCCATTACGATGGAGAAAAAATATCGTTTTAGACGCGTTTGAAATTTGAATTTCTGAAAAGTGCCCGACGTTTATCCAGTTTTTAGTTTTGAACATAGATGGTGGTAGTCAAATAAAATTATTGGAATTTTTATTCAAAATAATAATTTTATATACAAATTATAAAAGAGGTATGTTTTTAAAAAACTTTTTTTTGTAATATAATTTTTTCATTTTTTAGAGGTTTGTTTTTCAAATTGGCAACACTTTTTCCAACAACAGCCAATTTGACAGCTAACAGCTGATTAGTGCTCAGTTTTCTTTGCCATTTCACCATAAATAGACTTACGCTAGATTCTAGTATAAATCTGACATTATAGCGGATTGCAAATTGTGCAAATTTATTTCGAAAATCGTGGTTCAATTCGCGAAACTTACTTCATTTTACGCTCGAGAATATGTCTCTTGTGAATTGTCCTCCAAGATCGTGTGATTTAACACCTTTGAATGATTTTCTGTGGGGATATGTGAAGTTGCTGGTCTAATTTATCTCCCATAAGCCAGAGACGATGGACATTCACCGATATACCGAAGTGGTATATCGGTGATAATGAAAATTTCTTTCTTGAAATTTGAAAAATTGGACTTCCAAGCCGGGGCACTTATTTATATATGTGTATGCCCAATATTATATTTGAACGCTAATGGCATAACATTATCTTACAATGAAGTTAATATTATAGCCAATACCATGATTTAAATGGTTTTTTTATTTCATTTTAAAGTTCTATACAGACATCACAATGATGATGCTCAGTGTTTTTAGATTTTTCTTATTAATAAATGCACAAACGCGTGCATCTGGTTACAAATGTTAAATATGAATAAAGTTTGATCATAACAAATCGTTTGCAAGCTAAGAAGAGATATGTAATAATATGTAAATGATACAGTGAAAGCATATTTCAAGTGAAAATATATTTTCACTGGTGAATATATATTTTCACCAATTCGAGCAGTGAAAATATATCAAACAAAGAATTTACAACGTTTAACTCTATAAATTATATATATATATATATATATATATATATATATATATATATATATATATATATATATATATATAAAACCGACCCTGAAAATGTAACTGGTTATGATTTCACTGAAACGTCAGTGAAAATATATTTTCACTTGAAATATAATTTCACTGGGACATATATACGAATACAATAGCAAAAGAAAAAACTTCTATATATACCATTTGCTATCAATTTTTCCTCTTGGCAGAAAATTTACCGCCATGTATTGAAAATTTATTTTAATAATTAATTTTTCTATCGGTGTTTTATTTTTTTTACATGTAGGTAGGTTGATAGTTTTTATTTTTTTTTCATATTTAACAATTAAATATATTTAAAAGGTATTTGAAAAAAAATCGACCGCGTGCGGATTTTTACATACCACTTACGATTACAATTCAGGAAAAAGTTTGCCTTTTATCCGATCATTTTCATACTTTGCCATATTGCTCATTTTGGTCATCAATATAAGTAAATGGAGCCTCCACCATTACGATAGAGATAAAATATCTTATAATGGTCCGTACGCACCAAACCAACGACGATTTTGGGCCAACTTTTAAAACCAGTAGCGTACAAAATATCGAAATAAAAATTAAATAAAAAAATTGAAATTAAATATCAAAATTAAGCTAACGAGCGAGATTGAGCTAAAATTAGATCATCGTTGATGTTTTGAATTACAACAATGTTTTGAATTACGACGATATTTTTTTTATTTTTTATTTATTTATTTAACATATTAGCCACAGTGACATTACAGAGATCTCCAACGCGTCGCTGTGGCCGGTCATTCAGTAATAATAACATGATAACAGTAATAATAACTTATAATAATAACAATATTAACACAACATCATTAAAATCATAAAATCATAAAAAAAAGAAAAAACATAGATAAAGTAATAACAATCATTAATATTTATAATAAGCAAAATCAACCACTGGCATTCCTCAACAACCACTCAACCAGATTAGTATATTTTATATTGAAGAGGTCAATTTCACCAGAAATCCTGTTAAGCAGATATATCGCTCTAGATATAGGAGCCGTTGACAACATATTTGTGCGAGCCACAGGAGGAACAAACAAATCACGATTTCTCAAGTCCCTGAATTTACAAGGTGCATTAAACCTAAATTCCTTTAGAACCTGACGATTGTGTATTATCCCATTCAACAGCTTAAAAAAGTGTCTTCCCAGTAACATATTCCGACGAGACTCCAATGAGTTGAAACCTAACGCCCCTAATAGGAATGCACTAGGATATAGCCAAGGATAATAACCACACTGTTTCAAATAAAGATATCTGAGAAACCGTTTTTGGATTCTCTCAATCTTCAATGAATGAGTTATATGGGTAGGATTCCATATAATAGAAGAAAATTCTAGAATACTACGTACTAAAGATTCATAAAGAATTTTAAGCACCAACGTACTCTGGAAAGGTTTGCTAACTCTTAGTAAGAATCCCAGCATTTTTGTTGCACGCAAACAAATATTGTCTATGTGTCGTTTAAATTGAAAATTATTCGAGAACAAGACCCCCAAATCACAATATTCATCTACAAACTTTAATTCAACACCACTTAGGCGATATGGATAAATCAAGCGATTTGAAGATCTTGTCACATTGAGAACACAGCATTTTTGAATGCTAAAAAATAATTTATTATCGACAGACCAACTTGACAGCGCATCTAAGTCCAATTGGAGAAGGGCTGCGTCACTATGAGACTTAACTGTCTTAAAAAGCTTAAGGTCATCGGCGAATAAAAGATATTCTGAATACTTAATTATTTTTGAGATGTCATTAATGTAAATTACAAAGAATCATGCACAGAGTCGTCAAGCCAGGTTTCCGTTAGTACCAGGATGTCAGCACATTGAATAGCCGAGTTAGAACCTAATTCATCCAGTTTAGATTTAAGGCCTCGTACATTTTGATAGAAAATGCTTATATTATGCATTACAACCAGAGAAATATTATAATTACGAGCGAAAAAAACCTTGTTATTGTTTCTTATAAGTCGTCACGATACACCAATGTGTTTCGCCGTCGATGAAATATTTAACAAAAAAAATGTCGGTGATTTGTCAAAGGGTTTTTTTTTCTTTCGTCGAAATAAAATTAATAATCACACATTATCCGATAAATTTTACCTCTGAGATGGATTTAATTATTTGATTTATTTCGACGAGAGAAACAATTGAAGACATTATCCGATAAAATTTACCTCTGAAATGATTTAATTAATTGATTTATTTCGACGAGAGAAACAATTGAAGACAAAAAAATTTCCTTTGATAAAACCGACAACGTCTCGGGTTTGAAGCCATCACTCGGTCACCCATACTTACACATGATATATGCTCAGTAACTGCGCATTACGGGGAAGTAAAAATAATAATTCTTTGATTTTTTTTTCGATCTTAGTGCGTATCTACGTAAGTCAAAACATCTTCGACAAACAAAAGTCGAGGATTATCTGTATGTGATTGTTGATGATCTAATTTTAGGTCAATCTCGAAAATTTATTTAAATTGGGCATGTTCTGTTTTAAATTTCAATATTTTATTTTAATTTTAATATATTGATTATAATTTTATTTTGATATTTGAATTTAATTTTAATATAATAATAATATTTTTAATTTTGATATTTAATTTCAATTTTTAAATTTAATTTTTATTTCGATATTTTGTACGCTACTGGTTTTATCATGATGGTTAAATCGTTGGACCAAAATCGTCGTTGGTTTGGTCCGTACGCAGCATAAGAAGCATTTCAGGTCCGAAGATTTTTAATCTCGGTGACAGTTGGTAGTCATTAATTTTATGCATAGATGGCGGTAGTAAAAAAAAATATTGGTGTTTTTGTTCAAAATAATAATTTTATATATAAATTATACAAGAGGTATGTTTTTAAAAAAATTTTTTTTATATTAATTAATTACTTTATCTACATATGTACGTAGTAACATTAGATGAAGTTTTGTTTTTCTATGGTGTGTCGCACTATATAATTCATATCTAGAGATCTAAGGCTCGAGTTAGAAATCCAGTTTTAGTTGTCAAAAAAATATTATTGAAAGCATGTAAATAATATGTACATCAAAGAAAATGGGAAAAAATTGTGGTTAATAATTAATTACAGTTGATCAGTAACTTTTATAAAATGCTAACTAAAATGATATATAATATAATATAGCTGACCATTTATAATTATTGACAGTGTGTCCACTGAAACGAATGTATTGATCGTTCATTATAGTTTGTGACCATATATTATAATAATTGACCACTATTTAAAGCTACCGACTAATTAAATACAGCACCAAAGTATAGCTGCTACGGAAAATTAATTATAACAAAATTTTCCCATGTAGATTCAAGATTAACCCACGGTTCAATGTACCTACATATGTATGTACATATGTATATTTTGGTGGTAAACTTCAATTAAGGGCTTTGTCCACTTTGTCCACGAGAGAGGATTTTAAACAGTGTGATTGATTTAATCTGGCGACGACTTAATCTCGACGGTTGGCCTCATTTCACATATTATATAAGTAATATAACAGCAGCTTTTGTGTCGAGTTTGGTTTTGGGGGTCTCTCTGGATCAGCTTGATCCCAGTGGGTATTAATGAGGGTACGTTAATGCTCTTCGGAAGAATCTCAGTATGTGGTTATCGTCTCTTATCGCTAACCAAGGTACCTACGCACATATCGCTATTTATCTCATTTGATATTGATAGTTAGATATTTAATGTTAATAATTCCAATTATTCTGAATACATATATGTGTATACATATGTGTATATATATAAATATATATATATATATATATATATATACATATATATACATGTCCATTAATGTGTATAAGTATATAGGTGGTTTTGCTCCGTGCTTCAATTGGAGCTGGCTCATCGACGGAACAACAAAAAAACTACTACACTCACTGCGTCTTTCAGTCAGACTTTGGAAACCTCTTTTCAGGTCCACGCTACAAAACTATGAAGTTATTGTATAATTAGTTATTGATCCATGAAATATTGTTATATATAAAAATATATTCAAAGGCATTTTATTGGGGGAAAATTTCGAATAATATTCAATCAAATGTATTTATGTGAATTGAAAATTGTCTGCGTACATTGAAGCAGTTAAGCAAAACTGTGTTCAAATGCGTTATCCATATATCGAAGGGAAAATACAAGCATTCAATATTTATTATTTGTTTATTTTTCAAAAAAAAAAAATTAATATATTGTTTCAGAAATTTGTGGGTAAAATATTATATTATAATACATGTTTATTTATTTTGTTATTTGAAATGTGTGGAATTGTAATATTGTAATACATATTTATTGTTTATAATAATACAAAATGATATTTATAATAATAATAAATCAAAATTATTCTGTAAAGGTCGTACATGGTTACTGTAAACGGTATAAAATTTCTAAATCATTACTTATTCATTAACCCATCCTTGAAGCTACATACATATATACGAAGCATCATGATGTTTATTTGTGTGATCGTATTTTTATTCAAAATAAATTTATTTTAATTTTATGGACGGTTTTTTTTATAAAACATTTCATTTTAAATAAACGAGTAAAATTTTGGGCAAAACAACACTTCCAGTCATCATAAAACTATTATTTCCTAATCAATTTATATAGAAGCGTACACAAAACTTGTAAAAAAATTTATAAAACAGGACCCAATTTCAACCAAAAAAACCAACTCCGAGACTGGGGAGGTTCCAATTTAAACCAAATTGAATCTTATTCCCGAAGTTGGAGACCTTCCGGCTGATACGTAAAATCATTAGAGTGAGGAGAAAACATTTTGTTTTTACTTTTTACTATCTTTGTATACGGGAAGTGTCCATAATAAGTAACTGTAAACATAGATGGTAAAGAGATGGATCTTCTCCAATGAAAAATGGATACATATATCGAAGATTGAGAGAAAATGATTAAACCAAATGGGAGCTGCCACCTCCACTCTTCAATCTTACCGACATATGGAAGCTAGCATTGAAGTAAGCTTATGACATGAAGCTAGAAAAGTTTAATCATTAACAAACTCATTAAAAATTACATCGGAATCTTGTGTCGTATTGAAGCAATGACAGCTAGCTATCCAAATACGTCTTTCTACCGCCCGGATAAACAGTATAACAGTTAATTTTATTTCACAGCAGCATAGCTCGGTCGTTAAGCTTCTGCTTAATACCGAGAGGGGCCGGGTTCGATCCCATGAGCTGACCTCTGAGTATATCTGTGCTGCTGCTGGTCAAACCTGGATATTTGTGACTCCAGGTCGATCGTTTCCCATCAGAAGTTTGCTAATTTTCTCTGATTTCATTGTTGAAATGGTTCCCGGTAAAATTGGCTAAAATATCCTTCCTACCTACTATGTCACCACTATTTGAGATTGATTAATGTACAATAAAATTTATGTACAATTCACAGACGTCTCGTTAATTGGCGAGTTTTCAGTGTCTCGTAATTCAGTGACTTGTATAATAAAAATTCTGCATTGTTTGTAATTAGCCAGGAAGGAGCTTTGGGGTTTACCCGAAATTCCTACCTGGTATATATGTAAAAAAATAAATATATAATTTCACTAGTCCGTCTGTTTGTCTGTCTGTATGCCTGAGATAACACTCGGCGTACTATAATAGTTGTTTCGATTCGACATGCATGTGTAAGTAAGCTAGACCGCTTCCAACAAAATGACGTAATGAATGTAATACGAATAGTAACAAAAGAAAAAAGTTCTTTATATACTTTTCGTACCGAATATTTCCGCTTGGCTGAGAATTTACCGCCATCTATTGAACATTTATTTAATTTATTAATTTATTAAATAATAAGCATTCTGGACGGAGCACTGGCAGTGCGTGGATCTCCTTAATCACCCAATAAATGCTGTGAAGCGACTTTGCCCTTTTATTTGGATCCTCCACCCACGCAACAATATTATTTACAAACGTACATTTTTCTACGTGTATAACTAAAATCGGGACAGTCTCATATAACATGAACAGAACAATATGTTCATAGTATAGCATGTTTTTACACCGTGGATAAACATATTGTAACATATGCTAAAAAAAAGCCGCCGTTATAATTGGTTTTCGAGGATTATCTCCAGGCTTAAGTGCTGTCGGCTAACAATAGAGACCCCCAAAAGGACTTGGTGGTCGGTAACGGCATTCGGTCACTTCCCGCTAGAGTTCTCAGAACTGACAACCCGAGACCGTGGGACTGCATATCTGGTACGTGACTATAATAATAGGTAAACAAACGCGTCGAGGAAGATGCAGTGAGTGACCTGCTCTTTATAAGCAGGTACTTGGGACATATGAAGGCATTCTTGACGGAACACTGGCAGTGCGTGGATCTCCTTAATCACCCAATAAATGCTGTGAAGCGACTTTTGCCTTTTATTTGGATGCCGCCGTTATAATTGGTTCGAGGATTATCTCTAGGCTTAAGTTCTGTCGGCTAACAATGGAGACCCCCAAAAAGACTTGGTCGGTAACGGCATTCGGTCACTTCCCGCTAGAGTTCTCAGAACTGACAACGCAAGACCGTGGGACTGCATATCTGGTACGTGACTATAACAATAGGTAAACAAACGCGTCGAGGAAGATGCAGTGAGTGACCTGCCCTTTATAAGCAGGTACTTAGGCCATACCAAGGCATTCTGGACGGAGCACTGGCAGTGCGTGGATCTCCTTAATCACCCAATAAATGCTGTGAAGCGACTTTTGCCTTTTATTTAGATCCTCTACCCACCCCTACGCAACAATATTATTTCCAAACATACATTTTTCTACGTGTATAACTAAAATCGGGACAGTCTCGCTTGAATCATGACCCAGTAAGAATCAGTAACCCTAAAATTATAATTAAAAGTCTGAAGTTGTTCGGAGACTCGACGAAGCGAAACAGCCATGAAATGTATGTTTAACTTGTTTATATGTGAAAATAGTATGTAGAAAGGGGGCGTGCGCGAGAAAGGGGCGGATATTTTGGAAGCGCTGGGATCACATCGGTCCATAGCAGAATCCAGCGCTTCTTCAGTGTCGTCGCGACCACCTTTCCGAGGGGACGTAGTACACTCGCGAGTCTACAAGTACCCTTACGATTCTTTAACGTCTACTCTACTCTACTCTACTCTTGTCTGCTCTCGTTACCACATCTCCACGTACATACGTCATTGCAAATCCCATCCCCCGTCCTCTTTCCCACCCACCTGACCACCCCCAACTCACCTCGTTCAAATGTTGTGTTACATCCACTACACAAAATGCGAATTTTGTCAAGTACAAAGTGTCCGAGTACCCACACCCACACACACAAGCTCGGCGAATGTGGACAGAGTCTTTCGCATGCAAATTTGCACAGTGATGTTTGAAAGTGATGTTTAGTTTTGTACTAATTAGCTTCTACATACATACATATATTGTACTATTGCATATTAATTTCCACTCGAAAAAGTTCACTCTCGAATGCTTTATTTACATTATCTGCTTTGATTCAAAGCGTTCAAATACATATGTACGTAATTATGGAAGTTTTATATTAATAAACTTCTTCAAATATAAATACAAAAATCTTTATATTAATTTGTATGTATGACATACTTGAGTTTTTTTACTAAAGTTTTTTATATACATTTATTTTTTTTTCATTACAAATTACAAAAAAAAAATGTACATAAAAACTTTAGTAAAAAAACTCAAGTATGCCTATATATTGTATGTATATGTATCTGAATACAAATACATACATATGAATGTTCGCAATTCGCGGCCCCAGTTTTTGACTTAAGATCAACATAATTTGGTATACTATCTCAAGGTATTCCAACTTTAGCAAGTTTCGGAAGGACTCGAAACTACTATGGATCGAAGGGCTCCCATTCTACTGAAAAAAAATTTTTTCAGAACGATTAATTAACATTAACGTTTTTAAGCATTTTTGTATAATATGTATGTTATGTATGCCCGCTATTTAAATCTTTAGTTTTCAACTTTGACTCGCCAAATTTTACCCAATACTCAATTTGAACCGTAAATAGATTTTGGAAGAGGGTTTTTTAGAGCCCTTTTTTAAAGAATTTTTCAATTTTTTATCGTCGGGAAGTTTTTTTCCACTATGCAATGCAATATCTCGGAATCTTTTAAAGGCATTTTTACCAACATTCGTTTGTCTAAGAACGCCAACTAAGCCCGAAATATAATATTCAAATCTAAAATCCGACATAGTTTAAAAATAGGTTTCCTTTTTAAAAATGATACAAAATGAAAATAGATTTGTGTTAATGATTATGAATACTGTTTAGATTTTACTAGAAAATTTGCACAAAATAAGCAAATTCTTATTAAAGTATGTAATTTTTTTGGTGACCCGACAACGTCACTCACGACAATGCCGCGCCAATATTGTCACGCCGACAAACGCGCGCATAACAAAGCTGCGCAAAACAATCCATCAATGCCGTGCTGAGAAATCCGCCCCGATAATGCCGCGCAAAATAGAACTACAAAATTAAATAAAAAGTTCTTTTTGATATTTTTATTTTGCAGGGCTGATCATCGATGAAAATGTACATTGTTGGAGGTTGATGGCGGATATTTAAAATATCATGTTGTATTAATAATTTCAGTTTTAGAGCCATCAATTTATTTATATAGTATTTAATTCCGATTTTTTTTCTAAGCGTTATTTATTTTATTATTTTTTTTATAATTTTGTAGACTGATTATGCTATTTAATTTTTTTTTATTTGTGGTTGGGTTCACTTGATTCCGAGGACTAATTACGAGTATATTTTAATTTTTATTGGATATAAAATATAATACATAGAAATTAACTTTTCTGTCCGGCTGTATCAGCGCGGCATTGTCGTGCGTGGCTTTTTTCGGTGTGACATTGTCATACGCGGCTTTTTCGCAGTGTTCATTTTTTCAATCTCGTTACCCATTTAATGGATTTAGGTGGTTTTTGAATAACATTGACTTTACGAAACAAATCGCCTTAATTATAATATAATAATTAATTAACAAATTTATACCGAAATCGCACTTTTTATATAATACACATATACATTTAATGGACTTTTCTGATTGCAAAATGAAAAATCTATTAAATAATGTTAAAAAGATACGCTACATAATAAAATTATTTTTTTATAAAATAAACAACTCATATGACCTTGAATATTTAAATGTAGAAATATTGCGAAAAAAAGAAAGTATATGTTACGTATCTTGTTTGCCAATTAAAAACTTTGACGTTTATATTCTGCAGAAAGTCTAACATGATTTTTTTTTTAATTCAAAGAACAAATTTTGTACTCAAATTTATTTTAAAAGCAAATAACATATACCGAATACTACTACATACATATATAAATTAAATTAAATTTAAGTAGTCAATTTGAAATTAATCACATAAATTTGATTTAAATGAAAAAAAATTGTGACTAATATGTACATACATATTTTAATTAGAATTTAATTAAAAAATAGTCGTTATAGTCAAAAACAGAAAGAGAGAGAGAGAGAAAGGGATTCAAAATAAAATAATAAACTTATATAATAATAAAATAAAACATGTGGGATCACATATTACATAAATTATTTATAAACAATTATTCCTCAATTTATTTGCAGTAAAGCGAGGAATATTTAAAAATCTTTAAACCAAATAAAATGCTAAAAAATCTTTCCTCTTAAAAATTCCTACCACACACACACAAATAAAACATCAGAGAATAACAAGTGCTATTAAATTATTTTCCACAGGTAAAACAATGTGAGTTGAAAGCTAACTTAAAGATGATAACTACATTATTGAATGGTCTATCGAAAGCTTGCGTGGATGAGTAAGCTCTGTGAAAGTGTTAACAGTGTCTAAAAACGAATACAAATGAGAGGAATTTACCTATTTTATTGTGATTGTAATTAGTTCGATGCAATATGAAACACCCAGTATTTGGACGAATTGAAGCTGGAAGGATGCTGTCCTGGGATGATTACAAAGGATCAACACCATCCAAAGACTTATTTGCATGGAGAATTAGACAACCATTACTATTGGCACTTATGGCTGCTAGTAAGTACCTTTACATGTATGCTAAATTCAGCTATTAATATATATAAATCATCAATTGTACTATTAAATAATACATATTAAGGTCCACTTCATATGTACATACATATTATAGCAAATGTCTGCACAGTGGAAATATCATTAGTACATTGTCTATGAGCATGTTATAGATATGAATAGACCCATATACTATAAAACGATATTTTCTCATTCAAGGTCTGCAGATACATATTTAAAGGTCTATTCATATTAGCATAGCACGTACCGGCAACTGCACGTAGCACATAAATTATTATATATATATATATATATATATATATATATATATATATATATATATATATATATATATATATATATATATATATATATATATATATATATGTGGATGAATGCGTGAATGCGCATGCGCCTATGGAATATATGGGTGTCCCGACAAAACCGCGCAGGACAAAATCGCTTGGATGAAACCGCGCAGCGACAAAATAGCGCAACGCATATATTGGCAAAGATAAGCAAGAAAATAAATACAAAAACAAGTAATATGAATGTTAATAAAAGGTCTAATGTATAAGAAAAATGACAAAATAAGAATCGTTTTTGAATTTGTGCCGATCCTTCGATATTATTTTAAATTTAGGACATAAAATTATATTTAATATGTGTATTCTTGTTATTCAAGTTTCAATAAAGTGTGAATAAATTCAAAAGTACACTTTCAAAATTATTAAACGATTCTTATTTTATCATTACTGTGTTCTATCGGATTTTTGTTATACTTAAGACCTGTTATTAATATTTATATTATTTGTTTTTATATTTATTATCTTATTTATACATATATGTATGCGTTGCGCAATTTTGTCGCTGCGCAGTTTCGTCCAAGCGATTTTGTCCTGCGCGGTTTTTTGACTGCGCCGAATATATGTATGTACATACATATGAATGTGTCCATAAAGAATGTACCAAAGAATACTTAACGTACTTGCTGGTCACGTGCATTTGCCGGTACGTGCTGTACAAGTATGAATATACCTTTAATCGTGCATTAGAAATATTCAATTCTTAATTACACGTTCGACTTAATTGCAATTTTGTTCCTGTTTTCACATTCTATCAGAGCATTTGGGTAACTTTATTTTAAAATTACGTATCAATTCCATTCCAAAACAATTAGATCTTGTAAAGCCACCCATTGTCAGAACAGTTGCTGATCTCTAAGATACCACTGCAACAGAAAAATCGCTAGAGATTTGTCTACCGATCCTTCTGCAGTCATTTTTCAACGTTAAGACTCGACTCGTGTAATTGGAATATGCATTGATATTTATTGTACGAATTCTATGCAATCAAATTTCTATGTAATCAAACTATCTTATTAAAAATTCAGGTATAATAATTGTAAAATTTAGTGACTTAAATCCAGATAGCCATAATACGTACTGAAATTGCGACATACGTAGACTGCATCCTTGACATTAAATACGTCTCATACAGAGATTAAGACTAACCCACACAATTCTGTAATGAGATAATAAATGAGATCTATGAGAACTGTGTATGAATATATAATATGTATGCTGTAGCATATAACTAGTTAGTAACCATTTATAGTTTTATATAATAAAAGCGCGCAACAATTCAATCTCCATAATGGTTTGAAATTTTGTTTCTTATCATGTATCAATTTGAATTTTCAATTGTCCATACAAAATATATCAATTTCCAGAATTGTAGTAAAATCTATTTATAATAGATATCTTATATAATCGAATTCAAAATAGACGTTCTGAAATAATGCTTGCTTTGTTATTAGCAAGACTGTGGAGTTGTAACTTTTTTAATTGGTTCCAATTTTGGAATTATTCGTTTTTTTTTTATATGTAAATATTGTATATTTACGTGTAGGGATAATTTTGCGGCGACAGTAATTCAGCAATAAGTAATATAAGTAGAATGAGACGCAAGTCTTTGTCTTTTTCTTATGTTTTGGTCAAATAGCATATGTATCAGTGGTTAGCGTGTAATGCTTTCGATTGTGTGGTCATGGGTTCTATCCTTTTCTTTGTTGCTAGCCAGGCCTTGGATATGTGACTCTAAGATCGATCGTTACATTCAGAGCTTGCCAATTTATCTAATATCATTGGAAATGGTTCCAACAAATTGGCAATCCTGTTGTATTTCTCGCAAAAATTGAGTTTATATTTTCTCATAATTTGCTGCTATTTAAAATGATGCAAAAATTTGTCCAAATATGCCTCTGTGATGATAGTAATTTTTGGTGACCGATGTTTATAATTGACCTTGACTAAGGGCCGGGCCGCACCGTACAACTTTGTCGGCCGACTAGTTGCGCGACACAAAAATGTATGGAAATGTGTGCGACAAACAAGTTGATGGGTGTGGCATGTCCCATCTACCTGCATGCATTGGTCTAGTCACCCTCAACCATGTCGCTCGCAAGTCGCACGGTGCGGCCCGGCCCTAAGGTGCTAATAGTTATGTACAATGTTTACAAAAGCCGTCGTGTTAATAAAAATTGGTGTCTACCTTAAAATAAATTGAGAAGTTTGCCGATTTAAAAAATGCAACAATTTTACTAATTTCATGTACATACGTATGTATATGTAAGCATTCCTTTTATTTTTCATTAATATGTAATACCGTCTTACGGAATCCTAACTTATAAGTATAATTAGTATAGCTTTCTTTCGCCTGAGTAACGCCGGGCATCACCGGTATTAGTTATTTCTGAATCATATTGCAACGTAGAGATTAGGTGATCGGAACCGCTAGTTTACTGATCACCTGATCTCACGTTCGCGCCAAAAAGGCCTCGACCTATGAATAAGCTGTATACAACAGCCAATAAGGTGTCGCGACCCATCGACCAATAATCTGCACAGAGAGGATCCGATGGGTATAAATATTAGACGGTTTGCAATAAGCTTCATTCAGATCAGGCTGATCGATGAATCAATAACTATTAACTACCTCTACTACACTGTGCGTCTTTCAATCTGACCTTGGAAACCCCTCTACACGTTAACGCTACAATAGTTTGGATAATTCAATTGAACGATACAATACGTAAATAATTTTGTAATATGTACGTTTAAAATTTCATGTATTTTAAATATTTACTATTGACATACATACATATGTACATATCTTCATTGTACTAATTAAAATATTCCAGTTCTCCAGTATACTAAAATTATGTACATACATACATATATACTTGGGAATGGTATTACACATATAAGAGCAAAAAATGAAAACAAAACATCTTGACGTTTTTAATTTTTAAAATAGGAGTTGATGTCGGAGCCGGAGTCACGTTTTTATCGACGAGGTTATCAGACTTATCTTGTTTTATTCACGAGGTTATCAGACTTATCTTGTTCTTTGTTGTTAATGAAGCTGTAAAAAGAACTAAAATTTCAACTATTAAATAACCTGCTTCAGTTTAATTAATTAATTTATGTATATTAGAGCTTCCTAGTTGAATGAATCCAACCAGACTTAGAACTATTCGGAGTCGAAGTGGATACAAATTCGTTTTATTGAATTCAAAATTTTATTTACTTAATAATACATATGAATATTAAATTACTGACTAAGAGTTTAGTTTCATGTATTTAATGTTCATCATAACCATTCACAGCCATTTTCCACCCACTGCTGGATGAAGGCCTCTCCAAAATTCGACTCTTTTTGGACAACTCTCATCCGTATTATCGCACATTTTTTTCTGATTTTATCCATCAACGAAAATAAAATACTGTGTAGTACTCTACAGATATATTCGAAATGAGTACGATTTAACAGTACATTAAAAAAAAAATTTCGCATTTAATAAATATATTTCTGTTCAATAAAAAGTGTTAAATTCAACAAAATTTTATTTCTAGTATGAAATAAAAAATATATTTCAATCAATTAAAATTTAAAAAAATTCTTAATTCTTAAGATTACATACATATATACCTATAATACATAGTGGGCCAAATTGGACGATTGCCGGTTGAAGCTTTGCCGATCCTACATATATAACATAATAATATATGTATGCTAGATCTTTAATGCTCAGCGTTAATGCGCATTTCATTCATTTTAGGTCACTTTATATTTTTCCGTTGTGAATTATCAAGATATTATATGCTGACTAAATTAAAACAATGCATTTGAATGTAATTTTTCAAATGATCAAGTATTTTCTTATTTTTATTTATTTGTTAGAGGCTTTTAGTCTTAATGCTTATTTTATTTTTTTAATGTAAAAATATTACATTAAAAGAACATAAGATGTGTTCTTCTGTTTTATAATATGAAAAATTCTGTTTTTTTAATATACATATGAAAAATTATTTTTGAATTGTATATTTATGTTTTTAAATTATATAATACTAGAGTTTTTACCCGGCTTCGCTCAGTATTTGTAATATAAACCGCTTAAACATGGCCAATCTAATAGCAAACATTTTATTACATTTATTTGAATTGTTTTATTTTATTTAAATTTATTTGAATATTCATCTGTTCGATAACGTCACGGATTTACGAACCAACATAACATAATACTTACATACTTGCAAAGTCTCTTTAGAAATTATGTGTATATTAAATATATTTTTTACAAAACTCCTTTACATTTCACTTACGATTAAAATTCAGGAACAAATTTGCCTCTTATCCGATCGTTTTCATACTTTGCCATATTGCTCATTTTGGTCATCAATATAAGTAAATGTATCCTCCGTCATTACGATGGAGAAAAAATATCGTTTTAGACGCGTTTGAAATTTGAATTTCTGAAAAGTGCCTGACGTTTATCCAGTTTTTAGTTTTGAACATAGATAGCGGCAGTAAAATAAAATTATTGGTATTTTTATTCAAAATAATAATTTTATATACAAATTATAGAACAGGTATGTTTTTAAAAAACTTTTTTTATATTGATTTTTTAACCTAACCTCTTCTTAGTTGAGAATTGATTTTTACTAACCTCTTCTTAATTCAGAATCGTTTTTACTAACCTCCTCTTAGTTCAGAATCGATTTTGCCGTCTGACAAAGTTTGGGTTCTTATCCGATCGTTTTCAAACTTTGCCATTTTACTCGGTTTGGTCATCAATATAAGTGGAAATGACGTCCGCCATTACCATGGTGAAAAATAATCGTAATAGCCAGCAGCATAGCTCGATCGTTAAGCTTCTGCTTAGCGTCGAGAGGCGCCGGGGTTCGATACCTGGCCCGGGCCTCGAATGAAAATGTATTTTTCAGAGTATGCTGTTGGTCAGACCTGGATTTGTGACTCCAGGTTGATCGTTTCCTATCAGAGTTTGCCAATTTTCTCTGATTTCATTGTTGAAACGGTTTCCGGAAAAAAAATTGGCTAAAAATCCTTCCTACCTTCTATGTCACCACTATTTGATGTATGATTAATGTACAATAAAAAAAACTTTTTAATGTACAACAACAAAGTCTCTTTAGAAATTATGTGTATATTAAATATATTTTTTACAAAACTCCTTTACATTTCACTTACGATTAAAATTCAGGAAAAAATTTACCTCTTATCCGATCGTTTTCATACTTTGCCATATTGCTCATTTTGGTCATCAATACGATACGATAGAGATAAAATATCGCGTTTGAAGTTTCCAAATTTGAAATCTGGGTGACGTCTATGTAGAGTTTAGTTTTATACATAGATGTCGGTAGTAAAATAAAATTTATGGTATTTTTATTATAAATAATATTTAATAAATGCGGTAAAAATTAACTTTTACATAGAAATCTTGAAAGTTTCGGAGGTGTATTTTGTAACGACTCCGCCAGTTTGATCGGTCCAAAATTCGACATAGGACCTTTTAGCACTAAACCCAACGATTTATTACACACACTTTTTCACCGACGACACGCATTAATCAGATATTGTTAATTTAACATACATCCAGCTTATGCGGTCCCAAGAGGCGGTCCCTAGGTTGACCCAACGTCATTAACTCGACTCTCCATCACCATCCCTTTTTATCTGCGCCTCTTATTCCCGTCATTATTTAGTGTTCTATCACGCCACTCGACACATTATCCCGCTCCGAGTGCATTTATCTTACTTTACCATTCCGGAAATAAAAATGTAACGTTGATCCGTTCAGATTTATATCTCTCGCGCGTTGATATTGACGCGCGACGAAAAATTGAAGCGTGCCAGTCGTGGAGGTTGGATGGTGACCCTAATTATATTATAATTGGGGTCGACAGATGTTGCAAACGTGGGTTTCGTGAGCCGCGTGTGTGCGATGTGCGAACAACGTTGATTTATTACTAAGACGTTGTGTTGTGTACGGATTGATTAAAACGGTGCGAACGAAACTTGCGCGAAAGAAGCTCGACATTCTTAATCATATTGATTGAAATTTAATTATGATTGATAAGCATCCGGGTTGACATCCCACCGCTTAACTTATAGGTGTATAAAGTTTGGCTTCATGAATATTTTCGATATTATTCCTATAAACATAAATATTTGAACGTGACAAAAATTTAAAGATAAAAAAATGTTTTTTAAAAATTAACCTCCACTATATTTTGTTTATAAAATTAAGACAATATATAAAAAACCTAATTAAAAAATCACCAATTCTCTCCGTAAACTTTGATCATGAGTTTGGCAAAGTGCTCAATCTGCCATAGCGAGAGGGGGGGGTGAAAAGGAAAAAAACGATCAGAATAGTGTAGACAAATGGGATAGTGTGGACGATAGACGTCACCGTCAACGAAGATGCAGTATTTTCAAATTTTATTTTATTTTTATTTTACATACATATATACCAGGAAGGCCTTACAGGTAAATCCCAATGCGCCTTCCTGGCCAATTACAAATTACAATTACAATTACAAAATGCAGCATTTTTATTACAAGTCGTTGAATTACGAGACACTGAAAAACTCGAAAATTAACGAGACATCTATGAATTGTACATAAATTTTATTGTACATTAATCATACATCAAATAGTGGTGACATAGAAGGTAGGAAGGATTTTTAGCCAATTTTTTTTCCGGAAACCGTTTCAACAATGAAATCAGAGAAAATTGGCAAACTCTGATAGGAAACGATCAACCTGGAGTCACAAATCCAGGTCTGACCAACAGCATACTCTGAAAAATACATTTTCATTCGAGGCCCGGGCCAGGTATCGAACCCCGGCGCCTCTCGACGCTAAGCAGAAGCTTAACGATCGAGCTATGCTGCTGGCTATTACGATTATTTTTCACCATGGTAATGGTGGACATCATTTCCATTTATATTGATGACCAAACCGAGTAAAATGGCAAAGTTTGAAAACGATCGGATAAGAACCCAAACTTTGTCAGATGACAAAATCGATTCTGAACTAAGAAGAGGTTAGTAAAAACGATTCTGAATTAAGAAGAGGTTAGTAAAAATCGATTCTCAACTAAGAAGAGGTTTCCTCTTGATTGATAAATCTAGGAACGGGCATTTTAAATCTGTAAGTGATTCTATAGATCAAAGATATATTGTGGAATATAAAAAAAAAAAAGAATTTGAAGAAAACGGGAGTGAAATTTTCATCTCGTAGATAATTATTTTTTAATTTAAAATTTCTTCACTTTGTAGTTCGATTATATTTAATTACATTACAAAATGTTGCAGATGGCTCCATTTCCAAATTATAATATAATATTAC
This sequence comes from Arctopsyche grandis, assembly GCF_051622035.1. NCBI lineage: Eukaryota > Metazoa > Arthropoda > Insecta > Trichoptera > Hydropsychidae > Arctopsyche > Arctopsyche grandis. The sequence continues at coordinate 1,830,278 of NC_135355.1, forward strand.
AGATGATATCGAAAACGTAGTATTATGGTAAAGAAAGGATGTATTGTTAATCGTTTTCGAAAGTAAGAAACAATATACAGAATGGAACTTCCATTAATCGAATACGTGTATGGAATAGAAAAAATTACTTGGCATGGATTTATTTTTTAAAACGTAACATAACCATTTCCATTACAAAAACAGCAAACTCTTGTTATATTTGTTTGTGTATATTTACATATTAAATCGTTTCATTTAAATTGAGACTATCGTATTGTTTGATTAAATTATCAACCCGTTTAGGTTATTCACTTTAAATTATAGTAAACTAGTGTTTTCGCCCGGCTTCGCTCGGTATTTTTAATATAAACCGCTTAAACATGGCCAATCTAATATTAAATTTATTTGAATTGTTTTATTTTATTTTAATTTATTTGAAGATTCGTTTGTTTTTTTATGAAATTTTTACTAATAAGTCTGAATAAATTTGAGTTCTTATCCGATCGTTTTCAAACTTTGCCATTTGGCTCGGTTTGGTCATCAATATATGTGGAAATGACGTACGGCATTATGATGGTGAAAAATAATCCTAATTGACACGTTTGAAAATACTCTGCCATATTCCTTCTTGACGTCTATCTGTCACCTGTCTATCTGTCTATTTAGTCTATCTGTCTATTTAGCCTGTTAGACGAATGTACATGATTAAATTGAATAAATATATAAAGTTAAAAAAAATTACACACCTAAAATGTCGCCAGTATAATTAATAATTCAATTTATTTACTTATTAAAAACAGTAATATAATATCTATGTATATATTTGAAAAAAAAAACATTAACCCAAAAAAATATCTACATATTAATTTATTTATCCATTATATATTAACCCCGACCATAAGTGCCACTGCATGTTGCCCAAGGCGATACCTATGATCAAACTTTTGTACATAAGTACCAAATACCCTCATTACATATTATATAATGATTATACACAAAACCAGAGTTGAAAACAATGTGCGACAATCATCGCCACTCAACTCTTCCACTGCAGAAGCCGCTATAGCATCTTCGTCATAATATGTAGATGTTCCCCTTCCCAATTAATTCGTTTATTTTATCGAAGTAAGCCAGTTATCAATAGAATTTTTGTTATTCATCCGCAAGAAAAGAGGAATTTTATTTAATTCTCATATAAAAACAATTTAATATATTATCCCTATTAATTCAATTCAGATTCGTGTAAATACGAGTAAATGCTAGTACGAGCTTTTAGCTCGCAATTTTACCGATTTAAAATTCAGCACACTCCCAATTAACCCTTTTAAACGAAAACAAAAAACAGTGTGGCCAGAACACTATCCCAATAAACATGTTTCAATAGAAAATACTCAATATAAAATAGTATTAACAATGAGAAAAAATCCCAAGTGAAAATACGTACTTTTGACTTTTGATTTGAACTGGACGACTACTTAGAGAGATTTGAAAGCTGAAAAGTACTACAAATGAAAGATAAAATACCCGACTATTGATTATAATATTCATTTTGAACAGGAAATTGACAGAGTTTGAGACATCGACCGAACAATACCAAGATATAGAAAAATCGAGCGATTTAAAAACCACATTTATCTCTGAATCTCGAGCCAATCAACATTTTTTATTACCAGATTCGTGTTTACTGGGCATAGATCTACATATAAGAAAAGTTATATCTCGTCTCTGAACCATTTTTCGTGTCGAACAGTGTTATTGATGCGAATTAACAATTGCGAAACACTTTAGATTTTATCTATTTAGCAAAACTTTCACTCTCGCTTATTTTAAATACAATATTAAATTATTTGAAAATGAAAATGTTTCAAATTAATTTTTATACGAAAAAACAAATGAAAATTCTTAATCGTTTTTCCAAGCGAATATTGTAAAATTTAGCACGAATAACAGACGACGAAAACTTCAACTAGTTACCAAGAAACTCATTGAAACTACAAACTTGATGATTCATTATACTTTAAATTACATTTATAATTCATTATAATGAGACTGGCTGTTTCTATTTGATAAATCACTGTACATATGTACTTAGATAAAAAAAATCACGGCAGTGTCTACAAATTTTGTTTTGTGTTATTTGTAATGGACAGATTTAAAATCAAATTCCATGAAAAAAATCTATTCCAAATATAATGATAAAGTTTACAAATTAGTCGTATTTTCACGAAGCGAAAAATTCCATTTAACTTTTCCTGAAGAATGTTTTGATGAAATTTGTTACTTTGGTACGCCTGTCACATCATGCACATTTTTTATAATTAATATATATATATATATATATATATATATATATATATATATATATATATATATATATATATATATATATATATATATATATATATATATAGCGACTTTAGAACGCAATGGTAATAACTCCCAAAAAATCTTAATATTCATGGCGGCGATTGAAAGATTTCAATAAATTAAAACTGAATATAAAAATGATAGCTTTTTCAATTCAGTGGACTATCTTTCAACTGCTATTTTCTTTTGCTTTTATTTTATACTAGCTTTATTACCCGGCTTCGCTCGGTATTTGTAATATAAACCGCTTAAACATGACTAATCTAATAGTAAATATTTTATTAAATTTATTTGAATAGTTTTATTTTATATAAATTTATTTGAATACTCATTTGTTTTTTTTTATTAAACTGACTATCACGAACATACAAACATATATTGTAAGTCTCTTATAAAAAATTATATGTACACCCCCGGCGTCTGCGCCCCCTAGGGCTCCATCCTCAGCGTCTGCGCCCCCTAGGACTTCGCCCTCGATGCCTACGCCCGCGGGAACTTCAAATCCTTTCAATCGGAAAAAAGCGAATTATTTGTTCGATGACGCCACGGATTTCTACGAACGAAGGACACATACATACATACATACATCCAAATTCTCTTTCCAAATTATATATTAGGCTAGTGTTGAATTTGAATGGGTAGTTTTGAAATGGAATTGATACCTATTTTGGAGTTAACACTAAAAAAATATTTGGGCTGAAAATGGCTTATAAAATCTAGTATGATAAAAGGTTCGTAAAATATCGCATAAGAGACGCTCTCAGTCCAAATTCAATTCAAAAAGTTCAAAATAAAAAAGAGAGACGTCAAATAAGCGACAAGAACGCCTCAGCCACAGATCGAACACTGCATCGGCCATTTAAATTTTTTTAAATCATATTTTTTTTATTCATTGCATAACCTCATAGTGAAGTTAAAATATACATATAATATATGAGAGATGATGAGAACATATAATGCAAATTTAGTATGAAAATGGCATTAAACGGTTATAGTGTGGGGCGGAAAGTCAAACAAACAAGGCTACTGGCTATTGTAAATGGGTTAGCTGTCCCCGTTTCCAAAATTTTGAATTCTTCAACTTGTTTATTACGATTATATTTCACCATCGACTTAGCGGACCCGATTGAAATCTCTATCGGCGGCCAAACCTCGCAAATGGTAAAGTTTCAAAGCGATCGAAAGAATGTAGGAAGTTTGTCAGACCAGTTGGCAAAGTCAAACTTATAAAAAACTCATAATAAAAAAGTAACTGCCAAAACTGTTTATCCTGTGAGTTGTGAATGGGGTGGTAGAGAGATTTGGTAGAGAGCATTTGAATAGCTAGCTGTCATTGCTTCAATACGACACAATCTTCCGATGCAATTTTGAATGTGTTTGTTAATGATTATATAGTTAGTTTCAAAGCGATCAGAAGTTTGTGAAACTAACAAACAAAGTGAAATTGATAAAAACTTTGTAATAATTATGATTTGTTTACATAATATTGCCAAAATAAATAAATATGTAGAATGTCATGCATAAGGGCCGGGCCGCACCGTGCAACTTTGTCAGCCGACTAGTTGCGCGACACTAAAAAATGTATGGAAATGTGTGCGACAAACAAGTTGACGGGTGTGGCATGTCCCATCTACCTGCATGCGTTGGTTTGGTCGCCCTCAACCAAGTCGCTTGCAAGTCGCACGGTGCGGCCCGGCCCTAAGGTGCTATTTGGACAAAAATGGGTTCATCATTGTATATTACAATGGCTAACCTTTTTTTTGGCTCTCTAGATTTGTAATAGACAATGGTGAACTCATTTTTGGTCCAAATAGCACTGGGTCGCGCCGATCTCTTGTCATGCACAATTGAAGTGATGGGGGTAGGGCGATTGAGACGTGTTTATTATGCAGGAGTGTTTATTATGACAGCCGAGAAAGAAGTGCTGTAGCAACTTTTGAACGAGGCCGAGTTGGTCCCAACTCGCAGGAAGGTGACCGAAACTTGACCATGCTATAAAATGTTAACTTTAAAGTTGTAAATGCAAAAATAGAGATTACATATAGTCAATTTTTATTTATACAAAATATCCTTTTACTTTTTTTTGTCTCAAGGCATTCTATATATATCCACCTCCGCAAATATCACACTTTACCCATCACGCATCGAAATATCAGAGGCCGATCGAAAGTGACTCACTATTTTAAAGCGTTTCGTTTCACATCCAGTCAAGACTTACCCTTACATTACTAAAAATGCTAAAACTTTAATATGCTCTGATAACAACGTCAAATCAAATTGTACATTTATTTTTAGGATGTGGCTATTTGTACATACGTTATCGACGAATTATTGGCTATTTGTACATAAAGTATTGACGAATTATTGGCTATTTGTACATACAGTATCGACGAATTATTGACTATTTGTACATAGTACATAAGAAGATTATAAGAATTAGGATTCAAGATTAATAAATTATAAGATTAGAAATTTAAAGTCGATTAAGAAACTTTTCCTTCAGCCGCTGCACATAACCTAAAAGCGTAACATTTGACAGTGAAAGTGACGTTTGGTATAAACTTTTTAAAAATCAACAAAACGTTATGTGCAACGGCCGAAGGAAAGGTTTCTTAATCGACTTTAAATTTCTAATCTTATAATTTATTAATCTTAAATCCTAATTCTTATAATCTTCTTATGTACTATGTACTGTATGTACAAATAGCCAATAATTCATCGATACTGTATATACAAATAGCCACATCCTTATTTTTATTTAAAATTTATATATACATACATACATAAAAAAATATGTCATGTTACAGGTGTAGCTGGTCTACGAGACATCCAAGTGTCGGTTCCTGAAGCAGCCGCTGCAGGAGATACAGTAGCACTACATTGTCGATACGATCTAGAATCGGACATCCTGTACAGCCTCAAGTGGTACAGGGGAAGGGACGAATTCTTTAGGTACATCCCGAAGGAGTTGCCACACACCAAAGTTTTCCCACTGGAAGGAGTCGACGTAGACGTAAGTACTTTTCGTAATATTATTGGTGAAGAATATGTTGGCCATCGATTTTAATACGAACAAATTTATATTTCATTTTTATTCCCTCGACCATCGAGAAAACACGACACATACACAACACTTTTATAACGCTGAAGTACTGAATATTAAATTTTATAATATCTGCACGTTTTAAAATAAATTAGCCATAACTAGAGACCCGTATTTTGGGCACTTTGCTATTAAATGCTTAATTGATGCTAAAATTCGGAATCGATGCTAATAGATGCTAAGTTCGTAAAATATGCGAATATATGCTGAAATAACAAACAAAAGTGAAATTTGCATAAAATTTATAAAATTAATAGACAATTTAGAAGGGTCTTCCTATCCCTTTGCCCATTTATTATGTGAAGAAATTGAGGGGTAAAACAGAGCTTGCAGTTTACCATAGACGGTGTTTTTCCTGTCGAAACCAAGCAACTGCTTTTGTCTACTACTGTAAACAGAAGAAGACAGTTGGAGCTGTGTATCCAAAATGCTGCTCAAAAAAGCGTCTTAAAACTAGACTCGCACTCAAGACTAAATGAGACAAATCTATTCCTCCGTACATTGAGTAAACTATTCAATTTATCTGTGGCAGCTTCAAAATCTAATATTAATTTTAAAGAAACAGTTTTGTTTTTTTAGAAACCTGCCATTGTTTAATGTATTAACAGAGGCTCAATGTTTGCAAGGATATCAGCACTTTTTAAACAGTTAATAGAGGATATAAAAAGTGAATCCACGCCGGATATATTGCTATTATTGATGGCAACAAAAATTAAATATGAAGAGTTTGATTGTGCCGCTCTAAAATCTATTTGGTGTCCCGTCAATAGTGTGGATGCTGAAAGGTATTTTAGTAAATATGTACAATATAATTGTTACCGATCGTCGCACGAATCTCAAAAAAGAATCTGTTGAAATATGCTCCATGTTAAGTTTTAATCAATTTTAATTGGTATTATATTTTTAAATTCATATTTTTTGACTTTGTACTTTTATATTCATGTTTTTTTCATTGTAATTTTAATTTCAAAACATTTTTGAATTTTTCTATTATTTTTTAATGGTTGTGTTGTCTTTAAATTGTATATATGTATATAAATTTTATTAAAATTCATCGAAATTTTTTATTGTGTAAAATTAAACTCTTCATAAAAATATATGCTAAATTGAACATTTTTAATGCCCTAAAACGCTAAAATGCAAAGTTAAAATGCTAAAATTGACAAAGATAGATGCCCAAAATACGGGTCTCTAGTCATGATATTTCATCGGGCACAACACTAGTTTAGTATAAAAATGCATGACGATTCATGAAACGCACTCGAAAGGTTTGTGTCGAAGCAATCGATATTTCAAGCTCAGTTTCTCCGGGAAATTATGATTTGAATATTCTGAGTCTGAGCTTAATTGTCCGTCTCGTGCCGAAGTTCAACAAAAAGCTCACTCACAAATTGACTAACATTTGCCAAAAGCTCGCTAAGTGTTCCCTATTTCTGTTGCCAAGTTGCTTCTGCAGAGAGTTGCCCATAATAATTTCACGCTACTTTACACTTCGTGCTGTTGAATTTCCCCGGCCATATTTTTCATTTTATTTTATTTTTCAATTATAAAGTCAAAGTGGACGTCCATACGACAATGTCGACCGTAAATATGTATGCACATACGTGTGTACGTACACATGTATATTGTACGTATCCAAGAGCGGATACTGTGTACCATAAATATACACTTTAGTAGGGTCATTTAGTGTTACGCCGAACATGAACTGCAAGCTTCCGAATGGAAAATCGATACATTGTTCATTTTTTATTTCATCTTTAGGCATTTTTCTGAATGTTCGAACAGCCATATTTAAGCGACCAAACAAATTATCGAAAAAAATTGGATAATAAATTCGCATATAAATAGATATGTTATGTGCTTTTATAATAAAGCTTAGTTTGCGTTAGTAATAGTATAATACATACATATGTATGTATATCGTAAATCTTCTTATTTTGGCTTATGTCCTTCGTAGTTATTATTTTTTCATATTTGGTATTATATTTATTTATCTATCACATTTTATACCAGAAAGGTCTTACAGGTAAACCCCAATGCGCCTTCCTGGACAATTACAAACAATTTTTTTATTACGTTTTTTATACGTTTGAAAATACTCCATTATCGTTCTTGGTGATGACTATTAGCACACCTTAAGTGGGTCACGTAGTTCTACGTTTCATATGAGCTTGACGAGAAATACGGGATACGTAGTACTACGTTATTCTAATAGTATATGGAGATTTTTTTATATGAGTTTGAATTTTGAGGGATTTTTATAATATATTGTATTTATCCACGCAGCTTTGTGATTTTGCACGCTACCGTTAGTCGCCGCAAAAAAAAATTGCCTGCTTAAGGTGTGTTAGTATTTATCCACACTCTTCCGATCGTTTTTTCCCTTTTCGCTACCCTCTCGCTATGTCAAATTTTAATTGTTTAAACGACTATAAATTTTTCTTTTTTCACTCTATATTTTATAAAATTTGCATTATAGGCTCTCTTTATCTGTCTTATATATTTTTACTTCACTCGTAGGTTGTATAATGATTGTTAAAATTAATGTTGAATAGCGTGGTGTTTCGGCCAAAAGTCGAATGACGTTTATATCTAACAGATCCGCCGAAATAACTAATCAGGTTACTTCATACAGGTTTACATATACATAATTACTAAATTACATATCATCAAAATTGTGGACACTTCGACGGTTTGTTTTTAGTTATAATTTATATTGAACTCAAATTATTTTAATTTTGAAAGGAAATCCGATTAACTAGAAAATTCCAAATTTATAAAAAAAAATCAAATTAACCCTGTTAATTAAATATTTATAATGAACGAATTTATCGTATTATGATTTATTTAATAAATATAATATCTTCGTAAGGATCATTGGAATTTAGTAGAAGTCCAGTTTAGAATATCATATTTCGACTATTCTTGTGGATTAATAACAAAAATTCGTTTATTTTATCGAGGTAACCCAGTTATCAATAGAATTTCTGTTATAAATCCACAATAATAGTCGAAATATAATATTCTAAACTGGACTTCTACTAAATTCCAATGATCCTTACGAAGATATTATATTTATTAAATAAATCATAATACGATAAATTCGTTCATTATAAATATTTAATTAACCGGGTTAATTTGATTTTTTTTATAAGTGGAATTTTATTTAATTCTCATATAAAGATAATTTAATATATTATCCCTATTAATTCAATTCAGATTCGTGTAAATACGAGTAAATACTAGTACGAGCTTTTAGCTCGCAATTTTACCGATTTAAAATTCAGCCCTTTTAAACGAAAACAGAAAATAGTGTGGCCAGAACACTATTTCAATAAACATGTTTCAATAGAAAATACTCAATATAAAATATTATTAACAGTGAGAAAAAATCCCAAGTGAAAATACGTACTTTAGACTTTTGATTTGAACTGGACGACTACTCAGAGAGATTTGAAAGCTAAAAAGTACTACAAATGAAAGACAAAATACCCTCCAATTGATTGTAATATTCATTTTGAATAGGAAATTGACAGATTTTATTTATTTATTTATTTATTTATATATATTTTAGCTATCAAGCTAATTTAAAAAAAAAAATACATCTTAATTATTATACTTAACTCTAAAATTTATAATTAACTTATATGTACTGTCCCTCACAGAGGTGTCTCTTCGCACCTCGCAGGAATGCATCCATGTTTTTAGCAGACCTGACGCACTCAGGGAGGGCATTATACATGAGCACACCCCTGTGAAAAACACCCCCAGCCGTCTTATTCTTTCTTACTCTACTTACAACTAGTTTGTCCTTATTTCTAGTATAAAAACTATGTTTATCTCTATTCCTTATTATATAATCATCAAAATACTTAGGTAATAACTTATGATCTAACTTATAAACAAAAGACAATGTACTAATATTTAGACTAATTCTAATACTCATCCATCCTAATTCATCTAACATACTTCCAATACTCTTAAATCTACTCACATTCAAAATAGCTCTCATAGCTTTATTCTGTATTTTTTGCATTTTTTCTAAATCTTGGCCACTAAACAAATTAAGCACAGTGGCACAATAAACCACATGTGGCAAGACAATTGAATTAAACACTAAAATTTTACTTTTTTTACTTAAAATATTTCTTAATCTACATAATACACCAACTTTTCTAGCCATTTTTTTTATTATATAGTCAGCGTGCATTTTAAAATTTAGTCCTGAATCTATGTATACACCTAAGTATTTTATATTTTCAACTTTTTCAATTAACTTATCATCAATTCTAATTTCATTCAATATATTTTTATTTTTACCATTCAACCACATCATTTTTGTTTTATTCACATTCAACTTTAATTTATTTTCACACAACCAGTCATTCACATAATTTAATTCTATATTTAAAATCTCAGACATTACATCAACATTCTTTCCAATTATATATATCAATGTATCATCTGCAAACAAATGTATTTTACACATCTTAATTACCTTAACAATATCGTTTATATATAATATAAATAATATGGGTCCCAATTTGGACCCTTGCGGCACTCCATGAGGTGTTACAAATTCAGAGGATAACACCTTATCAATTTTTACTCTTTGCCTTCTATTATTTAAGTATGATTGAAGCCACTTTAATACTATACCATTTATTCCTAACTTATATAATTTTTGTAATAAAATATTCCTATCTACTGTCTCGAACGCTCGCTTAAAATCTAGAAAAACTGCTCCAACAACCATGCTAGATTCATCCATCGTCTCCATCCAATCAGAAACCACCAATTGGATAGCAGTTTCTGTTGAATGTTTCACTCTAAATCCAGACTGTTCCACAACCAAACAATCATTTATACTAATGAACTCTTTCAATTGAATCATAACGATTTCCTCCAGCATCTTCTCAACAATTGGTAACATATTGATGGGCCTCATTTCACTGGCTTTATTTTGAGACATCGACCGAACAACACCAAGATATAGAAAAATCGAGTGATTTAAAAACCACATATATCTCCGAATCTCGAGCCAATCAACATTTTTTATTACCAGATTCGTGTTTACTGGGCATAGATCTATCTCGTCTGGGCATATCTCGTCTCTGAACCAAAAAAAAAGTCGTTATTGGTCGAACAGTGTAATTATAACAAATTCCCATATTTTCATATCCTTGAATAGATGTAGTTTTACGTCAAAATAATATAAAAAAACCATAACAATATTTAGAAACAAGTATTTTTTATTTTTTTTGCACACTTATGTATAAAGTTTCATGTTGATTTTAAAATGAAAATTAGCCAAAACACTCTTTTTAATTTATTATTTTTTTTATCTTTATCAGCTTGGAAGATCGGGACCTTCAACCGTGGTCCTCAGGAGTGTGTCACCTTCTCAGTCAGGACGATACAGATGTGAAGTTTCAGCAGACGCTCCATCATTTCACACCGCCATGAAAGCCAGCTACATGCATGTAGTAGGTCAGTAACCAAAATTATTGAAAAAAAAAATTAGTTATTGAAAAAAAATTCTAAAATTAATTTTAAAAATCATCTTCCAATAGAACTTCCCGATTCGGCGCCGATAATATACGCCGACAAGATCAAAGTTTCTGTCGGCGACAGTCTGAAGGTGCGATGTACTGCACCACCAGCTCATCCACCGGCTAATTTGACGTGGACGCTGAATGGAAAATCGGTGATTCACTTTTTTCATTACTTTGAAGTAAAACTTCTTTACGGACGGTAAAGTGAATTTTTATGATGCGATAAAAAATTTCCAACAAAAACAAAACTTAAGCAGAACGACAAATAATGCACTCCTACCTTCCCCCCCCCCTCTCTCTTCCATTCATTAAAATTACCTCAAAAATATAACTAGTTTCTAACCTGCTATATTTATGTATATACGAAGGTTTTGCTAAGGAAGTTTTACTTTTATAGTGTAAAACGTCATTTCAAATTTAAAAAGTATGCCTCTCATATATATGTATGTAGATCTATTTTTATATATGTATGTATGTACATACTTTTTTTATATATTTTTAATATACATATATAACAATACATACATATTTATTTACATATGTTACACCCGATTCGTGAAATTGCTCATTACTAACCTCTTCTTACTTTTTTATATTGTTTATAAATGGTGTAAGCCGATTGATTGCCTTTTCCACGAAAGCATCAAAATATCTACCGATTTCATAAAGTTGTTTCGTTTATTTTATGAATAGAAGCAAAGCCGATTGAAGGTCTTTTTTGTTTTTATTTTTTAGCGAGCTTAAGTATTTTTTTAGCGATCTTAAGTATATTTTTAAATCTATACCGGATGTGAATTAAAACGCTTTAGCCTAGTGAGTCACATTTTTGACGCCTATAGGTTATTTGACAAAGTTTGACAACCTCCGCTTAACTTCTGATTTTTAACCAAACCAAATGAAATTTCATTAATTACAGCTATTTTTTTATATATATAAACTACTTTATTGTTAAAAACTTTAATGAACAATTCCTTTAAGAAACAATAATCAACGACCCTAACTCGTTTGCGAGCTCTAGCTGTAACCGAATCGGTACAATAGCACACGGTAGATGAGTACGCAACATCCTCATCAACTCGAGCCGATTTCCAATCCGACTTTGTGCCAAATAAACCTGTTTTAAAAGTTATTGAAACCTCGCGGCAAGCAACGTCCTCGAGCCAAATGCGAGTCTCCTTTGATTCGTCGCAAAAACGGACACGCAGAAAGATTGCTGCGAGCTCGCCTCGGAAGCTCGCGGCACGCTCGCGAACCAATAAACGAAACTGCATCGACTCAGTTACAGTTACAGTTCGCAAGTGAGTACCCGTCTCTACACTTCTCATGAACAACACTCACGTTTCTTTTTATGCGGTTTATATTTAATGCAAGCTCTCAAAAAAAAAAACTTTTTTTGGACGTTATAACCAAAAAGTTGCACCGTTTTGGTTTTTTACATATGATACGTGCAAAATACGGTGTTTTTCGAGTTTTGAATAAAGGCGACGTTGTCATATGTCCGTATCGGTGTTGAGGAAGGTGGAAGGTGGTAAGCCCAACCGGCCTTGTTTTATGCAAACTCAGGCTGCGGCCAGTACAATGCGTTCCAAACCAGCAAGATTGGGTGTTCCTGGGTGATATCCCCTCATTTCTAAACTTGAATGAGCATATTGGAACAGGGTCTACCTCACGGCACCGAAAGTCAAAAGATCGAAAAAACAAATATCGGAAGCCAAAGATCGAAAATCGAAAGATCTGAAGTCGAAAGATCAAAAATAAGGGTGCATGATAAACGGTACTTTGTATATATAATATATATATCAGTGGAATGCGGTGAAATTATCTCTCTTTTTGTCATACAGCCTTGTTTAATGTGCGCGCGCAGGATACGGGAGAAAAAAATGTTCCTCTTGTTCCTCTTGTATCCTGCTCGCGCAAATTAAGTGAGGATATACGATGGGGGAAAAGAGAGTTTTACCGCACGCCACTGATATACATATATACTAACCGTTTTTTATATGTATGTATGGTAAATGAACATTTTCGATTTTTTTGACTGTCGGTGCAGTGACGGTCAGCCATTGAAACGGGCATTGGAACACATCCTTACTTTTTCTTAAAAACTATGGAACGCATTCCTAATTTTTCTATATATCGCATAAAAAGCAATAGTGAGTGTAATCATTTTTAACGATTTCATGAAATGAACAATTTAACGAATTGGGTATAACATATAACATACGTGTTGATTTCCTTTGCAATTAACATTTGTAACACTGTCCGACAGATAAAAGGCACGTTGATCACCGAAGACCGGATGGATCTGGTGCCCACTAAGCTATACCAAATAAACCTGACCAGGAAGACCCACAAAGACCACGAAAAAGTCGTTGACGAAACCAAAACCAACAGCTACTTTGACAAAAATTACGGAGAACGTTGGATTTCAAGCGAATTTGTCGCCAACGATCGATCGTTGTCTGCGGATCCGAGCAGCAATTTGGAACCTTTTCCAACGAAGTCCAGAACCGACAATGAAATCGTGAAAAAGAGCAGTGAATCAGTCCTCGTCATACCGATAATCCAAGAGGTTTTCATCCAGAACCAACTAAAGATAGTCTGCAGGGCCGTTGTGTTTTCGTTGTACAGCGCGGAAGCTCAGCTGATCCTGGACGAAGACAGGCCTCAAATCGCACAAATTCTAGGCAACACGCAAAATTCAAACGGTAACTATTCAAATAGAAAAAAAATCAAAATGACGAGTGATCCAACGGTTCTGTTGGTAGTTAAATAAATTAACTATTTCATAATTGAACATCGGAAGTCTTTCTGAAAGTTTGATTCAAAATATTGGTCATTTCATAGCTCGAATTCAATAAAATGAATTTTAATCAGATCTGGTTTCAACAAGACGGTGCCACTTCCTATACTAGTCATAGAACATTTTTAATATCTATGCAATATCAAGTTTGCTAATGTTTCACTTTACCACGTTTATAAGAATTGATTTTGTATGTCAATATTTTTTTTGTTTTATCGAAACGTACTAATTCGAGTAATTCGGTAAATCATTTTAAATTGAGTTCAAAAATTATTTTGTCTATGATCGCATGAATGTTGCAAGAACGAGATGAAAAAGAGATGGAGATCGAATCACTCCATCTCACTCGCTCACCCTGACTTACGAGTGATGGGCATTTCACAGCAAAAAAATTCGCTAGATTATACATATAGTTATACGAATTTTAATGCAATAAAAATAAAAATTATTAGAAAAAATATCCGACTATTGATTTTAATATTCACTTTTTGGCACCGTTTTGAGGACAGATTTAGAATTAAAAACTGCAAAACCATTTAGATTACTTTCTTTGGAGTTAACAACGTTGAGCAACAAAAAAATTAGCGGAACTGAAACTAATCAATATTTACTAAGTTTGAATTACTTAATTTGAATATGACAATTTTTTCTGTTGGCTTGTTCTCGTTCAATAGATATGAGCGTTTAAAAAAATGAGCAATTTTTACAGATTTTTGGCTTTTGCAGTATTTAATTCAAAATTTAGTATTGCTGTACCAAAAGTGAGTATCAATAGTCATATGTTTTTTTATAATGATTGTGATTTTTTTTATTGCTTTGAAATACTAATAACACTGTTCGACAAATGACGACTTTTTTGTTCGACAAATGACGAATAACAAAAATTCTATTGATAACAGGCTTACATCGATAAAATAAACGAATTTTTGTTATTAATCCACAAGAATAGTCGAAATATGATTGTGGAATGTTATTTAATTCTCATATAAAGATAATTTAACATATTATCCCTATTAATTCAATTCAGATTCGTGTAAATACTATGTATGTAGTACGAGCTTTTTGCTCGCAATTTTACCGATTTAAAGTTCAGCACACTTCCAATTAACCGTTTTAAACGAAAACAAAAAATAGTGTGGTCAGAACAATATCCCAATAAACATGTTTCAATAGAAAATACTCAATATAAAATAGTATTAACAGTAAGAAAAAATCCCAAGTGAAAATACGAACTTTAGACTTTTGATTTGAACTAGACGACTACTTAGGAAGATTTGAAAGCTGAAAAGTACTAAAAATAGAAGATAAAATACCCGACTATAGATTTCAATATTCATTTTGAACAGGAAATTGACAGATTTTGAGACATCAACCGAACAACACCAAGATATAGAAAAATCGCGTGATTTAAAAAACACATATATCTCCGAATCTCGAGCCAATCAACATTTTTTATTACCAGATTCGTGTTCACTGGGAAAAGTCATATTTCGTCTCTGAACCATTTTTCGTGTCGAACAGTGTAATTAATTATCTAGCAAATTTTAAAAAGCAAAAATAAACCTTTTTACGTAATATCAATTTTGCTAATATTTCACTTTACCACATTTATAAGAATCGATTTTGTATGTCAATATTTTTTTTATTTTATCGAAACGTACTAATTCGAGTAATACTAACTTACGAACGATGGGCATTTCACAGCCAAAAAATTCGCTAGATTATATATTTATACGAATTTCAATGCAATAAAAATAAAAATTAATAGAAAAAACAGGTGACTATTGATTTCAACGCTCACTTTTGGCACCGCTTTGAGAACAGATTTTGAACTAAAAACTTCGAGACCAAAAGTCTCTAAAAATTGCACATTTTTTTAAACGCCCATATCTCTTATACCTCTTAACGAGGACAAGTCAACCAAAAACATTGTCATATTCGAATTCAATGGGTCAAACTAACTTAAACAAATGAGTAAAGATTGATTAGTATCCCATCCGGTATGTAAAAAATGTGGTTTTTTGTTGCTCGATGTAATCTAGAGAAAACTTCAGTTCCTAAAAGACATCATTCAATGTCAATGGAAAATTGGGATGATTATCGGTAAAATTGTTGAATTTCACTTATAATTTTCAACATCTGGAAGACCAAACTTGGAATGCAATTGCTAAAAATTTTCATCAAATTCAGTAAATATTTAACCTCTCGAATCAGTTTTTTCTAATTCGAGACATATTTCATATATTAAACCAGAATTAGGGGGGGGGGGGAATTCTCATCAAAAACTTAACTCTATTTTTGGAAAAAAAAACAAAAACATACAGATTGGCTTTTTAAAAAAAAATCAAACTTTCAGACAATAAAGATTTCCGATGCTCACTGATTTGGTTTTTGTTTTTTTCTATAAAAAAACTTCCTACCAATACCATTGGGATCGCTTTTGACTATTAACATACATAATTACATAAAATTAAAAATTTCTCAGGTTCTACAACGATTTCTACACATTTGCTAGCAGCATTCGTTTCATTCTGTGCGTTAGTTAAGCATCTATCGAGCTAACGATACAAATATTATAAATAAACTGAACGTTACCTGTGAAGGATGATAATAATTTTTCAAATACTTAAATGTGATACATAATCAAAAAAAAAATGTTTTTTTTAAATAAATGTATTTTTGTTTGTTTCGGAGTGCATATTTTAAATCAGAGGTTCTTGAAATCGGGGATACGAAATTGTTTAGTATATATAATATAATAGTAATAATGATGACGTGAATAAGAACCGCTGTTTTAAATCATGAAGGCAATCACTAGTTGTCTAGTAAATAAATAAATGAATAATTTAAACTATTTATATGTAAATAAATGTTTTTTGGAAGTAAGTAATTGTGATACATTAATTATATAATATATATTATGTGTAATAAATTGATATATAATAATACATATAAACACTTCAACCTTGTTTTTATACAATTAAATTTTCAATACAATATACCCTTGTAGGAGTTCCAAAAAACCACCCGAAAGAAAGAGCCGGTTTTTGGTTTTTTTTACGAATAAAAAGCCTGTTGACTGGATTTCACCGGTTTCAGAAAATTAAGAACTTTTTAAAGTTTTAAATTTTTATATCGAAAAAAAATTGTAAATATGTATTTATTTTAATGTGCAAAAAAATAATTGTTTATAAATTAAAATGAGTTAAATAAACATTATGAACTTTCTTAAAATCAGCATAAAATTATTATTATTGCAAATATCACAGCCATAAAATGGCAGATCCTGAATACGTACAAATAATTAAATGACTTAAATAAGCTACTATCAAAAAGAACAAATCTACAAATTATGGAAAACCCAATTTGCCGAAATTGTGAAAGGCCTTGTGTATGTTAATTAATCTACTTTCAATAATATTTTATTGGTTTATGACCTGGTCTTTGTCCATTACTATATCTCAAAGCCACCGCTAAGTGAAGTATCTTTTTTTGTTGTTCAAAGAAATTTACGCCTATTCGTTAAGAAAGTTTGGGTCCAATACACATTTTTTGTTTATTGATTTTTCTTAAATATTTGAAATTCACAATTGTTAATTTTGAGGAGAAAAAACATTAATTTAAGAAAACCTTAAAAAGCCGGTTTATCGAACCAAAAAAGCGGGATTCCGGTTTTTTGAAAGATAATCAAAAAGTTGGTTTTTCGGTATCGGTTTAAGCCGGTTTGAAATCCCTAATATCCATGCATACATCAAGACTTTCCAAATTATGATTCAAGCTCATGTTATTTTTAATTATGAATTGACTTAATCCAAACTTTTGTAACTTTATTGATTTTTAAAATATATATGTACATACATATCTAAGGACGGGCGAACTTTTCATCAAATGGAGAATTCGTCAAATGCATCAACACTTTCATACATGTCTATTTTACATTATTTTTTTGATATTCTCTCGGTTTGATCGATGGGCATTAATTATCCAAATGAATAGTCCTTGATGAACGTTTCTTCGATGAACAGTCCTAGTTCATATCTTTATTTTTAGTGAAAATTTGGCATCACATAGTTTAAAATCACTGTAACGTATTCATTCTATTTTAAAATAATATTTTTTACGAACGTGGTGTATAATTTGATTTCGTGGAAAACACGGTTTTTCCACATTTATGTTTATTTTTTAGATACGCTTTCCGATTATTATTACAATGAAACATGTTTACAATAATAATACTATTTGAAAAGATTGAAAAAAAAACAATATCTTAAGGAAAAACTGAGTTTTCCACCGGTATCATACACGTGTGTAAACAACTTGTATGAAAACCACTTTTATTCAATTTTTTTCTGCCTTCATACTATTTGAATGGTTCGAGTACATGTTAACGTAATGTAATTTCGGAAGAAAAAAAACTTAAATTGAATTTGAAAATCGTTCACGTGTTCCCCTTATATAATATGTACAATATAATATAATATAATATTCTCGGCTCACTGTTGTTGAATACGTCAACAAAGTTCTAAGAACTATAATACTTAGCAGGCAGTTTCCAATTTAATGTTAATCGAAGGCAACTTTGCCCGTGACATTCTTTGGTTTACAGTTTCAGGGAAGACTTCCCAGTTCGCAAACTTATCCGAACTCGATCGCTATACGATATACGATATACCCCGAAATATAGTACACATATACCTATATATTAATTATACCGAGATATAAACTTGCGAATATGAAATAAAAAAAAAATAAAATAGAAGCCGATGTGTCAATTAGGCTCGACACGTCGCGTGTCTTTTTGCGTACTATTTTTTTCGGCTTCGTTCTATTATCCTCGAACCACTCTGTCTTCATTGAGCATTATATTCTAAGGTTTATTTTTACTTTATGTATTTTTTTTTCACTCCCACGCGTTATAAGGAACAGAAGAGCGAGCCCTGTTTGTGACCCTTTTCCTACCCGCGCGGCCCTGGCTGCTTTCACTCGAGTAAAGGATCGCTCCTACGTGAGCCACACCTAATAAGAAAGTATCACAAAAACCGAATTTTATACATATAAATATACATACAAAGTGATTTAAGACTCATGATACACATTGCGTAATAAGGAAAAATCATACATTGAAATTTATTTAATATTTACTGAAATGGGTTCGCTCTAAAATGAAGGAAATGTACATGTTTTCCAAAGAACATAAAGGCAAATTTAGAATATTATACTTATTACTGTTATTAAAAATAGTCCTACATTGTTCAGGATGAAAAAATATCTTCCAAAGGATTCCTAAAATCCGTACAATGGGATAAATCCAGCAATATAGCTCAGTGGTTAGCATATAATGCTTTCAAATTGGGGATCATAGTTTCAATCCCTGGCCCAAGGTTGCTGACTAGGCCGGTTGGATTTTTTTTTCATAAAAAAAAAATATTTTCTCATATTGTCATTACGAGTTACCCCCGAGCGACACATACATATGTTTTCATATTTGTAAATATATAAATGTATAAATTATAAATTAAAGATCATATTCAAATAGTTGGTAGGATGGTTTTGCCAATTTGGTAATGAATCGTTTTAGCAATTAAACGATCAAGTCAAATCAGCACTTGAACCCGGGAACCTCTCTATGGTTAGCATTAACGCAACCACTGAGCTATACTTCTGTTGTACCTACATGTTTATTTATATGAAGATTTAAAACCTTTCCGGGTTCGTGATGAACTTTTTTATATATCATATTGTACGTAGGGGTGGGTGGAGGATCCAAATAAAAGGCCAAAGTCGCTTCACAGCATTTATTGGGTGATTAAGGAGATCCACGCACTGCCAGTATTCCGTCAAGAATGCCTTCATATGGCCTAAGTACCTGCTTATAAAGGGCAGGTCGCTCTCTGCATCTTCCTCGACGCGTTTGTTTACCTATTGTTATAGTCACGTACCAGATATGCAGTCCCACGGTCTCGCGCTGTCAGTTCTGAGAACTCTAGCGGGAAGCGACTGAAGGCCGTTACTGACCACTAAGTCCTTTTGGGGGTCTCCATTGTTAGCCGACAGCACTTAATCCTGGAGATAATCCTCGAAAACCAATTATAACAGCGGCTTTTTTAAGCATATGCTACAATATGTTTATCCATGGTGTAAATACATAGTTTTTCAGCATCAAATTTGCTATACTATGAACATATTTCATGATATTGTTACGTACGCCGCGGATTAAGCGAATAGAATCCCAGAGACTGTGTGACCGTTCAAGGACTATCTGTTAACGGATTAACTAAGTGCATACCGTGCGACCGGTATAAGTGGTTTCAAGGATTAGCGACAGGCTAAGTGCAAGTAAGCTAAACAATGATTGCACTTCTCATACCGTGGAAATACATATCCAAATGCGTGACTATACAGTAGGTAAACAGATTAGACGCCCTAAGAGATCTACCCCTTATAAGGCGGTACGTAGGCGATATTATGTCATTCTGGACTGAGCACTGCCAGTGTGTGTATCTCCTTAATCATCAATAAATGCTGTGAAAAGACTGTTGGCCTTTGACTTGGATCCTCCACCTACCCCTACGCAACAATATAATGAGATTTGAAATGGCTCAGAGTATGGGATTGAAGGACTGCCATACAAAAACGCCCGGCCAACGCCGGTCAATCACTATTCTCCATTATGTGACTTCAATATAAAATATAAGAACGAAAAAAGTGCCTTTATCACTGTTTAATTGAACTGTGAAGGGGCAATAGAAAGCCACGTTTGGATAGCTAGCTGTCAAAGTCGATTGACTTGGATTTACAAATATTCAAGTTTGACCAGTAGTATTACAAAAATACTTCATAATAAATTATTTTTCAATCAAAGTCAACCAAGGGCTTGAACCCAGGAACCTTTTGTGGTAAGCATTAACGCAACCATCGAGCTATACTGCTGGATTTATATATGTACAGTGACTCCAAATCGATAATTTCCTATCAGAGTTCGCCAATTTATCAGATTTTATTGTTGAAACGGTTGCAAAAAATTGCCAACCTATTCTCGTTTGACATCATTATTGATTTGATTTCAAATTTATAGTAATACAAATATAAAGTTAATACGTAAAAATTTGGCCAAAGGTGCAAAGCCCGTAATAGGCCCATACTATATATAAATAATAATAAAAAATAACATATACGTAGATTTGTAGATTTGCATAGTGATCAAACAAACTTTAATTCGTATACAATACAACTTCAGAGTCCATGAGTGACCATTTTCATTTTCACATTGATCATTTGATTGATTCTTTTAAATTTAATCTTGAAAATTAATTACAATATATTCAATGTAACCATTTTAGTTGAAAATATTGAGCAAATCATCGTGATTGGTGGCATGAGGGGAATAAGAGGAAGTACCAGATGTTTGACTCCTTCAATAGACTAGAGATTCGTCATTGGAGTGTTCTCAATCATTCAGAATATAATTAAATTAAGAAGAAGAAAAGCCGAAAACAGGTAAACCAATAGGATGACCAGCAGCATATGTACATAGATCAATGGTTAGTATATATGTATGTAGGTAGATATAATGCTTTCAATTGTATGGTCTCGGGTTCTAACTCGTATGGTTCTGGCTTAGATATGTGACTTAAAGGTCCAGATGATAGGGTCACCAATTTCATGTAAACGGTTCCAACAAATCGGCAACCCTGTCAAAAGTTCGAGTTATTCAGCATCTCGATTTAAGCTGATTAGAAAATGCTGCAAAAATTTGTTCATAGATGTCTCTGTGGCCGTTAATCGTTTGACCATAGGTGTCGTATTTAATAAATGCGTTGTTTAAATCTATATTGTATATAAAAATCAATGTTTGTCTGTCTGTCTGTCTCGAATAAGCTGCTAAACCACTGAATCGATTACGATGGAACTTTCAAGATTTGTTGTATGCATGTCCGGGAAGATTACTTTGTTAAAAAAAAAGCGGGAAAAAAACATCTCAATAATAATATTCGTAATTACGATTTTATCGACGCGAAAGTATGAAGCGTCAGTGTGTAGCTAAGGAAATGTTTACGTTGGTATCTAACTTGCACGCACGCATGCCAACCCATACATTACGTACCACTCATGACAATCCTACATATATATAAAAATCAATATTTGTCTCTCTGTCACGTATGCGTTCCTATTGTTACGGGGACAAGTAGGAGATGGTGTAGAATATTATAGTCACAGATTTTGTCAAATGATTATATTCTTTAATTAGCAGTAAATATAAACAAGACTAATATACAAGTTTGTATTACAAGTTACTAGTCTCGATGTCCTACCACAAGTGCCTTGTGAGACTGTTTAATCGCAAGTAACTATGTAGTAATCACAAGTTACTAGTAAGGCAGTTTAATCACAAGTGAGGTTCAATAGATCTAACATGAGCATTAATACACAAAAGAATGATAAGTTTTAACCAATCACAGAATGTTGGTAAATAACAAAGTGATTAAGATACAGAGCAACATCCGTGTGTAAGACAGTTTTAATATTTGATTTATGTATCCTTTGAGAGTATCGAGACATTTTTGAGTAGATAAACAATTTATCATAGAGATAAATAGTGATAATAATATTTGAGGGTTTACGTTTGTCGAGGGACAAAATGCAGCTATAGCAATAAAGATTATAAAAAGTAATACTTTGGCTTTCAACAGGTCATTAACTATGTCGTCTTATATAACAATCGTGTTAGAAACTCGCATAAATTATAATAGATAAAAGTTAAGTAGATAGGATTGAACAGAATAGTTGATTGTACAGGATGGAAGCAATAGAGAAATTGAAAGTCTCATAAATAATGAGGGATAACTTTAAGAGATAACATCATAAGTAGTTAAAAATGAAACGGATGTTCAAACTTAAGGTTAAAGGGTAGTATACATAAGTATATACATAGGTTGTAAGATCGTACCACATAACACTATACTTTACTATTTAATTTGATTGATAAGTACTAAATTAAAACTAAAACATTCATTTATCAAAACGCATCGAGAAACAAGAACGGGAACGGTAATTGCATGCGTTATTGTACAGTGGAACGATGGAACTTTCGATATTTATTGTATGCATGTCCGGGAAGCTTACTGTGAAAAAAAAATCGGCCAAAAACAGGAACGGAAACGGGATAAACGGGAATGACATACATAATTACATAATTACATAAAATTAAAAATTTCTCAGGTTCTACAACGATTTCTACACATTTGCTAGCAGCATTCGTTTCATTCTGTGCGTTAGTTAAGCATCTATCGAGCTAACGATACAAATATTATAAATAAACTGAACGTTACCTGTGAAGGATGATAATAATTTTTCAAATACTTAAATGTGATACATAATCAAAAAAAAAATGTTTTTTTAAAATAAATGTATTTTTTTTTGTTTTGGAGTGCATATTTTAAATCAGAGGTTCTTGAAATCGGGGATACGAAATTGTTTAGTATATATAATATAATAGTAATAATGATGACGTGAATAAGAACCGCTGTTTTTAATCATGAAGGCAATCACTAGTTGTCTAGTAAATAAATAAATGAATAATTTAAACTATTTATATGTAAATAAATGTTTTTTGGAAGTAAGTAATTGTGATACATTAATTATATAATATATATTATGTGTAATAAATTGATATATAATAATACATATAAACACTTCAACCTTGTTTTTATACAATTAAATTTTCAATACAATATACCCTTGTAGGAGTTCCAAAAAACCACCCGAAAGAAAGAGCCGGTTTTCGGTTTTTTGCAACGCAATAATTTCAAATGTTTTCGCGTCGTGACATGCGTTGTTGTTAGGGTAAAATAAACGAATAATTGAATAATTTCAAATGTGTTCACTTTCGGGAACGGGAATTTCATGCGTTATCGTGGCATTGCAACGCATGCCGGGTTCAGCTAGTAATAAATAAAAACAATTCATAATCTGTATAGCACGGGTTTGCTACAAATCGCTGCAAACGACGCGGTTGCATTTCGGTATTTGACGTCTCGACGAAATTCGCGACTGTTTTAATTTAAGCATGTACGAAAGACGAGATATTAATTGGGTTAGGCTGATAACATTACGATGTGCATTGATGATTGGCAATTATTAAAATTGAGTTAGGTCTTTCTGGCAAGTTTAAAAAGGCAAAAGTCGAGACAAACGTATGAAGTGAGCATGCAGCGAAATGAACATGCAACCGCGTCGTTCGCAGCGATTTGTAGCGGAACAATCTTTTAGACGAGAGTGCATGATTAACCCATTTGAACCCACGCGGTCAGTTATGAACTTACACGATGTATGCCAGCGCGGTCATTCACGGCATTTTACAATTTTGCGTCGTAAAATAAAGGGATCACTCAGGCCGGCCGTAAAACCTTTCGTTACGCTTGGTTAGATGTTGGTGATGAATTGTAAGAAAGTCACACGAAATGAAATCAGTTCCTTTTGGAGTTTTGAGGGAATAACATCGAGCGCTTTTCGACTTGCAGATATGTCGAAGAGAAAACATACGTAAGTTTTTTATTTTTACATATTTTTTATTTATCTTTATGTTTCTAATACAGTAGGACTTATTGTATAATATGCATAAGAGAAATTGCGTTTATATATCTCATATTCCTGAAAAAAAAAATCAAAAGTCGACGGAGTCGTATATGACTCCTTGGGATAATGACACATATTTTTTTCCAGAGAATGCAATTTTACTACTGCAGAGATACGGGAAGAAATTGATAATTGGGACGTCTCAACTTCCGGATTCCACATACATACATATTACCACCCCTGGAAACTGATATTCGGTTAAAGAAAAAAGTAGGGTGGAAATCAATCAACCATTTAGTATAAATATGTATAATAAATATATGGGTGGGGTTGATCAAATGGATAACCATATTTCTAACTATAATATAAGTATTAGAGAGAAAAAATGGTACATGCCTATTCTATTTTGGAACATCGATGTAGCTGTGAATAACGCTTGGATTCTAAGCAAAAGTTTTGGTTGTAAATTTGATAAATTAGGATTTATCAGACAGGTAACAGAGACGTTGTGCAAGTGTTGTGGTCAAAAACGAAAACAATTGGTCCCATTCAGACCCGGCAAAGTTAATCAAAATCAAAAGGAAGTTGGAAGACATTTGATATTGGTCAAACAGAAAAGGAGAAATTGTGGGCACTGTAAAAATAAAACGTTTTCCGCTAGTGATAACTGTGAAATTCCATTGCATGACAAATGTTTTGTACCGTATCATAATAATTAATTATTTTGTCTTCATGTATTTTGTTTTTACGACTTTTGAACCCAAAATCTCGTTTATGACATTTCTTCTTTTAAAAGGGTGCACCCTTTTTTTTGTTGACGATGTGTATATGTCACAATATATGTACCTACGTGTGTTATGTTATGCGATTTGAAAATATTATTTTATCGAAGAGATGCGTGTTTGTTATTTTTAAAATTAATTTTATAAATTTCTTAACAATAAAATTACAAATAACCAGTGAGAAAGTATTATAACTGATTATGTGACTCCATTGTGATTTTTGTTTTATTTTAAAAAACATGTTTCATTAGCCCCAAAGGTCATTCACGGCACCACCTTGAAAATCAATTAATTATCCATCCCTATCCTATAAAAAATATTTCCCATGAAATAACTCAAAGATTTTGGAAAATAAACGAAAAAATAGTCCTGGGCACATGGGACATGTGTTTTCACGCGAGCTCTGGGTTCAAATGGGTTAATTGAATAAATAAAATAAAAATTCATTAATAAGACCATTGATGCAAGCTGTAGTTTCAACTGTACGCTGCGTTTAAGTACATACCCAGCGATTCTAAAACCTTATCAAGCACACAAATGATTAGCCAGCAGCATAGCTCGGTCGTTAAGAGGGCTGGACAGCAGCGCCTTGTCCATACAAACGTACTATACTTCTCCCTTCCTCAATTATGGCACTAGAGAAATTATTTTTTAATATGCTATGGATATCCACCATTGGGGTGCATCTATCGTTTTATTTTTTTTGATTAATTATTTTTTATAGGAGCTAGGAGCCGCCAAACATCTATAAAATCGCCTCTTTTTTACACCCACGAAACGAGTCCAGCGTGCTTATTTAACGGTCGATTTTAAAAAAATACGCCAATAGATGCACAGAAAGTATCTTTCTCATACCGATGGTGAAATTTTTTTGAAATTGGTCCAGTTTTGGAGAAGAAAATAGGAGAATACGAAACCTCGATTTTGTCAATTTAAAATACGTTTTATCTGGTCGAAGCGCAACTGTCGCATTCACTCAATATATATATATATATTGATATATATTGTCGCATTCACTCAATATATACATACACTCAATATATATATCGAAGAAAGGAACGGTAACAAAATTAAGGTTTCGGGTGTACAGCCCTCTTAAGCTTCTGCCTAACACCGAGAGGCGCCGGATTCGATCCCATGAGCTGACCTCGATTCAAAAAGATTTTTTCTGAGTATATCTGTAGTGCTGCTGGTCAGACCTGGATATTTGTGATTCCAGGTCGATCGTTTCCTATCAGAGTTTACCAATTTTCTCTGATTTCATTGTTGAAACGGTTCCCGATTAAAAATTGGCTGAAATCCCTCCTACCTACTACATATGTATATCACCACTATTTAAGTATGATTAATGTACAATTAAATGTATGTACAATTCGTAGATGTCTCGTTTTCAGTGTCTCGTAATTCAGCGACTTGTATAATAAAAAATCCTGTATTGTTTGTTATTGGCCAGGAAGGCACATTGGGGTTTTCCTGTAAGGCCTTCCTGGTATAAAATGTAATAAAATAAAAAAGAAATAATAATTTCGAGTTGATTTAAAAAGTCGAGACATACTTGACATATGTATGTACAGTGACACAACGTCATATTGATTTCTTTCTAATTCTACACCATCATCCCCCCTCCCCCCCCCCCCCCGTCCCTAGTGTAGAGTCTCAATAGCGCGTAACTCATTAAGCGAGCAAATTGTGTAGAGTAATTCAAAATAGTTAGTGTAAGGGTGAGGGGTGGGCCATTAATTGGGTAATTGTGTGGGCACAGGGTCGATATTGAATCGGGGTAGACATATACCCCGTTCGCCTGGTCACTGGGGACACCCCACGTAAGGTTAATTAGTTTTATTCTGAGACCCCAACACCCCCCCCCCCTCCCCCCAAGTCCCACCCCCTAATAAACATCTGCTGCGGACGGGGGATACCAGCCGCAGATTATTTATACGATCGATTACAACGCCGATGTTCAAACTTCATATATAATAATACTCATTGCGATATATAGCCATGCCAGATGAAGTTGTGTTCAAATAGGACACAAGGCGCACACAAACACACAGGCGCACCTGGCACACACTGACGAACATCACCATAGAACTATTTTTAATACAGGTAAAGCCATTTTTTTCTACATGCTAACAATTTCAAACATTACACATACAATTATATCAACCAGCAGCATAGATAAATGGTAAGCGTGTAATGCTTTTAATTGTTTAGTCACTGATTCTATCCCGTATGCTGCTGCCCACACTTTGGATATGTAACTTCTAGGTCAATCGTTTCCTATCTGATTTCATTGAAACGGTTCCAACAAATTATCGTATTTCTCGCAAAATTTGAATTTGCAGCATCTCTTATTCGCTGATTAATAAAATACTGCAAATTTTTCCATAAACGTCTTGCAAATTTTGATTTTTTCAGCATCTCGAAACTTGGCGATTTAAAAAAAATTATGCAAAAATTTGTTAAATATTTATCCATACATGATGCTCTGTAAAATTAATCTGTAAGTTGTTTATCGATGTGTGTAATTCGTTTCTGATTGGCTGTCGTCAAAGTCGTTTCTCATTGGCTGGATTGGTCAAAGACTTTTGTGATTGGTCGATCTTTAAATAATATTATTTTTTTCGATTCAAATAAATTTAATAAAAATATTAATGATGATTTCAATTTACCGAGCGAAGCCGGGTAGCACCACTAGTATATTATATGTAAATAAAATGTTTATAAAATACCATAGTGACATCTATAGACAAATTCGATAGATAACAAATTATTTAGCGAGAAATACATACATTTTTATTACAGAGTATATAGGTGGGTAGCATATATTTATAGTAATCAACAAGTTCGAAATTCTAAAAAATTGAAATTTGCGAGAAACGGAAATGGGTTGCCAATTTGGTGGAACCGTTTCGACAATGACATTGTATAAATTAGCAAACTGATAGGAAAAGATCTATCTCAAATCACAAATATTCAAGCGAGCAACACTGGGCAAGGATTGGACACAAACTTAGTGGACAACATAAGAATAAACAAAAGCTGTCCCTAGGAAGAATGCACAAATATATAATGGCAAACAAACATATTTGTCGGTGCGCGTCTTGTATGTCCATGCACAACTTGGTTGCTCACGCGTGATTTGTTTCCTAGTGTGAATGTATATTTAATTATATTAATTTGAAAATATATATAGAGTTGCCGTTCCCGTTCCCATTCTCGTTCTCGTTTCCATTTGTCGGAAAAACGCAGGCAGCGAACACATTTGAAATTATTCGATTATTTGTTTATAAATTATTTGTATATAAATTATTGCGATACAATTCCACTCATTCTCGTTTTTCTGTTCCTGTTTTTGGCCGATTTTTTTTTTCACAGTAAGCTTCCCGGACATGTATACAACAATTCCTGAAAGTTCCATCATTCCATCGTACAATAACGCATGCAATTCCCGTTCCCGTTCCCGTTTCTCGAAAAGTGAATATTTGAGTTTCAAATTAATACTTAATAATCAAATTAAATTATAGAAAAGTATAGGAACGCATACAGACAAACATTGATTTATATACATTTGTAGGATAGTAATGAGTGCTACTTACTGTATTTGTACGTTGGCATGCGTGCGCGCAAGTCGGTCACCAACGAAAACATTTCCTTAACTACACACTGGCGCTTCATACTTTCGCGCCGATAAAATCATAATTACGAATATTATTATTAAGAGGTTTTATTCCGTTTTTTTTTCACAGTAATCTTCCCGGATATAAAACAAATCCTGAAAGTTCAATCGTATTCGTTTCAGTGGTTTAGGAGCCAATTCGAGACACACAGACAGTCAGACAGACAGAAAAACATTTATTTTTATATATTTTTATAGATTCATCCATTCCGAATTCAAATTTACATAAACAGTTTGTTTGGTGTTTATTATTTTAAAAAAGTTTCCAAAGTGTAAATAGGAGTATATATGTATTTGATGAGCGTAAAATTCGAGGAATTTTCTATTTAGATTCAATACCAGAATGGAATTTAATTTAAAACGTATCCTATTTACACGGCGTCGATAAATGGAGTCAATAAAGTACGACTCCATTAACAAAATTTTAATCGCTTCATATTGAACACATTAGATTAAACATACATACATATGTAGATATATATATATATAGTAAATGATATCTAGAGAGTTCTTGAAGACGATTTCCCAATGAAAAAATGTGTTTTTTGGGTGTTGGCAGTCCGCCGAGAGGTGTTATTTCGATTAACCGTGTTTTCCCGGTTTTCCCTCGGGGTCCAATTCGAAGCCTTCAATACACACTGTGCGCTTGTTTTGTTAAGCCATTGTTTTTCTATTATCTATGTAAAAGCCTTTTTAGCCAGGGACGTGGAAAAAAGACTGCTCACTTTAATAGATTTCTTGTTTGCGTTATCGCGAACGAAGGTGGGCGTGGTAAGCAAAAAAAGAAACAACAGCTTTTGTTTTTCAACTTTGTGTTTATTTTGCTTTTCCAGCGTGTTTTTTTTTTCTTTCACCTTCCAGGTAAGCGTACTTGCAGCGTATTTACATTTTTCCCTTTTAACGATACATCAATTGGGTGGTAAGCGATTTTTAAAATATTTTAATTGTAATTAATAACACTGTTCGACAAATGAAGACTTTTTTTTTGGTTCAGAGACGAGATATGACTTTTCTTATAGATCTATGCCTAGTAAATACGAATCTGGTAATAAAAAATATTGATTGGCTCGAGATTCGGAGATATATATATTTTTAAATCGCGTGATTTTTCTATATCTTGGTGTTGTTCGGTCGATGTCTCAAAATCCGTCAATTTTCTGTTCAAAATGAATATTGGAATCTATAGTCGGGTATTTTATCTTTCATTTGTAGTACTTTTCAGCTTTCAAATCTCTCTAAATAGTCGTCCAGTTCAAATCAAAAGTCAAAAGTACGTGTTTTCACTTGGGACTTTTTCCCACTGTTAATACTATTTTATATTGAGTATTTTCTATTGAAAAATATTTATTAAGATAATTTTCTGGCCACAATATTTTTTTTTTCGTTTAAAAGGGTTAATTGGAAGTGTGCTGAATTTTAAATCGGTAAAATTGCGAGCTAAAAATTCGTACTAATAGAGCACGGTTTTGTGTTAATTATTTAATAAAAAAAAATATTAAAAATAATTCTTTATTAAATGGGTCGACTTGCAAAATTGAAATCGGAATCTAAAATATGAAAAAAATCGAATCGAATACGAAAAAAATTGTTCAAAACCTCGATAATAAAATAAAATTACTGTTATGTATTTTTTATATGGTGTGATTTTAAATAAGGTTAATATTTAAATTATTTCTAGTTTAATTTTTATTTTTAACAAGAAAATTTATATATAAATTTTATAAAAAAAAAAAATTTTAAAAAAATTATTTTTTTTAATAGTTAATATTTAAAATTAATAATTTAAAGAAATTTAAATTTAGTTAAGCAATTTCAATTAATATTGACAAAAAGACGGCCTTGCGAAGAATCAACGTTTAGCTTAATAATGTATCACTATGGCCAAAAAAAACAACAAAAAACAGTAAAAATAGAAAAGAGATTGAGAATTGAACAATCCGATTTGAAATTTCTTACATATGTATGTACCTATCAGTGGCGTGCGACGACTTTTCATCAGAGGTTGCTGTCCAAAAAACAATCAGATTTTTTTAATATTATTTTATTCTTTCAAACATTGTCATATTTATATTGTAGCGTTGCATAGGGAGACGCCCCGTGGACCGGTGACGTCATGGTGACGCCGACCAATGGTGGAGTCGGGCGTTGTGGCCAATGGCTACACCCGACTCCTTGACCAATGACTGTACTTGTTGACGTGTCATAAACGTGTATGCGCTGAGCGCTCTATGATATAAGAACGGTACGCTCTCGATCGGTGGCATTCGGATCCTGACCTCCACCGGACGAGCAGCAATAAAGAACTGGAACCTGCCTGCGTGTTTTCTTGTACCTCGACCTGACTCCACTTACCTTTGAATACTCTTCACTGGTGTCAGAAGTGGGATCTACATGGTTGAGACAAGGAGCCACAAAGGTGCGGATTCGGGGTCTTCATCGCTGCCGGAAGAAATGGAGCCGAATCGAGAACAAAGCCCTGGGGAGCTGAGCAACGGAGGACGGAGACGGGAGGAGCAGAGGAGCCGGGTGTCGAGGAGCCGGGTGCCAAGGACACCGGAGCCGAGCTACAAGGAGCTAAGCCAGGGAATGGCGAGCTGCCAAGAGCAGGTCCAGTCCCTGCAAAACACCTTCGCCACGTTTTTGCAGTCCTGGGAGAAGTCTGCGACACCAACGCAGCCGAAAGCCGACGTACATCCAGAACCACCGAGGAGATCAGAGGTATGTTACGAGGACAGGCGGACCACACAGCGAGACACGTACGGGGTGCGGCAACATTCCCACCGGTACGACTACACCACGTTCGACGGTACTGAACGGTGGAAGGACTTCCTCAACCACTTCGAGTTTGCTGCACGGCTGAACAAGGAGACGACGAACCTGGAGGACCGACTGTGCTGCCAACTCCGAGGTGCGGCCGCCATTTTCGCCAGTCAGCTGCCATCGACGCTGAGCTACGATGACTTGACGGAAGAGCTGGCCCAACGCTTCAGACGACAGGGCACACCGATTGCATGCCATGCGGCAGCGGAACAGAGAAGATGGAGTGCGGAAGAACCAGCCGCGGACCACGTAGACGCGATACGAGCCCTCTGCGAAGACATGCTGGAGGGCGTCCACACGAACGCCGAAGCAGTCGAACGCATGACCGTGTGCATAGCGGCGAACTCCTTCACGTACCCCAGTCTACGGGCCAAACTTGGCGCGCTCCGGATCACCCCGACTACAGCGGACGTGATAACCAGAGCCGACGCAACACGACAAGCCGTCATCTTCGAAGCGAAGGAACAACGGTCGGCACAACCAACGTCGAGAACGGTACGTCCCGACGCGGGAGCGTTCAGACCATCTCGACCGGCCGTGCGACCCCCACGATGGGTGTCATCGGACCAGACAGCGCGACCAGCCACTACCACTCCAACGTGTTGGAACTGCGGACAAACGGGACACATTAGCCGGTTGTGCCGCAAGAAGAGGGTCCGGAAGCTGGAGCCAACGAACGACGAGGATGAAGACGACGAGGAGGAGGCGGCTTCGGGAAACGAGCAGTGATCGGCCTGTTACGGGTCAGACCGATCACCGGTGCACGCAAAACACCCGGAGTGAACAAACTGGACGGCAGCGGCACGGCCGGCTCGTTTGTCGTGAAAGGAGAGATCGGAGGCGTGCCGTGTCGAATGGTGGGGGACACCGGGGCGTGCATCACGGTGATCAACCCGGAACTGTTCGCGAAGATCTCTCCTAAAGATTACACCGTCGTGAAGGGCCATTACAGCAGAGCGCGGCAAGCGGCGGGCCAAACCATCAAGATCCACCGATGGATACGGGTGACCCTTAATCTG
The DNA here is from genome assembly GCF_051622035.1 of Arctopsyche grandis. NCBI lineage: Eukaryota > Metazoa > Arthropoda > Insecta > Trichoptera > Hydropsychidae > Arctopsyche > Arctopsyche grandis. Next base: position 1,862,957 of record NC_135355.1, read on the forward strand.
CAGGGCGAAAAGTTTCCGTGGAACGTAGCGGTGGCGGATATCCAGGATCCCATATTGTTGGGACTGGACGCACTGAGACATGTCCGAGCTACGTTCGAGTTGGGCGGAGAGGAGAAGTGTATCATCAGGGGCGTGCAACGCGAGAAAGGCAAGAAAAATGCTCCTGCTGTCAAGAGCATTCGCGGGGAAGTACCCCACCCGAAGATCACGGCGTTACTCGAGAGGGCCGATATTATGCCAGAAGAGAAACGGCGCCTCGAGACCATGATTCGGGAAAATCGGAAAGCGTTCGCCCGGGACGAGAAGGACCAAGGAAGGACCACCAAGGCGGTCCACACCATCGACGTGGGAGACGCGAAGCCGATGAAACAGCCGCCGAGAAGGATACCGCTAGCACGGAAAGAGGAAGTACGCGCTATGATCGACGACTTACTGAAGCAGGGCGCGATAGAACCGGGGCACGGGCCGTGGGCGTCACCGGTAGTTCCGGTCGCCAAAAAGGACGGGTCGCTAAGGATGTGCGTGGACTACCGGAAACTGAACACCGTCACCAAAATAGACTCACACCCCATCCCGAGGATCGACGACACTTTCGACCAGTTGAACGGAGCGAGCTACTTCAGCACACTGGATCTGCAGAGCGGATTCTGGCAGGTACCGGTCGCCCCGGAAGACCGCGAGAAGACAGCGTTCGTCACAGAGTTCGGTCTGTTTCAGTTCAAAGTGATGCCATTCGGGTTGTGTAACGCGCCAGCGACGTTCGTACGGTTAATGACAAAAGTGGTCGGTGACATAAGCAATGTCCTCGTGTATCTAGACGACATTATCGTGCACAGCAAAACTTACGACGAACACTTGGTGCATTTAAACAATGTGTTCGAACGGATACAGGCAGCCGGCCTTAAATTGAATGCAGACAAGTGTCGATTGTGCTGCCGCGAGGTCGAATTTCTGGGACACCGAGTGTCAGCCGAAGGAATTTCGACAGATCCGAAGAAAGTCCAAACCGTGCGGGACTGGACGACTCCGAAAACACAAACCCAAATGCGCAGCTTCCTGGGACTGGCCACGTACTACCGAAAATTTGTGCGCAATTTCGCCGAGATCGCGAAACCACTCCATCAGCTAACGGAAAAAGGGCGCGAGTTCAAGTGGACACCGACGTGCGAACAAGCGTTCGAAAAGTTGAAAGAAGCGCTGACTACCACGCCAATTATGTCGTATCCCCAGCCGGGAGAGCGATACGTGTTGGACACCGACGCCAGTCAACATAGCATCGGTGCAGTTTTGTCTCAAGTTCAAGGGGGGGTGGAGAAAGTGATCGGGTATTTCAGCCGGACAATGAACAAACCCGAACAAAACTATTGCGTGACCCGAAAAGAACTATTGGCGGCAATTAAAGCCATTCAACACTTCCACCACTACCTATCGGGCTCGAAGTTCACGTTACGAACCGACCACTCAGCGTTAACGTGGCTGAAGAACTTCAAAAGACCGGAGGGCCAGTTGGCGAGGTGGCTGGAAATTCTGGGCCAGTACAACGTGACCATCATTCATCGACCGGGGATAAAGCACGGGAACGCGGACGCACTATCGCGAAGGCCGTGTACGGAAGAGTGTCCCAAATGCTCACGCGCAGAGACAACCGATCAAGAAAACGACTCGGCCCGAACGGAACCAGTAGAACCCGCAGAACCGGAAGCACGAGTTGCCCTCGTAGGGATCTTGCCCAACGAGATGACAAACTCGACGATCGACAAAATCGTCGAGTGGAAGAACGCCGGAACGAGACCACCGTGGGAAACGGTATCTGCTGAGGAGCAGGAACTTAAAATACTGTGGACCCAATGGGACGCATTGGAGGTGGAAGGCGGTAAGCTGTACCGGAGATGGGAGAACACCGCGGGAACACGTCACACAAAGCAGCTGGTGGTGCCGACTGAGAAGATACCCGAAATCATGTGGGAGATGCACAACGCGCCCACGGGGGGCCACTTCGGTATCAATAAAACGTACCGAAACGTGCGCCAAAAATATTACTGGCCGACGTGTCGAATCGACGTCACCCAGTGGTGCGAACGATGCGCACAGTGCGGGGCCCACAACGGACCACACCGAAGGAATCGCGGGGCACTTCAACCGTACCTTTCGGGGACGCCACTACAACGAATGGCAGTCGACATTCTGGGTCCACTCCCGGCCACCGAACGAGGAAACCGATACATACTGGTGGCCATGGACTACTTCACGAAGTGGCCGGAAGCGATTCCACTACCGAACCAGGAGGCAGAGACCGTAGCAGACGCCCTGGTAGAACAAGTGTTCACGCGGCTAGGCGTCCCGAACGAGCTGCACTCTGACCAGGGACGAAACTTCGAGTCGAAGTTGTTCCGTCAGGCACTGGACCGGCTGGGCGTACACAAAACGAGAACAACACCATACCGACCTCAGTCCGATGGAATGGTCGAGCGACTCAATCGAACCATGCGGGCGCACTTGACGAAGTTCGTCAACGACGAGCAGGACGACTGGGACACGCTGGTTCCGCACTTCCTCATGGCATATAGAGCGGCCCAACACGATGCGACAGGAGCATCACCAGCAGCCATGATGTACGGACGAGAACTGCGCATGCCGGCGGACCTACTATATGGGGGCCCTCCACCAGACAGCGAACCTCAAGATCCACACCGATATACCACGAAGTTGACCGAAGGCATGGCCAAGGTACATCGGTTCGCCAGAGCCCACCTCCGGATGCAGAATAGCCGTATGAAAACGCGATACGACGTCCGCAGAACCGAACCGGCGTACGAAACAGGTGACCGAGTATGGCTGTACAACCCTGCCAAGACTCCAGGGCTTTCACCAAAGCTGCAATCGTTGTGGGAAGGACCGTACACCATAGTGACTAAACTTAGTGACGTAGTATATAGGATACGCAGGGAATTCGACGGCTCAAACCGATTAATGGTGGTGCACCTGGATAGACTCGCAAGGTATAAGGCCGTCGAATATTGACTGTTTTGTAATTGTAAATTAATGTGTAAATTAATGTGTAAATTAATGTGTAAATTAATGTGTAAATTAATGTGTAAATTAATGTGTAAATTAATGTGTAAATTAAGGTGTAAATTGGTGGGTCGATCGGGACGATCTCTCTTAAGAGGGGGGTTGTGTAGCGTTGCATAGGGAGACGCCCCGTGGACCGGTGACGTCATGGTGACGCCGACCAATGGTGGAGTCGGGCGTTGTGGCCAATGGCTACACCCGACTCCTTGACCAATGACTGTACTTGTTGACGTGTCATAAACGTGTATGCGCTGAGCGCTCTATGATATAAGAACGGTACGCTCTCGATCGGTGGCATTCGGATCCTGACCTCCACCGGACGAGCAGCAATAAAGAACTGGAACCTGCCTGCGTGTTTTCTTGTACCTCGACCTGACTCCACTTACCTTTGAATACTCTTCAATATTTATGAAAATGTCTTTGATATGTTTTCGTTTTTGAATAAATATTCAATATTGGTGTGTGTTTTGGGCTCTTAACAATAATCTCTTTTTACTAACCTCGTCTTATTCATTATATGGTAAAGAAGCAAATGTCCTTTTTAATACGTTTTTATTTAAACAATTGCAATTATTATTAACAACGGCGATAAACCCACTTGCATTGTTACTTTGGCTATCTATATTTGGGGCCATAATAAATAATAATATAGGACGTAATAAATTACAATAAAATAATAAAAGTAAATAACTTAGGACGTGACGTACGAAATATCGATCAACGAATCAAGCGAAAGTCCATGCATAAGCAAAGTCCATACATAAAAAGCGAATCAAGTCCATACATACGGAAAAGTAGATTTTGCTTCCAGAGCAAGTGTCGCGCGAGCGAGACGAGTGTAGAGTCGTCTCACTCATGCGCATACGCAAGAGTGACAGCTCACTTGTGCGCATGCGCAAAATATTTGTAGAGAACTTCAACATCCATTGCGATGCAAGATTGACGTGAAACAACACCGGCCCCGCCAGTGGGCTCAAGCCCTTCATCGGGGATGCTCGTTTGTGTCAATTTTGGATCAGAGAAAATATCGTATATATCATAATCACGTAATCAAAAGTAAATTAAAGAGAAATAAAACTAAGAAATTCGGAAAACAAACGGTATGAAAATATTTTTGACGTATATTTTAAGGGATGCGCAGCATCCATGGACGACACGCCACTAGTACTTACGAGTATATATAAATAAAGTCAAGGATTAAACACACTTGCTAGTTTTCTTTTATTGTCAAACTATTTGTTTTAAACTATCAATTTTCATTTTTTATTTAAATAATAAACCCATAGCCTTTACTTTCAACTTTAAAGGCAACAATGAAAATAAGTAAGAAAACCCGACCGATTATATTGCATGGTGAACAAAAGCATTGGTATTTTGCTAGTCGCTGAGGAACTCTACGACAGACAGATTGCTAATGACTTATCTGCCGATTTTTTGCAGCTAAATCTCTTTACAATTCGTAGGATTCTATACTTAAAATTATTATCTATGTACATATGTATGTTCAATATATTTAAATTGATTGGCTATATTATGTAAGCTTAATGAATGCAAATTTATCCCACATTTAAAATGATTGAATATAATAGAATTATATCATACTTTTATGTCTTAAAAACTTTGACGGTTGTGGAAGTATACGAGGCTTATTATATTACGTAATATTATACTATAGAATCCTTTGAGGGAAACCGTTTAAAATAATCAACAAATTCGTATTAATGAAAGTGAAGTCTCCAAAGGGCACTAAAGGGTTGTTTTAAAAACAGCAGCTACACGCAGTTCGTTTCGAAACTGAGCAAGAATCACAGTTTTCTGGATCATTTCCCCTGACCCTACTGAATAACCAAATGAACGTCTGCCTTATTCGCCACCATCCACACGAACAACAACAAAACATAAATATAAGTACATATATACATACATATATAAGAAAAGCGCAGGGACGAAAAAAAATAAACGTAATATAAACAGAAATGAAAATATATCTATTCATATATGTATGTATGTATGTATTGTTATTTAAATTTATTCGCAGACCTCGCAGTTCATTGAAAAATATACTTAAGTAATCTTTGAATACGATTTATCCGCTACGAATACGCAGCTTACTTAACGTTGAACTCTATTGCCTTTAAATAAGGGTATAATAGGAGAGACTCGACCGAAAAAATGATATTCCCCGTAAAACGAACGCAGATATTATATATTAAAATATTATCTCTCTCCGAGGGGCAAGAAAACTACTGAAGAATTTCGATAAAAGTTACTTTATCCAATGTATCAGCGTTATCAAATGAGAAAACTCCCATTTTAAATGGGAAAAACGCTCTTTATCTCCGTTATAAAATTCAATTACTTGACTCGTTATTATTTTTAATCAAAATTTACATCATATAATTAAGAATTTCGGATGAAAGTTCAAATGGAAAGGCATGAAAAAAATATTAAAAAAAAAAAAAACGGAATATAAATGATCTATTATTAAGCACTACTATAATACATACTATATAATATTATCCTTCATCTTCATCTGAATTAGGCTAAAGCAGGCCTGGCCAAACTTTTTGGATGAAGGGCCACATTAGAAATTAAATATGAGTGGCGGGCCGCAAGTAAAATACTATTTTAAGATATACATTATTCATTATCGTGAAAGGAATTAACACATAATTTTTTTTTAATTAAAACAAAAAAGTAATTTAATTTGACGAATGACACTGTTTAACATCTTTAACAGTTTTTTAATTTCAGGACAAAATTTTGTAGTTGAAATTCTTAAAAATGCTTGTAAATTTTCATCTGATGCTTGATTGTAAAGAATTTTTATTGATAGTCATGATTAAAAATGTTTGTTTACATACATATGTAGGTTGATCAAAAAATCACCAGCATTTTTTGAGCAAAATCTCTAAGTTTGTCGAATTTTTACAAACCTCCTTTACGTTTCACGTTAAGACGTCTTTTTTATTCCGCATTAAGGGTGTTGTAAAATTTTTTGAATTTCTTCATGACGGTTTAATTCCCTTAAATCAGCATCTCACTGTAAATATATAATATTAATTTATATCTCTATCAATATATATTGCAATTGATCTCGTATAATTGCCAAGCCTATCTCAATTTTTCGGAAGTCGCCAAATCTTCATGGAAACTCACCACTTAAATCGTTGATAATTTCACCATATTCTTCAAATTTATTTTCTAGTATCTTCAGCAATTTTATAGTTGCAAAGTGGTCTACCCGTTTGATAAATAAATGGTGAAGAAACAGTCGTAGTTTTAATTTAAATCCATTCAAACTATTCACCATATCATGGATATATAAATGTTCCCTTTGGAACACAGTGTTGAAAGTATTTAAATGTGTCACGAAGTCCAAAGTAAATGCCAAATCACACAGCCAGTCATTATTAGTTAATTCGGGAAAGTCGATAATATTTTTCATTTTTAAAAATAGAACAATTTCTTCTTTTGTATCCCATACTCGCCGAAGTATTTTTCCTAGTATTTTTCCATCGAATATGATTATGATAAATAATATCTGTGAACTCAGATTCAATATCTTGAAGAAAAACAATGAATTGTCTTGTGTTTCAAGACACTCGATCGTATTAAATTTACAAGTTTAATAATACAAGATGTCACATTAGGTCCTGAAAATATCCTAGAATCATCTAAAAAGCTAATAAACTATCTAGAGATGTTTCATAATTAAGAAAAAATAAAATTCTCAGCGAATAACTTTTTGGAAAATATTCTCAGAATATTCCGAGTTACAACACTACATTAAATAATAAATATCATCGCATTATCTCAATTAATCCCTAAGATAGTGTGATTTAATTAATTTACATTAAGTTTTTTTTGGGTTATTTTGATAGAAAAGTTTATTCCAAAAATCTACAAACACTTCAGTTTCTGAAAAATTTACATTCGGGCTTCCGAATTGATTCACTTTTTTTTCGGATGATTGCCTGTAAACGATATTGTATTCCACGTATAATTATCGTAAATCAAACATTCAGCTACAATAAAGATTTCCGAAGCAATGGTATGAAATATGACATTTTTCTTTTATAAAAAATTGAAGGAAAACTTCCAAAATAGTCGTCGAATCATTCGTTACAAAAAAAAAACTTCCATATCTAAGTATATAGTACTGTGATGTTTTAAATTCATAAATAATAGCTTTTTTTAATAAATGACATTATCATGGCATGAATGTGCATATGTACATATATCAATAAAATAATCAAGATAATTTAAATAAAATAATGTAAGCCTAGAAATCTTTAAAATAATATTATTTCCATTTTACGTAATTTGCTTTGTGTGTGGTGCTTTACAGAATATTTCAAACAAGTGGTACTTACCTAACTTCAAGGGACAATAGATAAGGTCATCCTGAATAATAAATATCATGATTCGGGAGGGTCCCTTAACGTATTCGAATTACGCACAATATAATACAATGCAAATAAATTAAAGAAATAATTCCATACTTACCCATTTAAACATTTCGCTGTGCGTATTCGATGATTATAATCATAATAAATATTGCATAGTAAATAAATTAAATATTATTTAATAAATGATTCGAACGTTTCAGCCATTTATTATAGTCGTTTGAATGTTTTATACACAGTCGAATGAATTGAATTTATGCAAATGAACGTGTTACGAAAACGTTGCATCCCCACTCTTTTGCACCGTTAAAGCTCAAAACTCACTTTTTATCAAGTGCACCTGGTTACTAGGAAAGGTCTATTCATACTATCCAGAACTGCATAGCAATACACGGAAAAGATAACTTATATTCCTAATATAGAGCAGCGCTCGTTCGGGCGAGTTTTAATTTTTTTATTTTATTTTACAGGTAAACCCCAAATGCGCCTTCCTGGTCCACATAATTATTACATAGATAAATGTAAATCTAAATAATATCTGACATCTATGGTCAGTATACATATATTACAAACATCGTATTAATACGATAAATAACGATGAATAACTTTCATGTAACAATACGAATTTTATATTCGATAAACAACCACGAAGACATCTATGGTGAGCAATATGGCGAAACCTAAGATATAACAATAACTAAAGATTCGCAACAGAAAATTGGGAAGGAAACGCCAATTTTACAGGAATCGTTTCAATGAAAATCAGAAAAATTGGCAAATTCTGATAAGAAACGATCGACCTAGACAAACCAAGGTCTGGCCAACAGCGAGACTTAGCGGGGAATCGAACTCGTAACATCAAGTACGAAATAATTCAACATTCACCACTTGACCACGCTGCTGGTTAATTTTGCCGAATGCAAGGCATAATTGGCTTAAATATACATTACAAAGCGCAACGATACGGCGTAATATCGCTTGAGTTGCACCATATGATTTTTCTGAAAATATTCATATGTGCATGCGCACATTCGTTAGTACGCGTGCACTCGCTACTATGACATCAGTTCGTGCGTGAATATTTCCATAGTAGCCAAAGAAAACCGGTTTTGCTTGATACAGTGACTTTTAAGGTCTGTATCAAACTATGCGTCAAACGAACGATCCGACAGTGTGCGACAATATTAGGTAAACCGCACTTGAACGACAGCGATGCGACACTACGCATTAAATTATGTCAATCATTCGTTTGGTACCTCGGAGCAAGATGGACGAAACGGACTCTGTTATAGTACCTTTGATATGCGAGGAAGAAGAACAATCGAGAAAAATGTCAGATCTGACATATTTGGCCAAAAATCAATATATGTCGTGTATTACATTACATGAAGCTAGACGCAAAATTTGGAATTTTTATATACATATGAGAGTTAAAACCATAAATGTTTAAATATTAGAGATTACCTATAGAGCAAATTTTATAAAATATAGAGTGAATTATAGGCGTTTAAACAATTAAAATCTGATATGGCCATATCAAGGCGAACAGGTTGAAAGACACGGAACGAACGCCGAACCTCACGAAATAAATTTCACCCAACCCGATAATGTCGATATTAAATACGCGTTGTATAAGATATTTTATCTCCAACGTAATGGCAGACGATACATTAACGTATATTGATGAACAAAGTGAGCAATATGGCAAAGTATGAAAACGATCGGATAAGAGATAAGAGATATAAAAAATGACCACTAACACGAAAACCATGTGAAATGCAAAGGAGGTATGTAAAAACCAAAATATTATTGCTACATGCTATTTCAACGTCACGATATGAAGAAGGAGAATAATTGCATACCCAGCAATTCCAAAACCTTCTCAAGCACACAAATGATTTGCCAGCAGCATAGCTCGGTCGTTAAGCTTCTGCCTTACACCGAGAGGCGCCGGGTTCGATCCCATGAGCTGACCTCGATTCAAAAAGATTTTTTCTGAGTATATCTGTAGTGCTGCTGGTCAGATCTGGAAATTTGTGACTCCAGGTCGATCGTTTCCTATCAGAGTTTACCAATTTTCTCTGATTTCATTGTTGAAATGGTTTCCGTTTAAAAATTGGCTAAAAATCCTTCCTACCTACCATATCACCACTATTTGAGTATGATTAATGTACAATAAAATTTATGTAAAATTCATAGATGTCTCGTTAATTTGCGAGTTTTTCAGTGTCTCGTAATTCAACCACTTGTAATAAAAATGCTGCATCGTAATTGTAATTTGTAATTGGCCAGGAAGGCGGATTGGGGTTTACCTGTAAGGCCTTCCTGGTATATATGTATGTAAAAAGTAAATAAATAATAATACAAAAGCGAATTAAATTACGCCAAAAAGATGTTGGCGATGGACAACGCCAGTAAAAAGAGGAATAATTACTAAAATAAAATAAAAATATTGTTGTGCTTTAAAATTGTTCACGGGACTCACATTTCTTTGCTGCCTTTTAACCGGAACGATATTGACATGACATATTAACTTATGTACAATACGCAAAAGCCAAAAATATCCTTTTCCGATCGATCAAACACGCCAATGTATGCCCTGGAGGAAACAGCGATCCTGCTCTTGACCGAGACATGACAACTGCCTCACACCGGAACCGGATGTGCTCAAAAGTTGACATCTGTCACAGCACTTGATGCAGATTCGGAGCCCTATCCTTTTGATATGCTAAGAGGCAACAACTCGGACATGGGGGAACAAAACCTACATATTTATGGAAAGTGGACTGGACATTATAAATAGTTAGGGACGCCCACTTTTTGTTTGCCTTCGCACACGTTTGAAAGTTTGCAACGCATATACAGGGTGGGGTTTCAAACATACAGACGGTAAATGTCTTGAAAATTCGCAATCAAAAATAAAATTTAAAAAAAGTTTTTTAAAAACAAGGCTTTTCAATATTTTGTATATAAAAATACTAAGACAATATATAAAAAAGTATATACATAAAAATATAAAATAAAAATATATATTTAAATAAAATGTACTAAAAGATGTGTGTATGTACAATAATGTTTCAGATTTCAATCATAATTATAATCCCGCCCTAAATAACAGTTTCAGTAGAATATCTTGTAATGATATTTAAGATTTCAATAAAAATTAAGATCCCGGCTTAATTTAGTGTAATTAAATATATTACTTAAAGCTTTGGGTCGCTTCGAGTAATATATTTACGTATGAAATGATATTTATTTATTCTAAACAGACCATTGTGGCATAACAGGAATTCTTAAAGCGCCACAATGGTCAAAAAATATAACACAAAAAAAAACAAAATAACAATTAAACATAAATTAATACATATAATATAATATGTATTAATAATATAATAATATGATATAAAAGCGACTCAAGGCTGGTACAACGGAAATCAAGTCAAAAAGTCAGCAGACTTTTTGTTCGCATTTGGCCGTTACACGTATGTATACATAGCATTATAATATAAACATTTCATTCATTATTTGTATGTATGTATAATCATTGATATGACGTCATGTGACAAAACCCCTAACGAGGCAATGATAAGTTCGATGTAGGGATCCCAATCGAATATTCGAATATTCGAGTATTCGAATTATTCGTCTGATTTTTCAGTCATTCGTTATTCGAATATTTCATCGAATATTATTCATGTATATATTTCGCAAAAAAGTTATTGTTTTTAAAACATTTCATAAACAAATTATATTTCGCGATCTTACAATACATGTAAATTTATATCATATTCGTATACACAAGTGTGTGCAAGTATATTCGTTGATTGAATGCCACGTGACGATTCTCAGAATTCTTCCCGAAAATATACAAAACGAATGAAAGACGTTATAAGACGGTAATAACAGTATTATTTACCTAAATACATTATTTCAAAATCAGACGAATTTTTTTAAATATGTGTCAAATTTTTTTTTAAATTGAACTGATGGAAAAAATACTAGTTTCAGAAAGCACTAACTCTACTGACATAGATGAAACTAACACTAACAATTTAGAAACAATTATGGAACAAGAATTGATAAAAACCATTTAAAAAAATACAGAAAAACCGAGTTCCATAAATAAAATAGCATGATTAATAAAAGAAGATTTCAAAAAATTCGACCAATTTGAAAAAAAAACACAAAGCCTGGATATCCTATACCGTGCCCTATAAACAATAAAGCCGACATTAATAACGTGTGAATGAGTATTTTTGACTGCAGGGTGGATGAAAACAAAAATTAGAAATATAATAGATTCGACAATGAAACATTCAACGCTTTATTATTTCTAAAATATCATTTTCTGAAACTAAATTAAGATTTTTCTATATTATATTTTGTAAATTTATTTTTAATTGCAATTTTCTCAATTTCAACTATCTTATTTTTTGTATTTTATTTTTATATGTTCTTTCAATTTTCTTAAAATTATGTTTTATTAATTTTAATAAATGATATACAATGTATATAAATATATATGTAAGTAATTGATGCTTAGTACAAACATATGTAATTACTTTTTTTTTTAATTTTCGAATATTTGAATAGCTCTTGATTTACTATTCGATATTCGAATAGTTGAATTCGACGAATATTTGGGATCCCTTGGTCGATGCCTTCCGCTTAGCCTCTAACGTTTTTTTCTAGATAAAATCGAATTTTCAATATAAAAACTACATTTTCACAACTTCCTCTCCCTCTTCCCCAACCATCCACCCCACCATAGCACACATTCTATATATGTATCATATATATAAAGACAGTAATCTGTGTGTGTGTGTGTCCTAACTCTCGCCGAACATAATGAACGAATCGATAAAAATCGATTAATTCATTTTTCGACGAGGCGACTTTGCCGCGACTCGAACCGATCACCCCAAATAGCCTGAATATGGGTCTAAATTGAGCTAATGGTCTCGGACATAACGCCAAATCCAATTTTTCATTTCGCCTTTTTTTTTAAACATTAATTGAAATATTCCTTCTCGCCATATAAAAATACGTAATTTTAATAATTTCATTTAGCGAGGTTTTGAACCATTTTTTTATGTATTTATTTTCAATTAAATTATAATTATAATTTAAATTATTTATATTTTGACGATATTCGAGAAAAAATTGATTTCATTCACCGCGGGCGCCGGGAATCGAACCTCGGACCCTCCGATCCAAACGCAATGTCCTCATGAGCTCGCGTCGCATGCCATATCCTCGCCCAGAATACGTGTTGTAAATACACATCATATGTATATGCAGGTAATTTGTTATGTGTAATAATAATATTCAACGTTACGAGGTCAATGACCGTTTGTGTATAATCGGAAAATATGACATTTTGTTAACGTTAACTTTAAGAATTAAAAATTATTACAAATAAAGAATTGAAAACTATCTAGTATCTTTCTAGTTTTATACGGGTATATAATAATTTTATACCCATGCAATGATATTTCATCGGGCTATTCACTAGTATACATATATATATTCACTAGTATACATATATATGTAGTATATATATATTCACGATAAAATGATTTGGTCGTATGCAGCAGAATGCGTTACCAAACTTTGCAATATTGCACGAAACAAAAATGAACGATACAAAATGCAATGTGGTTCCTATTCCCCTTTCTCTACTACCTTTTACAGCTCCACAGAAAGAAATCGCAAGCTGTTAAATCGGGCAACATCTCTGAAACATTGCGTAAACATTTCTCAGATGACTTGCATAAAATTTCGCATAGTAAGCATCCGTCCGGTTGTGCCTCATCCTGCCAACACCAAACCATTCCAGAATTTATATTCAGAAATTCCAAAAAAAGACTGAAAAGTAGTGAGGCAAACCAAGGTTTGAGATATCAGATATCAGACGATTTTTGACAGCTACGTATGATTTGGTCGAAACACTTCAATAGTTGGGCCACGAACTTCACCAATATATTACTTTATTTAATCTATCAAGTGAATTAAAAACGTATATGAGAAAATATAAAACCTTATAAAAGAGTAAATGAGTAATTCAGTTGAGAAGGGGCGATAGATAGCTGAGTTTAGATAGCTATCTGTTCTTGCTTCGATCTGACAAAGATTCGGATGTTAATTTTTATGAGTTCATTAATGATAAAACTAATCTACTTGCATGTCGGAAATATTAGCTTATTTCAATGTTACTTAACCGCAACAGATTGAAGCTTGTAAAAAAAAATATTCTGTTCAATAGCATACTATGTACTATCCAACATACATACATACATAGTTTGCGAACATTTACTTTTCAATTCAAGTGGTCATTTGATCATATTTTTTCCTTTCTACCCTGTATTATACGTAATATACATAGTTTGCATGTACATACATATGCATAAGACGAGGACATGGCATAAAAAAATAGTGAAATCCCCAAACGTTCTCCGGCAGATGGAAACATGGGGTATATACGAGACTTCATGGGTCATCAATCACCCTGCTTATGGTGTAGTAGTCGTACAGTGAGTAATTTTAGCTATGGATGCGTATTTAAATATTTTGAATCCATGCTCAATTTATCAACATATCTTACATTCGTCACTCCGGCTCTTGAAATTAACTGTGACATGAAAAATGAACTCGAATCCAACATCTAAAATAACACATGTACATCTCTCGAGCTCGATTCTAAAAGTACCTAAATAGAACATCGAAATTTTTTAATGTCAAATGTTTTAAAACATATTTTCGAATTGGAATAAATGATTATTCAACTTTCATAATAATCCCACCTGTACAGTTTATTCATCTCGAATCGGGGTATTGTATGTACATATCTCCCTCAATGTACCCAATAAATGTACATACATGTAATATTTTCCCAATTATTTCAAAATATAGACTGGATAAACAAGCTAGCTTATTTGACAGATATTTTTTGCATTTTGAATGACCTTAACTTATCCATACAAGGAAGAATTTCATCTTGTTTCACAATGGCAGACAATACAGATGGGTTGAAACTAAAACTAAAAACATGGAAGATTCGTGCTTCAAAAGATTGCTATGACATGTTTCACAATTTGGCTGATATTATTTACGAAGGAAGAGAGGAGCTTAATATGACGTCTTTGCGCACTATAATCAGTTGTCATTTGACAAATTTATCAGAGCGATTCGATTTCTATTTTCCACCAGATGATGATCATCGATTTATTTTACTATTTAGATTTTATTTGTTTACAAGTTTTTAACCATAAACATATATAACGTTTTTATTTTAAAATATGATGCTGGTCCGTGAGGATTACTGAAAAAAAAATACTGATCTGTCAGCTGAAAAAGTTTGAGTAGCACTGCACTACATACTACATATATATGTTTCTTATAATGTATTTATATTATAAATAATAGATCATTACACAGTACTAAGAAATAATAATTTCTCAGTCGAAAAATATAATGGCTATAACTTATATTCAATATAAAATATAAAGAATCCTGTCTTCTCTCTTCGTATGGTATTATTTTATGCAAATAAAAAAAGGCTTATTTTCATACGCTCATTTATTTTTATAATACTCATAGCATTCAATTTTACATTTTGAAATTCTTAGAACACCTTCATCTTGTTCATTTTAATTATATATTTCTTTAAAATAGTCATATTTACATATTAATTTAAATACTCATAACAAGCCTTTTATACCTACAAAAATGTAAATGACTCCCCGAGTAAATGGTTTCAATGAGTATTTCATGTATATTTAATTTTCGATTTATTTTTTCAGGTCGTTTGTGTATCCTTAACCTTTTTTGCTCCGTTTGGACCACTTAGAAGAGTAAGACGCAAGCAATGAACCCCCCTCAAAATATATTTTTTTATTAATAAAATAAAATAACAAATATCTAAGAATTTGAAAATTAAAATTAATTTATTAAATTAATTAAAGTTAAAACTTAAGTCAAGGATATTCTTCCTTCAAAATTTCTCGAGTCAATTTTTGTCTCACATATTATCAATTACTTCATCCTTATTTCAGATCAGTTGAAATAAAGATTGGGTTGATTTTTTTCAATCACTGATCACAGATCCAATGAAATCGTTCCTCGGACCATTGCTTAAGAAGCTTTATTATAAAATATGATTTGTACACAGGTGCATATGAGGACTTAGTTCACTATTGATCGACATACGCTCGAGTATTCCCTTCGCCTATTTTAAGCCGCACTGGAGCTAAAATTAAGCATCCTCTTGGGTGGGCTACCAGAAGACGCATTTATAATAATTTATGACACGCTGTGAGCTTTAATTTAAAGCAGTCTTCAATTTTAAACACAGGGACACGCCAAGACTACCCAAGAGTTTATGTATAATTGAATTATTATACGCGAATTATTATTACCATGAACATCTATTATTCACGTATCACCATTGAAACCGTATCAGAAAGAAAAAGAGGGGGAGTGGAAGAGCAAAGCAAAAAAAATGTAAAAGAAAGGGTGGGTCAGTGGAAAGTTTCGCCCTTTCAGATTCCTCTCGGTTGCCCGTTAAAAATGTACAAGTTTGGAAAACTATTGTGTTTCAGGCGTCACGGTGATTTGACGAGGGTAACAACAATGGGACTCTGCGACAACACACCAAAGAAAAATGCCCTAAGCCCCACACATAGGGTGGTAGGACTCCCCCTCTAGCCGTGAGGTGGTGAGACACCCCCTGCCCGGGGGTTGGGACACTACTCGGCATGAATGCCATTAACAAGTGGTTTCGCAGACGACTGGATCGAATTCTTAACATGTACTCTTTTTATTAAATGTGTCTGGATTTTATCCCTAGTAAAACAGGTCGTAGTGTTTAATAGATTCCACCTTGCTTCGTTGTGACTGTTCTCCAATGCCTGGATATTAGTTGATAGTGATATTGATATCGCATCTGGATTAGACGCACAAGGCACGCACGGACTCACTATACGCTGATGATTTAAAACTCTATTTGAGTCTCGATTCTGAACGTTCTTGTGAGCTTTTACAAGATGATCTTAATGCTCTTCATGATTGGTCATTAACCAACTGTTTGCCTCTTAATGTATCCAAGTGCAAGGTTATGTGTTACTCCAGATCCAGATCCACCCCCGATCGTACCTTTCCATATCTTGTTGGTAACTTTTTATTGAACTGGATCGATTCAACTGTTGATCTTGGGGTTGCATTCCAGAGTGAACTAAATTTCTCTGTTCATATCGACTCTGTGTGTTGCTCTGCCTCACGAATGCTTGGGTTTGTCTTTCGTAATTCTCGACACTACCATAATCCCGCTGTTTTGAGATTGCTGTACAATGCTCTAGTTAGGAGTATCTTGGAATACGCCTATGATCTGGAATCCTTACGCTAAGTCTCTATCTGTGAAGCTTGAACTTGTCCAAAGACGATTTCTCAGACTGCTTTATAAGGAGCAATATGGGATTTACCCATACTTATTTCCTTCAAAATTCGTCATGGGTATGGTCTCTTGACCACAGGAGGAGTGTTGCCCTCATCAAGTTCTTGTTTTCCATATTTAGAGGCTGTATCTCCTGTCCGTCTATCCTGGCTGAGTTGGGCCTTCATGCTCCAGAGAGTGTGATATGGACCCGCCATCTTCACCTTTTTCACACTCCTTTGGCTAGAACTGTGGCTTTTAGTTATTCTCCCATTCCTCGCGGCCTCCGTTTCTTAAATTCACTGGATTTCGCCATTGACATTTGTCACGTCTCTCTTCATTCTCTGCACCACTTCCTAAGTTATGGAAGTCGCGACCATTTAGAAAGGTTGAGTTAGTGTTTTTAATTATGATTTTATTATGATTTCATGTTTCATTTAGTTATCTTTTCCTTATGTAATTTGTATATTTGTATATATAATTTGTTTATTTAACTTGAATTTTTTCCTTTTGTACTTCTTAATTTTTTTAGCACACTCGTTGCTTTGGAGCAATCTGTTAGACGAGTGTGCTTGATTAATTGATTTTGTAAAATAAAATAAAATAAGAATCCGCATACTCTAATATTGCTCTATAACAGTTTGGTTCGCAGTAATATGGAGTATGCTTCAGTTATATGGTCTCCTTATTACCAAACTCACATAGATCATTTAGAGACAATTCAGAAGGGTTTTCTGCGCCATTTATCCCATAAGACTGGTCTTGTTAAATTTTTACCATCTTATAATGACAGACTCTCTTTTTTCAAGATCGCAAGTTTGTCTCAGCGCAGAAGGGTCTCTGATGTGTTAATTTTGGTTCCACGACATAAGGTCCAATGCTATAAGATCCAACGACAAGGGCACCACGAAAGAAGATC
This sequence comes from Arctopsyche grandis, assembly GCF_051622035.1. NCBI lineage: Eukaryota > Metazoa > Arthropoda > Insecta > Trichoptera > Hydropsychidae > Arctopsyche > Arctopsyche grandis. The sequence continues at coordinate 1,880,787 of NC_135355.1, forward strand.
CACCCGTTAGAATGCCCACCTGCTAAGTGATCCAGACAATAAAAAGCCCAGATGATAAAACGTCCAACCGAAAATCGTCCACCCTGTTAAAGGTCCAGCCACAAAAAGTCCGAAAACAAAATATAAAACATAGATAAAGTAATAATGTTTAATAAAACGCTCCATATTTACATAAATCGGATATCGAGTCAATTTGACTCGATACTAGATTGAATACTCGGCGGGTTTAAATTTTTTTAATTAATTTCCGAATAAAATAATAATGTTATATTAAATCATTGCAGCACCTGACATCGAGTCATGTGCTGCCAATCTATTCAGCGCAACGACAATTCAGCGCAAAATGATAAAGTCATTAATGCGAATACATTTATTTGATACTCTTTGTGCCTTTAAATATTACGCAAGCAGGGTTTCTCAACTAAGACCGCAAACATTTATTTTTAAGCAGGGTTTCTAAACCAGGCAGCAATTTTTGTTTTCAAATAGTTTTTTAAGCAATCCAAACTTTTACGTTTGCAGGGCGTCTTAATCAAGGTTCGCAAATCATCATTATGAAACTTTGCATTTGATAATAAAACATTAAATATTGTAAAATGGATGTCAACCAGAAAATTCGCATTTTCTAAATAGAGACCATTTATACGTTGAACATATTTGAAATGCCGAGTTTTACTAACCTAGCCCTAATTTCACCGCACAAGACATTCCGACATTGGACCTTTTAGAACCGAGAGGTGAAAACGCGCAAAGTTTCAGCTTCTAAATAATCCGAAGATTTTCAGAATTATTGCGTTCACGCACGACGAAACACGCAATGTCTTTTATTTATTGGATCGGAGATTCTTAACCTTTTATAACTCCGTTGCAAATAATGGGGGTTCTGATGGTAAGCGTATAAGTTTTTATTAAAAAAGCTCATTTTTGTATAAATAAACATCGGAAATGATTTATGACAATTATGTGTACATAGAAGACAATATCGCTCATATGACAACAGTAGCGTAATTTAAGATGACTTTCCGCAATTAAGGTGAATAAAAGGCCGTTCAAATGTTGACTTTCTGACGCTGAAGTGTATACGGATTTATTCATACTATCGAGTACTGCAAGGCACAGCAGTGGACGGAAAAGACTACTTCTATTCATACTATGCAGCAGTGTACGCTCGGACAAGCTTTGGCTGTATGCAAGACTAAATCGTCATATACATACATTACATATACATATTTTACAGAGCGCAATACAATATGACGTTTCTGAAAACATTTAAATGCGCATGCACATTTTCTTTAGCACGCGTGCACTCGCCACTATGGCGTCACGTCGTGCGTGAATAATTCCACAGCGGTCAAAGAAAACCGATTTTACTTGATATGCTACGGTGACATGTACTGCTGTATAATGTGAATAGATTTTTTTGGCTACTGCTGTTACGTCTGCATCACGTACAAATTCCGAAAAATATTAATGTTTCCATATTTTATTTTAAAAAATAATACCACAGAGACTTGACGTATTGAAGTATTCACTATGGTTATAATACAATAAGTATACATAAAGCAAGAATAACATAATAATAAAAATAATAAAAAGCCTGTTAAAAAGCATGTCAAAAAGCAAAAAATATGTATATTAAAATAACAAATTAATATATAATGTATCAAAGAATACTTTTCGTACTGCAGTTTACATGCAGTTGCCGGTCTATGCTGCGCCGGTGTGAATAGACCTTTATTGACGTATTGACATTTTCCAAAAAAGTAATCAAAAATTAAATTACACGACCTCGCCATTTGTGAAAACGATGCAAACATTTAATTTAACGCGTAATAAAACGATCACTTGACGACTTGTATGTTTCGATTTTGATTTTTAAATGCTTTTTATTATTACTTAATTATGTTCAAAATACATCTTATATATATATTTTAATAGCTACTGATCCATTGATCGTTTTCTATTTTACAATTTTATTTTATTTTTGTCAATAATTATAGTATTATATTATTCAAATGTTAAAAGCCTATTATGTAGCGTGGCGCCATATTGTTGAAACTAGAGCTGATTCACATCATTGTTCAATAATCATGGGTTATATATTTTACTACGAACATAGTCATTAGATCACTCGCCATTTTGAAGCTGTTCAGAAAATACAAATAAATATTCGAATAAATTAAATTAAATAAAACTACACAAATAAATTTAATAAAAAAAATAATATTAGATTAGCCATGTTTAAGTGGTATATTTTAAATGCCAATCAATAAAGTTCAATGATTCCGCTTTAACCGTTGAATCATTCTGTATTTATTATTATCATTTATTATTTATTCATGAACTATACTATATCTAAAATGTAGATATATGTATGTATGTAATGTTAGAAATTCGTTCGGGAATTTTCGATTATTATTCGCCGGTGAAGGGTGCGAATGCTGCACGCCGAATTTGATTTTATTTAAGTGAAAAAAACTGATTTCGCCATTGATATGCAAAATAAATAAATTCGACGATGAAAAATGTGTTGGAAAAAAATCAATTGATTGTATTGAGCGTGTGTGAGGTTTGAATAACAACGAGGCGAAGAAGTGAAGTGAGTTTAAATACAATTCTTCTCACGTGTCAGATTTTCTTTTTCCTCTCGCATTCGGCGTTCCAAAGGTCACATTCTTTTCCTTTTTTTGCCTGCAATAATCGCGAATTCCGGGTGAAATGGCGTGATGAAATTTACGCACAAGGGAGCCTAGCTATGCAAATTTTCCGGTTGGAGATATATCATCTTGTCGCAATTTTCAATTTCCCTCCCAAGCTTTTTCGCAAAGTGAATGCAATTTTTTTACCCCGAAAAATCATCATTTTCACTATACATACATACAATATTATATTATGTAATATTAACGCAGATATAGAGCCAAGAAGGATTCTATTTGATTATTTGATAAATTTAAATTATGAATAAATTTATCAAATTATTGTTTAATTAGAATTTTTTACAATTTAAATAAATAAGAATATATGTTTGTACATAACTAATTATAATTATATGATTTTATGGTTGTATGTATGTATGTGGTGTACAGAATTCCGTAGTACATATATATACATGCATACATATGTACATATGAACATGTGCAGTTAATGTACATAGTATTTATGTATGTATATGTATATATGTGAGGATTAATATTTAAAAATCATTAAAAGCTTCTTCGCACTCTTAATTAGAGATATTGTATTCATATATGAAAGATAAAGTTTATAAATATTGAAATATTTGGATGCCATTCATTGATAAGATATTACATATTGTGAAATAAGCACCCCGACAAAGCCGCGCAGGACAAAAGTAAATTCATACGTACTATATTTCATATCCAAAAACATAATCAGAGTCATTCATCCAGCAGCATAGCACAGCTCGTTAAGCTTCTGCCTTACACCGAGAGGCACCGGGTTCGATCCCATGAGCTGACCTCTGAGTATATCTGTGCTGCTGCTGGTCAAACCTGGATATTTGTGACTCCAGGTCGATCGTTTCCTATCAGAAGTTTGCCAATTTTCTCTGATTTCATTGTTGAAATGGTTCCCGGTAAAATTGGCTAAAATATCCTTCCTACCTACTATGTCACCACTATTTGAGATTGATTAATGTACAATAAAATTTATGTACAATTCATAGATGTCTCGTTAATTTGCGAGTTTTTCAGTGTCTCGTAATTCAACGACTTACGAGATGTAATTGTAATTTGTAATTGGCCAGGAAGGCGCATTGGGGTTTATCTGTAAGGCCTTCCAAAAAAAGAGCAGGTTTTTGCAAGAGCCTAATTGAGCTTCATTTTTCCAACTTTTTAAAAATATAGAAAATTATTAGATAAATTAAATAGCATTTTGAAGAAAAATTCGGTATTTAACACCATCAAAACAAATTAATTACTCTAAAACTGATAATATTAAAACAATACGATATTTTAACTCTTACTGACCAAGAACTTCTATCGAATTTATTTTTATTTATTTTTTAGCTCTATTTTGCGCGGAATTGTCGGCTTGTAATTGATGGGATTGTTCTGAGCGGCATTGTTATAAGCGGGTTTGTCTGCGCGACAATGTCATTGCGGCATTATCGGGTCACCGTGAAATGAAGTAATCTTATAAGTATATGAATATGTATGCACATGTTGTCCTATCATTTCCGCATAATTTTTTCAAAGGAAATTCGTATTGACTATGTCTATAAACTAAAATCATGTACATTCTGATTTTAAAATATTTTAAAACAAACTAAAAAATCGTTAAGATAATTGGTTCGACACCTCTCCATTACTAGTCCGGATAGTGGTATTATACTACAATATTTATTTTGCATAAAAATTATGCTTTTCTTGATTGGTTTTTTTAATGCGCCCAAATGACGTCGCGCCAAAATGTCGGTGCGATTTTGTCCACGCAGGGTACATACATATGTATGTACACACATATTTACACGATTTTGCTGAAACTTCTCATATCTCCATTTCTGAATATCTAAAATGTCTAATAGAATATGTCTCGACCTTGGAAAAACCCATTTAAGAACCTAAATTACTTTGCAATTTTTTATATCCTTAGGGCGAAATGACACAGCGTTGAATGTGGCACGTGGGTTTTTTTTTTTAGATAGTTTTAAAAATGTCGCGTACGTGGTATAGTCCTTTGAAAACGATACATTCGACCGTTCGTCGTTGAAATGGTCCGAAGGGTCGTTTTGTTATAGATCACTGTTAAGCAAGGATAAATACTACTGTAGCAAAAAAAAAATGAAGTATAAATACAAGCAAGGATAAATACTGTAAAAGGAAGCCGCCGTTATAATTGGTTTTCGAGGATTATCTCCAATGCTGTCGGCTAACAATGGAGACCGCCGAATGGACTTAGTGGTCGGTGACGGCATTCGGTCGCTTTGGTAAACAAACGCGTCGAGGAAGATGCAGTGAGCGACCTGCTCTTTATACGCAGGGATATGAAGGGATTCTGGACGGAGCACTGGCAGTGCGTGGATCTCCTTAATCACCCAATAAATTCTGTGAAGTGACTTTGGCCTTTTATTTGGATCCTCCACCCACCCCTACGCAACACTACCATACAATTTCAACGACGAACAATCGATTGTATCGTTTTCAAAAGACTATACCACGAACCCGACATTTTTTCTGTGTTCAAAACTATCTAAAAAAAACCCACGTCCCACATTCACCGCTGTGTGATTTAGCCCTTATGCTCGCAAGATTCAGAATGGAAACGAAAAACGGATTGGGAAATTTCACTTGTCCCAAAAATATTTTTTTATAATGATTTCGTTTTTTTTATAATATTCTCCTTTTACGGTTTAATTAGGTGGAATATGATTAGTTTTGAATTTTTTACTCCGGCTTGTTAACAAATCCACAATTTTCAATATATGTATGTATGTAGAACCGACACGTTTGAGTAGAAGGACCCCATACCAAACTAGCGATGTCAACTACCTAATATTATTAAATTAAAACCGTTGTGATGGAGTTGGTCTACTCTGACATTTGAAATATCGAAAGCAAAAGCTTTTATATACATATGTATGTATATAATATATAATAGTAGCGATCGTCGAGAAGCTGTGCCCTTTCTATGTATAATGCAATTACGACACAAAGCCTGTCGAGCTTATTGCGTGAAAGTCAAGCTCATGATCCACAGGGAGACCCGTCTCTTCACCATCCACTCCCATGGTAACCGGAAGGGGAAACTAGGGAAGAGTACGACGTTTCCTTTTACCACCCCTCCGTTTTCACGGTCCGATTGGTCAATTTTCGCAATGTTGCCACTTTCAGACACTAAAAATAAATGCATCGTATTTACGATTACGCTTTCAAGCTGCCGCATTTCGGTTTGCGCTCAACCGGTTACTTGCGCAAACGAACCGGTTGTGCAATTACAATGTGCAATGAACACTAAATATGCCTGCTTCAAGTCACATGTAAAAATTGATAAGCGATGCATTGAAAAATAACTTACATCCTTTATTTTCTTATTACATACCTCTTTTATGTTTCACTTACGATTACTATTACGATATATGGTCGAAGTCATACTTCAATTCGTAACTGGAAATATAATCAGAATTTAATACATACAAAGGATGCTTTTTATTACATACCTCTTTTATACTTCACTTACGATTACTATTAAGAAAAAAATTTGCTTCTTATCTGATCGTTTTCATACTTTGCCATATTGATCATTTTGGTCATTAATATAAGTAAAGGTATCATCCGCCATTATGTGAAAAAATATCGTATTAGACGCGTTTGAAAATTCTCCCACAAAAATATGCCTGACGTTAATCGCCCAAAATGTTCGGTCGCATTGTTCGCCTACTGCGATCGCTTCGGCGTTTTCTTGGTGAATATCCCTTTTTTGCCGTCAGATTTTAATTGCTTAAACGCCTATAACTATTTCTTTTTCACTCTATATTTTATAAAATTTGCTCTATAGATTTTCATATGAATATATAAATTTCAAATTTGGCGTATAGCTTCGTGTATTGGTATATAGCCTATATATTTCGATTTACGGCCAAGTATGTCAGATCTGACATTTCACAGCTAGAACTACATCTCTTCACTGAGCATTATCTGCGCTGTTAATTGAGATGTTAAGAGGGCTGGACAGCAGCGCCTTGTCCATACAAACGTACTATACTTCTCCCTTCCTCAATTATGGCACTAGAGAAATTATTTTTTAACATGCTATGGATATCCACCATTGGGGTGCATTTATCGTTTTATTTTTTTGATTAATTATTTTTTATATGAGCTAGGAGCCGCCAAACATCTATAAAATCGCCTCTTTTTTACACCCACGAAACGAGTCCAGCGTGCTTATTTAACGGTCGATTTAAAAAAAAATACGCCGATAGATGCACAGAAAGTATATTTCTCATACCGATGATGATTTTTTTTTTTAAATTGGTCCAGTTTTGGAGGAGAAAATAGTAGAATACGAAACCTCGATTTTGTCAATTTAAAATACGTTTTATCTGGTCGAAGCGCAACTGTCGCATTCACTCAATATATATATTGATATATATTGTCGCATTCACTCAATATATACATACACTCAATATATATATATCGAAGAAAGGAACGGTAACAAAATTAAGGTTTCGGGTGTACAGCCCTCTTAAGATACGTATTCAATAAGAAGTTATGTTGTATCTAATTGTTATTACTAGTCTCTTCTTACTTCGCTTTCGATTATTTCGTCCGATTTCGTCTGACAAAATTTGGGTTCTTGTCCGGTCGTTTTCAAACTTTGCCATATTGCTTGGTTTGGTCATCAATATACGTGAAAATCAAATCCGCCATTACGATGGTGAAAAATAATCGTAATAGACACGTTTGAAAATACTCCAGTATCGTTCTCGGTGACGTCTATTATCCACATTGTAAATAACTACATACTTTGAAAAAATAGATGTATTTCTCACAAAAAAAATTTTGTATGTCATGCCACATGTGGTTTATTATACCATTGTGCTTAATTTGTTTAGTGGCCAAGATTTAGAACAAATGCAAAAAATACAGAATAAAGCTATGAGAGGTTTTTTGAATGTGAGTAGATTTAAGAGTATTGGAAGTACGAGTATGTTAGATGTATTGGGATGGATGAGTATTAGAATTAGTCTAAATATTGCTACATTGTCTTTTGTTTATAAGTTAGATCATAAGTTATTGCCTAAGTAGTTTGATGATTATATAATAAGGAATAGAGATAAACATATTTATACTAGAAATAAAGTCAAACTAGTTGTAAGTAGAGTAAGAAAAAAAAAGACAGCTGGGGGTGTTTTTTATAGGGGTGTGCTTTTATATAATGCCCTCCCTGAGTGCATCAGGTCTGCTAAGACCATGGATGAATTTTTGCGAGGTACGAAGAGACACCTCTGTGAGGGACAGTACATATAAGTTAATTATAAACTTTGGAGTTAAGTAATTAAGATGTATTTTTAAATTAGTTTGATAGCTAAGGTAATATATAAATAAATAAATATCAAATTTTTCCATATATGTACATATATATAAAATATATAGTTGTATTTGTAAAATGTTTGGATTTTTTAGTATAAAAAATGGGTTCATCTGTAATTTTATAAAATAAAATAAAATTTAAGTAATTACATTCACATATTACGTCAGAACCATTAGTTGGTTAGCGATTTCCCGAAACCGGTTAACCGGCCAACTACCGTTTGGCCGTCCCTTTGTAATGTCGAGCGTTCGCCAACCATGTGGACCGAATTTAATATTTTTCTTTTTTTCCTTTTTTCATGGGTCACTTAGTTACAATGAGGGGAGTCGATGCGTTTTGCGAAAGTTTGGCGTGAAAGTTTTCTTCAGGGTTTTGGCCATAAAAGCGGTCCAAGGACGATGTTTCACCGCTCTAACGACCTGCAAATGTGCCAGCGTAATTTATGTCTGCCAAAGTTGACTGTTCAAGTGGATAATCCATTTCTTTTCGCAGACAGGTAAAGTGCTAATATTTATCGTCACTATATGTATACATAGATACACACACATATATTATAAACATCCCATCTATCAGTCGATTTAAATTTTCTGCAATCAATGTTCATCGTGAAACGTATAGTAACCTTGGAAATAGAGTCAACTACGTGTTGAGTTACAATTAATTTTCAATTGCAATCTGGAATCGATAGATTTTTACTTAAGATGAATATATTGTGACTACATATGTAAACGACAGGATATAAAATATTATATCCTGCCCGCTCCGTATGAAACAAATAATATTTATACCCAGCGGGTACTCTCAATATAGACAGATCATTCATTGGTCGATGGGTCACGAGACCTGATTGGCTGTTACATGCAGCTAGTTCATACGACGAGTCCTTTTTGGCGCGAATGCAAGATCAGGTGATCAGCGATAGTAAACCAGTGGTCGACTTTCGAGAAATGCATTAATTATTTAATTAATTAATTGTTATTTCGTGTTCTTCAGCTTCTGGATATACATCGATTTATTTAATAATGAAATGCTGCATTGTTTGTAATTAATTGTCCAGGAAGGCGCATTGGCATCTTCCTTTCAAGCCTTCCTGGTATATATCTACATATGTAAATGAATATATAAATAAATTTCAGTCATTTACCGAGCTTACATTTTTTGCATAATTTTGACGCAATAGTACGTGCTGAATATTTATTTTTATTTTTTTATGACAACACATACCAGGAAGGCATTACAGGCAACCCCAATACGCCTTTCTGGCTAATTACAAATATTGCAGCATTTTTCATTATATAAGTAACTGAATTACGAGACACTGAAAAACTCGCAAATCAATGAAACATCTAACAAATTGTACACAAACTTAATTATTGCACATTAATCAAACACAAATTATTGGTGACATATTGTATATATAGGAAGGATTTTGGCCAATTTTTATCGGGAACCGTTTCAACAATGAAATCAGAGAAAATTGGCAAACTCTGATAGGAAACGATCAACCTGCAGTCACAAATCCAGGTCTAACCAGCAGCATACTCTGAAAAATTCATTTTCACTCGAGGCCCGGCCCTGGGATCGAACCCGGCACCTCACGACGCTAAGCAGAAGCTTAACAACCGAGCTATGCTGCTGGCTATTAATATTAATCACTAGACCAACCGATAATTATAACAAATCGCCAATTTTTCATATCTTTAGAATATATGTAGTTTTACGTCAAAATAATACAAAAAACCATAACAATATTTATAAACAAGTATTTTTTATTGTTTTTACACACTTACATATATAAAGCTTCATATTGATTTTAAAATGAAAATAAGCCAAAACACTCTTTTTTGATTTATTAAGTTTAGAAGATCAGGACCTTGCACGTAAAAATAAAATAAAAAATATATATAGTATTGATTTGATTTTTAAATGCTTTTTATTATTACGAAATTATGTTCACAATACATCTTATATCTATTTTAATAGCTACTGATCTAC